>NC_090934.1:7542500-8167500 GCF_040938575.1 Ambystoma mexicanum
GCAAACCTAGATTGAAATATTTCTTTGTATAAACCATTCAGGTGAACATTATAGATGTTCAACATGCTTACAAGATCACCAATGACACTGCTAAGAGGTTATTAGCCCTTGTCTTTTCTTACACACAGAACTTGCCTTAATATTGTTGCACAGGTATGAAACACTTGTTGTAAAAACAATAGGAGACGAACTTTGCATAAGAAAGCAGAGGGATTGCATACGAATGGAGCAGACATTGGTAACAATCTTGCCCCAGGTGTACACAAAACAAACCCCAGAAATACAAAGCCTCACCCTAATTTCAGCAGAAATACAACGCCTCCGCTTAGACTAAACTTGGTCTAAGCGTCTTCAAACAATAGGACGAGCAATGCTAAACTACTGCTAGGAACAAAGCTGACCCAAGTCTTTTGCTTGCACCGCAGAACAGCCGCTGAGACGAAGCCTCTTCAGCGTCACAGTTCCTAACATAGATGTCTGCAATGGAGATAAACTAATGAAGCACCTTTAAGACACCTGGTCTAAATGCTGAAGGCAGAGGAACAGAGTGATGTGGAACAGGGCTGCCATGGGAGGAGACAAGTGGCACAGAGATGCAACTTTGAATACGCCCAGGTTTCCACTATAGACAACTGCGGTGTCAGGGCAGACATGCACCTTTACTGAATAAAACCTATAAAATAGTTAATACATTTCTTCAAAAGTGCACCATCATCAGAATGCAGTCCAACAAAAGTTGTAACCCAGAAGCCACCACAGCAACAGTGACACTGGACTCAAATTATCACAGGTTTTTGGAATTTGTGGTGTCCCTTCAGTGCACGGCCTCACTGAGCATAATTTCTAAAACAATCTTGGAATTTCCTACATTACAAACAAAATGCATTTAAGACACCACATACAACATGTTACTTGTACTGGAACTCCTGCAGGATTAGCAGCAATTAGGAAATACATGCTCTGTGCTCCTTGCAGCTGGTTTCGAAGGGGGGGGGGGGGGGGGAACAGGGTGGAGGCACGCGTGCCCTGCACAGACAGATAGCCATGCAATATATGCAGCGGTGAAACACTGTGCGCTGTTCTGGAGGGAGGGAGTTGTGCTCCTTGCAGCTAGGTTTAGGTGGAGGAGCGTGCCTTACATAGACAGAGCCATGCTATGTATGAAGCTGGTAATTGCTGTGTCCTATTCTGGAGGGAGTTGTGCTCCTTGCAGCTAGGTTTAGGTGGAGGAGCTAGGTCGTTTGGAAATGGAGGGTGTTCAACACATGTAGCTCAAAGAAGATGGAGGGATGCCATGTTGGTACACAGCTGAAAGGAGCTGTGCGTTCAGCAGCTGGAGGGAGCGAAGCACTCTAAATGCAGGTTTGTGGCACCAGTAGCTAAAACAGATTCTAATACAGTGTGCATCGTCTTCGCCCTGAGTGGAGGGAGATGATGAGGTTTATGGTACAGTCAGACAGAACAGCCCTTTCTAGCTTAACGGCTAAAGCCCTAATAATATGTTGAGGTATTTTGGCATCCAACTAGGCGAGACATTAAAGCCTGTAGATGGTGCTAGTAACTGGAGGAATCCTGCATGTTGTAGCTAAGTGGGCCCTGATCTCATGGGCCGTTCAGCGGGGTGAGCCTCAATGCCAAAGACGCCATTTCAGACAAAGTCCAGATACAGGAGGTTCCATTGGAGCGGACGAAAAGCGAGGCTACATATCTGTTGGCCGTCAGAGCAAGTCTACATTCTATGAGAGTTGCTGCAGAACAAACCCTAATAACAGAGCAACTACCAGAGGGAGCCTGGCGCTGTTGTAGAACTAGCCCCAGAACGGCTGTTGATGCGGACCAAATCACGATGCTTAGGTTTAGTCCTAGGAAGCCATGACAATAGGGCAGCTACAGGAAAAGGACCAAGCGCTGTAACTGAGCTGGGATGAAGATGGTACTGCTACAGATTCAGTAACCTGGCAGGTGGCCAAAGCGATTAACGGCTGCACATGATCAAGCAACGGGGCGCAGCCCCAGTGGCCAATCATTACCAGGTGATCAAAACAGACGGGGCCTGAGCCTCAGTGTCACTGACTAGCAGTGTAATACTGCAACCGTAACAAGAGAAGCGGTTAAACACTGTGACCCACTAGTAACAACGACCAGACACTTTCTTTGGAAACACTGACATGTGGTCAGTGCTCCAGGGACATAATGAGACAATAGATTGCAGCACTTTCTTGTTCTGCCAACAGAATACAACAGGTGACTAGACCGGGCCTATCGCAATGCATTACCTTAGCACTGTCTCAGACACCCAAGAGTACACCATGAAGGGAAGGACTAATCTGAGAAAGTTTCTCCCACTCCCAAAGCAGACAAGAAAAAAAGGGCAGTTTGCCAACTTATGCCCTAAAAGGCGCTAGGATGCAAAGGAAGGCAGATGGCCACAACACCACACCCTCCTCTCAGCCCTACACCAGAAGGCAAAAGTGGGCCAGTCACCACAGCACTTACTCCCAAAGCACATGAAGAGACAAAGCCTGAACACCAGAGGCATCGAGCATTCCCCTGGGAGAACACCAGACAGCAGAAGCAGTTGACTGCTGCAAGGCTTCCGCGGAGCAGAGGGTGATTTACCCCCAACACACTGCTCATGAGAATACTCCAGCAGTCTAACTGAATCCCCTCCTTACCAGGAGTACCTTCAGCAGCGGGACTTGTGTCAGAGAGCAGCTCAGGTCCATATACGCACACTACTGCTGCTGGGAAATGTGGAGGAAAAGCTGGAGATGCCACACAAGTGCTGGACTGAGGTGGAGGACAAAGAAAAATCCACAAGGCGGTGGAGCGAACAGAGTATCCATACGCGTAAACGACACAGCTGGAGGGCAGGTGCAAGGATCCACGCAGATGTACAGGACTGAGGTGGTGGGCAGACACAGGAGGTATGACAAACAAAAAGTTGAGGTTGGTTGGCATGGCTTCCTTTTGTAGATTTCAGGTTCTGGTTAAGAGGTCAGAGGTTTCAACCTCTCTTCTGCCTGATACAGTCTGAGTGCTTCTTCTAGACTCTGGGAAGGAGTTTCTCTATGAAGTCTTTCACAGCATCCATTTCCTGCACAAGAACAAAATATCTTAGCGTTAGTGGCACAAAGTGGCATTACTCTTTTGCTCGGTCACTATATGCCCCACTTCTGATACTGCCTTATCCCTTCTGTATTTCGTGAAACCATCTACCCCATCTCCGATACCTCCAGACATAGACTGACCCAACACTGTTGCTGAGATGCATCTCCCCACTTCCTTTGCCATATGGTACACTGTAAGAACAGCTCTCTTCGCCTCATCAAGCCATTTATTACAGCGCTAGTGCCTCGAGACATTATGGCCCCACTGCTGCCTGGTATTTAATGCTTTCTACCCCCACCCATTAAGACTTTTCTTGGTTCTGTTCCACTCCCTGTGAAGAGAGACTACCTGTCGCACCCATTGTGCGAGAGATGGCCAGAGACCACATGGTGGCACTTAAATGGTTTGGTGGTATGCATTCTTGTTCCTGAAATCCAGGAAAGTGGCGTTATTTGAAGGGTAAAACACAGATTGGCCTCTGAAATCCTGATGAAGGGTTGATTTATTTTGTGCATGTTTCTTTGAAGGCTTCTCTTATTACTGGGCTGGGGCAGATGGTGTTAAATGGAGAATGCTGATGGCCTATTTCCCTGACAAATCGCAGCTCACTGGGAAGGGGCCAGTCACAGTCCAATGCCCCTCATTCTGTGTAAACTGCACAGTAAATGCCTGCACCAAAGAAGCAGGATTTTATTCTAGCTGATCTGCAATGTGCCAGTGAGGTAATGCATACATACTTGCACCTTTTATTCTGAAGATGCTTATGTGAAACAATTCTACGAGTGAAGACAAGTCGGGCAATGCACAGAGAGGTCTAGTGTCTTGTGCAGGTTAGTACATTTCAAGCATCAGGGTGTTGTAATTGTTTTAAAGATTCCCTGATTTCGGGAATGAGGTTTGTTTAAAATTAATGCTGAAAACAAGGAAAGGGGCCTTTTTCAAAAATTAGAGATGAGCATGGGTACAACTTTGGACAGAGTGCCACCATCAAGGGCAAAGTGCTTCCTCTGCCATTCCTACTCTAACTCACGTGTCCCAAGATTCAACCTACCCACATCTTTTACAACCCAAAATAGCTCTAGCCTCACCACACCCCATGCTTTAAGGCCCTGCCAAATCTTATTCAACTCATGGCCATTGACTGCAGACTATTTTGTTATATTACATGGCATTTGTATACCACACGTATGCCATTTACATGACCTAGTGGAGCTGCAATTCTCAGACAACTGTAAACCGGGAACAGAGTACCCGGAAAGAATATACAGGATTCTGAAACATGCATACAGCTTCATAGGTTTACTGCTTTCTGCAGCATCAAGCTGCTCAACACTCTCTGCACCACCAGGAAGTGTGTGAGTGAGACAGTCACCATTCCCTCCACAACACTAGAGGAGGAAGAAAGGAGGGGGGGCAGAAGAGGAGGGGAAGGTTAGGGTGTGTGTGTGTGTCTTACCATTCTCTCCACACCACCAGGCAGTGTGTATATATAGTATACATTACTCACCATAATCTTATTTCTGATGCTTGGATCTGCTTAGACTTACATGCTATGCATAGGCCGACATCTAGTGGTAGTGCAGAGTATTACATTTTTTGTTTTCAAAACGCGAAAAGGGGCATCAACTGGGCATGCCAGTAATACAGTAATACTATTCCTAGTGTGACATCCACTGTAACCATGGACCTTCACGCACGAGGTCCCTCTGATTGTTTTGTTTCTGACATGAGGTAGTATGAAGTGTGGCGCAAGTACAGATGTAATAAAGCAGATAAGAGTCGATAAAGCCAGAAAACATCCATGCACCTTCTCTCCAAAGGGGAGGAAGGGTGGGCGCATGTGAATCTAACAAGATACAAGCATCAAAAATGCTTTTATCTGCCGAGATTCACATGCTGTGCATTTAGTCAGCCATCCAGTGGTAACCGCAGAGTACTGCATCTTGTCTTTCGAGAATCGAACGGAGAGGTCAACATGGGTGTGCCTGTAACACTATCCCTACGTGACTTGTAGTGTACCCAAAATCCCTCATGCGTTGAGGTCCCTCCGATTGTATTTTTTCTGCTGTGAGGGATCCTTATGACTATCGTGAGTGAGTACAGAAAAGAGAAGTAGTAAGAAGTCTATGTTCCTTCCATCCGAGTGGGGAGGAAGGGAGGGCGCATGTGAATCTAAGCAGATACAAACATTGGTGAGTAATGCATGTCTGCTGATGCTTGTTAATCTGCTTAGAATCACATGCTGTGCATAGACTAGCGAGCAGTACCCGGAGTTGGAGGTGGGTTATGAGAAGAAACAGTAGTGAAAAGATGTCTTAGTACTGTTTGTCCCACCTGAGAATCAGACCTAGAATGATTGCCTAGGCAATAGTGTTTTGTAAAGGTGTGTACAGAACTCCTGGTTGCCGCTTTCCAAATGGACTCTAGGGGAGCATTTGCAATGAATGCCATGGAAGCCCCAGTGCCCCGAGTAGAGTGTGCTCTAGGCTTGAAGGGCAGTTCTCTCTTAGCAAGAGAGAAACCGTGTGATGCATTTGACTATCCACTTTGAGATTGCTGATTTAGAGACAGGATACCCTTCTCTACCAGCTGCCACTGAAACGAAAAATTGGTTGGTCTTTCTCAGTGGTTTTGTTCTGTGCAGGTAAAACACTACTGCCCTACGCATATCTAATGTGTGTAGGCTTCTTTCGGCCATGTTGGTAGGGTTCTGGAAGAAAGTAGGCAGTTCTATTGATTGGTTTACATGGAACCTGGAGATAAATGTAGCTACAAAACTGGGCTGAGTGGGCAGAAACGCCTCATCTCGGAACTGTAACGAAAGGATCTAGAACTGAAAGGGCCTGTAGTTCACTAACCCATCTTATAGAAGTGATAGCCACTAGGAAGGTGGTCTTATAAGTAAGATCTTTGAGTCTTGCCTTATACATAGGCTCAAAAGGAGACCCCATAAGTCTGGTCAAAACCACATTCAGGTCCCATCCGGGAACTGGATTAGAAATGGGGGGGGGTGGGTGGGTGGGGGGGGAGTGAATCCTCTTGACCCCTTCCATGAAAGCTTTAATAACTGGTATTTTCCACCATGACACTTTTTGTTGTGTTGGGACGTAGTGCAGGCTGAGAGAGCAGCTAAGTAAACCTTAAGGGAATTAAAAACCAGGCCCGAGTCAAGCGAGTCAGGTACAATACAATGCCAGTAGGCGAGCAGTCAATAGGATTGATTCCCTTGGTATTGCACCAGTGACAAAGCGTTTACTGGAATAGCAATATCAGTTGTTAGGTTTTCTCGCTTCCTTAAGTAGGTCCATGTATCTCTGAGGAAGTTGTAGGTGTCTGAACTCCATGACCTCAGGAGCCAGGCCGCTAAGTTCAATGTTTGTGTGCATGGGTGAAGTGTCTCCCCTTTGTCCTGAGACAATATGTTGTACAGGCAAGGTAGTTTCACTGGGTGGGATAGAGACATCTCCATAAGATAAGCGAACCAGGGTTGGCAGTCCCACATGGGGGCCACCAATATCATGGGGACCGGTTCCTGGTGCATCTTGTGCACTATCTTGTTGAGTAGGGGAGTCGGGAGGCGGCGGTTATGCGGGTGGGGGGTTATGGGGGAGGGGGGGTAGGGGGGGGGAAGCGTAAGCAAGTTTCCCTGACCATGTGATCCAGATTCAGTTCCCCTTGGAGTGGTTCTGGATGTACCTGGAGGCATAGTCTTGGCATGGAGCGTTCTCCAGAGTTGCAAACAAGTCGATCTCAGGTAAGCCCCATTCTGTGAAAACATTGGAGACGATGTCTTTGTATAATCGCCATTTGTACTCCATGGATAGTGGGCAATCTCTGTTGAGTAGGTCTGCTAGACGACCGAGTTCCCCTGAAACATGTTGAGATAACAGGAACATGTTCTGTCTGAGAGCCCACTTCCAAATGTTCTGGGACAGTTTGGATAGCCCGGGAGAGGGAGTGCCCCCCCTGTTGGTTCAGATAGTACATGGCCATGATGCTGTCTGATCAGAACCATCTTCCCCTGCAGTTGAGTCTGAAAGGCTTTCAGTGCTTTGAAGAATGCTAACAGTTCAAACAGGTTTATGTGATTCGATGCTATGTCCGATGACCAAACTCTGTGCGCTGTCTGTTGAAGCAGGTGAGCTCCCCCACCCTGTGAGAGATGCGTCTGTAGTAAGAGTGGCCTCCACTGCGGGGGCAGTGAAGGATTTCCCCCCCCCCCCCCCCTTCAAGAGGTTCTCCCTCGACCACCACCGTAGCGAGAGAACAAGGGCTGGCAAGACAACCACTAGATCATCCCATTGTCCGCTGGCCTGACACCACTGGCTGTTGAGCCACTCCTGCATTGAACGCACGTGCAAGCACGTGTGAGGAACCAAATAAATGAAGGACGCCATCATGCCTTACAGTCGCATTGCCTTCCGTACCATCACCTCTCGACTGGCTACATATTGAAGGATCTGAAACAGCATGTTTTGGACCCTCTCGTCGGAGGGGTAGAAGAGGCCGTCCTTTGTTCGAATTAGAGCCCCTACGAACTGCTTGAATTGACTGGGGTCCAAGCTGGACTTCTTCTCGTTGATGGAGAATCCCAGGTTGAATAAGAGGTCTATTGTCTTTCGGGTATTTGACAGGCATGTTTCGTAAGAATCCCCCGTTATGAGCCAGTCGTCGAGGTAAGGATAAACCAGGATGGATAACCTGCGCAGGTGCTGCTGCCACTTCCAGTACCTTTGTAAATACCCTTGGTGCTGAGGCTATGCCGAAGGGTAGTACCTTGAAATGATTGCTTGTCCTGTATTATGAATCTGAGGTAATTTCTGTGCGCCGGCAACATCGAAATATGAAAGTATGCATCTTTCATGTCCAATGTTGCCATGTAATCCTCCTGTGTGTTGCGTAACCATGCGTGTCTCTTCAGGAGGGTACCTTGAGCCAAGGACCTGCCGGCTGTCTCTGATGCATCCAAAGTATTTTTAAGGATACTCTGGTTAACCTGCCTGCCTTCTGCCACCACGGAGAGCAGGCAAACTCGCAGCGGTTCTGGGACTTCTTGAAGGCTCTCCTGTAGCATGGCCCATTCTGCATCGGCATAGCTGGCCAACAAGGTTGTATTATTTGTGATGCAAGTGGAAAAGGCTGCAGCCGGCGTGACCCTTTTCCCTAGAGCACATAGCCTTTTACACTACTTTTCAGGCGGTGCTTCCCCCCGCTTCAGATGACAGAGGGGAACCCCCCTCTCTCTCTCTCTCTCTCTCTCTCTCTCTCTTTTCCTAGTTGTTACTACCATTGAATCTGGATTAGCAGGACCCCTGATGTAATGATGGTGACAGGGGTGGGGGCAACTTGGTTGAACCAATTTTTTCCACCCTCAGATTTACTGCTATAGTTAAGGTGGGTGTCAAAGGGGCCAACCGCTTTACGATCGAATTTAACAGAGGAATAGCTTGGCTGGCAGGAGTTTCTCTTTCTTTTAGGATGTCCTCCACAAAATCTGCTTCTGGAACAGCCTCCTGGGTAGCAATATGGAAATGTTCCGCAGCTTTCCTTAATATGGCATTGAACACCATGTGGTCATCGACCGGCGAGGCTTGGCGAGTGGTTGGGAGGAGGGGTGGGGGGTATCCAAGCGCAAGGCATCATGTTCCGGTGTCGAGTAGGTGACTGCCAAAGCCGAGGACCAACCGGGTCGGGAGTCCAAATGAACATCCTCAGTGTCAGCAAAGGGATATTCATCACGATTGTCTAGGTCCACAGGAACCTCCTCCGGGAGGTCATAAATATACTCTTCTTCCTCCTCTTGAGAAGGGTAAAAGACTCTTTGAAGCTTAGCCACAGAGAGAGAGGGGGGGCGGGGGGGAGGGGTTCTCCTCTCTAGGCCTTTTGGGCGTGGATTTCTCTTTCTACAAATCTCTCTAGCCTCTCCAAACATCCCTCAAATTTCTCCCTGGTCCAAATAGAGGAACCAGAGGGGTCCAGGGGTTCCTGTAATGGCTCTTCTGTCGCCAAACATCTAGATTTCTTGTTTAATGTTGAAGAAATCCATTCAGTGCCTTCCAAAAAGTCCTTTCGGGGGACAGGATGTTGACGCGTGTCCTGTTTGTCCTAAGGCTTCTCCGTGGGTTCCGATGAATTCTTTGGCCTATCCCTGGATTTCGACGAATCCTTGGGTTTGTCCTTGGGTCTCGATGAATCCTTGGACACTTGCTTCTGACCATCCATCGAAATAATCCTAGCAATGCTTTCGGTAATCACCTCAGAGTCGGGAAGTAATAAAGTTCGGGCCTGCAGTTGGAACAAGTTACTTACCTGTAACTGTTGTTCTCCAGCATGGGTCTGGCATGGATTCACATGCTCATGAATATTCCCCGTCGTCAGGCTGGGAATCCTCGGTAAAGAAAAAACCAGTATCAGTTTCGTTTCTGATCTGTCTTTCGTAGTAATAACCAATCACTGGTCTCTGCGTCATACTGACCACAGCCAATGACTGCCCTCTACCTAAGCACCGCCTCTGGCAGCCATCTTCAGATTTGGAAGCACGTGAAGTGGCAGTATGACCAAGTGAAGAGCCGCAGAGGGGTAGGCGGGAGGGTTCGCATGTGAATCCATGCCAGACCCATGCTGGAGAACAACAGTTACAGGTAAGTAACTTGTTCCTTCTCCAGCATGGGGTCTGGCATGGATTCACATGCTCATGAATAAAGAATACATAGCAGTACACACATGCACAACCACGGGAGGTGGCAAAGGCTCAACATTAAGCATCACATCAACTCAACATTAAGCATCTTACCTCCTCACCAGGCTCACCTCAGGCGAACAGGTTGCGCAGCACTGCTTGGCCGACCCTGGACTCCTCCCTGGAATCCCGGTCGACGCAGTAGAATTTCGTGAAGGTGTGCGTCGACCTCCACGTAGCAGCCCTGCATATGTCCAGCAGGGGCACACCAGATAGGAACGCCGTGGTAGCTGCGATCGCTCTGGTGGAATGGGCTCTCGGACGGCCAGGCAGCGGTCGGTTTGCCAACCGGTGACAGCACATGATACAGCCGGAGAGCCATCTGGAGATGGAAGCCTTCGAGAGAGCCTTCCCCTGATTGACAGGTCCAAAGTTCACAAAGAGTTGTGACGTCTTCCGAAAACCCTTCGTGCGGTCCACGTAGAACTTCAGCGCTCTAGCTACATCCAGCGAGTGCAAAGTCCTCTCAGCCGGCGACGAAGGGAAGAACACAGGTAACACCAAGGGTTCGTTGAGATGGAAGTCCGACGGTACCTTGGGCATGAAGGAGGGGTGCGTCCTGAGCACTACCCTCGTGTCGTGGAAAATCAAGTACGGGGCCTTGCAGGAAAGGGCCTGGATCTCTCCCACTCGTCGTGCGGAGGTGATGGCCACAAGAAAAGCTGTTTTCCACGATAGAAACTTCAACGGGGCCGAGTGCAGAGGCTCGAACGGAGGTCCCATGAGCTTGGTCAGCACCACGTTGAGCTCCCACGCCGGGGCCGGAGCCTTCACCGGCGGGAACGATCTGAACAGTCCCTTCATGAACTCCTTCACCAGACGATGAGACCACAAGGACGCCCGCCCCGTGGTTCTGGTGTATCGGGAGATCGCAGCAAGATGAATCTTGATGGACGCGTGTGCCAGACCAGCTTTGGCCAGCGTCAGCAGGTACGGCAGTACTTGGGGAGCCGTAATCCGTAGAGGGTTAATCTTCTGTGCGTGGCACCAGACAGAGAACCTCTTCCATTTGTGTCCGTAGCATTTAAGAGTCGAGGACGCCCTGGCCTTTGCAAGAACCTCTCTGCAATCGGCCGGTATGTCGTATCCTCCAAACTCTAGCGCTGCAGGAGCCAGGCCTGCAAGTTCAGCGACTTTGGGTCGTGGTGGAGGATGGCGCCTCCTTCCCTGGAGAGTAGATCCGCGTCCGCCGGCAGCTTGATCAGCGGGGACGCTGACAAGTCCAGAAGGTCCGGGAACCATATCTGCCTCGGCCACGCAGGTGCGACGAGGATCATCCTGCACCGTGACCTCTTGAGCTGGTTGACGAGCCGGATTAGCAGAGGCAAGGGAGGGAACGCGTAGAGGAACAGGCCCTCCCAGGGGAACGAGAAAGCATCGCCCATGCTCCTCGTCTGGGGAAACCTGCTGGCGAACCTCCGGCACTTGGTGTTCGTCGCCGTCGCGAACAGGTCGATCTGGGGTGTGCCCCACCGTCGGAAGAGGCGATCCACCAGATCCTGCCGTAGTTCCCACTCTTGGCACGAGCGCAGCTCCCTGCTGAGTGAGTCGGCGATGGTGTTTTTTATCCCTGCCAGATGAAACGGCACCAGAAAAATCCCTTGGGCGACGGCCCAATGCCACAGGTCCTGCGCCTCCTTGGACAGCGCTGGGGACCTGGTTCCGCCCTGTTTCCTGATGTAAAACATGGTGGTGGTGTTGTCGGTGAAGATCCTCACCACCTTGCCCTTGAGGGACGGAAGGAAGGACCTGAGGGCCCAAAACACTGCACGGAGCTCCAGGACGTTGATATGCAGGGACTTCTCCGTCGGGAGCCAGAGTCCCCTTGCGTGCAGATTTTCGGTGTGCGCTCCCCACCCTTCCAGGGAGGCATCCGTGGTCACAGTCTCCTGGTGGGCTGGGGTCTGGAAGTCCATGCCCGCCGTCAGATGCGCGCGGGTGCCCCACCACCGTATCGCTCGTCGGAAACTCTCGTCGAGCTTGATCCTTTCCTCGAAGCTGCCCGTCGTCTGGATCCAGCGCGCATCCAGGAATTCTTGCAACGGGCGCATCCGGAGCCTGCACATGGGAATGAGGTAGATGCAGGAAGACATCATCCCGAGGAGGGACTTGATGGACCTCACTTTGGCCGCGTCGGCCATCAACATCCGTTGCACCTTGCCCAAGATGGTCCTGGTCCTCTCCTCCGACGGGGAGGCCAGAAGGGACACTGTGTCGAGCCTCGCTCCCAGAAACAGTGCGACTTGCGCGGGCACCAGGTGGGATTTGGCGTAGTTCACGGAGAATCCCAGGTCCGTGAGGAGTTGGACGGTCCTTGCCGTGTGGACCACGGCGAGCTCCCTCGTCTTGGCGCGGATGAGCCAGTCGTCCAGGTAGGGGTAGACGTGAATCCCCTCGCGGCGCAGCTGCGCCGCCACCGGTGCGAGGCACTTGGTGAATACCCTGGGTGCCGACCGTAGTCCGAAGGGAAGGGCTTTGAACTGGTAATGACGCCCTTGGACCACGAATCTGAGGAATTTTCGGTGCCCCTTTAGGATGGGAATGTGGAAGTAGGCATCATCCAAATCCAACGACGATAGGAAGTCTCCTTCCTCCAGCTGACCCAGGACGTGCTGGAGGGTGACCATCCGGAACTTCTGCGCCTTGATGAACTTGTTCAGACGTCGCAGGTCTAGGATGGGGCGCCATCCTCCCGTCTTCTTCTTCACGAGGAAGTATCGCGAGTAGACTCCGGAGCCCCGAAGCCTCTTTGGGACGAGTTCGATGGCGCCCTTTCTGAGCATCGCCTTTACCTCCAGGAGAAGTTGAGGGACGTGAAGTTCTTTCCTGGCCACGGGGGGGGACGCGCGGGCACCTTCTTTGAAACTCGAGCGCGTGGCCCCGGGCCAGGGCGTCCAGCACCCAACGGTCGGTGGAGATGGACTCCCACACGCTGACGAAGCCCGCCAGCCGGCCTCCCACCGGGGTGCTTCGGTGGGGGCCCGACCCCACGGCCGGTTCAATCCTGCTTGGACGCGGCCTTGCCGCCTTGACCTCCTTGGCGACGACGGCGGGGTCCGCTAGACTTGCCTCGTCCTCTGTAGGCCTCTTGCGACGACGAGCGGGCCGCTTGACGGTAGGAAGCGAAACCGCCGCCGGAACCTTTGGAGGCGCCCTTGCCTCCGCCGCTCCGAAAGGGCGTCCGTCGTTGCTGCAGGACTCCAAGGGCCCGGGCCGTCTCAGTATCCGCCTTGATGGCCTGAAGGGAATCGTCCACTGTCTTCCCAAACAGGTTGTTCCCGTCGAAGGGCATGTCCAGGACTCTGGTCTGGACGTCCTGCCGGAAGTCCGTAGCTTTGAGCCATCCACGACGTCGAAGGCAAACGCCGTTGCCCAGCTGGCGGAACCCAGTGTCGGCGATGTCCGTCGCCACGGTGATGGCGTGGTCCGAGGCCACCTCACCTTCCTGCAGGATCTCCAGGGCCTCCGCCCTCTTGTCGTCCGGCAGAAAATCCAGCAGGGGAGCTATCTTGTACCAGAGCTCCCTGTCGTGGCGGGCCACGATAGCCAAGGCGTTGGCCGCTTTAATCGTCGTCGCTGCCGACGAGATGACTCTACGACCCATAGCATCCAATTTCTTTCCCTCGCCGTCCGGCGGGGAAGTCGATGTGGAGGCCGCACCCCCCCCCCCGCTTTCTTCCTGGCTGCCGCGGAGACGACGGAATCCGGGGTAGGCTGCGCCCGGAGGCATAGGGGGGCCGTGTCCGGGACCCGGTACTTTTTCTCGTACCGGTCTCTTCTAGCTGGCGTCGTGGAAGGGTTCTTGAGGAGGGAAAGGCCCTCATCCCAAATGTCGTCCAACAGAGGCACTGCGAGGACCGTCTTCCTCTTGGCCTCGCGCCGCTGATAAAGGAAGCCTTCCTTTTTCTTCTCAGGGCAGAGTTGGAAAAGCTCGGAAGCCCTGGAGATCATGGAGTGGAAAGATCCGATCTCGTCGGGCGGAGAAGCCCTGGTGGGAGGCGACGACGGAAAATCCTCGTCGTATGCCTCGTCGTCCGTACCCGTCGCTGCCGTGTCAGTCCCCGTATCATCCCCTCGGGTGGACGGGGAGGAGGGCTGGACGGGGCGCGACGGTTGAAAAGGAGGTGGTGGATGGATCCTTCTTTTCTTGGTAGGGGGAACACCAGAAGGTCCCGGTTCTGGATCCCCCGACGGGAGAGGTTCCTCCGTCGGTAACGGTAGCCTCGTCCTCATCTCGGAGCATAAGGACTGTATGGCCAACAAAATGGCCGCCGAGTTGTCTTGCGGCGCTGGCAGAGGGGAGTCCGACGGGCGAGCAGGGGCCACGTCGGTATCCTCGACGATGTCGTCGTCACCTGCGTCGGGGTCCATTCCGACGGGCTGGCCTTCTTCCACGCCTAGGCCGTGGCTTAAGACCTCGATCAGCTCCTCTTCTGAGGTTGAGGCCGAATCTACGACGACGCCCTGCCCCCCCTTCTTCCCCACGTAGGGTTTCACGGGGGTCCTATCGATGGGCACAAAAGAAGACTCCCTCCGAGGAGGCAGGGAGATTCTGGGCCCTGAGGTCGCCACCACTGGTGCAGCCACCACAGGCTGAGCCAGGGCCGCCGCGACCGTTTCGATAGAGGGCTTGGTCGGATGGATCAAGGCCTTCACCACCTTAGGTGCGCTCACCGCCTTATCCTTGAGGGAGGGGGCACTGCCACGCTCCTCCTCTGCCTTAGAGCTCGACCGGGGCCTCTCCAGGACCTTCGCCGGGTGCTCGGCCTTCCTCTTACCCGACCCAGAGCGTTGGCTCGTGGTTGATGGTGCGGGGGAGGGTGCGCCCTGCCTGGCGCCCGTAGAGCCCGACCGTTCGGCGCTCCCGGTGCCAGCGGACTCGCGGTGCTTGGCCTTATGTTGGGCCCCCGCTTCGCCGGGGCGCCCTCAAAGGTCTTAGAAGACCGCTCGGATTTCTTCTTCTTCTCGCCAGACGGGCTCTTACCCTCCAGCCAGTTGGCGAGACGTTGATGGCGGTCCTTCATGGTCCGTTCCGACATGTTGCCGCAAAACGCACAGTCCTTCTCCACGTGCGTCTTGTCCTCATGAAGGCAGTAAAGGCAGAAAGAGTGTTCGTCCTCCTTAAAGACGTTCTGCAGCTGGCATCCAGGGCAGACCCTGAACAGCTTTCCGGGCGTCGAGCTTCCCTTCTCCTGGGCCATCTCCGAGACCGGGCCTGAGAAGCTTTTGGAGTCCTCCGAAGTGTAGCTCGACGAAATCTTCACCCTTGAGGGGCACAGATGAATCCGACACGGGTCCCCGTTGATCGGATGTAGGATCGGTGGAGCTTGAGGCTCTTTTGACCGAAAGAATCGAAGTTTTTTGTGAAAAAGCGCGAAAAATAGCACTAACGCTCGAGAGCAATAGCACGAGGATCCCAACACATGAACGTGCGGTAAAAATCTGAAGATGGCTGCCAGAGGCGGTGCTTAGGTAGAGGGCAGTCATTGGCTGTGGTCAGTATGACGCAGAGACCAGTGATTGGTTATTACTACGAAAGACAGATCAGAAACGAAACCGATACTGGTTTTTTCTTTACCGAGGATTCCCAGCCTGACGACGGGGAATATTCATGAGCATGTGAATCCATGCCAGACCCCATGCTGGAGAAGTGCGGTTACTTTCGGCGGAACCAGGGCCTTCTCGACCGTGGACGCTTTCTTCTGATGAGTCTCGACAGGCTCCTGAATATTGGGGCAGCGCTCTTCAATTTAGAGGGCCCAGTAGCAAGGCGCACCTGCAGTTGTAGCGAGGGCTGCTGATCCTGATGATCGACGGGCACAGCTGAAATTGCTGGTGTGCCCGTTGGCGCTATGGACCGCTTCGACTGTTTCGTCGAGGACGTCCGTGGGGTTGTGTTCTTAGTGTGTGAAGCATGTGCATCTTTGTCACCGGGGTGTACATTCCCCATAGAAGGATTTGAGTCTTACCTAGCGGGCCAGGGACAGACGACGCAGAGCGAGAATGCTCCGCCGAGAGGTCAAATAGCCTCCGAATCGGAGGCCTGTTCGTCACTCAGCCCCTCATCACAATCGGCGGTTGTGGCAACCGGAGAACTAGACTTGGCCTGCAACATTCCGTAGGCCGCCCACCGCTTAACACATCACTCTTTCAGCGTCTTCAGACACAGGAGCTTGCAAGCCATACAAACCGTCTCATCATGATTAAGGGGCAAACACTGATTACACTTATCGTGTTTATTCTTCCAGGGAAATTTGGCCTTACAAGAAGGACAAAACCTAAAAGGAGTCCTCTCCATAGCTGAGGAAATATATAGTGACGAAATGACCCAGGGAACAAAAAGAGGAAAGGGAAAGGCATTCTTAGAAAAGGAAATGTCCACCCGACCCCACTTTCCCTACAGTGTAGGCTGGCCAGAAGACCCGGCCATGTGGTCAGCAGCTCTAACTGGAACACTGTCCGTCGAAGATCCGTGGAACCGGCTTCAGCAGAGATCTGGAAACAGCCATCGATGGAAGGGACGGTAGGATAATATTTCATAACTTTTATAATATACAAAGGTTGAAGGATAACAATAGCAATGTCTCTGGACGAGCTCCGCATAAGACGACCAGTATGCTGGGCAGAAAAAAAACTATCTGAGGGACCTCGACGCATGAAGGATTTTGGGAACAATACACATCACGTAGGGATAGTGTTACAGGCACGCCCATGTCAACGTCCCCTTTCGATTCTCTAAAGACAAGATGCAATACTCTGCGGTTACCACTGGATGTCAGACTGTATGCACAGCATGTGATTCTAAACAGATTAATAAGCATCAAAAATATGATTACGGTGAGTACTGTATGCCTTCTGAGGCTTGTGGATCTGCTTAGATCACATGCTATGCATAGACTAACAAGCAGTGTCTGGAGAAGATGGTGGGTTGTGTGAAGGTACAGCGGCAAATAGATGTTTTAGCACCGCTCGTCCCACCTGTGAATCTGCTTTAGAATGTGTGTCAATGCAGTAATGCTGAGTAAAAGTATGTATAGAGCTCCATGTAGCTGCTTTGCAAAAAGCGTCCAGCGGGGACGTTTGCAATAAAGGCCAAAGTAGCTCCTGTACCCCTGCAAGAGTAAGCTCTTGGTGCGAAAGGCAGAGTTTTGTTTGATAGAGATGATGTTTTTTGAAACGTGGTCACCTTCCCTGCCAGGTGCTATGGAGACAAACAGTTGGTCTCACATTTACCCCTCTAGAGATAGGTCTGGCTGTTCAGTCACTCTACCAACTTGTGTAGTACAGACCTATACCAATAGGTGGGTTACCCAATAACAAGAGGACAAGACTGGTGTAGTCGCCGATAGGGTTACTGCATCAACTCTTGCCCAATACTGGTGGCAGGCGGTGAGGATTTGTGCAGAGTGGTTACATTGAGTATTTGCTGGACTTGTGCCCAACTAAACCAGCCAAAATGCTAAGCTCCATCAAAATGTTAAGCAATTGTAACATGCCAAACATGGATAACTTAAATGAGGCAGCCCTGGTTATTGACAGTAGATCAGCTGAAAGTTATGCAAAGCCAGGCGTCTGCATGTAAAACGAAAGAAATGTGAATTGCGAGGTTGTTGAACATCCAAAGTTTGGGTAGTAGGCCTGTAACACCTACCGACTTGCTTTGCTTCTGGGGTCCCGCACTCTGTTGAGGGGGCTCAGGCTCGGTCAGTCCTGCTTCCTGGGATTCCGGAGGATCTTCCTGGAGCTCTTGCCAGCTTGAAAGCAACACACACAATCTGGTGTTCCTCTCCCTGACTATATGGTTTCCAGCAGCAACTCTGTGGAAATGCAACCATCTCCGAGAGAATGTCCAGGTGGGGTACTTTGGAGTTGACTGGTCCCACCAACTCAAGGGGAGACATCGTCCTTGCAGTGGCTTCTCTGTCGATATGAATTTGGAGTTTCAGCACAGCAGCAGGGCTTCACCGGGCAAACCAACAGTCCCGAAGTTGCAGCAGGCGTCCTCTTCAAGTTCTTATTCGGTTCCTTCGTCCAGCGGTCGTCTCTGCCTTCCAAGCCAAAAGCCTCGCCTTTTATTCAGTTTTCTCCCATTCATTCCAGCCTAGCTGTCAGTCACCCAGCAGGGTGGCTGTCGTTGCCAGACAGCCAGCTAATCACTACAGAGTGCATTCGGGCACCTCCCTCACTTCCTGCATCCACCAGACACCTTGGAGCCAGAGGCGGGCTTCACTTGTGAATCCCACCTAAGGCAAAGCGAACAAAGGGACCAAGCCTGGTTTGGCGCCAGAGTAAATCTCAAGAAGGACCTTTCCACAAAGAAATGATGAAAAAAGAAGACCAGGGCCATTTTGACAAAAATGGCACCCTCGGGTGCTTTACTGCAGCTGCGAACGCAGCCCGTGGTAAATGCATACCACAGTAGGTAAAAGTAAACCACTGCTACCAGCCATTCATCGAGGAAAGGGTAACAAAATTGTTACATGAGAAGCTCCCTCCAGTACCCTATTGTAAGATAGTGTGTGCTGGGTCTAGAAAGTTACAACGTAAGTAAAGTCAATTTCACTTTACTGCTCCGGGAAACAGTAGTTTATCCCAGAGAAGGTATCTAAACCTCGGGGAAATCTGAGAGACTTCCCTGCTGTGCCAATGCACTGAAGGTGCTGTTTGACAATGTAAACGATGATGCCTATGGAGTTTGTCAGACTAACACAAGAGTCCAAAAATCACATTAAAATACATGCGAGAGTGGGGAAAAAGGGGTCTCGATCTCTCCAGGAAAAAAAATCAAGTCCTCAAAATCCAGCAAAGTTGCTGGGGGTCTCTAAGGTGGAGGGAATTAGCACATTTCTGAGAACTCTCCCCAACATCTCCTCACCCAGATCCCCAAAGAAGGTCAGGTGGAATGAGGAATGCACTCAGGCTTTTGAAGGACCGAAGAAAGCCCTTTGTCAAGCTCCAGTCTTGAGAGCTCCCGACTACAACCAATCATTTATTATACAGAGAGATGCTTCTAATACAGGGATAGGTGCAGTTTTCAGTCAGCTGGATGAGAAAGGCAGGGAACACCCCATCGGTTTTATCAGTAGGAAACTGAAGGAACGTGAGACAAGGTGGGCAACTATTGAACGCAAGTGTTTTGCCATTGTGTGGTCTCTGAAGTAGTTTAGGCCATACCGGTATGGTTCTTTTGTTATTCAGACAGACATACTACCAACCATTGAGATGGTTAATGCAGGTGAAGGGGGGGGGGAGAATCCTAAATTGTTAAGGTGGTCAATCAGCCTCCAAGGGTTTGATTTCACCATAGAACACAGGCCAGGGAGTAATCACCAAAATGCCGATGGCCTCTCCAGAAAGTATGACAGACTGGATTAGGCGATTCATCCAGGAATGGATTAAATCCTCCTGTCCCTTAGTCTAGTGGGGGGGGGGGGGCTGAATTCTCATTTCTGTGCTAATTCCCGTCAACCTTAGAGATCCCAGCTCTTTTGCTGGAGCTTAATTTCTACCCTGGAATGAGAGACATTTTCCCACACATTTATTTTTTATCTGATTTGGATTGCGTTTTCTTAGTTTTCTTGACAAACTACATAGGCATCTACCTTTTGTATGGCGACACACAGCACCCCCACCTACCATTGGGTGTTTTTATCGCAGGCTGAATCATCAGCTGCAGTATAGCACCTATGGGTGACCATTGTGTCAAAATGGCCCGAACGTCTTTTTTCGCCATTTCTTGTTAGCGAGGTCTTTCTTGGATTTTACTATGTGCGCCAAACCAGGTTTAACCCGTTTGTTTGTTTTGCCTTTGGTGGGCTTCAGTACTGAAACCCGCCTCTGGCTCCAGTGTGCCTGGCATGGCAGGAGGTGAGGGAGGTGCCCGAAACTCCAATGTCCTTAGTCTCCTTGGTTACCTGAATGCACCCACTCCTGATTGGGTGGCTGGCTGTCCTTGAAGGACAGCCACCCTGCTGTGTGAGAGACAGCTCGGCTGTGCATGAATGGGAGAACCTTGCATAAAAGGCGAGGCTTCTTGGACTGAAGACAGAGTCGGCCACTGGACGAACCATCCGACGAAGGAATCATGAAGAGACGCTTGCTGCATCTTGCTGCATCCTCCTGCACCGTTCAACTGCTTGGTGAAGCAGTGCTGGAGCTCCCTTTCCGAATCGACTAGAGAAGCTCTGGAGAGGGCGATTCCTTCCCTTGGGTTGGTGGGACCCACTAACCCCAAGACGAACTTTGCTGGAATACCTTCCATAACTGGCTGTACTTCTTTGCTGCTGCTGGAACAGTGTGGCAGGGGGTCTCCAAATCTGTAGTTGAGTGCATCATCTTTAAGCTGGCCCGAAGCTTCTGGAAGAGCCCGAGGACCCTCCCAAAGTAGGACCACCCAAGGTCGAATCACCTCACCAGTGTGCCGGAGTGGAGGAAGCCCATCCAGTGTCCAAGATCCGCAGTGGTGCTATTTGCCGGTAGCTGAAACCGCAAAGTGCAACTGAACTGAAAGAGCCCGTAGCTGCCGCCGACCTCCGAACTGCTGTGCAGGAGTCCCCCAGACGTCCTCCCTCTTGTCCCCACGACTGGGGCACAGGAACAAAGGCTCTACAACACTGCAACCAGGACAGAAGCCAGCTGGATCCTCTTCTTCTAACCTAAGGTACTGTTCCGACTAAGGGGTACTTACCTCTTGTCTGTAGATTGCTTTTCTCACTTAAGACTTGCAGTAGCTGCTTTTTCTAGAATTGTGCTTAGCTCTAACTTTCACAAGTGTAACAGCTTGTGGCCCAACAGTGATTTTCTACAAACTCTCTACTTTAAGACTTTTGTGGCATCTAAGTGTCTCCGCTCCATCGACATTGTTCAAATTGACTTTGGATGTCCTGGATCCCCTACAGACCCTTCTTACCCATTGACTAATTCCAACTGTCCCTCATAGGTGGTACTGTTATGTCCCGCAGGCTCCGCTGGTCCCTGTGGCAACGATGGAAAAGGATTGGGTTGGTATCCCAGGGTTCTCCCAAGATGGGGCTCTCGATACAGCGCTGTGTTCCAGCTTCTCATCGCCCTGCAGTATGGTTGACTCCACCCCGTTGTCAGGAAACGGATATCAAACTCCAGTCACTGAGCAACGTTGCATTGCTAGTCTCCCCATAGATACGCTCTGTGAATTTCGCATCTAGCAATGCTCTGTTCACTTTCCGTCCTACATCTACTGTTCTTGCTAATCTAACTCCACTGTCATTCAGTCACAGGATCCACTCTTGCTTACGGCCATCCCATCTTCCGTGACCGCTCGGAATCTTTCATGCCTCCCCAAACAGCCGATTCTCTAAGAGTACACAGGAAGCGCTTCAGGCTACCGCAGTAGCCATCTGATTGTAATTCTCATCTTTCTTTCAAATCTAACTTGGCATTCCATTTTCTGACTTCAGTTGCTGCTAGCCAACAGTTCACGGTTTCCAAGGTAACTGGATACACTCCCCGCAGACCTGGAAGTCTGCACACACCCAGCCAGAGCCGTCAGCGCTGCTTCACAGCTACAGTCTCTCGTTACAGATCTTGGTAGGAGGGAATGCTTTTTGGTCTCTGTACTAAACGGGTCTAGTCTCCCATCATCTCTGTCCTAATTGTTCCTTTCCAACTACAGAATGCATTGGAGTCTCGTGGACTCCTTCACACGTCAGAATGGATCACGCTTCAAACATTTGGCTTCTCACGCTTGCATTACTGGTAAGCGCAGTTTCAGCCAAACCAGAGGCCCTGCACATATTGCTGCCTCTAATGTAATCTCTTACATTAACAGATCCCGAAGGTCTGATCAGGACGTGCCCACCTCATTAGAAGTCTGCAACTCCTCCACTTGACAGTCCTCCAGTAGAACAGACAACAGGAGAGGAATTCTCAGCCAGAAACAAGGACAGGGTTCCCAACCCCCAGAGGGTTTCCCTTGAGAGCCAATTTCTACTTTATTGCTTTACATCAGGTGGACATAGGGCGACCAGGTAAAGTCTCAACACATCTGCAACTGCTGATTCTTATACAGGTAGGAGACTTCTACTTGATATTTGAACTTGGAAGTAGATGACCACTGCTTGTAGAACCTAATCATTACAGGTACAGTGGGTTTTAACTAGTATTGTTGGGACAAGTTTAAACTTCATTGGGGGATTTAAAGGTTCTCACATGCTCCGAGAACCTGTTACATTTTTTCTTTCCATTAACCTTTCCTCTTTACCCACCTCAGAATTTTACCAAGTACAAAAGCGATATATAAATGCCAATACTGTCATAATAAATGAAGTCACCTAAGGGTGTAGGAAGTGTGTATGAAGCATTTCTAAAGAGTATCTACTTGCTTAACTTGATTCTGAGAAAGTATTTTGAAGTGTACTTTTATTGTTGCACATTGCCCTTTTTAACAAATGCTAATTTAAAACTGAAAAATAAAAAAATTCTCATTTTACTAGAAAACCTTGAATGTAAGTGTTATTTTGATACTTGTATTTGTGGATTTCAATGCTACAGCTCTACAGCTCACATTGACCCCCCCTTGAGATAAGTCTGGCTGCTCACTCTACCAACTTGTGTAGTACAGACCTATACCAAAAGGTGGGTTACCTAATACCAAGAGGACAAGACTCGTGTAGTCTCCCACAGGGTTACTGCATCAAATCTTGCCTAACAGTTTAAGTTATAAATAGTTATTTAACATCAATTTTTAAATAAGCGTTCTTTAAAAAAAAGCAAGATATGTAACAATCAAATATCCTTTAAAATACTTTTCCAGAATCAGCATACGTTTAGTGGATAATCTTTAGAGATGCTTTTTACACACACCCTATACCCCGAGGTGACTTCATTCACAAGGAAAGTAATGGCATTTTTATATCACTAGTACACTTTGCAGATTCTGAGGTTGCATAAAGGAAGGAAACTGGTTCTCGGGGGATGCGAGTATACTTTAATCTTACAATTAAATCTAGATGAGCCTTTCGCAGCAATAACAGTCTAAAAACAGGTTACCACCTATGGAGGGACAAACATATCAAAGCCAATTGACTAGAAGAGTCTGCAGACAGCCATGGCAGCCATAGTCAATTGGAGCACAGTCTATGGAGATGAGGCACCTCGCAGTTCATAAATGTTTTGCACAATGTTAGAGATTTGTAGAAATCACTTGTAGGGTCACAAGCGGTTACACTTGGGCAAAGTAGAGTTGAAATCAGCTCTAACTTAAGTAACCACTGCAAGTCTCAACTGAGAAGAGCAAAGCTAAAGACATTGAAGTAAGTACCCAAAGTCTGAACAGTACCTCTGGTTTGAAGAGTGGTCCAGCTGGATTCTGTCCTGTTGCAGCAATGCAGATCCTGGGTCCCTGAGCCTTACTCGTGGGAACAAGAGGCAGGGCCTCTGAAGTGTTAGGCAAGAATTGATGTAGTAACCCTGGAGGAGACTACACACCCCTTGTCCTCTTGGTATTAGGTAACCCACTGTTAGGACAATTTTTCTGAAATCCAACTAAGGGCTTAGTAAAACAATTCACCTGAGGCAGTACAAGACTTCACTCTTAGTATAAGGCTGTACTACCCGAGTTCATGGTAGCCTAGACAGAGCAGCCAGGGGTATTTTAGGAGGGAGAGAGGGCTGTAGAATTAGTACATATGAAATCATACTACAAAGGGTGCAAAGAAACACTGAAACACTATGTACTGTAAAAAATAAATGGTTTATTTAAATACAAGTAGGCCCAGATAATTCTTGGGGGAAATAAGTACTATCACATTATATGTAATCACAATTATATAAACACAACACTGTGCTTGAAGGTGCACAGACCAAAGCATAAACCTTATTTGGAACACCTAACAGTAGTTCTAGGGAAGTCAAACCTTTTCACACATTCAGAAAAGGTCACACCTATTCCTGGGGAGTAAAAACCAATGGTTACTTTCAGATTACATTGAGTAATTCAAGGGTAGTAGACCCCTACCAATTGTACTGTGATGCTCAGTAACAAATCACAGTCAACTGGACAGTATACGTTTTGTGAATAGTGGAACACTTATTCTAGGTACAGTAAAAACCTATAACTAGTTTTGTGATAAAACAGTTAAACTAGGTGAGTAAAACCTAAAATGTAATATTCAATTACAGGTGCTTTTGAGATCAGTGAAACACAGATTGAGCCAAGCAGTAACTCTTGTAACTTATTTTTGGATGTCAAACAGCTAACTCAAGGTAAGTAAAACCCATGTACTTTTTCAAGGAGCCATCAGCAACTCGGGGCAGGTGTGAACCCAAGATTCTTTTTGTGTGTCTAAAACAGACCAGGGAAAGCAAAACCCAATGTTACTCTTTAGAAATGACTCAGTTATTCTAGGTAGGTAAAACCTAATGCAGACGTATTATAGACAGGCGAACAGCAAGTCAGGGGAAGCAAGACCTAGTTGCGGGACACTCCTACAATTATCCTAACAGGAATAATAAAGTGAAACCAACAGCATTACTATTGGGAAGAGGCACAACCAAATCACCGGTGAGTAATATACCCTTACATCTACTCTGTAAGAATGGCAAACCTGTTTCTACGGAAAGAAAGAGGTTACATATACTTTTCCGAATAGTGCCACACACATTCAAGTTAAGTAAGAACCTTTGTACTGTTCACTCTCAGTTACAATTACCAACCAACTCTTTTACAAGTAAGTAACTTTTAAACACTTATTCTCTTCTCTAGGCAAAAGGGCCAATCCTTGAAAAGTCTTTCCCTTATTCTTGGAGCATGTGTGTTCTCCGTGGCACAAGGGCGGGGGAGTGGGGGAGGTCACTGTTGGGGAGAATTCTCAGAAATGTGCTAATTCCCTCCACCTTAGAGAAGCCCAGCAACTCTGCTTGATTTTGAGGACTTGATGTTTTTCAACCAGGAGAGAGACCGACTCTTTTTCCCACTCATGAATTTTTATGTGATTTTTTGAACACTTTCTTTTGGTTGTGGAGTCTGACAAACTCCATAGGCACAATCTTTTACATTGTCACCCAGCATCTTCAGTGCAGTGGCAAAGGGAAGTCTTTGAGATTTCCCAAAGGTTTAAATACCTTCTCTTGGATAAACTACTGTTTCCAAGAGCAGTGAAGTGAAATTAACTTTGCCCACACTTGTAACTTTCTAGACCCAGGACACACTCTCTTACAATAGAGAGTGCTGCAGGGGTTACTTAGTATCCCCTTTGTCTAGCTTCTCATGTAAAATGTTTATGTTATCCTTTCCTCGATGAATGGCTGGTGGCAGTGGTAGTCTTTTAACTACTGTGGTGTGAATTTACCACAGGCTGCGTTCACAGCTGCAGTAAAGCACCCAAGGGTGCAATTTTGGTCAAAATGGCCTTGGTCGTCTTTTTTCGTCATTTCTTTGTGGAAAGGTCCGTCTTGAGATTTACTCTGCACGCCAAACTAGGTTTGGTCCCTTTGTTCGCTTTGCCTTTGGCGGGATTCACAAGTGAAGCCCACCTCTGGCTCCAGGGTGTCTGGGATAGGCAGGAAGTGAGGAGGTGCCCGAAACTCCCTGTGCTTAGTCTCCTAGGAGATCCAAATGCACTTTGTGATGATTGGTCGGCTGACTGTCCAGCAAGGACAGGAACCCTGCTGGGTGGCAGACAGCTAGGCTGGAATGAATGGGAGAGAAATGAATAAAAGGTAAGGCTTTTTTGCTTGGAAGGCAGAGTCGACCATTGGACGAAGGAACCGTAGAAGAACTTGAAGAGGACGCCTGCTGCAACTCCTGGACTGTTGGTTTGCCCGTTGAAGCCCTGCTGCTGTGCCGAAACTCCAAATCCTTATCGACAGAGAAGCCCCTGCAAGCACGACTCTCCCCTTGAGTTGGTGGGACCAATCAACGCCAAAGTAAACCATTATCACATTCTCTCGGAGCTGGTTGCATTTCCACAGAGATGCTGCTGGAAACCAAAACGCCAGGGAGAGGAACACCAGATTGTGTGTGTTGCTTTGAAGTTGGCTAAGAGCTCCAGGAAGATCTGCAAGACTCCCAGGATACAGGACTGACCGTGCCTGACCCCCATCAACTGAATGCAGGACACCAGAAGCAAGGAAAGTCCATCTCGACAGCCAGAATCCGTGGTGTTGCTATTTGTGGTAGTCGCGAGGAGCTGAAACAACAAAGTGCCACTTGTTGGAAAGATTGCTGGTTGCGAGTGGTGACCGTCCCATTGTAGTGCAGGAGTCCCCAGAAGTCCCCCCTCTTGTCCCCACGACTGAGGCCCAGGAACAGTGAGATCTGCAGAGCTGCACAGGAACAGGAGTCATCAGCTGCACTTTTTCTTCAATAAAAAGGTACTGTAAAGTCTGGGAGAACTTACCTCTTATTGGAGAGTTGCTTGCATCTTATACACCTCACAAGCCTCAACAGCTTGTGGCACTACATTGATTCATTCTTTTCTTCAAAGACTTCTAAAACATGGTGCAAAGACTTTTCTACTTACCTAACAGATGAGCTTCAGCCCATATAAGACGTTTGCCTATTAACTTTGGCTTAGTCTGTTATACTGATTGACTCTGCTTAGGGGATCCAAAAGTATTTGCCTGCTTAAGAATATTTGTGGTCTCTTGTTTGTTCTAATAACCTTTTTCCTTTAACCAATTTCTAAAAGTATTCTAAATGCAAACATGCAGATAACAAGTGGGGTCCGGGAGACTCTCCGCCAGACATGAGTCCTGGTTACAAGAGACTTACCCAGAGTCTTTAGCTCACTATCTTTCACAGAGAAGAAATATCCTAAACAGTCTTTGCCCTGCCCTGGGGCAGTCCAGCACCGAAATACTAGGCAATTCTCCTCTGAACAAGAGTATCAACAGCAACCCAGACACGTGTTTAAGCCTTGTTGGACCTCATCAGTTGGGAGGAGCTGTGCCTCTCTAAGAATAGTGAGCAAACAGTAAGATATTAATGTCAGCACCATAGCCATTGAAGTCACCCGAGAGTGTAGGTTGCGACTGTGGGCCATCCCAAAAGGGTCTTTACTGTTTAGAAAACTAAGAGTGTGTAGTTTTGAAGTGCATTTGTGTGCTGCTTTTATATTGCTCCCTTCTGAAGAAGGCTTATTCTAACTGACTGATAAATAATAGTTTATTCAAGAAACCTTGTGTGTAAGTGTTTATTTGAATACTTGTCACTGTGAAGCTCAAACTCCCCTAAAGCTCACATGGGCCCTTCTTGAGATAAGCCTGGCTACTCAGCCACACTACCAACCTGTGTAGTACAGACTTATACCAAAGGTTGGGTTTCTATTGCCAGGAGGTCAGGGTTATTGTAGTGCACCAAAAGGGTACTGCATTCAATCTTGCCTAACACTTCCCAGACACAATGGAGCATGGGCGAGCTTCAGGGCTGAAGCCTGCCAAAGGCAAAACACACAACAGACTCAAACCTGGTCTTAACATAAAAGCCCAGAAGAAACTAACAAATGAGAAAAGGCAAAAAAAAGAAGACAGGCCATTTTAGTAAAATGGTCACCCTTGGGTGCTGTACTGAAGCTGAGGAACCCGCATGCAGATCTATTGCACAAAAGGTAGTAAAATGTAACCACTGCCACCAGCCATTCGAGTGAGTTAGTTTAACAAGCAGTTACATTATGAGGGGTTACCTCCCCCCCCCCCCCCCCCACTCCACATAAATTGGTGTGCTGGACCCACAAAGGAAAAAGGTAAGACATAGCTGTCCTATTCTTGGGAACTGTAGTTCACACACAAAAGTGTATTTAAACTTTTAGAGAAGTCCAAAGGACTACTCAGTGGCACTGCACAAAGGGTGCTTTGTGTCAATATATAAAAAGCAGATGCCTAGGGAGTTTACCAGACTCCATTACAACGTAAGGAACACAAGCGAGCAGTGTTTCTGATCGCCCTTCTCCAATCCGCATGATTACCTTGTGGTAAGCGGGTAGGCGGAACCACAATCGAGGGACGGCTAGGGGGCATGTGCTTATGGGAAGAATGTGCATGTACGCCAGTATCGCCAAAGGCCTTTCTCTTGAAACGCAAACAGAAGAGGTTTGGATGAGTTTTAACTCAAAGTAGCTCAAGCTACTGACTCCGAAAAAGAACTTGCCACGATGGCATAAATAAATAATTTGAGGGACCTAGACGCGCGAGGGATCATGGGTACAGGGTACGTCACACTAGAGATTGTATTACAGTCACACCCCGTCAACGTCCCATTTTGAACGTCATGTGCAATATTCTGCAACTTCCACCAGATGTCGGCCTATGCAAAGCACGCGATTCCAAGAATATCCACAAGCCTCAGAAATATATGCACACACACACCAGTCACCAGGCTCTCCACACCACCAGGAAGTATGCGGGTGTATGTATATACACACCAGTCACCATGCTCTCTGCACCACTATGCTGCATACTGGCATCAGTACAGTGGATACTGTAGTTCCAACACTCTGTATGCCATTCCAGCTCTGCCACATCTCACTCTTCGCCACCCTGTGTGCCCCTCCCTGCTCCACTACTTGCCCCTCCCAAGTCCGGCAGCTGTTCCAGATGCTACTTTGTTGCACACTAGCCCCAACAGTAAAATGATGTGTGTGTCCTGTAGGAGAACATTCAGAGAGCTGCCATTAGGCTGGAGGCCAATGGGTTTATCCAGCAGCATACAGTAGTTGGACGCGCTTTCTTCGCCATGCATTTGCCTCATTTTACTGACCTGGGAACAAGAGCTATGCATCACACCAGGATAGGTTTTAAACTGGACTTTCGAGGGATTCACAACACACTTGAGCTTCTCTGAGGTGAGTGCTCCGAAGCGGACAGGAATCATGGGGTCCATCTCACCATGACATTGTAGGATAGGAATATCTTTGTTCACACCACCGCCTGAAGCCTGGAGAACAGATAAAGACAGGTATTAGGCACAAATATCAAACTGCAGAATGTGGCCAGTCTACCTCAGCCTCCTCCAATGCTCCGGGGAACGATCAGTCTTTCCACATTCACTTCATGCTCGCTTTTAGACCTTGGTCTGGTGCAAATCTGCAGCTCCATTCACTAAAGATTCATTTACTTATGGAAAGGCAATGACCATTGCTCACCTGAGGAAATGTCTGGTGGAGAGGCAGCCAGCAGCTGAGACCCACAATGCCGGCTAGCTTGTGTGGGCAGGTGAGAGCCGTGTAGAGTGAAAGGGCGCCTCCCTGAAAGAAACGGATATAGATCAGGGACTTTGTGGACCTTTTCACATTTCAGATGCAATCAATGTTCAATGACACCTCTCCCCATAGGCACACACCTTCCCTTCAGTGAGCACATCTTGCTTTCCATTCTCCCATCAATGGCACATCACGAGCGTGAGCAGAGACCGGTATGCTGCTACATCCCTCAACACAATGCTCCAAGTCAAAAAGAAAGGGGTCAACCAGTTCCTGTCGTGCTGGAAGTGCTACATGAAACCATTCTCTCCCTTTGGGAGATTTGCAAAGTGTTATATAAAGCAACCCTGCAGAGTTTTCTGCCAAGTTTCTCCCGACTCTCAATGAAGCTGTGGCTACGCAGTCAGGCTTCTATCTCCGAAGGGAAACAAGGTGGTCACAAAGTATACTTTGCCAATCCACAAGTACACCACACACTAAAGGTCGGTGTTACGAAGTGAGATCCTCGAGTCAGCAGGTAAGTTACAATAAGCTTCTTGATTATGTTACTTCATGAAACAGATGACATCAGGACATAGGCCCAATAGGAGCCTTCAGGAAAGCCGACTGGCTCCCATCACCCAGGCTACATCCTTCCAACTGCCTGGGCTGGAACCAACACTCACTCAACATTTTCTCCATGACTTCACTCAGTAAATGCATGCAAGTAGACATGACATAACACCTCCCTCCCTTCCTTCCTGCATTCATGCTTTCATGCATTCACAAAGACAACACATGCACACTACAAGCAGGTACACTCTCACAACCAGGCACAAAACGTCACCTACAACCCAGCCCACGAAGAATACACAGCCACCAGTGACAGAGAGGGACCTTATACTTTCGAAGCATAACTAACCAACGAGCAGCTGCATCAAAATCTACATTCAGGCCCTCTGTACGACTCTGGCTTCCCACTTCACCACAAAAACTGAGGACATCCTGTCCTCGATCTCCTCTTCCTCATAGCCCACACTCTGGCCGCCTCTCCCTTCCTGCTTTCTCCTCTTTCTCTCTGACAACGCAAGACAACGTTTCTAGATGACCCCAATCTGTGAAAGTGTCATTCAAACAGGTGCTCCCCTGCTCCTCCAGAACCATCAAGGACCATATGGACACCCTTGCTCCAGCCTTGGCTGATTTCTGCAATGACCCTTTCGCCACTGGATCCGTCTCCTCAAGCACTCCCTTGTGCACCCCCTCCTTAAAAAGCCTTCTGCCGATCCTACCTGTCTGGCAAACTATCGCCCGATCTCAATCACTCCTTTCCCAGGCAAACTCCTGGAACAGCTTACCATCTCCCAGCTTACTTTCCACGCTGAATCTGTTGGTTGTCTCCATGACCATCAGTCTGGCTTCAGAGCAGCCAGAGACACCGCATTGCTCTCTAATCTTGACTCCAGCCTTCCTTCGGTCTTCATCCTCCTTGAACTTTCCTCTGCTTTTGACACGGTCAATCACACAATCCCGATCCATCGATCCTGTGAGAACCTGGGCATCACTAATCAGGCCCTGGAGTGGTTGACCTCCCTCCTCCTGGACCGACCCTCCCAGGTCCAACTTTGATCATTTCTTTCCACCACACCGCTCTCTCTCCACATGTGGTGTTCCCCAGGGCTCCATCCTCTCACCCTGGCTCTTCAATGTCTACTTGGCACCTTCGCCTCCCTGATCTCTACCTTCTCCTCCAACTTTCATTGTTATGCGGATGACAACTATCTTTCAGGCTCCCCTCAGCCTCCTCTCCCGCTCATTCCAGACTGTCTATCCGCGATTCAGGATTGGTGTGCCTCTAGCGATCTCTGCCTTAATACCAGTAAGATGGGAGATCCTTCTCATTGGGACCCCTTCTCCTGCTTTCCCTCCCTCCCTCACTCACTCTGGCCGTCCTCCTTGGGCCCTCTTCCTTCGCCTTCCTGTGAGGCAAAAAACCTTGGTGTTCTCTTTGACCGATCCTCTCCTTACATTACCACGGACCCTGCCAAGAAGGCCCACTACCAGCTGCACCTCAGAGGTATTCCTCCTTTTCTCACCCCCTCCCTCCCAGAAGCACACTTTCTTCAGAGTTCTGGTCCTATCTAGGCTAGACAACTACAACAGCCTTTCTCAATCTGCCTTTCTCGAATCTCTGCCCTCTGCAACTAATCCAGACAGGACTGAGACGTATCCTTGGCCTCAAGACCAGGAACTATCTCACCGGTCCCTATATCTCTCTGCTGGCTCCCAGTGGCTGCAAGGATCAAGCTCAAGACCCTCTGCATCATCCACAAGTCTTTCTGGGACCAGGGCCCTGACTATATGCAACTCTCTTCCAAAATACCTTCCTTCTCCAGCCCTTCGCTCAGCTACCTCCAACTTTCCAAGGGCCAGAAGCTTCTCCAGGCAGTGTGTGGGCAGGGGGGGGGGGGATGAAGAGGAGGGTAGACATCTCGCTCTCTCCTCTGCAGGTGCCTCCCTCTAGAATGGCCTCCTTGCCCTGCTCAAACTTGAGCCCGACCACCTGAAGTTCCAGAAGCAGCTCAGGACCTTCCTTTTCTCCTCTGCTTTCTCTCTCTCCATCCCCTGCTCACCTGTCTGCTGCGCCAACCGGTTGTTTGGCTACCCTCAGAGCTCACTGGGTACCAGGCTCCTCCATGATCAGTCTCCCCTGCACTGCCTACAGGCCTACCGCGCACTTAGGGGCTGTAACTGCAACCTCTACAGTCCCCTGCCTCCTTGCACTTAGCCAGAGCCGCGCTGTCCGGGCTGCACATCCCCCTTCCCTCTCCCTGGCACTCCCTACTCTCCCTTGCCCCTGCACTTTGCATTGTTGCTCTTGCACGATCTGGATTACACAAGGCCTAGTAAGATCATTGTTTTGTCCTCCCTTTGTTTTCTCCCCCTTCTCGCCTTGTCGCACCTAGAAACACTTGTGTACAGGTGCGTTCTAAATGACATCACAACCATCTGAACTAACATCACCTTATACCAGAGGTTGTCACCCTTGAGTCCGAGGCCTGTGTTAGGGAGAATTCTCATTTCTGTGTTAATTCCCCTTCTACCTTAGAGACTGCCAGCTCTGTTGCTGGACTTTAGGACTTGGATCGGTTCTCCTGGAGTGAGCGAGACCTTTTTCCCCACTCTCGCATGAATTTTTATCTGATTTGTACTATTTCTTTTGGCTTTGGAGTCAGACAAACTCCATAGGCATCACCTTTTGTATTGTGACACACAGCACCTTCAGTGCAGTGTCACAGAGAAGTCCTTTGGATTTTCCTTAACGTTTAAATACCTTCGCTTGGATAAACTACTGTTACCAAGAGTAGTAAAGTGAAATGGACTTTACTTACCTTTTTCTCTTTGTAGACTCAGCACACACCATCTTCTATGGAGTACTGGGGGGTTAATTAGTATCCACTTTGTCTACTTTCTCATGTAACATGTTTATGTTACCCTCATTACAATTAATGGCTGATGACAGTGGTTTATTTTTCCCATCATTGTGCGTTTATACCGCAAGCTGAATCCTCAGCTGCAGTATTGCACCCATGGGTGCCCATTTTGTCAAAATGCCCTGGTCTTTTTTCGCCATATCTTGCTTGTGAGGTCTTTCTTGGGTTTTACTCTGTGCGCCAAACCAGGTTTGGTCCCTTTGTTTGTTATGTCTTTGGCGGGATTCACAGGTGAAGCCCGCCTCTGGCTCCAGCATGTCTGGCAGGGCAGGAAGCAAGGGAGATTCCCGAAACTCTGCTTATTCACCTTGGATACAGGGAAGCACCCAAAGGTGATTGGCTGGCTGGCTGTCTTTGGAGGACAGCCACCCACCTGTGGGAGTGGTGGCTAGGCTTCAAATGATTGGGAGAAACCTGCATAAAAGGTGAGGTCTTTTGCATGAAAGGCACAGTCGACCAGTGGAAGAAGGAACCAAGAAAAGAACCTGGAAGAGAACCTTGCTGCACCTCCTGGACCGTTGGTTTGCCCGGTGAATCCCTGTTGCAGTGCTGAAGCTCCAATTTCGAAATCTATTCGAGAAGCCCGAAACGGCCGACTTCTTCCCTTGGGTTGGTGGTACCAACTGACTACAAAGTCGAATTTGACTGGAACCTCTCTCCCTGCTGGCTGTACCTCTTCGTTGCGGCTGGATTCAAGTGCCATGGGACAGGAACACCAGGAACTAGTGCATCGCCTTTAAGCAGGACCAAAGCTCCAGGCTTAAGATCCTAAGGACTCCCTTGAAACAGGACGGCCCAAGCCTGAGCCACCTCAACAGAGTACTGGACTCCAGAAGCAAGAGAAGCCCACAAGGTGTCCAAGAACCACAGTGGTGCCATTTGCGAGTAGCTGAAACCGCGTAGCGCAGCTGATCTGGATTACTCCGCCCTTGGATGCCGCTGACCTTCAAACCGTAGTGCAGCAGTTCCCAGACGTCCTCACTCTTGTCCCCACGACTGAGGCCCAAAAATAATAGGATCTGCAGGACTACAACAGGAACAGAAGCCAGCTGGACCCTTCTTCAGACCTGGGGTACTTATCTCTTTGTTGTGTGTAGCTTGCTTGCTCTCACTGGAGACTTGCATTTGCTGCACTTTGCAGAGTTGCTTGCATCTTTGCTTTTCACAAGACTCCCAGCTTGTGGCCCTACAGTGATTCTTTTCTATCAAACGCTCTAACATTGTGCAAGACTTTTGTTCCATCTTCAAGAAGTGCCTCAGCTCACCTAGACTTTGCTCAATTGACATTGGCTGTCCTGGCTCCCCGAAGACTCTTCGGACTCTCTGACTTTGACGTTTTGAGGGACAGATAAACACACATAATTTACTTGTATAGCTGGGAAAGGGATAACCTCAACTTCATTGATAGATTGAAAAGTATTTACCTGTTCGGAGAAACTTGCTAAACTTGGTTTCCTTCCCTAACCTTTTCCTTCTGCCACAACCTCAGTAATGCATCTAAGTGTTACAGTGATATATTAATGTCCACAGCACCTTAGCTATTGAAGTCACCTTAGGGTGTAGGAAGTGTGTGTGCGCGCGACAGCCCAAAAGGGTATCTACTTCATTGAAACTGAAGGAGTGTAATTTTGTAGTGTAATATTTTATTGTTGCATATTGCCCTTTCCAAAGAAGGCTCATTTTAAAACGGTTAAATAAATAATTATTTTAATAAGAAACCTTGAGTAGAAGTGTTATTTTGATACTTGTATTGGTGGAGTTCATTGCTACAGCTGACATTGTCCCCTCTTGAGATAGGTCTGGCTGCTCAGTCACTCTACCAACGTGTGTAGTACAGGTCTATACCAAAAGGTGGGTTACCTAATACCAAGGGGACAAGGGTTATGTAGTCTCCCACAGGGTTACTGCATCAATTATTTCCCAAAAGTAAAACTCGTTTTATCCACTGCTGCCACTGAGGGATCTTGGGTCTGCCACCCCTAAACACTACCTGCTCTTCATTTTGGGCTGGCCTGCAGGACGACTGCAGAAAATAATGCCCAAGTAACAAGCAACTGAAAAACCCATCAAATGCTGCAAAGTCATCAGGTGCAGAGGCTCATCAGCACACGACCACCTCAGAACACACCCATCCATAACACAAAAAGTGGCACTTCCAAAGCCTTATGAGAAATCTAAAGGACTTCCCTCTGACACTGCACTGAAGGTGCTGTGTGTCACCATACAAAAAGTAGATGCCTATGGAGTTTGTCAGATGCCAAAAACAAAAAAGAAACACTTAATCCAAATCAGGCCAAAACACATAGGAGAGAGAAAAAGGGACTCAATCCAGGGTTAAAATTAAAAAGCCCTAAAATCCAGCAAAAGAGTTGGTGGTCTCTAAGGTTGAAGGGAATTAGCACAGAGATTAAAATTCTCCCCAACACTCGTCCCCCCCAGACCAAGGGACAGGAGGATTTAATCCAATCCCGGATGAATCTCCTAATCCAGTCGGCCATACTTTATAGCGAGACCAACAGCATTTTGGCGGTTACACCTTGACCTGGGTTATATGGTGAAATCAAACCCTTGGAGGCTGATTGACCCCCTTCATTTGCATCAACCATCATAAGGGTTGGTGGTCTGTCTAAATAATGAAAGTAGTCCCATACAAGTATGGGCTAAAAGTCTTCAGAGACCACACAATGGCAAAACATTTCAGTTCAATAGTTGCCCATCTTGTCACACGGCCATTCAGTCTCCTACTGATGAAGCAGGTACGGTGTTCCCTGCCTTTCTCATCCAGCTGACTCAAAATTGCACATATCCCTGCATTAGAAGAAGGCTTAGTACACACATTCCACCTGACCTTCTTGGGGAATTTGGGCGAGATCACCACATTCAAATGAAGTTCCTGTAGTACCCAGTGAGACCTAGGAAGGCTCTCACTTGGTTCTTAGTATTAGGGGGTGGGGGTGCTCTGACCAATTTGACACTTGTTTGACTTTATGGTCAGATGGGCCTGTTCCAGAGCCTGCAACACATTCAAGGCGCTGAAGATGCTCTTCCCAAGTGAGGCTGAATACTGCAATGTCATCCATGTATGCCATGCAGAAGTCCTCCATCCCATTCAGAACTTGATTGACCATCCTCTGAAATGAAGCAGGTGCATTCTTTTTTTCAAATTCAATTTTATTGACATCAACACATTCACAACTCAATGCAGGATGCTTGCAAACATCTTTATATTACCAGATACCAACCAGACTAACTTTCTCCACCCCCCCCACTATTTTAAACACTCCCCCCACCCCTCCTCCATATCCCCAACTGTGTTCCGGTTGTTCTAGGGCAATCTCTCTTTCAATCTAACGGGATCTCTGTTCCTGCCTCTGCAATTGTAGCCTGAGGTTTGAGGGCCTAGGCGGAAGCACCCAGAGTTCCACCGACTTTGGACCCATTTCGATTCATCTCTGTCCAGTTCATGCTCTTCTGTGCATACTGGCCACTGACTAGGCTGGCTCCCTGCTCCGGCAACGTTCATTCCAGCCCACCACCCAGCCCACCACCCGCTCCACCTTCCTCTTCTACCTCTCGTAAGTGTTTGGGTCGTATTTCTCCAGGAATGGGGCCCATTCCATAGCCCTAGTAGGCGACTGATTGTATCAGTCTCGTTAGCTCCTCCATCCTATATAGGTCTAGTGCCTTAGCCGGCTATTCCTTTTCCATCCAATTGCCAGACATGCCCTAGCTGCGAGCAGGAGATAGTGCAGCATATGTGGTAGTTTCTCCCAGTTCTCTGTCGTTTCGGTTACAAACAGCACCAGTAGTGGGTCCATCCTCCTTTCCACCCCATCCAGGACCCTTAGCCACCCCAACACTTCTTTCCAAGACTGTTGTACCCCCATCACAGTTCCACCACACATGCCAATAATCTGCTATTTGACCACATTTCCTCCAGCAGTGGGGGTCTGCCCCGTGTACATTTTCCCCAACCTTGCTGGGTCCCATTGCCAACTGTATAGCAGCTTAAGCCCATGCAGCATATACTGGCAGGCCACTGATGTTCGGTGTGCATTCAGGCAGGGTGTCTTCCATAGATCCGGATCGATCGCCCTTCCCATCTTCCCTTAAACGTAGATCCATCGTCCCCTCTAGCTTCCAATAGTGCCTGGTACAGCTGTGAGAGGAGACCCTTAGTGCCCTTCGCCGTGTCTAGTACTCGCTCTGTGTGCATCAGATCCTTCTGCAATTCCTACTTCTATCTCCCAGACATTAGTGCCCTCTTCAGTCGCAGAAATCTTATGACAGACAGGCTGCCCACCCCCAGAGCTGTTTCTAGGTCTGCTATTCCCACAAATTCATCCTTCTTAAGAACCTGCCCCACCCGCTCTAGGCTTGCTTCAAACCAGTCCTGGAAGCATCCGTGGTCTGGTATGTTATCCCGTATGGGTGGCGCCCATACGTGGGTCAATAGGGAGGTCCACCTCGTGACCCCCTTCCATCTCTTTTAAATCTCTCCACAACATTAATAATGGGCCTAGAGTTTTATGCAAGTGGATTCCTTTCGGCATGGTCTTCATCAGCGCCCACAAGCACTCCCGCAAGGTGACCGGACGGAAGCGGTAATTTTCTATCATATATATATATAATACATTACTCACCGTAATCGTATTTCTTATGCTTGTATCTGCTTAGATTCACATGCTGTGCATAGGCCGACAAATAGTGGAAGCTGCAGAGTATTACAGTTTGTTTTTCGAAACTCAAAAATGGGCGTCGACACAGTGCGTGCCAGTAATACTATCCCTAGTGTGACGTCCACTGTACCCATGATCCCTCATGCGTCTAGGACCTTCAGATTGTATTTTTCCTGACATGAGGTAGCAGGAGGAGTAGCGCAAGTACAGATAATCCAAGCAGATAGAAAGATAAGACTACAAGCATCCATGCGCCTTCTTTCAGAGGGGAGGAGGGGTGGATTGCATGTGAATCTAAGCAGATACAAGCATCAGAAATATGATTACGGTGAGTAATGTATCCCTTCTGAGGCTTGTGGAATCTGCTGTGCATAGATTAGCGAGAAGTGTTAGGAGGTGGGATATGAGAAGGGTCATGAGAAAATAAATGTATTAGAACCGCTTGTCCCACTTGAGTATCTGTCTAGGAATGGGTGTCAATGCAGTAGTGCTGAGTAAGGTGTGAATAGAGCTCCAAGTAGCTGCTTTGCAAATGGTGTCAAGGGGTACATTTGCAATGAAAGCCAGGGTGGCCCCAATGCCTCTTGTAGAGTGGGCTCTTGGCGTGAAAGGCAGAGTGTTTTCAGAAAGGGAGTAACAGCTGGATACAGTTAATCCACTTAGAGATGGCACCTTTAGAGACGTGATTTCCCTCTCTGCCTGCAGCTACTGAGACAAATAGTTGGTCTGTTTTCCTTAGCGGTCTGGTTTTGTTTACCTAGTATAGGACCGCCCTACACACATCTAGGGTGTGTAGTTTCACTTCAGCCAAGCTTTGTGGGTCTTGGAAGAAAGCCGGAAGCTCGATGGACTGGTTCACGTGGAATTTAGAAATAAACTTAGCTGAGAACCTAGGGTGTGTACATAAAACCAGTTTATCTTTATGAACCGTAAAGAAAGGGTCCTGCACTGACAGAGCCTGAATTTCACTGACCCTTCTTATAGATGTAATAGCTACTAAGAAGGCTGTCTTATAAGTCAGGTGTTTGACACTGCTTTAATGCATGGGCTCGAATGGGGGGCCCATGAGTTTAGCTAGCACCACATTAAGGTCCCATCCTGGTGGTGGGTTTGAAACTGGAGGGTGAAGTTTCTTTACTCCTTCCATGAATGCTTTAACTACTGGTACTTTCCACCACGACACCTTGTTATGGGAGGTGGTGTGTGTTGACAGAGCCGCCAGGTGTACCTTCAGTGAATTAAAAACCAACCCTGCGTCCAGCAGGTGGAGCATGTATGTGACAATTGTGGAAGGAGTGCAAACAACTGGGTTGATTTGCTTACTCTGGAACCAGATAACAAATCTTTTCCATTTGTCAAAGTAGCCTTGCCTCGTGTTTGGTTTCCTAGATTCTTTTAGGATGTCCATACACCTCTGAGGTAAATTGAGATGTCCGAACTCTATGACCTCAGGAGCTATGCTGCCAGGTTCATCGAGTTGGGTTGAGGATGCACTTTGAGCTTGGTGCTGGGACAGTAGGTTGTACCAGCCCGGGAGTTTGATGGGTTTGCACACCGCTAGTCTGCGTAAAGTGCGGGAACCACGGTTGTCTTGCCCACATGGGAGCAACTAGGACGAGCGTCATTGATTCTCTGTTCATCTTGTTGACCACCTTCCTGATGAGGAGTTGGTGGAAAAGCATACGCAAACATCCCTGACCAGTTCATCCACAGGGCGCTCCCCTGGGAGTCTGGTTGGGGGAACCTGGATGTGAATTCTGGGCACTGTGTTTTCGCTTGTGGCGAATAGGTCTATAGTGGGGAAACCCCACTGAGAAGATATCTTCTACGACTTCTCTGTGTAGACACCATTCGTGTTCCTCTGGGAGGGGGTCTCTGCTCAAGGCGTCCGCTAGAGAATTGAGATCCCCTGGAACATGTTGAGATGACAGGAAGATGTTCCGTCCGAGTGCCCATATCCACATTTTCTGGGCAAGCTTGGACAGATTTGGCGAACGAGTCCCTCCCTGCTTGTTCAGGTAAAACATGGCTGTAGTGCTGTCCATCCGGATCTGCACTGACAGGTTCAACGGGTAGGGCTCGAACGTTTGAAGTGCTCTGAATACTGCCAGAAGCTCTAGCATGTTGATATGATTCTTGGCCACTGAGTGAGACCAGAGAGCCTGAGCTGTGTGGTGGCGATGGTGAGCTCCCCACCCTGACAGGCATAAGTCTGTCGGGATCGTAAAAGGGTTTCCCTTGGATAGATTCTCTTGTCCACCAGTGAAGGCTTTGTACAAGTGTTGGCGAAACGACCACTAGATCGTCCCACTGACCACTTGCCTGAGACCACTGTTTCGCCAACCATTCCAGCATGGGACGCATGCGCAGGCGCGCGTGGGGGACCAGGTAAATACATGACGCCATTATGCCCAGCAACCGCATTGCTTTGCGTACCGTTATCTGGCGACCGGCCTGATATTGCGGAATTTGCAGCAGTATATTCCGAATTCTTTCCTCTGATGGAAAGGCCAACCCCTCTTGAGTGTTTAGGAGAGCTCCTAGGATCTGTTTGGAGGTGCTTGGCACCAGACTTGACTTTTTCTCGTTTATGGAGAAACCCAATTCCAAGAGGAGGTTGATCGTTCTTTGAATGTTTGTTCTGTAAATTACTGGGGTCTCCCCCGTGATGAGCCAGTCATCTAGGTAAGGGTACACTGGGATTGCCTCCCTGCGTAGGGGTGCCGCCAACACCCCCAGTACCTTGGTGAATAGCCTTGGAGCCGAGGCTATTCCGAAGGGCAGTACCTTGAACTAGTAGTGCTGACTGTCCACCTTGAAGCGCAAGTACTTTCTGTGCGCTGGGAACATGATAAGTTCACTGCCTACACCGGTAAACTTATCAGGGCCTGCAGACCACTGATCTCCCCTAGCAACTGTCTCATCCTAGCCAGAGCACTCATTCAATCTAAACTGGATTACTGTAATAGCCTCTATGTAGGTGCCAACAAAACAGTAATCAATAAATTGCAAGTTTTACAAAATAACGCACTCCGTGCCGCCCTCAATATTCCTAGAAGGGAACACATCTCCGCCACCAGAACTGCCTGCAAATGGTTGTCCATCCAACAGAAAATTGATTTGAAAACCATATGCCTTACTTACAAAGCCCTCAATCATCTTGCCCCACCCTACCTCTCGAACAAATTTACACTAAGACAGAACACTAGAACCACCAGATCGTCCAACTCATTACAACTAACAGTTCCCAAATACTCCCTCAAAAGAGCCGGAGGATCCAGCTTCCCAACCTTGGCATCACAACTCTGGAATTCCATCCCACTGGATATTAAATCCACACCTACTTTCCAACCTTTCAGAACCAAGGTCATTTCCTGGTTAACCAACAAATAACTGTCCTACCACATATGTATGCACTCCGAATGTCCAATTTTATGTATATTGTTTGAATACTATTATCTATGCCCTATCAATACTGTACTATTGTCTTTTACCTGTAACCTGATGTTCAAAGCGCATATATACCCCCGGGTCAAGAGCGCTATATAAATAAATAAACAAACAAACAAACATGGAAATATGAAAATAGGCATCTTTCATGTCCAATGTTGCCATGTAATCCCCTTTTTTTAGGAGGGGGATTACCACTTGGAGAGTAGTCATGCGAAAATTTTGGGGCTTGACATACTTGTTTGCAGGCCGTAAATCCAATACTGGGCGCACCGTCAAATATTTTTTTGGCACAAGGAAGTAAGTTGAAAAAATATCCTTGTTTACCTGGTGCCCTGGGACGAGTTCTATCGTGTCCTTTGTTAGAAGATTGGCAATCTCTTCGAGGAGGATCTTCTAGTGGTCTAATGAGTGTACCTTTTGACGTGGAGGGTGGTTTCGGGGACGCTCTAACAGTTCTATGCAGTATCCTGCGGACACTGTGGACAGCACCCATCTGTCTGATGTGATCCCTTCCCAAGCTTGAGTGAAGTTGGTAATGCGTCCCCCTACTGGGGATGCGTGAGAAGGGACCCTGAACGGAACGTCACTGTTTTGGTGGAGGTGTGCCGCCGCCTCTACCGGGACTGCCTCTACCTTTGCCACGTCCTCTCTTATTACCCCTGCCATAACCCTGGGAAGACTGTTGGTTGTTGTTCCATGGTGTACCCTGCCCCTGGGAATAGTTGGATCCTCTCTGGGCGACGAAAATTGCCATTCCCTCTCCGATTGGGGGGTTTGTTGGTTAATTTGCCCAGGGATTTGAGAGTCTCGTACTCATCCTTGGCATTTTTCAGCACGTCCTCTACCGCCTTTGCAAACAGTAGATCCGTCTCCACCTGTTTGTCTATTAGCGATGCTTGGGTTTCGGGTTTGAACCCAGATTGATGTAACCAAGCATGTCTATTGATAACAGAGCTTTCTGCTATCAATCTGCCGGCGTTATCCGGACACGGCTCTTCCCTCCGACGCAAGCCATGCCTATTGGCTCTTTAAGGGTTCTGGGGCGGAGTCTGAGTGCCGCGACTTCTTCCCACTGGTGGCAGTTGGCGATCCTTGCCTGGTAGGCGGAAGTGGAGGCTACTTTCCTACCCAAGCCATAAATCTTCTTGCTCTCTTTGTCGGGAGGAGCTTTGGACGATGACAGGGGTGTTCCCGCCCTCTTTCGGGTGTTCGTAACTACCAGGGAGTCCGGTTTCAGCTGCCCCCTTATGTACAGCGGGTCTGATTGGGCTGTCCTGAAGTTTTTCAATCCTAGGGTTTACCGCCCTGGTGAGGTTGGGATTTACAAGGGAAGGGTCTATTCTCCTTTGTATTGATTTAAGGATAGGGATGGCCTGGGCAACAGGTCTCCTTTCTCCCACTAATTCCTTGGCAAAGTCCCTCTCTTCTTGTGCTCCCTGGGTGTCAATGTGGAAGTGTTCTGCCGCTCTGGACAAAACTTCATTCAATAGAGGTTGGTTGTCAACAGGGGAGTCGGTAACCGGGGGATCTTTGTCTACTGGGGAATCTACCCTGTAGTTTTCTGGGTCGTCCTCTTCCTCCTCTTGGTCCTCGTCATCCCCATAGTAGCCCGTCCGATTGGTCTCCCAACATGCCCAAATCAGGATCCTCAATAAAGGGTGGATCCTCATATTGGAAGTAGGGCTGTATACAGAAAGGGTCCAAAGACCGTGTTGGTGCTTCAACCCGGGACTTCTTACTTGGAGGTATCGGGTCCCTAGAACCTGAGGGTGAAGCCCCCTCAGGGGTATATGAGAGGAAGTGTTCAGGACCTCCTCCTCCTAATATAAGCCTTCGGATGGTCCATTTGATAGGCCCTATGGCCGCCTTGGGATTGCCCAAGCCTAATAAATAATTGACCCTGTTAGGCAACATTTGTATGCAGTACCCTCTAGGAACACTACACGCAACTCAGACTACAGGTATAGGAAACCCAACCTTTGGTATAAGCTTGTACTACACAGTTTTGGTAGCGTATTGAACAGCCAGGCTTATCTCAAGAGGGGTCAATGTGAACTGTAGGGGAGTTAGAGATTCCCAGTGACAAGTATCCAAATAAACACTTGCACACAATGTTTCTTGAATGTATTATTAATTCGTCAGTTAGAGTAAGCCTTCTTCAGAAGGGAGCAATATAGCAGTAACACTCAAATACAATTCAAAACACACTCTTAGTTTCTAAATCAGTAAAGACCCTTTTGGGATGGCCCACAGACACAACCTACACCCCAGGGGTACCAATAGCTAGGGTGTTGGGGACATTAATATCTGACTGCATTTAGAATACTGTTGAAGTTAGTAAAAGGAAAAGGGTTTTAGAACAACAAGAGACCACAAATTTCCTTAAGCAGGCAAATACTGCGTTCAGAGCTGCAGTAAAACACCCAAGGGTGCCATTTTTGTCAAAATGGCCCCGGTCTCCTTTTTTTGCCATTTCTTTCTGGAAAGGTCCTTCTTGAGATTTACTCTTGCGCCAAACCAGGTTTGGTCTCTTTGTTCGTTTTGCCTTTGCCGGGATTCATGAGTGAAGCCTGCCTCTGGCTCTGCGGTGTCTGGTAGGGGAAGGTAGCGAGGGAGGTGCCTGAAACTCCCTGTGCTTCGTCTCCTTGGAGACAGGAATGCACTCTTAGGTGATTGGCCGGCTGGCTGTCCGGCAAGGACAGCCACCCTGCTGGGTGACTGACAGCTAGGCTGGAATGAATGGGAGAAACCTGCATAAAAGGCAAGGCTCTTGGCTTGGAAGGCCGAGTCGATCACTGGACGAAGGAATCGAAGAAGAACTTGAAGAGGACGCCTGCTGCAACTCCTGGACCATTGGTTTGCCCGGTGAAGCCCTGCTGCTGTGCTGAAGCTCCAAATTCGTATCGACAGAGAAGCCCCTGCAAGGACGACTTCTCTCCTTGAGTTGGTGGGACCAATCAACTCCAAAGTAAGCCACCTGGACATCCTTTCGGAGCTGGTTGAAATTCCACTGCAGTTGCTGCTGGAACCGAATAGCCATGGAGAGGAACACCGGATCGTGTGCATTGCTTTTAAGTTGGCCAAGAGCTCCAAGAAGATCCTCCGACTCCCAGGAAGCAGGACTAACCGAGCCTGAGCCACCTCAGAGTGATGGACCCCAGATGCAAGGAAAACCCATCTCGACAGCCAAGAGTCCGCAGTGTTGCTATTTGCTTAGACGCGAAGAGCTGAAAGCGTGAAGTGCCACTAAATAGAAGTTGGTCCTTTTCTGTCGCCAATCGTCCCATTGTAGTGCAGGAGTCCTCCAGGCGTCCGTCGCTTGTCCCCACGACTGAGGCCCAGGAACACAGGATCTGCAGAGCTGCCCAGGAACAGAAGGCAGGCAAAGCCATTTTCTTCTAACAAAAGGTACTGTAAAGTCCAATAACTTACTTGTTGTTGTAACCTTACTTGTTCTCTGCTGAGAACCGCCTTGGTTGCCCTGTAGAGTTCCTAACAGCTTCTTTACTTCACAAGCCTAATCATCTTGTGGCCTTGCTTTGATTTCTTCTCTTTTACAAAGACTTCTAAAACATTGTGCAAGACTTACTTACCTGCAAGAAGTGCTTCAGCTCACCTAGACTTTTGCCCAATTGACTTTGGCCTGGCCTGGTTCCCTAAATGACTTCTGACCTCTGACATTATGTTTGGTCGTCCTTCCAGGAAGGGGTTAACTAACTTTTCATTGGGGGTTACCACAAGTAATTACCTGCTTCAGAAATATTTGTGTGATCTCTCTGTTCCAATAACCTTTTTCTTTGACAAACTCTGAAGTCTGATTCTAAATGCAAACAGTGGTATGTTAATGCCCACAGTGTCTTAGCTACAAAATTCACCCGAGGGTGTAGGAAGTGTGCGCGCCATCCCAAAAGGGTACCTACTGATTTAGAATTATTAAGTGTGTATTTTGGAGTGTATTTGTGTGTTACTATTATTTTGCCCCCTTCTGAAGAAGGCTTACTCTAACTGTTAAATGAATAATGGTTTAATCAAGAAACCTTGTGTGTAAGTTTATTTGAATACTTCACACTGTGAATCTGTGCAACTCCCCTACAGCTCACATTGACTCCTCTTGAGACAAGCCTGGAAGCTCAACACGCTACCAACCTGTGTAGTACAGACATATACCAAAGGCTGGGTTCCTATTGTCAGGAGGTCAGGCTTATTGTAGGCATACAGTCTTGCCTAACAACTTGCCCGGGGTCTAGGCTGGACTAATTCTCGTTGATCGAGTGTCATGATCTCTGCTTCCAAAAGGTCAGGGTTTTCCCAACTCCCTTGGAAGCAGATCCATAACCCAGGTTCCGAGTGCCAACCAGTCCCAATTGGGACCTTTTGGACCCAGTCCTGGCGCCAGTGGCACCAGGCTCATAAATATGCCCAGTCCCAGCGCTGGAAGCGCCGGGCTCATAATGCTTGGGTGGACTTACCTGCAGCAGACCATGCTGCTTACTTGCCTGCCAGTTGAGCCTCTGATCCCCTTCTGTTTGGAACTACTTTTCCTGTTGGGTGGGGCTGGAGCCACTCCCTAGATTCAGAACACTGGAACTCTTCTGGAAAGCAGGAACTCTTTTCTTACCAGGAACTCTTTTCTTACCTAGGCGTGGCTGTGGAAGGAGACACCCAAGCACTACAGGAGGCTATTTAAACCATACCCGGTGGATGAATCTTGCTTTGCGTTATTCTGCACCCTCTGCAGCAGAACGCTCATCGTGTCTTCTGCATCCGGTCCTGGGCCTAAGGAAAAAGGCTTACCATCCTGAATCCAGTCTTCAGCAACACCTATAAAGACAAGAAAGAACAGGTTAGCATTCCGGCATCTGAAAGGCAAAGGCTTACCTACTCTTCGTGCGCTCCGGAGGTCTTCACACTGCATTCCGGCATCTGAAAGACAAAAGCTTACCAACTCTTTGCACGCTCCGGAGGCCTTCGGCGCTGCATCCTGCATCTGAAAGACAAAACAAGGTGCGTTTAAAGACATTGGGGAACTTTAATACTCACGTGCCATTACTCCTTTCCACATCTAACCCAGTGGGTATTCCGGCACCCTGCAGCCGCTCCGAACTCGTACCTGCAAAATAAAAAGACAGTTAGAGCGCATCGTGAAGCAGGCAACAAGCGCTTACTTACGTGCTTCCAGGCGCTTCTATTCATCACACGGGCTCCATCTTCAACTCACTTCAGCCCGTCATCCGCCATCGCCGGAACCCTGCAAAACAAGAGACATCATTACTAAAAGACTTTAAAGACATTTGAATGACTCGAAACTTACCGTTCGTGCAGTAAACGACGGACAGCAGTCCTCTGAAGTCAAGTGGCCTGCGCTACCTATCCAGTGAAGAAACTGGTTACAGCACCCTGCCCCGAGGCAGATGGAGAGCTCGGCATTCACTTACCTAAGACATCTTACTCTACACGTCAGGCATACAGTGCACAGAGGTCCAGCCCAAAGAGCCAACCGGGTGCTACACATCACCTTTGAAGATACGGTAGTCACCCAGTCAAGACCGGCGCCTCTGCGAGAATCAGGTGAGCGTTACATCGAGAATCCCAGACTGAAGAGAAGGTCGACTGTACTTTGGGTATTTGATAGGCATGTTCGGTAAAAGACCCGTTATTAGCCAGTCGCCGAGGTAAGGATAGACTGGAATGGACTGCCTGCACAGGTGAGCAGCTACTACCACCAATACTTTCGCAAACACCCTTGGGGCCGAGGCAACGCCAAAGGGAAGGACCTTGAACTGATGGTGCTTGTCCTCATATCATGAACCTTAGGTACTTTCTGTGCTCTGTCAACATTGAAATATGAAAGTATGCATCTTTCAAATTCAATGTTGCCATCTAAGCCGCCCCCCCCCCCCCCCCCGAGTCAGAGAGATTACTTCTCTTCCTGCAATGTTATTCTGTGCTTTGAAAAATCGCTGGCCGCAAATCTAATACAGGGCGCATCATGAGATCCTTTTTGGGTACAAGGAGGTACACTGAATAAATACCCTTGTTTACCTGATGAATGGGGATGACTTCTATGGCGCCCTTTTCCTGAAGGATCTGCACCACTTCCAACAGAATCCTCAGGTGTGCTGGTGATAGGTGTCTGGTTCTTGGGGGACAGTAACAAGGTGGCAGGTAGAACTCGATATAACCATGGGCGACGGTCGAGCACCCACTGTTCTGAGGGGACTCCCTCCATGCATGAACAAAAGATGTTAAACGTCCCCTGACCGGGGAGGTATAGGAGGGGACCTGGACTGGCGAGTCATTTCTGAGTGGAGGCCAGGGAGCCTGTTGGGGTGGAGTTTCTGCCCCTGCCTTTGCATCTTCACTGTTCATTCTGCTGGTATTGGTTGTTGCCTGCTGCACACCTTGTCTGGAGGACCATGGTGTACCGCCTGTGCCATACTGGTTGTGTGGAGATCTGGAAAAAGACTGGCCCCGAAAGGAACCGCAATAGTTACCTCCCCATTGATAAGGTCTTGCAGTGATCTGATTAAGAGTCTTGTGCTCTTTTTTTGCTGTCTCCAAGGCATCGTCTACAACCCTGCCAAACAAATGTGCGTCTTCCACCAGTCTGTTTATTAAGGAGGCCTGAGTCTCCGGCTTAAATCATGAGTTTTTAAGCCAAGCGTTACTTTTTGAGAAGGGTACCCTGGAGTAGAGCCGTCCACCGTCTCTGCCGCATCCAGAGTATTCTTTAGGATGTTGTGGGTCACCAGTTTCCCTTCCGAGACAAACGCCAGTAGGTGTGATCGTACCGGTTCCGGGACTTCTTGGAGACCCTCCTGAAGTAGGATCCACTGCACATCACTAGAACTGGCAAGAAGGGTAGTATTAGCAATTCTTGACGAATATGCCACTGAAGTGGTGATACGCTTGCCAAGGCGTACAATTTCTTGCAGTCTTTGTTGGGTGGGGGGGGGGGGGGGTGCTTCTGCAGTAGACAATGGCACCCGGCCCTCTTCCAGGTGGTAGTGACGTCCATGGAGTCAGGAGTGGCATGCCCTCAGATGTACAACAGGTCAGGAGAGGGGCGAAACAGTTTTTTCAACTCGAGGGTTCACCGCCCTTGTAAGTAAGGGGACAGCAAAGTAGGTGCAAGGCACTTCTTGATGGAATTTAGCAGGGTATCGCCGACTTGCTGAGGGTTTCTCCTTTAAGATGTCCTCTACAAAGTCAGTATCTTGTACAGCTTCCTGCATGGTAATATGGAAAAGTTCTGCAGCCCTTTTCAGGATTGCATTAAAGGCCATCTGATCATCAATATGCGAAGCTTGCCTCTGGAGGCGAGGGGGGAGGATCCAGACAAACGGCATCTAGATCAGGGGTTGGAGTGAGGGAAAGCCAAGGTGCTTCTTCACACGCTGACCTTGACCCCAATCTGGGCCCTGTTCTGGTGTGAGGTGGTAGACCTCTTCAGGTTCCGAGAACTCAAAAACATCTTCCTGAGGGGTTGGGCCTAAAAACCTCTGTACCTTTGGAAAACTAGGGCAGGAATCCTCCTCCCTAGGTCTCTTAAGGGTAATAAACTTCTCAGAAAAGTCCACAAACTGATAGCTTGTCCATATAGTTCTCAAACCTCACTCTGGTCCACAAGGATGAGACAAAGGGTCAGGAGGTGGGGTGGGAGGGATCTCCAGGAGGAAAAGTGTCCTTAGAGGGGATGGGACCCTTTAGAATACTCCTCTCCACTAGAGAATTGCTTTTTGGTTTATTCGCCGTCAAAACCAGGGTTGTAAGACTCTTGCGTAGCTCCGGCAGATGAGGGAGAGATTTCAATGCACCTGTAGGCGTCGTCGAGGTCTTTGGCTCTGCCGAAACCTTTGGGGCTGACACGCTCTTAGACGGCGCGTCAGCTCTCGGGTTTTTTTTAATTTCTTTTAGAGGGGACGCCCTTATGCGTGGCATGCCGAGACGACAGATGCGGGGAGGGCGGCCGATTGTGAGGATCAATAGGCTTCGCTGAAACTTTTGGCGGGGTGGTTGGCGTCTGCTGCTTTCTCGATGTATCTGTTGAGGGAGCTTGTGGGGTTGTGCATTTATCCTTCTGTGGTGCGGGTGTGCCCCCGTTGCGGAGTGTGGTCTCCCAATAACAGTACTGGTGGCCTGTCTGTCAGGGCCAGGGATGGGCACCTGGGAACCAGATGGTTCAGCGAAAAGGTCTATGGCCACCACATCGAAGCCATGGTTGCTGCTAGAATCCTCGTCACTCAAGGTGTCGACGCGGGAACCACATTCGGCCTGCATGGCGTAGGCCACCCACCGTTTCTTCTGCTGTCTTTTAGCACCTTTGGACGAAAAAGTTTGCAAGACTTGCAGGATCGCTCATCGTGGTCACGAGGAAGACACTTGTTGGCCTTGCGATGGGTGTCTTTCCTAGGGTATTTTCTGTTACAAGGTGGACAAAACTTAAACGGAGTCATCTCCATAGTAGAGGTAAGGGGCTGCAGCCAGACCAAAAATGGTAAGAGAGGGGGAAAAGGACATGCATTCTCAGAGAATCAAACCCTGGGGCCTCACTCTCCCTACTGCATAGGACAGGCCGGAGGGCCAAGGCCAAGCGGTTGACAGAGTCGATCGATGCACCAATCGCCGAAAGTTCAGTAGACGTCTTCGGCGTAGGGGACCATGAAGTAGCCGTCGAGGATTAAAGTCGAAGAGTGGACGACCATCGGTCGTGGGACAAAGAAATTATGATTTTGCAATATATCTATATATATAGTGGGCGGAAATAAAACAATCTGAGGGACCGCGACGCTTGAGGGGTTTTGGGTACACTACACGTCACGTTAGGGACAGTGTTACAGGCACGCCCATGTTGACATCCCCTTTCAATCCTTGAAAGAAAGATGCAATACTCTGCGATTACCATTAGATGTCGGACTATATGCACAGCATGTGATTCTAAGCAGATTAACAAGCATCACAAATTTTATTTATGGCGCGCCCATACACAAGTGTTTCCAAGCGCGACGAGGCAGGGGAGGGGAACAAAGGAGAGACAAGACAACGATCTTACTAGGCCCAGTGACATTGAGATCGCGCAAATGCAGGGGAGAGGAAAGGGGAAAAGTGCAGGACATAGGATCTAAACATCAAGAAATAAGAAGCGCGGCCAAAAGGTGGCAGTGCAAGATTAAGTGCAGCACAGAAATTGATAGATAGTGCAGGTGGGGGACTGTAGGGTTACAGATCCAGCCCCAAGTGCAGGGTTGCCAGTGCAGGTATGCAGCTGGGAGGGCAGGGACCTGGGCCTGTGGTTCAGAGAGTAGCCAGGTAACCCATGCAGTATCAGGCAGGAGATCAGAAGAGTAAGAGACGGCAGAAGCAAAGAGGAGAGTCTTGAGCTGCTTCCGGAAACCAGAGATGGTTATCAAATTTCAGAGAGGCAGGGAGGCAGTTCCAGAAGGAGGTGCCAGCAGAAGAGCGATCTGCCCCCAGCTCTATGCTTGGAAAAGTACCTGACCCTCAACGAGGTGGAGGAGCGAAGGGCCTAAGTAGGAAGATACTTCAGAAGAGAAAGCTGGAGATATTTTGGTCCCAGAAGGCCTTGTGGACAATGCAACGGGTCTTGAATTTGATCTTTGCAACCACTGGGAGCCTGTGCAGAGATTTCAGTCCTGGAGAGATACGATCCCTGGGCTTGCGGCCAAGGACAAACATTGCAGTCCTGTTCTGGATGAGTTAAAGAGTAGAGGCAGGCAGATTTAAAGAGAGGCTGTTACAGTAGTCAAGCCTAGAGAGAGCCAGGGCTCTAGAAACAGTGAGCTTCTGCGGGAAGGAGAGGGAAGGAAGAATACCTCTGAGGAGGTGCAGTTGGTAGTAATACTGAAGTTATGCCAAAAAGGAAAAGGTTAGGGAAGGAAACAATGGTTGACACTTTTCTCAAACAGGTAAGCACTTTTTGAATCCCCCAATGCAATAGAGGTTAACTTTTTCCCAGCTATACAGGTAAGGTATGTATGACATTTTGGCGGGACAGATCAACACAGAGTCAGAGGGTAAGAAGAGTCTTCAGGGAGCCAGGACAGCCAATGTCAATTGAGCAAAGTCTAGGGGAGCTGAGGCACTTCGTGAAGATAGTCAAAAGTCTTGCACAATGTTAAGAGAGTTTTTGTAGAAAAAGAATCACTGTTGGGCCACAATCTGGGAGGCTTGTGAGAAGCAAAGATGCAAGCAGCTCTGCAAAGGGCAGCAAATGAAAATCTCCAGTGAGAACAAGCAAGCTGCACACAACAAGAGAAAGTACCCCTAGTTACACTGTACCTTGAGTCTTGAGAAAAGGTTACAGCTGGCTTCTGTTCCTATTGTAGACACCTTGCGGACTCGCCTTGCTTCTGTGGTCCAGCACACTGCTGAGGTGGCACAGGCTTGGTTAGTCTTGCTTTGAGGGAGTCTTGAAGATCTTTCTGGATTTTGGGTCCGGCTTAAAGGTGATGCACTTGATTCTGGTGATCCTGCCCCTGGCACTTGGTTCCTGCAGCAGCAAGGAAGTACAGCCAGCAGAGAGGGGGGTTCCAGTCAAGTTAGTCTTGGGGCCGATTGGTCCTACCAACCCAAGGGGAGAAGTCATCTTTTCGGGGCTTCAGTGTCGAAATTGGAGCTTCAAAACTGCAGCAGGGTTTCGCCAAGCAAACCAACGGTCCAAGAGGTGCAGCAAGCTTCTCTTCAAGTTTCTTTCTTCGGTTCCTTCATCCAGTGGTCGACTTCCTTGCAAAAGACCTCGCTTTTTATACAATTCTCTCCCATTCATTCACAGCCTAGCTGTAACTCACAGCAGGGTGGTTGTCCTCCAAGGACAGCCAGCTGGCCAATCACCTTTGGGTGCATTCCTGTAACCAAGGAGACTAAGCACAGGGAGTTTCGGGAACCTTCCTTGCTTCCTGCCCTGCCAGACACACTGGAGCCAGGAGGCAGGTTTCATCAGTGAATCCCGCCAAAGACAAAATGAACAAAGGGACCAAACCTGGTTTGGCGCGCAGAGTACATTTCAAGGACCACCTTTCCAACAAGAAATGGCAGGAAAAAAAAAAAGGCCGGGCCATTTTGCCAAAATGCTCACCCATGGGTGCTATATTGCAGCTGAGGATTCAGCCTGCGGTAGAAAAGCACAATGGTAGGAAAATTATACCACTGCCACCAGCCATTAAATGTAGTGAGGTTAACAAAACTGTTTACATGAGTAAGTAGGAAAAGGGGCTACTAAGTAACCTCCCAGTACTTCCACATAAGATGGGATGCACTGGGCCTACATAGGAAAAACAGGCAAGTTACGTCAATTTCACTTTACTCGTCTTGGGAACAGCAGTTTAACTTTAAACCTTAAGAGAAATCCAAAGGACTTATCTGCGACACTGCACTGAAGGTGCAGTGCGTCACAATACAAAAGGTGATACCTATAGAGTTTGTCAGACTCCAAAACCCAAAGAGATCAAATCAGATAAATACATGAGTGAGAAAAAGGTCACTCACTCCAGGATAAAAAATGTAATGTCCTAAAGACCAGTAAAATAGCTGGGGGTCTAAGGTTGAAGGAAATTAGCAGAGAAATTAGAATTCTCCCCAACAAGCACCACATCATATGTTGCTAAATAAGAAGTGTTTAGCTTTCCCTACAGTGTTTGTTTTCAATACAAGATTATTTGAGAGATCACGTCAACGGCAAGATTATACAGACCTCTATAATGAGCAGAAGAACGGAAGCATCCAGATAAAAATAGTTCCATTCCCAGGAAAATGGCACAGGATTGTAGGATGCAATAGCGAAAAGGGCCATTAAGTGAGAGGCAGAGTGTTGGGTAAGAATTAGTGCAGTCCAAATGGTGCGGGACTAGGCAAGACTTACATCCTTGGTATTAGGTAACCCACCTTTAAATATAAGCATGTACTACACAATTGGTAGTGTGATGGAGCAGCCAGGCTTATTTTAAGAGGGGTAATGTGAGCTATAGAGCTGTGCAATGAAACCAGTAAATACAAGTATCCAATTAAACACTTAGTTCTATAATAAATATTTATACACAGATATTTAAAGCATTCTTTAAAAAGCAGTAATTAGCTGTAACATTAATCTCAAGTTAGTATTTGATTAAAACAGTGAATAAAGCAGGTGAGTAATTCATTCATATGTTACAGCACCCGGTGGTGACGTAATTTGGAGGTTAGTATAGCGGTTATATCGTGTCATCAGCAATATTGCGTTTTTAAGGAAGGGAAGGTTAGGGTTAGATCAGAACAGGCCCATAGGTTATAAGGACAGTTCGATTCTCTCAAAGGGATTGTTAGGGAGAATTCTCAGAACTGTGCCAATTCTTCCCACCTTAGAGCCCATGCAGCTCTTTTGCTAAACTTTGTGACTTTGAACTTTTCAAATCAATATGTTTTCTGTGTTTCTTTTGGTTATGGAGTCTAACCAACTCCAAAGGAATCATCTTTACACTTGTGTCACAAAGCACCTTCAGTGCAGTGCCACAGGGAAGTATTTCCGATTTCCCAAGGTTTAAATAGCATCTCTGGGATCAACTACTTTCCCAGACAGTGGAGTGAAATTGACTTCACTTAGTCCTGTACATTTCTAGATCCAGCACACCCCATCTTACAACAGAGTGCTGGAGGGGTTACTTAGTATCCCCTATGTCCAGTTACTCATGTAACAGTCAAATGTTACCCTTTCCTCCAAGAATGGCTGGTGGCAGTGGTTTTACAATGAACTACCATGATTTACCCCAAACGCGAACTCTTCACAGCTCGGGTAACGTTAAATCGTGGGAGCCATGTTTTTCAAGATGGCGCCTTAGCCTCCTTTGTTAAAACAGTTTCCGGACTTTTTTCACCATTTCTTTGTGGAAATGTCCCTCGAGTTTTTCTCTGCGCACCAAACCAGGATTGGTCTCTTTGTTCATTCACCTTTAGCGGGCTTGAGGCGTGAAACCCGCCTCTGGCTCCAGAGTGTCTGGGGCAGGCAGGAAGTGAGGGAGGTGCCTGAAACTCCCTGTACTTCGTCTCCTCGGAGATCCAAATGCACTCTGTGGTGATTGGCTGACTGTCCGGCAAGGACAGTCACCCTGCTGGGGTAGTGGCAGCTAGGCTGGAATGAATGGGAGTCAACTGAATAAAAGGCGAGTCTCTTGGCTTGGAAGGCAGAGTCGACCACTGGACGAAGGAACCGATGAAGAGCTTGAAGAAGCGGCTGCTGCAACTCCTGGACCGTTGGTTTGCCCGGTGAAGCCCTGCTGCAGGTCCGAATCACCAAGTTCGCATCGACAGAAGTCCTGCAAAGGACGACTTCTCCCTTTGAGTTGGTAGGATCAATCAACTCCCAAGTAAGCCACCTGGACACCCATCTCAGAGCTGGTTGCATTTCCTCAGAGTGCTACAGGAAACTGTAGAGCCAGGGAGAGGGACATCAGATTGTGTGCGTTGCTTGCAAGCTGGCCTAAAGCTTTTGGAAAATCCTCTCGACTCCCATGAAGCCGGACTGACCAATCCTGATCCCCCCCCCCCTCAGTCAAGTGCAGGACTTCAGATGTGGGGAAAATCCACCTTGACAGCCAGTAACCACGCTTATTGCCATTTGCTGTACCGCAAGGCGCTGAAACGTGAAACAGCCACTGAAAGTAAAGTATGCCAGTTAACAGCTTTGACCGAGCCAGTGCAGGAGCCCCCCGACGTCCTCTCTTGTCCCCAGTACTGAGGCCCAGAAACAGTGAGATCTGCACAGCTGTACAGAAACAGAAGTCTTCAGCGTCATCTTTTTCTTCTTTACTAAAGTACTGTAAAAACTAGCCTAAGAGAACTTACCTCTTACTGTGGAAGTGCTTGTAACTTATGCAACTCACAAATCTAATCAGCTTGTGGCCCTACATTTGTTTGTTATTTATATGGCACGCTAAACCCTTTGGTAGCTGGGCGCACATCATAATAAGATTACTTATAGCTTAGTTACATTTTCATAGATAAGGTATATACAGGTGCATATAAAGTTACAGTTTACATAGTTACAGGTGTATACATGTGCATGGGTAATAGCCGTTAGTACATATTTACTGACTGAAATGAAAGAAGAGAGAGCGAGCATATGTGGCTATGGTTACTGGTCTTTGTGGCATAGCCAGTTGCGGGTGTTGCGCCTGAAGCTGTTATAAGATTGGTCTCTTAGCTCGACTGGTAAAGCATTTCATTGCTAAGCTGCTTTTACTGGGAAGCTATTTCCACCTGTTTTTTGTAAGCGGAATCTGGGTATTTGGAGAAGGTAGGAGTTGGCTTTTCTAGTTGGGTGTGTAGAGGGTTTTCTGGTTATTCTTTCCTTCAGGTATGGGGGTGCTGCATTATTTAGGAATTTGAAGGTTAAAGTGACCATTTTGAGGAGGATCCGATAAGTAATTTTTAGCCAGTTGTGATTTCTTCTGGCGTTGGAAATATGCTCTCTAGTAGGGAGGTTCAGGGCCGTTCTGAGCGCATTTTTTGCAATATTTGTAGTTTGCTAGTGCTATATTTATTAGCTCCTGCATAAAGTGCATTGCAGTAGTCCAATTGAGAGGATGAGGGAATTGGCTAGAATAATACAGCTAGCTGGTGAGAGGAAAGGTCTGCATGCTTTGATGAGTTTGCCAGTGTAGGCAATGGATGAGGCCAAGGAGTTTACTTGTTTTTTTTAGGGAAAGTGTGGAATCCAGGTAAAAACCTAAAGTCTTCCACTTCTTTGGCAACTGTAATCATATTACTGTCGATTTGTCATTGAGTTTAATTAAGTTGTTGGCTGAGCCAAGAATTAGGATCTCTGTTTTATCATCATTCAGGCAGAGGCCATGGGTTGCCATCCATGCCTGAATGAGGATGTAGATTTCATTCACTAAGGCTGTATCTGCTGTGAAATTGCGCGTAAGGGGTATAAGGAACTGGGTGTCATCTGCGTAATTTGTGTAGGTGACACCCAGCCTGTCCAATTTATCAAATAAAGGCATAGTGAAGATATTCTACATGGTGGGTGAGACGCATGAGCCTTGGGGGACTCCACATGTTATGATTGGGTCTGCAGAAGCTGCCGTGGAGAAAACTCTCATGCTTCTATTATCAAGAAATGACTGGACCCAGGCTATAGCTTCACTTGAGAAGTGGGCTGCCGATGCTATGTGTTTGCATAAAATTGCATGGTCCACCTAGTCAAATGCCGCCGACAGATCAAGGAGGAGTAGCATAGCTGTGTTTCCTTTATCGTTAAGTTCATCAATTTGGGCTTTAAGATCTATTAGAGCGGTCTCCGTGCCATGTTGGGGCCTGAACCCTGATTGGCGAGAGCCTAATAGTTGGTTCGTTTCAAGGTATTTTTGAATTTGTAAGTCGGCCACTCTGTCAATTATCTTCAGGAGAAAAGGGACAGTGGTGATCGGTCTGTATTTTGTTGGAATGGATGGGTCTAAGGTTTGCATTAATGAGTTTGGAGATCAAGGGGGCTAAGTCTCTGGCTGCATCCTTGATCATTTGGGCAGGGCAAATGTTGCCTTTGCAGTTTAAAGGTTTTAGTGAGGCAATCATTTTTTCCGTTTTCCTGAATAGATATTTTGGAGAATTTGAATGGTGCCAAGTTAGGTTTGTTACTAGGAGGGGGGACAGTAGGGGTTTCCGTGAGTGGGAGTGAGGCTCTTTTTAAAGGCAATTTTGGTTTGCAATGTTTTTGTTTTATTTGCCAAGACATTTTGAAAGTTGATACACCATTGTTTATCTTAAGGTAAATTATTCGGTGGAGGTATAGGGGATTCTAGTTCACGTAGAATCGTGACTAGTTCCATGGTGTTGGAAGATGCTTTGGCAATCCTTTCATTATAGACTTATTTAATTTGAATGATTTCAGTTTTGTATTTAGTGGCAGAGAGTTTGAGTTCTAATTTATTTTCATCCGTGGGGGTATGTTGCTGTATGGTTTCTAGCTTCCTTTTTTCCAATCAGAGTTTTTTTTAAGTGAGGGGTGAACCAGGTGTTCAGGTGAGCTTCTTAACTCTTACAGTTCTTAAGTGGGGCGTTCAAGTCTAGTATCTTAGTCATGGTTTCATTATAAAGATCTACCAGCATCTGGGTTGGAGTTACTTGGTAGGGCATTAGTCACTGGAAGGAGACAAGGTAGGAGGTTATTAGTTGTGATGTTTTTCCTTGATCTGGTAGGGAGAGGGGGGTGCCATAATAAAGAAGTAAACAAAGAAAACATTTTAGGCTAAATTCAAATCAAGAAGTGGTTGGTCCAGGGTTGGGGTGCAATTTTCATGATTCTAGGTGGGCAGTTTGAGGTGGCTACCCAGTCAAGGGTCTTGCCTTTGTCATGGGTAGGGGTGAGGACTTTTTGGGAGAGCCCGTGTTCATTAAGCATGGTGGCTATTGCTTGCGCTGTTTGTCGCCTGAGTCGTTAAGTCCTCGGTTGAGGTCGCCAAGGATCATTATCTGAGATGATTCTTTAGTATTGCTGGCTATCAGGCTGGAGATATCCTCTTCAAACGAGCCTAAGGGCCCTGGTGGCCTGTAAATGAGGTAGATAGTCAGGGTGTGGCATGGGGATATGGGCAGTTTAGCAGATAGTAGCTGACATGATTTTAGTGGTGGTAGAGTAGAGAGTCTTAGTTCCATGTTAGATTTAGCAATGATGGCTAAACCACCTCCTCTAGCGTTAGGTCTGTCCATTCATAGGAGTATGGTACTCTTTTGGAATAGGCAGTGATGGCGCCGGGCCTGTTGCATCATGTAGCTAAGTTTCTGTGACCGCTAGGAGGTCAAGATTGTCCGAGGTTAGGATATCAGCTATTTCGCTGGCGTGGGCCACGACAGATCTGGCGTTAATTAGGGCTCCTACTATTGTAGTGGTTTTGGGTGGGCATTCAGTGTTCAAAGATGTTGGGGTAGGTTCATTCAATTTAACAGTAGCAGAAGTTTGTGGGGATGCTTGTAACAGATTCCTAGAAGTATTATTGGGGTTGATACAGCGGTTTAGTTGCGTTTTATTAGGCAGTTTGGGTTCGTGGAGGGGGGAGAATCTAGCATGAAGCCTAGTGTTTCTAGACATGGTGGGGCAGGGGGCGTATTTAATTTGGTCCACGATTACCGATGTTAGTTGCAAGAGGAGCAGGAGAGCAGGTAGCAGCAGAGAGGCGCTGACGTACATAATGCGGCGGATAAGGCCGGTTGAAGAGAGTGAGGGCGATAGGTCTGTGGCTGAGTACATGATGTTCACAGAAGGCTAAGCTTAGTACTGGCGCAGAGGAGACAGGGACTGGGGCGTTTGCGTTGATCCGCTCCGTCGTCACCGCCCTCTTGCTCCTAGTCGGTCTCCTCGTTGTCACCTTAGTAGTCGCCCTCGTCGGGTTCCCCCCCATAGGGCCTCCTCTAGATTCATCTCCCCTGTGGGAGGCTGGCAAACTATCTCTGAGGAAATGTTCGTGCCCTGGAGGACTACCGTATTGCGCCCCCCCCCCCTTTCTGTGACCAGGGGAGACTGTTTTGGTGAAGTGTTGGGCATCACCTTCTCCAGAGTCTTTTCGATGGGCTGGAAAGAGGACTCCCTCCTAGCAGGCAGGGATACCCTCGCCTTTGGGCCGTGCCCTGCGAATCCGCCCCGGCGGCCTTCGCAAGGGATGCTGCTACCACTTCGAGGGAAGCCTTTGTCTGATGCACCTGGGCCTTCGCGGTCTTGACCGCATCCGCAGCCTTCACCTTAGGGGGATGGCCAAGACCCTGCTCCCCCTTGGCCTTCTCCGTCGGTTCGGCTTGGGTCCTCTCCAAAAGCTTGCCCGGATGGTCCGACTTCCTCTTTGAAGAACCTGAGCGTTGGCTCGTGGCTGAAGGTGCTGGAGACGCTGAACTCGCCCTGGCCGCCGAGGAGCACGCTGCAATGGCGCTCCAAGAGGCAGTGGACTTGCAGTGCTTAGCCTTATGTTGGGCCGCCTGGGAGGGGCGCCCTCAAAGATCTTAGAAGACTGCTCAGTTTTCTTCTTCTGGGCAGGGGAGGCATGCTGCCGGGTCTCACCCAGAGCCGGGGCCTTGGCCTGCCTCCACTTGTTGAGGCGCTTGCATCAGTCAACCCGCGTGTGCAGCACCATCTCCCGACAAGCTACGCAGTCTTCCACCGCATGAGTCTGGTCCGAATGCAGGCAGTAGAGGCACAAGGAACGTCCATCGTCCAAAAAGACGTTCCGTAGATTGCAGCCAGGGCAAACCTTGAAGAGAGGCGCCGATCCTTCTCCGCCATATCCACACGGTGTAGGCCTCGAAGAAGCTTCTGCAATCCTCCAAGAAGAAACTCGATGAAAATCCACCCTTGAGGGGGCAATGAAGAATCCGAAAGGGGTCGCCGTTGATCGGAACGTTGATCGATGGAGCTTGAGACTCGATTGACCGAAAACAATTGAGCCAAACTCTTAGGGAAAAAAAAAGAAAAAAAAAAAACACGCAAAACTGAGTAAAAGCTCGAGAGCTATAGCACGAGGACTCCCAACACTTGAAGAGGGGCTTGGATAGAGGGTAGGGTAGTCATTGGCTGGGGTAGTATGACCCAGAGACCAGTGATTGGTTGTTAGGAGAAAGACAGTTCAGAAGTGAAACTGATTTTTTTTCTTTACCAAGGATTCCCAGCCTGACGACTGGGAATATTCATGAGCATGTGAATCCATGCCAGACCCCATGCTGGAGAACTGGCCAGATTCAGAAGACAATGCGCTACAAGTGCTTGAGGTACCCCCAGGTATTGGGCTTCTGCAGCTATGGAAAGTCACAGCAAGTCGGGGTTGCACCAAAATAGAGTTTGTCTCGAGGCTAGGGGAGGAAGACGTCCATTACCGGTCTTCCCTGTCGATTCGAAAAGGGGGTCAGCACAGCTGCAGGGCTTCACCGGCCACTTCGCAGTCCAGGTGGGTGCCTCCGGCGTCTTCTCTAGTCTTCTGCTTTGAATTTTGTTCTCCAGTGGTTGATGCTGCTCTTCCTCCCAAAAACCTTGCTTTCTATGCAAGTTCCGATTCATTCACAGCCCTAGGCTGTCAATCACACAGGACAACCAGCTGGTCAATAGGAACTGGTTTCACTCAGGCACACCTAGAGACAAAGGACAAGGAAGTTTCGGGACCCTCCCTCACTTCTGGCCTTTGTAGACACACTGGAGCCTGTGCGGGCTTCAGGGCTGAAGCCCGCCAAAGGCAAACTACACAAAGGACTCAAACAATAGAGTAAAAGCCTAGAAGAAACTAACAAGAAATGGCGAAAAAAGACAGGGGCCATTTTGAGAAAATGGTCACACTTGTGTGCAGCACTGCAGCTGAAGTATCAGTCTGCAGATACATGTCACTAGGTAGTAAAAAAGAAACCACTAACCCATTCCTCATGTAACATTTTGTTACACAAACTCATCTGAATGGCTGGTGGCAAAGGAATTACTATGTAACCCCTCCAGCACTCCATAGTGTGGTGTGTGCTGGCCCACAAAGTAAAAGGTAAGTAAGACAGGGGTCATCTTACTACTCTTGGGAATAGTTCACCCAAGAAAATGTAGTTCAACATTAGGAGAAATCAAAAGGGGGTCCTTAGTGGCACTGCACAAAAGGTGATGTGTCACAATGCAAAAGCAGATGCCTATGGAGTTTACCAGACTCCATAAAACATAAGGAACATTGAAAATCATAGTCGGGAAAACACATGAGTGAAAAAAAAAAGGTCCCACTCACTCGGGAGTAAACATTAAAACGCCCCAAGTCCAGCAAAAGAGCTGGGGGTCTCTAAGATTAAAGGGAATTGGCACAGAAATGAAAATGTTCCCTTACACAGGAGGACCTCTTGGTACTACCCCAATACCAAAGGGGCCAGGGAACAGAAAAGGATGGGACAGTACCAGCAAACAGGTGAGTGCGAAAGAGTGGGATGGAGTAAGGAGGTCGGAGGGTGTCTGCCATAGACAAGGAGGTAGAGAATGGTTAGTTTGGAGAGTGAAGTACAGATTGCAGGGGGTCGAGATGGGGGTGAGGGGCATGGAATGGACTGAATTAATGCCATGATAAAATAACACCCATACCAGAGCATGAAACCCATCTGCAACCTAGCAACATTGGCAAGTATTGCTAAAATAGCTTAGCTGACACAGAAAGGGACCCCCGCCCCTATCTCCATCCCACCAGAGGCAACACCCTCACATGTGCGCTGTGGCTCCTACCTGAGAAAAGCCTCCCACTATGATCCGGTTTGCTGCGATTCCATTCTTCATCTCGTGCTCAATAATGGCTTTAACTGCAATCAAACAGAGACGTTAGACCAATGTATTACAGCCGGTGCCAATTCAAGTGCAGGCCACCTCTCGGCACCATGTGAGCACACCATCAGAGCACACACGGAGTCAATTGTTAAGACACTGGAGCTGTTCACAATCACATAACATATTCAAGAGAAGCCGCTGCAAAACAACTGACTGTTTAGATGTGATGACCGATTCTGAGAATCTAAGTGCCCTTTTCTCCTAAAAGGTTTTTGGCACAAGTGTGTAGATGCGAGTAGCGGTGCAGTGGATGCAGCAATCACAGCAGGATCGTTTCTGACCCCATCACGATTCTCTCCTGTAGTGCGACAGCCGTTGTTTTAACTGCAGCCGTCACTAGCATTTACATCACCCAAAGGGGAATGGGCATGCTTTTTTTTTACTTTTCTTTTTAAAGGTCATTTCACAGAGCTGGGCCCTTAAAGAAATGTGCTCCTCCCATATTGAACGTGGTTGCTTGGAGGCTGTAATATATTAGTAATAGCTTGCAAATGAGAACTACTGAGAGTTGTTAACTACACACCTGCACGTTCCAAGGGGAGGAACAGACCTCGTCAAGTGCTTGCATTGGCCTTGCAGGGCTGACTTGCACTTCAGGCATCCAATAAAATCAGGGGGTCCTTCCTGCATGGGCACGATGGCTACTACTAGGTATGCAGGACATGGATAGTGCTTCTGTACAGCTTAACAAGGAAAGGGTCTCTTGGCAAAATAACAAGCATTCAAACAAAATGTTCCCCAGTTCACAGGAGGTCTGGGCCCATCTTCGCCAGCAAATTAGGAGAACAAGTTACTCTCTTACCTGGTAAAGTTCTTTCGATGGGATGGTCCGACGATGTATTCCATATCTATGACAGTAATCACCACAGCTGTGCTGCTTCAGAAAATCTTTCGGCGTCAGCGTCCTGCGTCGATGACGTCGATACGCTGTCCTCGAGGGCCTCTGTCGAGCCGACGTCACCGGATGTTATAAGCAGGACGCAAAACGCCAGTAGCCTCAGTTGTAGTTTTTTCCCCAGAATGTGTACCACCAAACCACTGCCAGTATGACCACAGGAAACGTAAGCTGCAATTGCATATGAAATTCTGTAGCGGGGCAGGTAGGGAGGGAGCGATATGGAATATGTCGTCGGACCAACCCATCGAAAGAACGTTACCAGGTAAGAGAGTAACTTGTTCTTCGAAGGGATTGGGTCCTCCGCCGTATTCCATATCTATGACAGACTCCCAAAGCAATACCAACGTATGGAGGAGGGAAAAGAATTTAGAATATAGAAATTTAGAATGCCCAATCAAATTGCAGCGTAAAGGTCAGGTCCTGCCCATGGAAAGAATCGAGTGAGTAGTGACGTACAAAAGTATGGACCGAAGCCCAAGTGGCTGCATCACAGATGTTCCGAATAGGAACACCCCTCTGCAGGGCAGTAGAGGCAGCCATTCCCCTAGTAGAATGGGCCCGTAACCCTACCGGAGGGTCCTTACCCGCCAAGCGCTAACATTCAGAAATTGCCAAGATAATCCATCTAGACAAAGTCTGCTTAGTCACAGCTTGTCCCAAAGGCCTTCCAGCGTAACCAATAAAGAGCTGATCGTCCACTCTCACCCGGGACATGTAAGAAGAACTAGTTACTCTTACCTTGTAACGTTCTTTCGATGGGATGTTCCTCCGACGTATTCCTTATCTTAGATAGAAATCCTTCAGCTTTGCTGGCCTCGGAAAATTTTTTCGCCAGAGGGCGCTGCGCGTCGATGATCGCCGAGTCGATGACCCTCGACGGCCTCCGTGCCGACGTCGACGTCATCCTGCCTATAAAGGCCGCGCGCAGCGTCCGTTGCTCAGTTCCGTTTTGTAGTCCCCAGTAATGTTTTTGGATTAGACTAATCACCTTGAAGGAGCATAGGCTGCAAACCCACAGGAAGTCATACTGCGGGGATGGATGGGAGGGTCGATAAGGAATACGTCGGAGGAACATCCCATCGAAAGAACGTTACAAGGTAAGAGTAACTAGTTCTTCGAAGGGATTGTGTCCTCCGACGTATTCCTTATCTTAGATAGACTCCCATAGCAGTGGTATTGTGACTGGAGGCGGGAGTAATAAAAGTTATGTTACCCTTCCAGAATGGACAGAGTGTAACACAGCCTTGCCGAATCTAGTTTCTTGACTAGAGGAGGAATCCAGGCTATAGAATTTGGTAAATGTATGTGCGGACGACCATGTGGCAGCCGCACATATATCTCGAATTGGCACCCCTCTTTGAAGGGCTGAGGATGTTGCGATACCCCTGGTAGAATGAGCCCTTAGATTTTGAGGAGGCTCCTTTCCTGCCAATTTGTAGCACTCCAGAATGGCTAAAATAATCCATCTGGAGATGGTTTGTTTTGTTATTGGAAGGCCCAACTTATGTCCTGCATAACCTACAAAGAGTTGGTCTGCTTGTCTGATCTTAGCCAATCTGCTGATATAGAAGCTCAAGGCTCGCTTAGGGTCCAGCCTGTGCAGTCTCTCTTCCTCCTTCCCCGGATGAGGAGGAGGGTAGAAAGAAGGTAATATAATCTTCTGAGTGATGTGAAACTCCGAGACTACCTTCGGGAGGAAGTTAGGCTTCACCTGAAGAACAACTTTGTCCTTGTAAAAGATTGTATGTGGAGGTTTACACGATAAGGCTTGCAACTCGCTAACCCTTCTAGCAGATGTCAATGCTATTAGCAAAACAGTTTTGAGGGTGAGAAGCTTCAATGAACAAGAGTGTAGTGGTTCAAAAGGGGCACCCTTTAGGAAGTTTAAAATTAGGTTTAAATCCCATAAGGGAACTTGAAAAGGTTTCGGGGGATAAACATTAGTTAATCCTTTTAGGTATTGTATTACCAATGGAATTTTGAAGTATGAAGGCTCCTCTGCAGTGCGCTTAAAGATTGATAGCGCTGCGAGATAGCCCTTAATTGTGCCAACCTGTAGGCCTGAATTAGCCAGGTAAAGTAAGAATGACAACACCATAGGTGTACCACAAGAAAAGGGTTCAATATTCTTTTCTCTGCACCAGCTGCAAAATTTGTTCCAACGGCAGCGGTATAGAGTTTTAGTTGCCGGCCTTCTGGCCGAAAGCAACACCTCCATAACATCATCCGGAAGGTCCCAATCCTTGTACCTCAACCTTTCAGACACCAAGCGTGAAGGTTGAGGGTCTTGATGGCTGGATGGAGAACCTGACCTTCCTTCTGCGAGAGAAGATCCTCTCTGTATGGCAGTCGAATTGGAGGGCAGATGGACATGTCTAGAAGGTCCGGGTACCACGTTCTCCTGGCCCAATCCGGGGCAATTAGGATCATGGTCTTCCGAAACCTTCTCAACCTCCTGATCATTTGAGGAATGACAGGGACCGGAGGGAACGCGTACAGAAGTGGGAACTCCCAGTCCACTACGAACGCATCTCCTAGAGCTCCTCTCGGGGGAAATTCCCTTGAGCAAAATCTGTCGCACTTCCTGTTGATACTGGTGGCGAACAGATCCACTTGAGGGGTTCCCCAAAGGGCGAAGATCTCTTGAAGGACTTCCTGAGCTATCTCCCACTCGTGAGAGACTGTGCTCTGCCTGCTCAGAGCGTCCGCTGTCAAGTTCTTCTCTCCGGCTAGGTGAATTGCCGATAGAGAGATTCCTTCCTGAATTGCCCAAAACCAGAGCTGCATCGCCTCTCTGCACAGTGGTAGTGAGCCTACGCCTCCTCTTTTGTTGAGGTAGTGCATGGCCACTGTATTGTCCGTCATTATTAGGACGTTTCTTCCCCGTACAGACGGCAGAAAAGCCTTCAGCGCTAGTCTGATGGCTCTCAGCTCCAACAGGTTGATATGTAGTCTGGACTCCGATGGAGACCAACGACCGCTGATGGTCAAGTCGTTGGCGTGAGCTCCCCACCCCGTGAGTGAGGCATCCGTGACTACTGTTATCTCCGGCCATGGTTGCCAAAACATTTCTCCTTTCAGGATGTTCTCCCGACAGGCCCACCACTGAAGGTCTCGGGCTACTTTGACCGGGATCCGAAGGAGATCTGTCATCCTTCCTGAGAACTGTGACCACTGAGTTCTCAGTGCCCACTGGAGGGATCTCATTCTCAGGCGAGCCTCCGGCACGAGGAATATGCAGGATGCCATGAGGCCTAGCAACCTCAGAAAGTCATAGGCTGGGAGATATTGGGCATTCTGAAATCTGATGACCATCTGCAGAATATCTCGAGCCCTCACCTCTGGTGGCAAGGCTTTTCCCAGGGAAGTGTCCAGGACTGCTCCAATGAATTGGAGTCTCTGTGATGGTATCATCTGTGACTTCTTTAAATTGAGGGAGAAGCCCAGCTTGTGAAGGAAGTGGCAAACATAATCTAGTTGTCTCTGAGCCTGTTCCGAAGATACAGCTCTGATCAACCAATCGTCTAGGTAAGGGTAGACATGAATCCCTTCCCTCCTTAGACTTGCAGCCACAACCGACATTAGCTTGGTAAAGACCCTCGGGGCGGAGGTTAGCCCAAATGGCAGAACTCGAAATTGATAATGAGAGCTGCCAATTGCGAACCTCAGGTATCTCCTGTGCCTGGGATGGATCGGCACATGGAAATAAGCGTCCTGGAGGTCTAGAGATACCAACCAGTCCTGAAGCTGGAGGGCCTGAAGGATCTGAGAGAGAGTCACCATCTTGAACTTGTCCTTTCGGAGGAATTTGTTCAATTCCCGTAAGTCTAAGATGGGTCTCAGTCCTCCGTCCTTCTTTGGTATTATGAAGTAGGGGGAGTACCAACCCTTGTTCCTTTCCGCTACAGGTACCAGTTCTATGGCACCTTTCTCTAGCAGGTCTAAAACCTCCTGCAAGAGGAGCGGATCTGGAAGCTTCAAAGGGTTGTTCCCCGGTGGATGACTCTGAGGGATATGTAGGAAGGGCAGGCAGTAACCTTGGGCCACTGTCTCCAGAGCCCAAGCATCTGACGTAATAGCCTGCCATTCCGTCAGATGGTGAGTTAACCTGCCCCCTACTGGTGTTCTGTGAGGGGAGACCTCAGAGTGGTTTTGAAGCGGCTGATGCAGTTGCCGAAGGTAAAGTGGCTCCTGCTCCTGCGGGTGCGGCTTTCTTTCCCCTACCCCGTCCACCACGGGTAAATCTTCCTTGGCCTCTTTGAGCCGGTCGTCCCCTGCCCCTTCCATATGAGGAATAGTAACGAAAGGACCGTCCTCTCCACGATGATCCCGAAGGACGAAAGGTATTCTGACGGATAGCAGCTCCCAATGACTTGGCTGCTGCCTTGGACGTTTGCAGTTTCTCCAAACTGTCATCCGCCTTCTTTCCAAAGAGGGTAGAACCGTCAAAGGGCATATTCAAAAGCCTGGTCTGCACGTCAGAGGCAAAACCAGACTTCCTCAACCACGCATGCCTGCGGATTGTGGTACTTGCCGCCATGGCCCTGCTGATACTGTCAGCAGAATCTAGGCCAGTTTGTAGGGTCTCGCACATCGCATCTTTACCATCCCTGATGATGTTTAAAAATGCGTCCCTTTCCTCTCCTTCTTGGAGGCAGTCAGCCGCTGATGAAGCGCACTCCCAAAGGGTGTGGCTGAACCTAGCGAGCGTACAGGTCGCGTTAATAGACTTTAACGCCATGCTACAGGCAGAAAAAACCTTCTTAGCCATGGCATCATACTTTTTGTCATCCCTATCCTGCGGAGCAGTGGGGTATGCAGATGTGCTGCCTGATGAGGTTGCAGCCTGTACAACCAAGCTCTCAGGAGTAGGGTGTTTTGACAAATATTCAGGGTCAGAACTAGCCACCCTGTATTTTGTTGACAGTTTTTTATTTACTGCCGGGATAATTTCTGGCGTTTCCCAGTTTGTCAAAATCCTTCTCTGTAGAGCAGAGTGAAATGGAACCACAGGATCCTCCTGTGGGCCCTTGTCCAGTATGTCAGTGAGGTCATCCTGCTGAAAGGCAGGAGAAGGTGCAGACCAACCCATAAATTCTATGATTCTAGACATCAGAGCTCTATATGGAGTCTCCGCATGTTCTCCTGGGTCTGGTTTGATAAATTCTGCTTCAGGAGAAGTGTCCAAGCCACTAGCTTCCTGAAGTGCATCCTGAAGATTTTTTAATCTTCCTTCCTCAGAGGCGAAAGTCTCTGGCTCTGGTGATGTGGTCCTCTGTAAATCAATATCTTGGTCTGAATCCTCCCTTTCCTCAAAAATCGAGGTTAAAGGGGGATACATTGGTTTTTGGAATGGTATAAACCCCATTTCCAATGCAGAAGGAGCCATCATCACAGGCCTTGAAAACGTCGATGTCGTCGACACCGACGTGAAAGTACTCGAAGGCGCCGTGAAAAGCGTCGAGAAATGTGTACTAGGCCTCGAAGAACTCGAAAGGATCGGAGTCCTGCTCGAGAACGACGTCGACGTTCTCGGCGTCGAGTCGGAGGTCTTTTGTCTAACCGTTGGCTGTGGAGTAGCCGTGGTTCTTTCCTTCACCGGCGTCGATATCGGCGTCGACGTCGGCGTCGACTCGATCGACTGATGCGCCGATGAATCCTTCGACAACGGCGTCGATGGCGCCGACCTCTGTTTCGAAGGAGTTTTCGACGATGGCGTCGATGATGCTTTATCTCCCGATGGCTCGAGGCGCTTTCGGGTTGACTTTTCCGCCGGGTACTGCGACTCGCGGCGTTTAGATTTTTTGGGTTTTTTACCCGGGGTATCACCCTCAGCTGTCTTCGAGGGGGACGAGGCCGCTTTCTCGAAGACGCTTAGCATCTTTTTCCTGAATTCCTCCCACTCAGCTTGCGAGCTGCGTTTTGTGGGGCAATGAACTCTCTCAGGAGAACTCGACGAAGATGACGAAGGGGATCTCCTACGTCTCTTCTTCGAGTGTCTCGATGTCGACGAGTGGTGGGAGCCACTTCGTGATCTAGATCGAGAGTGTTTTTTATGGTGAGGAGACGAACGTCTCGACTCTACCGAAGAAGCTTTCGAGGAAGTTAAAGTTGACCTACCTCTCTCGAGCTTCCCCCTACGCTCCTTCAAGGCTTTCGCCGTCATGGAAAGGCATTCCTCACACTCCGAACTCTGGTGCGTGATTCCCAGACACCACAAACAGACCCTGTGAGGGTCCGTCAACGACATTTTCTTCCCGCAGTCTCGGCACTTTTTGAAACCGGACCGAGGGGTCGTCGGGTCGGAGGAGGATGCCATCGATATCGAGGTAAATAGTAGTTATTATATACGTTATCTTGACGAGAACTGAGCAACGGTGTTCCGAGGCACAACGAAGCGCGGAAAAACGGAACAGAGCAACGGACGCTGCGCGCGGCCTTTATAGGCAGGATGACGTCGACGTCGGCACGGAGGCCGTCGAGGGTCATCGACTCGGCGATCATCGACGCGCAGCGCCCTCTGGCGAAAAAATTTTCCGAGGCCAGCAAAGCTGAAGGATTTCTATCTAAGATAAGGAATACGTCGGAGGACACAATCCCTTCGAAATGTAGAAACTTAAAGCTCCCCTAGGATCCAACCTATGGAGCCTCCTCTCTTCCTTACCAGGATCTGGAGGAGGATAAAATGCTGGAAGAACAACATTCTGGCTCAAATGAAATTCCTACACCACCTTCGGAAGAAAGCAAGGACAAACTCTAAGGACAGTCCTGTCCTTATAAAACACAGTGAAGGGTGGCTTAACTGAAAGTGCCTGCAACTCACTCACTCTGCGAGCAGAAGTGACAGCAACTAAAAACACAGTTTTAAGGGTTAACACCCTCAAAGGACAAGAATGTAAAGGCTCAAACGGAGCACCCATAAGAAACTTAACAACAAGGTTCAAATCCCAACCTGGCACCAGAAAAGGTGACGGAGGGAACACATTAGTGAGCCCTTTCAAAAACTGCGAAATTAAAGGAATTTTAAAATGAGAACACTCCTCAGACGAGCGCTTAAATATAGACAGCGCCGCCAGGTAACCTTTAACAGTACCCACTTGCAGGCCCCTGTAGGCCAACGAAAGCAAAAAAGACAGAACCATGGTAATGTCACACTCAAAAGGATTCACATTCTTAACCCTGCACCAGTCGCAGAACTTACGCCAGGGCAACAGTACAGGGACTTTGTTGCCGGCCGTCTGGCCGAAAGCAACACCTCCATCACGTCTTCAGAGAGGTCCCAATCCTTATACCTCAACCTTTCAGAAGCCAAGCGTGAAGGTTGAGGGATCTGACCTCAGGATGGACCCCTCCTGTGAGAGCAGGTCGTCTCGGTAGGGAAGACGACGTGGAGGGCAGATGGACAAGTCGAGATGTTCCGGGTACCACGTCCTCCGAGCCCAAGCCGGAGTAATGAGGATCATCCGGGAACCGAACCTCCGCAGCACTTGCGGGATGACGGGGACTGGAGGAAACGCGTACAGCAGTGGGAAGGACCACTCCACCACGAACGCGTCTCCTGCTGCTTTTGGAGGAAATTCCCACGAGCAGAACCTTTCACACTTCCGGTTGACACTGGAGGCGAAGAGATCCACCCAAGGGGTTCCCCCAAAGGGCGAAGATCTCCAGGAGAATCTCCCGAGCCAGCTCCCACTGGTGAGAGATCGCGCTCTGCCTGCTCAGAGCTCCCGCCGTCTCGTTTTTGTCTCCGGCCAGATAACTGCTGAGATCAAAACTTCCTGCTGGATGGCCCAGACCCAGAGCTGCATCGCCTCCCTGCACAGAGGAAGTGACCCTGACCCCCCCCCCCCTTTTTTGTTGAGGTAGTGCATGGCCCCTGTGTTGTCCGTCAGAATCAGGACATTCCTTCCTCGCACAGTCGGCGGGCAAGCCTGACGGCCCGCAGCTCCAACAGATTGATATGAAGTCTGGACTCCGACAGAGACCAACGACCGCTGACTCAACTCGTTGGCATGAGCTCCCCATCCCGTGAGGGATGCGTCTGCCACGATCGTCACCTCCGGCCAGGCTAGCCAAAACAGAGCCCCCTTCATCAGATTGCCTTCGACGGCCCACCACAGAAGGTCCTGGGCAACCGAGGGCGGCACCTGAACGGGGTCCGACATCCTGCCGGAGGACTGCAACCACTGCATCTTGAGGGCCCACTGCAGAGATCTCATCCGCAACTTGGCCTCCGGCACCAGAAGAATGCAGGATGCCATGAGGCCGAGCAACCTCAAGAACTCGAACGCCGGGAGACTCTGGGAGTGTTGAAACTTGTGCACCATCTGCTGAATATGAGCCCTCAAATGGAGGAAAACACTGCCTCAGGGAAGCGTCGAGCACTGCTCCGATGTACTGGAGCCGCTGGGTTGGCGTCAAATGGGACTTCTTTAAGTTGAGGGAGAAACCCAGCCTGTGAAGGGAGAGGCAGATGACGGACAGATGATCCAGGACTTGCTCGGGAGAGCGCGCCCTGCTCAACCAATCGACCAGCAGGGGTAGACGTGAATCCCTCCCTTTCCTGAGATATGCTGCCACCACCAACATGAGCTTGGTGAATACCCTCGGGGCGGAGGTCAAACCGAACGGCAAAACCCGAAACTGAAAGTGCGAGTCGACAACCGCGAACCTCAGGTACTTCTTGTGCTTTGGATGGATCGGCACATGAAAATAAGCGTTGTTGAGGTCGAGAGACACCAACCAGTCCTGAAGTTGAAGGGCCTGGAGGACTTGAGAAAGAGTAATCATCTTGAACTTGTCCTTCCTGAGGAGTTTGCTCAAACCGCGCAAGTCCATGATGGGTCTCAATCCCCCATCTTTCTTCGAAATCAAAAAATAAGGGGAATACCATCCCTTGTTCTTCTCCGCTACAGGCACCAGTTCTATGGCGCCTTTTTTCAGCAGGGATTGAATTTCCTGCGCAAGGAGCGGATCCGGACTCTTCAAAGAGAGATTCCCTGGTGGATTGTCATGAGGACTCTGCCGGAAAGGAAGACAGTAGCCGTGGGCTATGATCTCCAGAACCCACACATCTGAAGTAATGGCACGCCACTCTACAAGATGCTGCGCCAGCCTTCCCCCCAACTGTCAAACCATGGGACATGGCTTCATGACTGAGCTGAAGCAGCTGCGGCAGTGCCCGAGGGCAAAGAGGCAACTGCCCGAGCGGCGTTGGCACCTCGAGTACCCTGTTTTCCACCTCTGGCACTCCTATGGTGGCCCCTTTGACTTGCAGCTCCTCTCGATTTACTAAAGGATGAGTAATATCGAAAGGAACCTCCCCTCCATTGCTGTCCCCTAGGACGAAAAGGCAGAGGTTGGCGAACTGCAGCGCTCAGCGACTTTGCTGCAGCTTTGGAGGTCTGCAACCTCTCAAGGCTCTCGTTAGCCTTGCTGCCAAAAAGATGTTCAACATCAAAGAGCATGTTGAGGAGCCGGGCCTGCACATCAGGAGCAAACCCAGACTTCCGCAACCACGCAAACCTGCGTATTACAGAACTCGCCGCCATGGACTGGCTGACACAATCTGTTATGTCCAAACCCGACTGAACGGCCTCACACATGGCATCCAAACCATCCTGTTCCTCCCCCTCGGGAATATGTTCAGCCGCCAAGGAAATACAGTACCACAGAGTGTGCGTGAAACGTGACAAGGCACTCACGGCGTTGGCTGCCTGTAAATCCATACCCCCCCTGAAGAAAACACCTTCTTCGCCCAGCCATCAAAACTCTTGTCGTCCCTATCAGGAGGGATGGTAGGGTACGACGCCCGCTTTGCTGGGGCCGTGGCCGCCTGCACCACCAAACTCTCCGGAGTGGGGTGCGTGGTCAAGTAGCAGGGGTCACTACTGGCTGGGCGGTATTTTCGCGGCAAAGACTTGCTCACTGCCGGGAGACTCTCCGGAGCAGTCCAAGCTGCAGCCACCCTTCTTTGCAAAGCCTTATGGAATGGCAGTACCGGGTCAGTTGGAGGACCTTGGTCGAGGATATCCGTCAGGTCATCCTGCAGAAAATCTACAGGTGGCGCAGACCACCCCAAGTATTCCGTGACCCTCGACATAAGGCGCCGGTACGAGGACTCGGCATGGGTGCCAGGCTCAGGCGGACAGCACTCCACCTCCGGAGAGGTGTCCAGACCAAATGGCGTTGTGCAGTGACTGACGCAGGTCTTCAATCTGGCTGTGAGCAGACAAAATCTCATCAGGCACCTCCTCAGGCAGCAAACCTTCCTCAGATCCCTCATCCCCCTCAGAAATAAAATCCAGAGGTCGGAAAGAGGGCACAGAAAAAGGGACAAAGACCTTCTTAGCCTTGGCCAGAGCCTTTCTGGGGGGGAGGGGGGTTGGGTACCTCCAACAAAGCAGCCTCGAAAGGCGTCAAGGGCATAGACTGAATCGGAGTTGAGCGAGGCGCCGACAATTTCGACGGCGTCGACACAGGCCTCGAGGGCGGAGCCCCGAGCGTGTCCTTCGATAGCCTGGGCGCCGATGGCATCGACACTTCCTTGGAGGCGGAGCCTCGAGAGTCCCAACGACCTTGGCGCCACAGGCGTCGATGTCTTCCTCGAAGACTTCACAGGCTCACGTGGTCTCGAGGGCGTCAAGGACCGGGACCTGGAACTGGCATGTCTAGAGCGACCATCCTCGCCTGAAGGCACGGTCACGGCCGGCGTCCTTCGATGGCGCTGACAGACCGGAGCAGTGCGATTGAAAAATCCCCATCCTCTTTCGGAAGGAATCCCATTCCTCAGGGAATGCTTGTTGGGACAAGCAACCCGCCGACGGGTGGAGTCCTCGGATGAGGACGGGGAACGCGACCTGTGACGGCGCTTCCGTGAGTGCCTCGAAGAGGGAGAGGAATGCGAGACAGACTCCTGGACCGAGACCTTCAAGACTCACTACGACGATGGAGTCGCCCCTCGAATCGTCTGACGAAAGTCCAGTGGATCGCGACTTCCGGGGCTTGGCCACCTTACCAACAGCTTCTTACGCTTCCGCAAGGCCTTCGATGTAAGCGACTGGCAGTCGACACAGTCATCTGTACCGTGGTCCTCCCCCAGGCACCAGAGCCAAGCGGTGTGCGTGTCCGTCAACGACATCTTGGACCCGCACACCCGACACCTCTTAAAACCGGACCGCTGGGTGGAAGAAGCCGAAGACATCATTACACAAGCTAACAGGTTCGAAGAACCGAAAGAACAGGATTCAGTAGAACAGAGGCGCGTCAAGATCTCCGAAGCGAACACGTTTGTGGAAAAAAAAGAACTGAGGCTACGGGCGTCGTGCGTCCTACTTATAACATCCAGTGACGTCGGCTCGACGGAGGACCTCGAGGACAGCGTATCGACGTCATCGACGCAGGAGCCGAAAGATTTTAGGAAGCAGCACAGCTGTGGTGATTACTGTCATAGATATGGAATGCGTCGGAGGACCCAATCCCCTCGAAGTGAATTTATAATCTCTTGAAGGGGTTCCCACACCCTCCTAGCTTTACAAGGGTCTCAGCTTTGGACTGGAGTATAGTTGTGGGTTAACAGCCTTCCAGCAGGGAATGGAGCCACATGAGGCTGCCTTAAGAGTCCAAGTTCTCACTATGTCCCTCCAAAGGGTTCTGTTTCTTCTGCCATCTGCTCCAGTCTCACTCTCCACCTTGGCATCCTGCCTCAAGCCCTGTGCTGCTTTCTCCCCTAGGTATACCCGTTTGCAACCGTGTCCACTAACTTCTCCCCTTTGCTACTATTTCTCTGCTACTCTTACTAGTGTCTCACCGCCCATAGTCGCCTCAATATTTCACTTCCTCCCCACATTTCCCTTCGCCCTTCACCCCTGATGTTGCTCCGCGCATCATTACTTCCACCTACCATCTTCCCCATCCCAATATTGCTCCATTCAGCCAACCGTTGATTTTTCCTCAATCTACTATTCCTTTCTTCTCCATCTCTGTTCTCTCATTAGCAGTCTACTCTTCTTCTAACCGCTTTTAGCCCTTTGGCACCTCTTCTCCTTACTCCTGGGCCTCTCCCTCTGCTACATCACATGACCCCTTTGGCCCAGTTTTTGGGCCAATTAATCTTTCTAATATTCTCCACTTCAACCCTCTACTCAGTGCTTTCCTCTTTGCTTTCAACATACCCCTTAGACTTCAGTTCTAGCCTTCATCCACCTTGGTTTCTTAGCCGGCCTCTGTGTTACTCTCATCCGACAATCTTGATCAATCTCTCCCAAGACCCATGGGTCTCCATTTTCCCAGCCCATTGCGTCTCCAGATTCCCTACCGCTAGGGTCTGTAGACTTGCCCTTCAGCCTGTGGTCTCCTTACCTCAGACTTCCAGGTCTCCTGTGCCGACTGCTGCTCTCACTAGGCTCCCCCAAGGGTTCTTCTAGAGGCTGTAGTCCTCCAGTCTCCTGTTCCATCTGTTCACCTCTCCAGCCAGCTTCAAAATGAGCCCTTCCTTGTAACTCCTCCAGCCTCCTGTTACAAGCCCTGCCTTTTATAGGCCTCTCTGGTGAAAGGGATTCAGGGGCGTTAGGTAGCATGGCTCCGTCCGGTTGATTGGAAAGCCCCACATCGGGCTGAAGGCACTGTTCACAGCTTGGAAATGCCTTCTAGCCTCTCTCTGGGGTTAGGGGACTCTTGTGGCTCTTCGTTATCCTGTTGCTTTACCAACAGTTTTTTACTTTGAAACGTAATTGAAAAATCAATCCGGACACCCAGCCCCCCCCCCCCCCAAAGTGGGAACTGGTTCCATTCCTGCATGTCAGCAGACAAAGAACAGGGGAGTGTAACTCCTCCCCTGCTTCCTGTCCTCACAGACACACTGGAGCCTTGACAAGCACACAAATGGGTTCCCGCCAAAGGCAAAACTTACATTCAGACCTCCCTCTCCCAGAACGGTAGAAGTGCTAACAAAGGACAATTACATAAGAAATGGCAAAAAAGGGACAGGAGCCACCATGTTAGAACATAGGGGCATAACCGGGCTGAGGATAGAGCCTGCGGCAGAAAATAAACGTTGGTAGAACACGTCCACTGCCATCACTATAGGGTAGTCACTGTAACCATAAAGTCACAGTAGCAGAGAGAAGGGGTGTTCGGGACAATTCTCATAAATGTGCTAATTCCCTTCACCTTAGAGACCCCCCCAACAACTTCGCTGGATTTTGAGGACTTGATTTGTTTACCTGGAAAGAGTGCAAGCCTTACCCCCCCCCCCCCCACTCGTTCATGTATTTTGATGTGTGTTTTACTCTTGTGTTCTTTGATTATGGAGTTTTAGATAACTCCATGGGCATCATCTGTTCATGTGTATTACAGAGCACCTTCAGTGCAGTGACACAGGTATGTCTTTTAGACTTCCCAAAAGGTTTAAATACCTTCTCTGGGATAAACTACTGTTTCCCAGAGAACGTGAAGTGAAATCACTAGGCTTTCCAAATTCCTAGACCCAGCACACACCATCTTACAATGGAGTGCTGGAGGGGTTACATAGTATCCCCTGTGTCTAAATACTCATGTAGCACTCAAATGCTACCCTTTCCGATTGAAAAGGCTGGTGGCAGTGGTTTTACAACGAACTACCATGATTTTACCAGACCGCGAACACCAGTAGCTAAAAATCAAGAGAGCCATGTTTTTCAAGATGGTGCCTTAAGCCCCTTTGTTTAAACGGGTCCCGGTCTTCTTTTTTTGCTGTTTCTTTTTTGGAAAGGTCCTTCTTTTGTCTCTGCGCGCCAATCTTTGTTTGTGTGCCTTTGGCGGGCTTCAGGACTGAAGTCCGCCTCTGGCGTCTTGAGTGTCTGGGGTGGGCAGGAAGTGAGGGAGGTGCCCGAAACTCCCTGTGCTTAGTCTCCTCGGAGACCCAAATGCACTCTGGCGTGATTGGCTGGGTGACTGTACGACAAGAACAGCCACCCTGCTGGGTGACTGACAGCTAAACTGGAATGAAAAGGAGAGAACTAAATAAAAGGCGAGGCTTTTGGCTTGGAAGGCAGAGTCGACCACTGGACAAAGGAACCGAAGAAGAACTTGAAGAGGATGCCTGCTGCAACTCCTGGACCATTGGTTTGCCTGGTGAAGCCCTGCTGCTGTGCTGAAACTCCAAATGCGTATTGTCAGAGAAGCCTCTGCAAGAACGACTTATCCCCTGAGTTGGTTGGACCAATCAACTCCAAAGTAAGCCACTTGGGCATTCTCCTGGTGTTGGTTCCATTTCCAGAGTTGCTGCTGGAAAACGAAAAGCCAGGGAGAGGTTGCTTTTAAGTTTACTTAGAGCTCCAGGAAGATCCTTCGGACTCCCAGGAAGCAGGACTGGCCGAGCTTGAGCCCCCTCAGAGTGCGGGACCCCATAAGCAAGGAAAGTCCATCTCGACAGCCAGAAACCATGGTGTTGCTATTTGCGGTAGTCGCAACTAGCTGAAACACCGAAGTGCCACTTGTTCGAAAGATTGCCGGTTGAAAGCGGGGACTGTACCATTGCCGTGCAGGAGTCCCCAGAAGTCCTCCCTCTTGTCCCCACAACTGAGGCCCAGGAGCAGCGAGATCTGCAAAGCTACACAGGAACAGGAGTCATCTGCCGCACTTTTACTTCAAAACAAAGGTACTGTAAAGTCTGAGAGAACTTACCTCTTGCTGTAGAGTTGCTTGCATCTTCTACTACTCATAAGCCTTAACAGCTTGTGGCCCTACATTGATTCTTCTTTTCGTCAAAGACTTCTAAAACATTGTGCAAAGACTTTTATACTTATCCACCTGCAGTGCTTCAGCCCATATAAGACGTTTGCCTATTGACTTTGGCTTAGCCAGTTATACTGAATGACTGACTAGGGGATCCAAAAGTATTTGCCTGCTTAAGAATATTTGTGGTCTTGTGTGTTCTAATAACCGTTTCCTTTGACCAAGTTCTAAGAGTATTCTAAATGCAAATAGTAAGATATTAATGTCCCCAGCACCCTAGCTATTGAAGTCACATGAGGGTGTAGGTTGTGACTGTGGGCCATCCCAAAGGGGTCTTTACCGATTTAGAAACTAAGAGTGTATAGTTTTGGAGCGTATTTGTGGGTTGCTTTTATATTGCTCCCTTCTGAAGAAGGCTTACTCTAACTGACTGATAAATTAATAATTGTGTATTCAAGAAACCTTGTGTGTAAGTGTTTAGTTGAATACTAGTCACTGTGAATCTTTGTGCAACTCCCCTACAGCTCACATTGACCCCTCCTGAGATAAGTGTTAGGGAGAATTCTCAAAATGTGCCAATTCCTCTCTACCTTAGAGACCCCCAGCTCTTTTGCTGGACTTTGAACTTTTTAAATCTGTTTGTTTTCAGTGTTTATTTCTTTTGGTTATGGAGTTTTAGACAACTCCAGAGGCATCATCTTTTTTGTGTGTGTCACACAGTACCCTCAGTGCAGTGACAGAGGGAAGCCTTTTAGGCTGTCCCAAGGTTTAAATACCTTCTCTGGGATAAACTACTGTTTCCCAGAGAATGCAAGGATAAATTGACTTTACTAGTCTTTTTAAATTCCTAGACCCAGCAGACACTATCTTCCTATAGAGTGCTGGAGGGGTTACCTAGTATCCCGTGTCTAGAAACTCATGTAGCAGTCAAATCCAATCCTTTTCTATCGAAGTGGCAATAGTTTTACAACGAACTACCTTGATTTTTCTTGACCAAACAGTAGCTAAAAATCGCGGGAGCCATGTTTTTCAAGATGGCACCTTAAGCCCCTCTGTTTAAACAGGACCCGGTCTTTTTTCGCCATTTCTTTTTGGAAAGGTCCTTCTAGTGTTCGTCTCTGCACGCCAAACCAGGTTTGGTCCCTTTGTTTTCTATGCCTTTGGCGGGCTTCAGGACTGAAGACTGCCTCTGGTGTCCGAGTGTCTGGGGTGGGCAGGAAGTGAGGAGGTTCCCGAAACTCCCTGTGCTTAGTCTCCTTGGAGACCCACGTGCACTCTGACGTGATTGGCTGGCTGACTGTCCAGCAAAGACAGCCACTCTGCTGGGTGAGTGACAGACTGGAATGAAAGGGAGAGAAAGGCGAGTCTCTTGGACTGGAAAGCAGAGTCGACCACTGGAACGAAAGAACTGAAGAAGAGCTGGAAGAGGACGGCTGCTGTAACTCCCGGACCATTGGTTTCCCCGGTGAAGCCCTGCTGCAGGTCCGAATTGCCAAGTTCATCTTGACTGAGAAGCCCCTTCAAGGACGACTTCTTCCTTTGAGTTGGTGGGACCAATCAACTCGTAAGCCACCTGGAAACCATTCTCAAGGCAGGTTAGGATTAACCAGGGAGAGGGATACCAGCTTGTGTGCTTGAATCTACAGCTACTGGAACTGAAGCGACTCCCTCTGGTTTGCTTTTTCGACGATCCCGTGCAGCGCAGGAGTCCCCCGACATCCACCCCACGACTGAGGCTCAGGAACAGTGAGATCTGCAGGACCTGCCAGGAACCAAAGTCTTCAGCTGCATTTTGTTCTTCATACTAAGGTACTGTGCCAACCCGATTGAGAGAACGCCACTTTTGCAGTGAAACTTTCCAAACTTACAGGTCTAATCAGCTTGTGACCAGACATATGATTCTTTTTCGTCTAAACTACTTCTGAGAACTTTTGCAAAGACTTTACCGTTTGATACCAGAACTGCCCTTTCCTATCCAGAACACTAGCCCATTGACTTGAATTGAACTCTTCTGGTGAACTGAAACTATTTGCACTGTCTAAATATGTGATCCATTCTACTTACCTTGACCCTTTTTCGCACTTCTAAGTTTGTTTATTATTTGTAATGCGCCAGAATACCCTAAGGTAACAAGGCGCAGCTGTTACGAGGATTTGCGAGGCTTAGTTATATTAATAATAGTATGTACATACACAAAAAAACAGTAAAATGGCAGGAATATGTACAAATATACAGAATAACACAAGTGAATACATTATGTACAGATGACCAAGGATATGCAAGGCATAGGGACTCAGGTGTTTGAGAGCTTGCGTCTTCAGCCAAGAAATAGTTTTAGCTCGGAAGTTATGGTAAGGTAGGTCCATTCTGAGAGTAGGTGGTAGGGAATTCCAAAGTTTGTCCGCTTTCACAGGGAAGCTGTTGCCTTCCATGGTAGAGTGTTTGTAGTTGGGGACAGAAAGACAGTCTATATGCTGTTCTAGTGGGTCTCAGACGTCTGTCGGTGAAATCTGTCGATAAGGTAAGTCGGAGCCGGATTATTGAGGGACTTGTGGGTAAGTGACGCAGTTTTTGGGAGGATTTTATTCTTAATGGGAAGCCAATTGTTCTGTTGGCTGTCTACTGTGATATGGTCTCTTCTGGAGATGCCCAGAGCCGCTCTAAGAGCGTTGTTCTGGAGAGTTTGTAATTTGCTAGTGGTAGTTTTTGGGGACCCAAGAGAGCGTTGCAGTAGTCCAGACGGGACAATATAAGGGCTCTGGGAAGGGTTAAGCAGCTAAAGTCAGAAAGAAAGGGATTGGCCGCACGGATCAATTTGCACGTGTAGGCCATAGAGGAGGCTAGTGAGTTCACCTGTCTATTGAGGGAGAAGTTGGAATCCAGGTAAAAGCCCAGAGTTTTGACTTTGTGTCCCACCCTGATAGTGTTGCCATCGATCATGAAGAATGAATAGGCAGGGCTTAGTTACTTTAGGCTCGACGTGGTATCCAAGGTGATGAGTTCAGTTTTATCATCATTCAGGCATAGTCTGTGTGTGGCCATCCATGCCTGGATGATGTACACCCTATTCACCAAGGCCAAATCCTTTGCATAATCTCCAGAAAGCGGAAGGAGGACCTGGGTATCTGCGTAGTTAGTGTAGGTGATACCGAGATGATCCAGATCATCGAAAAGGGGCTTGGTAAATGTTGTACAGAGTGGGGAAGACACAAGAACCCTGAGGTACGCTGATGGTGATGGGTATGGGGTCTGCTGCATCTGTGGATGAGAAAATCCTCATGGTTCTGTCATTAAGGAATGATCTAATCCATTTGATGGCCTCGGCGGAGCAGTGAGCTGATGTGTGTAAGTGTGTGCATAAAACAGAGTGGTCGACCAGGTCAAATGCTGCAGAGAGGTCGAGGAGGAGGAGTAAGGCAGCTTGGCCATTATCTCTGAGCATGTCAATCTGTGTTTTAAGGTCAATAAGGGCTGTCTCGGTTCCGTGTTGGGGACGGAAGCCTGATTGTCTGGCCCCTAGTAGGTTCTGTTCTTCCAGGTGCTTTTGTATTTGTACATAAGCGACCTTGTCCAGGATTTTTAACAAAAATGGTACAGTCGTTATGGGTCTGTAGTTTGTGGGAGTGGCTGGGTCGAGTGTTTTTTTTTAGTAGAGGCAGTACCCAGGATTGTTTTAGATTGGTTGGGATAGATCCGGTGGAAAAGGAGGCGTTGATTAATATAGTAATGAATGGGGGTAGATCGCGGGCAGCATCTTTGATCAGCTGTGCCAGGCACAAGTCTCCCTGGCAGTTGGAAGGTTTCAGAGACAGGATGATTTTTTAAACTTCGAGTACAGCCACTTTTAGTGTAGTTGAAGCGGGTGGTTTCTTTTGAGGTCTGCGTTCCAGATGGTTTGGTCAGGTGTGGGTTATTCAAGGAGGCTTTTTTACAGTAGATTTTATTTTTTAGAGTAGCAATTTTGTTGGCTAGAGCATTTTGGATTTCTGAACACCAATTCTTATCTTTAATGCAGGTATCTGGAGGTGCTATGGGGGTTTCCATTTCTTTTAGGATAGAGAATAATTCCTTCATGTTTGATTTGGCTTGGGAGATACGAGAGTCGAAGGAGGTACGTTTGGCTAGGACTATTTCTTTTTTGTAGAGGGCAGCTGGTATAGAGAGTTTGATTTTATTGGCTGCTGAAGGGACTTTTTTCCAAGTAGCCTCACAGTTTCTTTTTTGCTGTCTTTAGTTTTTGAGGAATGGTGTATACCATTTATTCAGATGCTTTTTAGACTTACTTGGTCTGAGTTTGAGGGGGGCGATTGAGTCTAGAGAGGTGGACATCATTTTATTGTATTCCTCGACCAGAGTCTCAGGATCCAGGGAGTGAGTTGAGTGTGGGGAGTCAGTTCGGGATAAATCGCTCCACAGTAATACTCTTCGTTTCTGGTGAGTGTAGGTGGGGCCCTGCTAGTCGGCATAGGTAGAGGTCTGTTGGTGGAGAGCAAGAACGATACCAAGTGGTGGTCGGTCCAGGCAAGTGGCGAGATGTCGGTAATATTAGCTAGACAATTATAGTCCGCCACCCAATCAAGTATTCTACCTTTGGTGTGGGTAGGTTTCATACTTCTTTGGGTGAATCCTATTGGTAAGGGTACTGAGCTTGGTGATTGCCAGTTGGTCTTCCGGGTCATTGAAGCCCATGTTGAAGTCTAAGGGGGAGTACCTGAGTGGAATTTTTAAGGTTGGTGGATAAGATGGTATTAATGCCCTCCTCAAATGTGCCTATTGGGCCTGGAGGGCGGTAGATCACATGAATGTTGAGAGTTTGGCCATTGTTTATGGGAACTTTGGGAGTGATTCGCAGGATTGGGTGTTGATGGTGGTCGTCAGTCTCATAGTAAGAGTACATTTATGGATAATGGCAACACCTCCACCTCTAGAGTTGGGTCGGTCTTGTCTCAGGATAGAGTAATTTTCTGGGACTGCAAGCATAAACATAGGGCCAGCTGCCGGATGGAGCCAAGTCTCCGTGATAACAAGTAGGTCAAGGTCTTCTTTGAGAATCAAGTCTGCAATTTCAGTTGCATGAGCTACTAACGATCTAGCATTGCTCAAAGCTCCCTTGATTTGGGGGCTCATAGTTGTGGCAGTTGTGATAGGAGTAGGTTCCTGTGTTATTTTAGTGCTGCTCTGGGTGGTAGGACTGTGTGGGCTTTTAGGGTGGTGATTCAGAGAGGAGTTAGGTCTAGGGGTGTTTGGGCTGATGATCGTGGATCTTAGTCTCTGAGGCATTGAACGGGTAAGAGGCTCGTAGATTTTAGCTAGTCTAGCTCCAAGTCTTGAGTTCCTGTCTATGGTGAGGCAAGGGCGGCTGGTGGGTAGCACTGGAAGTGACTCATTTATAACTAGAGGTGAGCTCCTGGTTGATTTAGCATTCGGTGTAGTTGAATATTGGGGTGGCATGCTAGATAGTACGGTGTTATTTAGAAGGAGCAATAAGTAGGCAGACAGGAAAGTGGACAAGGAAGACATGCTAAGATGTTATAGCCAGTCTGTTCATAGAAAGTGGTAGTCTGATGCTTTGGGAGAGATGCTTGGACTAATGCACCCTTGAACTAGGGTAAATGGGGGACTGAACTCAGACTGAGCAGTGGTGACAGATGTGTCGCAGGCGAGGAGAGATGCTAACCTCAGTTCCGTGGAGGGGTGAGTAGGTGGTCTTAGTGCTCTTATGGCGTATGTCTATGCACCGGCAATGACAATGCATCAGTGGGCACGAGAGGAGCTAACCATGCATTGGCAGTATTGTGCTGGCATAAAGTCTGACAATTTTCAAGGATTGCAGATTGTTAGGGTGCACGTAAGTGGCACTTGGCGATAGTCTAGGGGGTGGTCTAGGAACACTGGTAACTAGCAAGCAATGGTGACCTATGGGCCTGACAGATATGCAACAAACAACCAAAAATCTAAATAAGGCTAACTGCCAACCGGGCATGAGCAATATGTAAAGTCAAGACTGAATTTGCGTGGGATAACTTGTGTCGGCTGACAGGCAATGGTGAGCTTCTAGGCAGGTAGACTTACAGCATAGCAACATTAAATCCAAGTAAGGCAATAGGCCATCATGGCATGAGTAATATCTGGGTATAGACTAGGTTAATTTGGGATAATGCTAACTCAAATCATGTAGGCATGCAATTGGTGGGCATAGTGCAGGCGCGGCAGTGAGCATGTTGATATAGGTGAGTGGCGAAAAGCGCGGACAGATAGAAATATGCGGCGGGACTAGCAGTCGCTAGGCAGGCATGGACAGGCGATGGGGGGGACAGTCTTAGACCGGTGGGTGGAGCGCTGGGAGGCATACAGTGGTGGCAGATCAATTAGATAAGTACGCACCCGTGGGTGCCAAACATTTACAAATAACAGTGATTGTGGTCACGAGCTGTAGATCACAATCTTTGTTATGCATACATGAATAATTCTGTCAAGTACATTTGTTGACTAGTGTTGGTACAGATCGGATTCGGAGGCGCACTGTGATGAGCAGGGTCGGTAGATTAGAAGCAGAGGTAGGCGGGAGGCAGTGTGTGCTGAGGCAGAGCGCTAAAGTCACAGTATTGAGATTAAAGGGAGGTTTGGTGAATCAGAGGGTGGTAGTTCAGCGATCTCACTGTGTTAGATTGAAGATAGGCGCGAGGCGCACTCGAGCACGACCAAGCTCGGTCAGGCTCAGTCCGGATGCAGCCTTTGTCGGTTGCCTTCGTCGGGGCTGTCTTCGCCTGCCGGTGCTCGCCTATAAGCTAAGGAGATGCGGCCAGCAAATCGCAGGGCGGGATTCTGGCCTTGGGACAATGTAGATTTCAATCAGCTAAAGCGGCGGGGGACATCTTAAAGTGGCAAAAACCTTGTGTAACTTAACTGCCATTTGGCTCCTATATCATGGGAGCTCAAACTGTCTCAAAATGTTAGAGGTTTGTATTGAAGTGTATTGGTATATAATATTAAGTTGCCTCCTTCTAGTGAAATGTTTTCTAAATGATTGTGTAATAAATACATGTTTTACCAAGAAACCTTGAGTATAAGTGTCTACTTGAACCACTGTGATTGAAAGTCCTCTGTGTAATTACTTGTACTGCTCACAATCACTCTTGAGTTAAGCCCGACTGCTCAACCCGCTACCACTAAAAACTGTGTAGTACAGACTTATACCAAAGGTTGGTTTTGCTTACACCTGTAGTCCTAATTGTGTGTAGTGGTCCCAGAGGGTACTGCACACAATTCTGCCTACCAATAAGCATGGCTGCTCAACATGCTACCAACCTGTGTAGTACAAGCTTATACCAAAGGTTGGGTTCCTACTGCCAGGAGGTCAGGATTGTTGTAGTGCACCCAAAGGATACTGCATACAATCTTGCCTAACACAGGATATGAGTCACCCGGGGGGGGGGGGGGGGGGGGGAGGATGCAGCAAAAGCCTCAACTGACACATGCTTTATGGGTCGAATGACTGAGAAGGTGGGTGGCAGTGTGGGGTAGGTTTGACCAGAGGGGTAGAGAGAGATGAGAGGAGAGTGTGTTCGCTCCAGGAGAGAGGATTAGAGAGGGAGAGTTCTGAGGAGATCATAACATCAAGAGTGTGCCCAGGAGAGGGAGAGAAAATAAACAAATAGAATTGCAAAGATCGCGAAAGAGTCCCGTGGCGGGACAGGAAGCATCCAACTGGATGTTGATGCTTCCGAGGAGGAGGAGTTGAGAGTTTGAGGCTAGGAGGGAGGCGGAGAGGTCCGTCCACTCGGAGAGGAAGGGGGAGATCTGGCCAAGTGGTCGGTAGATACTGGCCAGGAGAGAGCGCCTACAGACCAGGCATTCAAAGGAGGAGTAGGTCTGCGTACGGATAACAGAGGGAGGAATACACTCGGGGAAGATCAGGGCTACACCCCCACCGGAACGGTTAGTTCTGGGTTTGGAGAGGATCTTGTAGCCATCAGGAAGGAGAGTGTCAAAGCTTGTGACAGAGCTGGCCGTAAACCATGTCTCAGTGAGACCAAGGATATCAAGGTCACGTTCTTCTGGGAGACGGCAGATGTCAGAGGAGTGTTTGACAGCTGAGCAAGAGTGAAGAGTGGCAAGGTGGAGGAGGTTGCCATCCTTGAAAGACTTCTGGAGAGGGGTACAAATCAGAGGTACTCCCTACGGGGGTGTAGAAGGAACCAGAGGGTGGGTAGAGGAGGTAGGAGGCAAGGGAAGGGTGCCTGAGGAGGAGGAAGAGGGTGCAGGCAAGGGAGAGAAAGGACAGCCGGAGAGGAAAGGAAATTGATACGGCGCGGGAAGAGTCTATCAAAGAGGAGGAGGTTGGCCTGAGGGCCTTGGACCAAGACGGTGCCATTGAGGTAGGCATTGATGAGGACCTTAGATGAGTGAAAGGAAGCCAGAGGGCCTCACACTGGGTGCCACCATTAATGGGAGAGGAAGAGTAAGGAAGAGTAAGAGACCATAGGAAGAGTCTAAAGGCCTGGAGAGGGAACGACAAAGAGGATGTCGGTGAGGCTCTATCTGGAGGAAGCGCTGGTGTAGGTATCAGCGATAGGGAGGCCTGGGTTGGAGACCAGGATATTCTTTTTGAACTTTTTCCTACCTTAGTGAGGAGGGTAGGATAGTCGATAGTGAAGCAGTTGGAGAAGATAGGGGAAACAAAGACATATCTGTGAACATTGAAATTGTTGCCAATCTATTGCCAGAAGAGCTCTGCTCACCTATTAAGAGTGCCCTTTTACAAAGTCTGCATTTTCTGCATTTCCTTCTTTGGGGTGGGGTTTTCTGGTGTTTTTGGATTAGTTGTTTGCATTTCATCAGTTGATTAAAAATCTATTTTTATAGAACCTTGAATGGACAGTCTTATTTTGCAGTCGTGTACTAAAGTTGCTTGGGTTGCTACTGTTACTGGCCTATGCCGTCCTGAAGATATAGGCTGCCTTCAGTCAGTGCTGGAGGCCTAGCTTTCGGGCTGTGCCCGTTTCACTGTTCTGCTTAGGATCAACGCTAGTTTAGGAATAGTGAGGGGATGAGGAAGCGGTTTATCCGCAACCCATTCTTGTGGAGTAGTAGTCATTTTGTTGCAGTCCTATAGACACAACCCACCTGTTATATGCGTTAGGTCCTGGCAAGTGGTCAGGACCCAACATGTACACAAAGCAGTAGGCAGAAAAGGGAACCAGACAGTGTAACCTACCAGTGAAATAGCCTAAAACTCCATACGGCTCACATCAACACTCCTAATTACTTCTGTCCTAAAATGCCAATTATTGGTCTACATCTCACAGAACCCCTTCAGGGTACAGTAAACATGGCCGTGGGCGTGAAGCTATGCTGTATAGGAATCAAAGGGCCATCTGCTCGGAGTCTGTTTTACCCAAGAATTGTGGCTTCCGTGGCAAATAACCCCAGGAAAGACCAGAGAACACCCTAATCAAGAGATCCAGTGGTCAGTTAGAGAACCAGAAGCCCCATGAAAAGCTACAGCATAGCAGGACCACCCTGAATGTAAGCCAATGGGAAACGTAGGAGACTCACCTCCAATGATTCTCAACCCCAGACCATAGGGACCCCGAGGGTGAGTATTAAGAACAATTGTTCACCCAAGGACCCAGAGGAGAAGTACTCGCAGTTGAGGTTTTCTCGAAAAACAGCTCAAGCCCAGCAAAACAACATGAGTAAGTACAGGCTTCTTTCCTAGGTATGGTTTACGGGATCGGTGCATTGCCCAGGGACTCAAACCCTGATCCAAAGACAAGCCCCACAACCAATGAAAAGAACAAACAGCGTTCCCATGACTGCCTTCAAGCCAGGAGCAAAGAATCTGTTGAGACTGGGAAACCGGGATAACCCACAAAATGGATCCCAGCAGCAATAAAGGGGATGCTCATTTGGACACAAATAGCTGAGAATTGCAGATCCAGAAAACCCCTCAAATTAGCAAGTTATTTCTGCACAGCGCTGAGAAAGGAGGACCCTCGCTGGAATGCAAAGATTGCTGTGGGTAAGGATGTTGGGTTTGAACTATTGTGTGACTGAGAAATAAGTGTGCTCCCGGAGTAGTGCCAGCAGAATGGTCATGCGCATGGTTGAGGTGACTAAGCAGAGGGGTGAGGAAGCTGCCCCAAGGCCGAGGGTGCTGTGCTAGGCAGAAGGTGGGTTAATGTTGGCAGAAGGGACTAGGCTGCTGGAACAGAGCTATGGTGCCAGTAGACCGTGTTGATGGCAGAGGGCTGAACTCCCAGCAGAGGGAGGGGGCTCTGGTAATGGGGAATCATGTTTTGCTGCATGTGGAAGTGGAACAAGGGGCACTCTTCTGCTTATGAAAGCATGTGTCGTGGAAGCAACCTGTGCTGAAAGGAAGGTTTTATGGTAAAGGGATTTTTCTTACTGCCTTCCGATGCTTTTTTTATTCCAGCCTCGTCTTCAGGAGCATCAGGGCTCAGCCCCATCAAGTCAAACCTGCCAGGATAAAAAATAAATTAAACAAATCTCCAAAATCTCATATCCAGAACTTTTACAGCACACTTGCAAAGTAGAACCTAAACGGATGTCACAGCAGATCGAACAAAAGATTCTGAAGAAATAGTATGGCCTCAAAAATTAAAACGTGCAAAGAGCAATCTTGTTACTAACATGTGAACAGCCTATTGTCAGAACTAAACCATGTGAAAATACAGGTGCCTGGAAAAGGGTATGCTGTTGCTTCTGGCTAAAGATAACAGGAATCCCTGGCAGATATCTGCAGTCTGAAAAATAGTGGCTTCTCCAATTGCACATTTATTTCAAACAAGAGCAAGGCATAAAATAAGCAGTGTCGCACAGCTATTTGCTATGCAATTCTGTAGGTTTGCTAATTAAACTGACACTTGTGTAGCAAAGCTAGATATTTAAGTTATTCTGTTTAATGAAAGCATAGCTCACCCTGCATTCCTATCTTGCCCTCAGGGCTCTCTCCACTCCCTTGTCTATGTTCACTGCAAGTTCAAAGGGGCTAATGTAGAGTGCAGCAGTAATAATCTCCTCTCTTAGGGGCCAAAGGCCTGTGCAGCAGCGTCAAGCCAAGATTTATTTTTTATTTTTCAAATAAATGTAATCAGGGTGATACTTTTATTAAGCTAACTCTATCATGTCTGACAAAGGCCACTATGTGTTAACTTTCTTTTTTTTTCTAAAGACAGTCATACAATTCCACTCCTAAAAATGTAACTTGTTACATAAAGCATAATTAGAGCATTGCTAATGTAAAACACTGTATTGTCTCCAAGTTTAGGTTAATCTAAATCTCAGTGTCCGCTAATTATTTGTTTCATTTTTTATAATGCGCACCAGACCCGAAGGTATCAGGCCGCACAAGGCAGCAAGAGGATTTTCAGCTTTGGTTACAGTGCTGTACAGTTATAAACGGGTATAAACAGATTAAACACAAGGCAAGAGCACAGAAGGTGAAATGCAGTTATATAGAGTTGTAAGCAAATTAGACGCATGGCCTAGGGCTAGAAGGTCAAAAAGGCAAAGGAGGCAAATGGTCATGATAGGAGAGTATATACAGGTATTCATAACAGCTAGGGTGGTGTAGGCTAGGCACGCTGGGGAATTTAGTGGTCATTTTCCTTAATCCAGTGAATGAAGTGGTGTCTGAAGTGTAAGTAAGTCTGGTGGAGGGTGTTCCACAACTGGCTGCTTTCACCGGGAAGCTACTACCTCCAGTTTTGGAGAGTTTGAATCTGGGCACAGTAGATTGGAATTAGCATTTCTAGTGGGGTGATTGGAAGAGTGTCTCTTGAATTTGTCTATGATGTAACATGGGGCAGCGTTAAAGCACTTGTGAGTGAGGGAGGGAGACTGCTTTAAGAGAAGTGTTGTCCTTTGTGGAGAGCTAGTTGTTCTCCTTATGTCAGAGATGAACAAGTTACTCTCTTACCTGGTAACGTTCTTTCGATGGGATGGTCCGACGACGTATTCCATATCTATGACAGTAATCACCACAGCTGTGCTGCTTCGGAAAATCTTTCGGCGTCTGCGTCCTGCTTCGATGACATCGATACGCCGCCCGACGTCACTGGATGTTATAAGTAGGACGCACGACGCCCGTAGCCTGAGTTGTAGTTTTTTCCCCAGAACGTGTGGCACCAGTCTTCTGCCAGTCTGACCACACAAAGCCTTGCGGAAACGTAGGCTGCAATCGCATAAGAAATTCTGTAGCGGGGAAGGCAGGGAGGGAGCGATATGGACTACGTCGGGGGACCATCCCATCGAAAGAATGTTACCAGGTAAGAGTAACTTGTTCTTCGAGGGGATTGGGTCCTCCGACGTATTCCATATCTATGACAGACTCCCAAAGCAGTACCAATGCAAGGAGGTGGGAAAAGAATTTAGAAAACAGAAATTTAGAATGCCCAATCAAATTGCGGATTAAAGGACCGCCTTGCCAAAGGCCAGATCCTGCCCCCGGATGGAATCGAGGGAGTAGCGACATACAAAAGTATGTACCGAAGCCCAGGTGGCTGCATCAAAGATGTTACTAGGAACACCCCTCTGTAGGGCAGTAGAGGCAGCCATAACCTTGGTAGAATGGGCCCGTAAGCCGACCGGTGGGTCCTTACTCACCAAGCGGTAACACTCAGATAGCCAAAATAATCCAGCGAGACAATGTCTGTTTCGTCACAGCTTGTCCCAAACACTTTCCAGCGTAACCAATGAAGAGTTGATCGTCCACTGACCCGGGACATGCGTGAAATATAAAAGCTTAACGCTCTCCTAGGATCAAGCCTATGGAGCCTCTCCTCTTCCTTACCAGGATGTGGAGGAGGATAAAACGCTGGAGGAACAACCTTCTGGCCTAAATGAAATTCCGACACCACCTTCGGAAGAAAGGAAGGACGAACTCTAAGGACAACCCTGTCCTTATGAAACACAGTGAAGGGTGGCTTAACTGAAAGTGCCTGTAACTCACTTACTCTGCGAGTGATACAGTTTTCAGAGTTAACAGTCTCAAAGGGCATGAATGCAAAGGCTCAAAAGGAGCACCCATCAGAAACTTGACAACAAGATTCAAATCCCAACAGGGCACCTGGAAAGGTGACAGAGGGAACACATTAGTGAGCTTTTTCAGAAACAGAGAAATTAAAGGAATTTTAAAACAGGAACCCTCTTCAGACGAGCGCTTAAATATGGACAGAACCGCCAAGTAACCTTTAACGGTACCCACTTGCAGGCCCCTGTGGGCCAAAGAAAGCAAAAAAGACAGAACCATGGTAATGTCACACTCAAAAGGATTCACATTCTTAACCCTGCACTAGTCGTAGAACTTACGCCAAGGCAACGGTACAGGGACTTTGTTGCTGGCTGTCTGGCCAAGAGCAACACCTCCATCACGTCTTCAGGGAGGTCCCAATCCTTATACCTCAAACTTTCAGAAACCAAGCGTGAAGGTTGATGGATCTGACCTCTATCTGGATGGAGAACCTGACACCCCTCCCGTGAGAGCAGATCGTCTCGGTAGGGAAGACGACGTGGAGGGCAGATGGACAAGTCGAGAAGGTCCGGGTACCACGTCCTCCGGGCCCACGCCGGAGCAATGAGGATCATCCGGGAACCGAACCTCCGTAACCTCCACAGTACTTGCGGGATGACAGGGACTGGAGGAAACGCGTACAGCAGTGGGAATGACCACTCCCCCACGAACGCGTCTCCTAAGGCTCCTTTCGGAGGAAATTCCCGCGAGCAGAACCTCTCGCACTTCCGGTTGACACTGGAGGTTAAGAGATCCACTTGAGGGTTCCCCAAAGGGGAAAGATCTCCAGGAGAATCTCCCGAGCCAACTCCCACTCGTGAGAGATCGCGCTCTGCCTGCTCAGAGCGTCCGCCGTCTCGTTTTCCTCTCCTGCCAGATGAACTGCCGAAATCGAAACTTCCTGCTGGATTGCCCAGAACCAGAGCTTCATCGCCTCCCTGCACAGTGACCCTGCCCCCCCCCCCCTTTTGTTGAGGTAGTGCATGGCCACTGTGTTGTCCGTCAGGATCAGGACATTCTTCCCTCGCACAGTTGGCAGAAAAGTCTTCAGGGCTAGCCTAACAGCCCGCAGCTCCAACAGATTGATATGGAGTCTGGACTCCAACGGAGACCAACGACCGCTGTCAACTCGTTGGCATGAGCTCCCCATCCCGTGAGGGATGCGTTCGTCACGATCGTCACCTGCGGCCAGGGTAGCCAAAATGGAGCCCCCATCAGATTGTCTTCGACGGCCCACCACAGAAGGTCCTGGGCGACCGAGGACGGCACCTGAACAGGGTCCGACATACTGCCGGAGGACTGAGACCACTGGAGCTTGAGTGCCCATTGCAAAGATCTCATCCCCAACCTGGCCTCTGGCACCAGAAGAATGCAGGATGCCATGAGGCCGAGCAATCTCAAGAACTCAAACGCTGTGAGACTCTGGGCAAGCTGAAACTTGTACACCATCTGCTGAATGTGATGAGCCCTCACCTGGGAAGGAAAACACTGCCCCAGGGATGTGACGAGCACTGCTCCGATGTACTGGAGCCTCTGAGTTGGTGTCAAATGGGACTTCTTTAAGTTGATGGAGAAGCCCAGCTTGTGGAGGGAGTGGCAGGTGACTGACAGATGATCCAGGACTTGCTCAGGAGAGCGCGTCCAGATCAACCAATCGTCCAGGTAGGGGTAGACATGAATCCCCCCCTTTCCTGAGGCGCACTGCCACCACTACCATGAGCTTGGTGAAGACTCTCGGGGCGGAGGTCAATCCGAACGGCAGGACCCGAAACTGAAAGCGCAAACCTCAGGTACTTCTTGTGCTTTGGATGTATCGGCACATGAAAATAAGTGTCCTTGAGGTCGAAAGACACCAACCAATCCTGAAGTTGAAGGGCCTGGAGGACTTGAGAAAGAGTAACCATCTTGAACTTGTCCTTCCTGAGGAGTTTGTTCAAACCGCGCAAGTCCATGATGGGTCTCAATCTCCCGTCTTTCTTGGAAATCAAAAAAATAAGGGGAATACCATCCCTTGTTCCTCTACGCTACAGGCACCAGTTCTATGGCACCTTTCTCCAGTAGGGATTGAATTTCCTGCACAAGGAGCGGATCAGGACCCTTCAAAAAGAGATTCCCCGGTGGATTGTCTTGAGGCCTCTGCCGGAAAGGAAGACAGTAGCCGTGGGTTATGATCTCCAGAACCCACACATCTGAAGTAATGGTGCGCCAGCCTCCTCCCCCCCCCCCAACCGGCGAACCATGGGACATGGCCTCATGACTGAGCTGACGCGGCTGCGGCGTTGCCTGAGGGCAAAGAGGCAACTGCCCAAGCGGCCTTAGCACCTCGAGTACCTTGTTTTCCACCTCTGGCACTCCTACGGTGGCCCCTTTGACTGGTAGCTCCTCTCGCTTTACCAAAGGAGGAGTAATAAGGAAAGGAACCTCCCCTCCATTGCTGTCCCCTAGGGTGAAAAGGCGGAGGTTGTCGAACTGCAGCTCCCAACGACTTCGCTGCAGCTTTTGAGGTCTGCAACCTCTCAAGGCTCTCGTCAGCCTTGCTGCCAAAAAGATGTTCCCTGTCAAAGGGCATGTTGAGGAGCCGGGCCGGCATGTTGAGGAGCCGGGCCTGCACATCAGGAGCAAACCCTGACTTCCGCAACCACGCAAACCTGCGTATCACGGTGCTCGCCGCCATGGACCGGCTGACATAATCTGCCATGTCCAAACCCGAACGGCCTCACACATGGCATCCTTGCCATCCTGAACCATGGCAAGGAAACCATCCCATTCGTCCCCTACGGGAATATGTTCAGCCGCTAAGGAAACAGTTCCACAGAGAGTGTGTGAAACGTGACAAGGCACATATGGAGTTGGCCACCTGAAGCGTCATACCCCCTGAAGAAAACACTTTCTTCGCCCAGCCGTCAAAACGCTTGTCGTTCCCATCAGGAGGGATGGTAGGATACGACGGCTGTTTTGCCGGGGCCGTAGCCGCCTGCACCACCAAACTCTCCGGAGTGGGGTGCTTGGACAAGTAGCAGGGGTCGCTACTGGCTGGGCGGTATTTTCGCAGCAAAGACTTGCCCACTGCCGGGAGACTCTCCGGAGCAGTCCAAGCTGCAGCCACCCTCCTCTGTAGAGCTATATGAAACAGAAGTACCGGGTCAGTTGGTGGACCAAGGTCGAGGATATCCGTAAGGTCATCCTGAAGAAACTCCCCCGGGGGAGCAGACCACCCCAAGTACTCAGTGACCCTCGACATAAGGCACCGGTAGGAGGAGTCGGCATGAGTGCCAGGCTCAGGCCTACAAAGGCCACTAGCATCGTGCAGGGACTGCCTCCGGTCCTCAAATTGGCTATGGCCCGAGAGAATCTCGTCTGGCACCGTATTAGGAACCATGCCATCATCAGAGCCCTCATCCACCTCTGAAATAAACTCAAGATGGCGGTAAGAAGGCACAGAATGTGAACCAAAGCCATGCTTGACCTTGGTCAGAGCCTTTCTAGGGGGTTTCACCGAGCCTCGGGGTACCCCCATCGACACAGCCTCGAAAGGCGTCGAGGGCAGAGTGAATCAACGCCGAACGCGGCGCCGACAGCATCGATGGCTTCGACAGGCCTCGAGGCCGGAGCCCCGAGCGTGTCCCTCGAAAGCCTGGGCGCCGATGGCGCTGACGACTTCTTCAGATGCAGGGCCTCGAAAGAGTCCATCGATGTACTTGGCGCTACCGGCATCAATGTCTTCCTCGAAGACATCACAGGTTCACACGGTCTCGAGCGCGTCGAGGACCGGGACCTGGACCGGGCATGACGAGAACGATTCCCCTTGTCCGAGCGGGACCTCTCCCGCGAATCGTGCCGACCACCCGAGCCCGAAGGCATGCAAGCGGTGTCTCTCGACAGATCATGACCGACCCCACTCGGAGGCGCGGACGGACCAGTGCCCTGCGATTCGAGAATCGCTAACATTTTCTTCCCGAAGAAAGCCCATTCCTCCGGCGTCGCCTGCTTGGTAGGGTAAGCGACCCGCTGACGGGCGGAGTCCTCGTAAGAGGACGGGGAAGGCGACCGATGACGGCGCTTCCGGGAGTGCCTCGAAGAGGCAGAGGAGTGGCGGGACCAACTCCGGGACCGAGACCCACTGGACTTCAGACGACGACGCAGAGTCGCCTCTCGAATCATCCATCGAAAGCCCTGCAGACCTCGACTTCCGTGGCTTAGACACCTTACCTACTGAAAACTTCTTGCGCTCCCGCAAGGCTTTAGACGTGAGCGTCTGGCAGTCGACACAGTCATCTGTGTCATGGCCCTCCCCGAGGCACCAGAGGCAGGCGTCGTGCGAGTCCTTAACCGACATCTTGGACCCACAGTCCCCGGACTTCTTAAATCCCAGACGCGGGGTGAAGACGAGGTAGACATCCTTTTCGAAGAAGAAACTTCACAAAACGAACAGGTTCAAAGAACCGAGAAACAATCTCCAAAGAGTTGAGGCGCGCCGAGATTCCCGAAGCGAACATGTTCGCGGAAAAAACGGAACTGAGGCTACAGGCGTCGTGCGTCCTACTTATAACATCCAGTGACGTCGGCCGAGGTCGGCGTATCGACGTCATCGACGCAGCTCGCAGACGCCGAAAGATTTTCCGAAGCAAACAGCTCGTCTGCTCTGATTAATCTACATGTGTAGGCGGTAGAGGAGGCCATGGAATTGAGCCGTTTATTGAAGGAGTGTGGCGTCTAGGTAGAATCCCAGAGTTTTAACTTCTTTAGCTACTTTTATGGTGTTGCCATCTTTGATAAAGCTTATATAGTTGTGACAGAGTTTGCTGATGTCAGTGGTGGTGCTGCGGATAAGCTCAGTTTTGTCATCATTCAGGCATAGGCCTTGGCGCCATCCATGCCTGAATGACGAGGTACACTATTCACACAGGCCAAATCCTTGTCGTAATCTCCCGTCAGCAGTATGAGAATCTGGGTATCATCGGCATAATTAGTGTAGGTAATACCAAGACCATCGAGATCATCAAAAAGGGGCTTTGTGAATATATTGTACAGGGTGGGAGAGACACATGATCCCTGGGGCAGCCCACAAGTAATGGGGATGGGGTCTGCAGATGCTGAGGTGAAGACACGCACGGTTCTATTATTTAGGAATGATTATATTCAGACTATAGCTTCTTGTGAGAAGTGTGCGGCTGAATCCAGGTGGTTGCATAGTATTTTGTGGTCTACCAAGTCAAACACCGCTGATGGGTCGAGGAGTAGTAGCAGAGCGGTTTTACAGTTGTCTCTGGGTGTGTCGATTTGTGCCTTGAGGTCGATCAGCGCGGTCTCAGTCCCGGGTTGGGGTCTGAAACTTGACCGGCAGACTCCTAGGAGGTGGTTGGATTCTAAGTATCGCTGTATTTGGATGTAAGCTACCTTGTCTAGGATCTTGAGAAGGAAGGGAACTGTAGTAATGGGTCTGTAGTTCGTGTAGAGGGGTCCAGTGATTGTTTTTTGATAAGTGGGAGGACCCAAGATTCCTTGGTTGCAGGGGATGGTACCAGTGGAAAATGAGGCGTTGATGAGCTTCAATATAAAGGGTTATAGGTCTCTGGCCGCATCTTCAATAGTTTGGTATGGGCATGGGTCGCCTTGGCAATTCGAAGGTTTGAGGGTAAGGACTTTTTCCACCTCTAGGATAGATACTTTGGAGAAGTTGAATCAGTGAGATGGTTTTCGAGTGGCCTGTTGTGTCGGGATGGACATGTGTATTATCTAGTGGGGTGGAGTGGCGAAGGACTTTAATTGGCAATCTTGACCTCGAGGGACGCAACTTTGTTGGAGGGCTTTCTGTATGCTGGTGCACCAGCTTTTACAGGTGTCTGGGGTTAGGATGAGAGTTTCAAGTTCTTTGAGGATTGTGAACAGTTCTTTTATGCTGGAGTTAGCTTGGGATATTCTCTGGTTGTAGGAATCTTGTTTAGCTAGTAATATTTCTTATATTGAGCGGTTATAGTTCTAAGGTTGGTCTTGTACTAAACTGAAGGCGATTGTCTCCATATCGGTTCATGTCTTCTTTTTTGGCGCCCGAGAGATTTAAGGACTGGGGAGAACCAAGAGTTTAGATGCTTTTTGGGTTTGCTCTTTCTAAGTTTGAGGGGCAATGGAGTCTAGGGCAGTAGTCAGTTTTGTTGTACTCCTCGACAAGGGTGAAGGGATTCATGGACTCTGTAAGAGAGTTCAGTGTTGTAAGGATAAGTGGGACAAGTGTTTCGGCCATAATGTTTCTTTTGTTTCTAGTGGGAATGGCAGGGGCCAGCGGGTTGTTATGGGGGGGGGAGGGGCAGATGTTGGGGTCTTGAGTGTGAAGGTTAGGAGGTAGTGGTCAGTCCATGCCTGAGGAGAGATGGAGGGAATGGAGGCATGGCAGTTAGTCGGCCACCCAGTCAAGAGTTCTGCCCTTTTTGTGGGTAGGGAGAGCAACTTTTTGAATGAAGCCTAGTTCAGCCAGGGTACCTGCGATAAGTATGGCATGCTGGTCTTTGGGATCATTGAACCCCAGGTTGAAGTCGCCCAGAAATAGGCCTTGGGACGTATTTTTCTTAAGTTGTCCGAGAGGATGGTGGTTAGGGCCTCCTCAAGCGATCCCAGGGGGTCTGTAAAGGAGATGGATAGTGAGGGTTTGGGTGCCAGCGATGTGTACTTTGGCTGTGAGGGATTCACAGGATTCCGTGTTAGGTGGTGGGGCGAGTCTCATAGCTAGGTTAGTTTTGGCTATCATAGCGAGGCCTCCGTCGCAAGACTCAGTTCTGTCTGTTCAGAGTATTGTGTAATCCTCAGGACAGCTAAGGTGATGGCAGGACCAGCTGCTGTGCAAAGCCAGGGTTCAGTGATAGCTAAGAAGTCAAGATTTTCTAGCAGTAGGAGATCAGCAATTTCTGTGGCGTGTGCGTCAGGTTCCTGGGCTTGGGTGGCTCAAATTGTGCTGTTTAGATGGTGGTTGGGTTGAGTGAACACATTTCCTTGACCTCATGCTAGTCCGCTGCCATTCTCCCAGTCCAAGATGGTGAACTTACTGCTCAGCAACAATTGGCTGCTGACTACTACAGGCTATTGTGAGGCATTTTGGAACCTTTGAAGAGGTTCTGAAAGACCTTTCATTCAAGATCGGTTGGTGAGTGGTCACAGCGCTCAAGAGCTCTATGGAAAACTAGAGAAACTTAAGAACCAAAAGAAGAGATCCACACTGCTATGAAGAGACATCAGAAAGTGCCAGACACTAGAATTAAGATAAGTGACTGGTGAAAACTAAAGTTTACTGTTAAGCTAAGTGCAAATTGCTTTACAATTTAGTTGAGAAGTTCAGTACTTGACGTTTTACGGAGAAGCATTTGTACAGGAAAAGTTTCAAGTTACCTGTTGGAATGTAAAAAGTGTTAAGTATTTTCATTTGATCACAATAGCGCGCGTCAGCATTGGCTTACTAAGGAAACTGTTCGGGAAGCGCGCAAGTCTTAGAAGCATTGCAATGCTCAATTGTGTGTCGTACTGATCGCATTAGAAAAGAGGAGCTAGCAGCGCTGTCCAGCGTGACCTGGAAGTCAAGAAGCGAGCCGCGTGAGAAGATCCCGTTATTCTGCTGGACTGCGCAGTTTTTCCAGCTGAGGCGGGTAAGAGCACATTTTCGGTTCGGGCCATGTCCTCAGCTGAAGTGCGGTGAGGCAGCTGACCATGCGCGGGTCGCTTTAAGGCAGTTGAGTAAAGGAGAAAGCACAGCGAGGCAGCAGCAGTCTATGCGCGCGTTACATTTAAGCAGCTTAAGTCAAGAGGAAAGCACGGCGAGGCAGCAGATTACACGAGTCACGTAGTCACAACAGCATCAAGCATGAGAAAAGGTAAAGGTTGACACGAGGCATTTAAAACAAGCGACACGAGTGAGAGCAAGTGAACTTGAACTACAAAGAAATCGTTTAGAGGCGAAGAATTAATGTGAAGGAAACAGTTGCAGAGAAAATCGTTTTGACCTGTTAAACTATTGAGCAGTGAGCATTTGACTAAAGCAAAAGTTAAGTTCTGCGTTAAAGAATTAAAAAGTAAGAGAGCAAAAGTGAAAGTAATGTTTTGCCAGAAGAATTTGTAGTCTCAGGAGTACCCCTGTCACAAGTTGGCAAGCAAGTTAAGAACTCCTACAACTTTTACATTGCCTCTAGGCAATTAGCAGAGGCCGACAGGTAATTAACGGTTTGGGGAATAAAACAAGGTGTATATTAAAATATTTTCAGAAGCAAGAGAGTAGTGATTAAAATATAGACAATGCGTTATTTACAGGGTTTCCAGTGAGAGTGGAGTTTCCAGGAAACTGAAGGGAACCTAACCAGAAGAATCCTGTCTGTTTTTATTTTCTCCATTCCCCTTTCTCCCTGCCTGGTCAACTCAATAGTTGTTCAATTAACTGTTGGGTGTACTGGATTGGGGGATCTGGTGGGCTATTCATCTGCTCCTGCAGGAATTCGGCACTGGGATCTGTCAGAATGAAAGGCCCACGTTAAATGCCTGCCCAAGCAGAGATGGAGCCCAAAGCAGAGGTATCTTTGGGCTATCTGAGAAAGGAGATAGCAAGAGTCAAGGAAAGACGACTGAACTGGGTGTAAGATTAAAGGAGTTAAGTTTATTGGTGAGTAAAGAAGGTGTGGAGGAGGAAAAACCAAGTGTCTCAAGGTGGAATTCTGATGGCGAGCCGCCAGTGTTTTCTCCAGAAGTAGAAAAGAGGAGAGCGGAAGGAATTAGGAGGTGTGGTGAAGCAATGAGGGAGTGTGCCAGCGATCCCTTTAGTAACTACTCCACTGGCTCCACCCGAGCATTTTTCTGGGGACCAGCAAAAGTTCAAGTCATTCCTCATGCAATGTGAATTGCATCATGTGTAGACCAGAGTCGTTTCCTAATGAGAGGGCAAAGGTGGCTTTCTTGATTTCTTATTTGTTTGGAGAATTCAGTAAGATGTTTGACAGACGAACTCAGACCCAGAGCATGGATAATGAATTAATGGAATTGAAATAGAGATCTGTTTGAAACTAGATGCAAGGGTGAATGAGAGACGCAAGGAGCTTAGGTGGTCCGTTCCAGAAGCAAGGTCTTGGTTTCAAAGGGAGCGTCCTTGTTAAGATGGATTTCTGAACTCTGACCTGGTGGGCAGAAGTTCAGAAGTACAGCTTAGTTTCTTGGAACAGGGTAACCTCTGGACAAGCCAGATCTATCATTCAAGGTCGCTATGGCGGCGTTCCAGACTAAGTCTCAAGAGGGGTGAGGGTGACTGAAAGATCTCAATGAGCACACAGAGCAAGGACACTTACAAATTACTCCGACAGGTGTTATATCAAAAATATAAAACATTTATTACAAGGCCTTTGTAACTCAGACCATAGCAAAAGAATCATAGCAATACTAAGTAAAGCAATACAACACAATCACATACACATATACATATGATACATTACTCACTGTAATCGTATTTCTGATGCTTGTATCTGCTTAGATTCACACGCTGTGCATAGGCCGACATCTAGTGGAAGCTGCAGAGTATTACAGTTTGTTTTTCGAAACTCGAAAATGGGCGTCGACACAGGGCGTGCCAGTAATACTATCCCTAGTGTGACGTCCACTGTACCCATGATCCCTCACGCGTGTAGGACCCTCAGATTGTATTTTTTCTGACATGAGGTAGCATGAGGATTAGCGCGAGTACAGATAATCCAAGCAGATAGAAAGAAAGGTAAGACTACAAGCATCCATGCGTCTTCTCTCAGAGGGGAGGAAGGGTGGGTCGCATGTGAATCTAAGCAGATACAAGCATCAGAAATACGATTACGGTGAGTAATGTATCCCTTCTGAGGCTTGTGGAATCTGCTTAGATCACATGCTGTGCATAGATTAGCGAGCAGTACCTGAAGAAGGAGGTGGGATATGAGAAGGATCACAAGCAAATAAATGTCTTAGAACCACTTGTCCCACTTGGGTATCTGTCTTGGAATGGGTGTCAATGCAGTAGTGCTGAGTAAAAGTGTGAATAGAGCTCCAAGTAGCTGCTTTGCAAATGGTGTCAAGGGGTACATTTGCAATGAAAGCCAGAGTGGCCCCAATGCCTCTTGTAGAGTGGGCTCTTGGCGTGAAAGGCAGAGTTTTTTCAGAAAGGGAGTAACACAGCTGGATTCAGTTAATAATCCACTTAGAGATGGCACCTTTAGAGACGCGATCCCCCTCTCTGCCTGTAGCTATGGAGACAAACAGTTGGTCTGTTTTCCTTAGCGGTCTGGTCTTGTTTACATAGTAGAGGACTGCCCTATGCACATCTAGGGTGTGTTGTTCCACCTCAGCCGAGCTCTGCGGGTCTTGGAAGAAAGCCGGAAGCTCGATGGACTGGTTCACGTGGAATTTAGAAATAAACTTAGGTGAGAACCTAGGGTGTGTGCGTAAAACCAGTTTATCTTTATGAACTGTAAAGAAAGGATCTTGCACTGACGGAGCCTGAATTTCACTGACCCTTCTTATAGATGTAATAGCTACTAAGAAGGCCATTTTATAAGTCAGGTGTTTGAGACTGCTTTTATGCATGGGCTCGAAAGGGGGGCCCATGAGCTTAGATAGCACCACATTAAGGTCCCATCCTGGTGGTGGGTTTGAAATAGGAGGGTGAAGTCTCTTTACTCCATGAAGGCTTTCACTACTGGTACTTTCCACCACGACACCTTGTTATGGGAGGTGGTGTATGCTGACAGAGCTGCCAGGTGTACCTTCAGTGAATTAAAAACCAGTCCTGCATCCAGTAGGTGGAGCATGTATGTGACAATAGTTGGAGTGCAATCAAGCGGGTTGATTTGCTTATTTTGGCACCAGATAACAAATCTTTTCCATTTGTCAAAGTAGCAGTGCCTCGTGTTTGGCTTCCTAGATTCTTTTAGGATGTCCATACATCTCTGTGGTAAATTGAGATGTCCAAACTATGACCTCAGGAGCCATGCTGCCAGGTTCAATGAGTTGGGTTGAGGATGCACCTTGTGCCCTTGGTGCTGGGACAGTAGGTTGTACCAGCCTGGGAGTCTGATGGGTTCGCACACTGCTAGTCTGCGTAGGTGTGGGAACCACGGTTGTCTGGCCCACATGGGAGCAACTAGGACGAGCGTCATCGATTCTTTTTTCATCTTGTTGACCACCATCCTGATGAGGGGAGTTGGTGGAAAAGCATACGCAAACATCCCTGACCAGTTCATCCACAGGGCGTTCCCCTGGGAGTCTGGTTGGGGGAACCTGGATGCAAATCCTGGGCATTGTCCGTTTTCCCTTGTGGCGAATAGGTCTATAGTGGGGGAACCCCACTGAGAGAAGATATCTTCTGCGATTTCTCTGTGTAGACACCATTCGTGTTCCTCTGGAAGGGGGTCTCTGCTCAAAGCATCCGCCAGAGAATTGAGATCCCCTGGAACATGTTGAGATGACAGGAAGATATTCCGTCTGAGTGCCCATATCCACATTTTCTGGGCAAGCTTGGACAGATTTGGCGAATGAGTCCCACCTTGCTTGTTCAGGTAAAACATGGCTGTAGTGCTGTCCGTCCGGATCTGCACTGACAGATTCTGCAGGTAGGGCTCGAACGCTTGAAGCGCTCTGAATACCGCCAGCTCTAGTAGGTTGATAGGATTCCTGGCCACTGGGTGAGACCAAATACCCTGAGCTGTATGGTGGTGATGGTGAGCTCCCCACCCTGTCAGGCATGCATCGGTTGTGACTACCGCCTGTATCTCGGGATCGGAAAAGTGTTTCCCCTTGGACAGATTTTCTCTTGTCCACCAGTGAAGGCTTTGTACAAGTGTTGGTGAAACTAGATCGTCCCACTGACCACTTGCCTGAGACCACTGTTTCGCCAACCATTCCTGCATGGGACGCATGCGCAGGTGCGCGTGGGGGACCAGGTAAATACATGATGCCATCATACCCAGCAAACGCATTGCTTTGCGTACCGTTATCTGGCGACCGGCCTGATAAGGAATTTGCAGTAGTATATTCCGAATTCTTTCCTCGGATGGAAAGGTCACATGGAAATATGAAAATAGGCATCTTTCATGTCCAATGTTGCCATGTAATCCCCTTTTTTTAGGAGGGGGATTACGTCTTGGAGAGTAGTCATGCGAAATTTTTGGGGCTTGACATACTTGTTTGCAGGCCGTAAGACCAATACTGGGCGCATTGTCAAATCTTTTTTTGGCACAAGGAAGTAAGTTGAATAAATACCCTTGTTTACCTGGTGTCCCGGGACGAGTTCTATCGCGTCCTTTGCTAGCAGATTGACGATCTCCTCGAGGAGGATCTTCTGGTGTTCCAAAGAATGTATTCTTTGTCGTGGAGGATGGTTTCGGGGACGCTCGAACAGTTCTATGCAGTACCCTGCGGATACTGTGGACAGCCCCCATCTGTCTGATGTGATCCCTTCCCAAGCTTGGGTGAAGTTGGAAATGCGTCCCCCTACTGGGGTTGCGTGAGAAGGGACCCTGAACGGAGCGTCACTGGTTTGGTGGAGGCGTGCCGCCGCCTCTACTGGGGCTGCCTCTACCTTTACCACGTCCTCTTATTACCCCTGCCATAACCCTGGGTAGATGCTGGTTGTTATTGTTCCATGGTGTACCCTGCCCCTGTGAATAGTTGGGTCCTCTCTGGGAATTTTGTCCGCGTGGGTGACAAAAATTGCCATTCCCTCTCTGATTAGGGGGTTTATTGGTTAGTTGGCCTAGGGATTGGAGTCTCACATACTCGTCCTTGGCATTTTTCAGCGCGTCCTCGACCGCCTTACCAACAGATCCGGCTCCACCGGTTTATCTAACAATGATGTTTGGGTTTCAATTTTGAATCCAGACTGCCGTAACCAAGCGTGTCTCTTGATAACAGTTCCTTCTGCTATCAATCTGCCGGCGTTATCCGCGGCATCAAAGGTTGCTTTTAAAATGCAACCGGACATGGCTCTTCCCTCTGCGGAAACTCGTGCCAATTGGCTCTAAGGGTTCTGGGGAGGAGTCTATGGATGCCGCGACTTCTTCCCACTGGTGGCAGTTGTAACTGGCCAACAGGGTGGTGGAGTTGGCAATCCTTGCCTGGTAGGCTGAAGTGGAGGCTACCTTCCTGACCAAACCATATAGTTTCTTGCTCTCCTTGTCGGGAGGAGCTTCGGACGATGACAAGGGTGTTCCCCGCCCTCTTACGGGTGTTTGTAACTACCAGGGAGTCCGGCTTCAGATGCCCCCTTATGTATAGGGAGTCTGATTGGGCTGCCCTGAAAAGTTTCTCAATCCTTGGGTTCACTGCCCTGGTGTGGTTGGGATTTACAAGTGAAGGGTCTATTCTTCTCTGAATAGACTTAAGGATAGGGATGGCCTGAGCAACAAGCCTCCTTTCTCCTACTAACTCCTCAGCGAAGTCCCTCTCTTCTTGAGCACCCTCGGTGTCAATGTGGAAGTGTTCTGACGCTCGGGACAGAACTTAATTCAGGAGAGGTTGATTGTCGACAGTGGAGTTGGTAACCGGGGGTTCTTTCTCTACCGGGGAATCTGCTCTGTAGGTTTCAGGGCCTTCCTCTTCTTGGTCATCATCCCCATATCCTGTACCAGTTTGCTCTTCCAACATGCCCAAATCTGGATCCTCACAAAAGGATGTATCCCCTGGATATTGAGAGTAGGGATGAATATAGAAGGGGTCCGAAGACGGTGTTGGGGCTTCAAACCGGGACTTCTTACTTGGAGGTATTGGATCCTTAGAGCCTGAGGGTGCTGACCCGTCGGGAGTATAAGAGAGAAAGTGTTCAGGGTTTTTTCCGTAAAAATCTGCCAATGACGACATCCTTGACATAACCCTGTCTATGTCATCACTAGACCATTCTCTAGAACTGGGAATTACCCTTTCTGGAACTTTCTCCGCCTTATCCCGACTAGACTTACTGGTTTTAGCAGAGGTCTTTGGGATAACAAAAGACTGGGACTTGTCTGTCTGTTTATGTGAAGTGGAAAGTTTTAGAGTTGTGGAAGGAGGCCGAGACCGCTTCCTTTGTTGTTTTCCCCCCTCCCCGTGGGTGGAAGAGTGTTTTCCCTGCTTTTTCGCCCCTCCGGAGCCTTCCGACGCCTGGCGTCTAGGTTCGGGGGTAGTGTCCCTATCTTTCGAACGTTGATGTAGGGACTCGGGAGCCGCCGTTACGCGGTCTGCGGGTGCTGACTCCTGGAGTGTGGTCTGGGGATGGAAGTCGGCTTAGTCTTCCGACGATTGAACTTCCGTTACCTTGGGGGAGCGAGGCACTCTTGGCAACAGTGGATGATTGCCTGGAGTCATGCGGCGATCTAGATCGAGAGCGCCCAGAGGACACCGATTCGGACCGTTCTCTATGTGCCTCTTTCCGAGAACTCAACGTGCACGTCGAGTCTCGGTTGGACTTCATGTGCTTTGTGGAAGTGCTGTGGGTAGCGCTTGTGTCGCCGGGGGTCTTCCCCATAGCCGCCTTGCCGGACGACCTTCCGAGGTCAGGGACTTGCGCTCAGCTGTCTTGACGCCACGTTGCCCTCGCCGTGTCGTGTCTGTCAACCCAAGGGTACTTGCGGTTGCACTTGGGGCAGAATTGGAAAGGGGTACCCTCCATACGCACCTTGTGGCAGCGGGCTGATAAGTGTAGGAATATATAAGAATGTACCTATATACCAAAAGAGTGTAGAGTATGTCCACCCCCACTCTCCCTACTTGCAGGGCCGAGGCCAGAGGCCTTCCGAGGCCCAAATCCGTCGTGCAGCTCTCGGTCGATTCCTTTTCCGGGCCGACGTCGAGTGTGGAAGTTCGGTGACTCGACGTTAGGGTGGAGAATGGGGAAAATATAACGATATTTTGCGAAAGTATGGCCAAGGCCAGGGATCTCCGCGAAATGCTTCCGACCAGTATGGCGGAAAAAAACAATCTGAGGGTCCTACACGTGTGAGGGATCATGGGTACAGTGGACGTCACACTAGGGATAGTATTACTGGCACGCCCTGTGTCAACGCCCATTTTCGAGTTTCGAAAAACAAACTAGAATACTCCACAGCTTCCACTAGATGTCAGCCTATGCACAGCATGTGATCTAAGCAAATTCCACAAGCCTCAGAAATATATATACACACATGTATATATATACACACACACACACACACACACACACACACACACACACACACACACACACACACACACACACACACACACACACACACACACACACACACACACACACACACACACACACAACCATTGGGGTCTAAAGGGCTAAATGCACGAAATATGTCAACAACCTAGATGGGAAGGAAACAGGCAGTGCAGGTAGTCTTTAGGCCCCTTCGACATCAGCAACACACCTAACTAAGAGGCAATCCAAGCCCTAAGAAGAGAGAATCCTTGTGCTCAAAAGTACATGCAAGCACACACTGTTTTGTTCCAATGGGCAAAACAGGCTCTCTTCAGGGGTCTCTAGCGGCTCAGGAAGGCAGATGAGGTGATGAAGAATAAGTTCCCACTGTTCAGGGAGGACCTCCACTTGAAGGCAGAGGCAGTTCTAGAGTGCGGGATGGAGTCGCTAGTTCGCACTAGCAGTGGAAAGGAGAGGGACCCCCCAGGGGCCACTCATGCCCGTAAAAATGGGCCCTGGTGCTTGGGGTCACCGGTTATTGTTAGAAGTACTCACCGGTCCCAGGCGCTCTCGGACCCAAACTTCGCCAGTTCAGTCCACTTCGCTTGCAGGTTCGAACGCGACAAAAAGGATGTCTGTGAGGCTTTCAGTTCCTGAGATACAGCGAGGATTCCCAAACGGGACAGTGGCAATTTCTCTGCTCCAGGTGGATGAACGACCTGGTTTCACTGCAGCAGGCTTCAGGGGCAAGAGGGTCACCAATGCAGCGCACATGCAAGGGTCGTTGCCGCGGCAGGGCAACATGGTAACATGCGTATGCTCCGGTCCTGGCGCACTCATCTCAGTTCAGACCTGGGAACGGCAGGTGTACGAAATGGTGTGAGGGTGCCGTGGACACAGAGCTAGTAGTATACCATGTTTCGAGGGCCTCCTCGAAACGGCAGCGATTACAGAGCAAAGCAAGTGGGTAAGCTGCTCAGTCCACTGGTTAGCCCAGGGACACTTCCGAGAAAGCTTACTTTCCGGTTATAATGAAGGTGCAGACAATAGTCGGTCCCACTATTCCAATGGGTCGAAGCGTCTTCGCTGACCTTCTAGGACGACCAGATGCAGAGGGGTCCCATGGGATGACAGCGGGCTCAGGGTGCCAAACCTTCCAGCGGGTCACCAGCAGTTACTCGACTCAGCTTAGTAGTTTCAGGATACTTGGAACACATCCTTCGTTCAGTGAGAACTCCAGAGATCGACATAGTATGGGTGGCTTTGGCCTCCTCTTATCCAAAGTTCCCTTTGTGCCAAAACGAAGAGGACCCAATGGGAGATCTGCTCACAAACACACACTCCATATGTGGACCAATCACAGACCACAGGGGTCCCAGTCATTCAGGGCACTCCAGACTCTCTGGCACCCAGGATGTGTATTGGACTCAGACAGTCCAGCCCACATCCTGGCGGCACAGACACAAGGCATGCAGAAGCCCGCGAAAGCATTGTGTCTATCAGGAGTTTCTAGGGCCTTTAAAAAATGACTACAAACCCAAGTACACTTTACTGGAAGGTACCGTGTGTACTTGTTACATGTTGCACAAAAGTTGCAGCATTGGAAAAGAACTAAGGGAAACAAAATCTCCCACTACTGACTGTCTTAAGGGCTTGTCAGTTTCCCCATTAAAAGTGAGTGAAAGCCCAGGAGGAGTGCAGCTGAAGGCTGTGCTTCTCTGGCAAGGCCAGTCTATGGTGTCTAAACAGCAGCAAAAAGTTGGGGGTGTACACATGGAGTGAAAATTACAAACAATTATGAAATCTTTCCCAACAGTCCTAGAGGGGATATAGCGCAAAAGGAAATTAGAGGTCCAGTGAGAGAAAGAAAGTGTAGACCCTCCCTTAACTAAGGAAGAGAAGGAGAAAAGACGGAAGGAGAACCTCTGTCTCTACTGTGGAGATAGTGGCCATTTTGTTGGGAATTGCCCTAGAACTGCCCAAGAGATTTCAAAATGCAGCTGGAAGAGGTCAGATGGTGGCGAACACAATCCAAGCGGCGGCACCGCACATTGCAATTAACGTATTCTCGTTTTGGAACGGAGGATTGAAATGTGGGGGTCCTTGTGTAATTGATTCTGGGGCAACAGGTAATTTTATTGAGAAGACCTATTATTCGGTCAGGAGTGCCATTAGTGGATAAGGATATTCCTGACCAGGTCAGGGCTGTAAATGGAACTCAGCTTACCTCCGGCCTTATTACACAAACCACAGAACTTCTTTGGTTGAACATTTTTGAAGGTCACTGGGAACAGATCATGTGAGTTGATTTATGCACCTAAACTGCAGATAATTCTGGGCATGCCTTGGTTGACTTTGCACAACCCTTTGATAGACTGGCCCAAAAGAACAGTGGAATTTAGATCAGAGTTTTGTCAGGAACATTGTGGACGAGTGTGATATAATAAAGGGTGAGAGTCTGGGAGAGTTTTTGGCGGATGGTCTGGCTGAGAAGCATGTGATCGGTAAGGTGGTAGGAGCATTGCCAGAGTGCTATCAAGAGTTTGAGGACATCTTTAGTGAACAAGAGGCAAATGAATTACCAACTCACCATCCTTATGATTGTAAGATCGATTTGGAAGATTGGCCGCCAATTCCTTGTGGTAGAATATATGCACTGACTGAAAGAGAATGAACATCTAAAGAAATATTTGCAGGAAAACTTAGAAAAAGGGTTCATTTGCCACTCCCAATCTCCGGCGGCCTCACCATTATTTTTCGTGTCCAAGAAGGATAAAAGTTTGCGTACTTTTATCGACTACAGAGCTATCAGTAAGATAACTATCAAGAATCGCTATCCGCTTCCGTTAATCTCAGTGATGCTAGATACCATTCAGGGTGCCAAGCTCTTCTCTACGTGGAGCATATCATTTGGTAAGAAGCAGAGAAGGTGATGAATGGAAGACAGCCTTCTGAACTTGTTTCGGATTGTTTGAATGCCAGGTAATGCAGTTCGGCTTTGCAATGCACCAGCAGCTTTTCAATATTTCGTCAACGAGGTCCTACGAAAATACTTAAGACGTTTTTGGAATAGTTTACATCTATGATATTCTGATATTTTCCCGAGAGGAGCATCAGCATCAGGAGCATGTCCGAAAAGTACTGAAGTTACAAGAAAACCATCTATTTGCCAAGCTGAAGAAAAGTCAATTTCACACGACTAGGATGGAATTCCTGGGATTTGTGATTTCTCCGGGCTGGAGATGGATTCCAGCAAGATCAAAGCGGTATTGGATAGGCCAAATCCCACCTGTGTGAAAGATGGGCAAAGTTTCATCGGGTTCGCTAATTTCAATCGCCGATTCATTCAAGACTTCTCGTTAGTGTTGACTCCAATCACAAGTCTATTGAAGAAAGGTGTTAAATTCAGTTGGGAGAAGAAAGCGGAGGAGGCTTTTCGTTTCTTAAAGAACAAGTTCACCACTGGACCAATACTTTTGTATCCTGATTTGGCACAACCGGTTTTTGTCGAAGCTGATGCTTCAGATGTTTAGGGGCAGTGCTTTCACAGAGACATACGACTTCTGGCTAGTTACATACGGTAGCCTTCATTTCCAAGAGGTTTTCAAGCGCTGAAAGAAACTACACCATCTCTGCAGGGAGCTTCTAGCCATTAAGGCAGCTTTTGGAGAATGGAGGCACTATTTACTTGGAGCTTGACAAAGTAACAGTACTTACAGATCATCGAAATTTGACCTTTTTGCACCCAGCCAAGACATTAATGCTGTGTCAGCTAAGATGCTCCCTCTTTTTTGCTGAGATCGATTTTGTAATTACTTTTAAACCCGGCCGACAGAACGGGAAAGCAGATGCCTTGTCCCGGTGTAATCCTGGAAGTCTTAAGGAGGATCCCTTGACTCCAGTGCTGCTACTTAAGTATTCAAATTTTGTGGTTGCAGAGGTATAAAAGGGGTACGAGTATAAGTGAACAGGTGCAAAAAAATGACTACAGAGCAGATGAGTGAATGAGCTAGAGCGGATCCGCCAAGGGTGATCAAAGACGGTCTTCCATTTATGGTTGCGAGATTATTTTTGCCTACCGTGAAATTGGGGGAGGAGGTGCTTCGTCAGTCATGATTCTCCTCTGGCTGGACATCCTGGGTTCAGAAAAACTCTAGAACTTACACGCTGGGAGTTTTGGTGGGAAGGTATGAGTAAGGATGCCTTGAATTATGTGAAAACGTGTGAGATTTGTGCGAGGGCGAAATCCAAAAATCACAAGCCCGCAAGGTTATTAGCTCCTTTACCTATTCCTCCCGGCCCATGAACACAATCTCTTTGGATTATATTGTAGATTTACCTTTGGACGAGGGCTGCACCACACCTTTAGTGGTGGTAGATATTCTTTCTAAGGCCAGTCATTTCATTCCTATAAAGGATTCAGCAACAGCAAATACTTTAGCATAAGCATTCCTGCAACATGTGATAAGGTTACATGGCCTCCGTACACAAGTAATCTCAGATCGGGGTCTCCGTTCATGTCCCAATTCTGGCACGCATTTTGTGAAGAACTGAAAATTGAGGTTAGCTTAACTATGGGTTTTCATCCAGAAGCTAATGGTCAGACAGAGGGTGAATCAGGAGCTTGAGAAATACCTGCGTTGTTAACTTAAATCAGATAAGCGTTGGGTTGATTTGATTTGGCTAGCAGAGTTTTGTTATAACAACGCATCTAAAGATTCTACTACAATGTCCCCCTTTTTATTTAAATCAAGGGTTTCATCCTAGATTTCTCAGGGAAGTTAATGTAGAGGAGGTAGAGGTTCCGGAAGACAGATTGAGAGCCATGGTAGAAAATGTCAAAAAGGCAATTGAGGCTCTGCAAGTGAGTAAAGCAAAGTACAAAAGGTTTGCAGATCAAAAGCGTAGGGATCCCCCAAGATAACAGGGTGACATGGTTTGGCTTTCTAGCAAGAATATAGCTCTCAAGGATAGGAGTAAATTCAGTCCACGTCTTTTAGGGCCATTTGAAGTCGAGAAAGTTCCATCTCCTGTGACTATTAACCCCTTAAGTGCCAAGGACGAGCTATCTCGTCCTTGACATTACCTGTGTTGCCAAGGACGAGATAGCTCGTCCTTTTAAGCACTCTGTTTTGAGCCCCCGGGCTATGTGAAGGGGAGGTCCCACCTAACTGGCCGGGGGCTGGCTTACCTTCAATTTCACGCCGGCGTGCGTAAAGCACCCCGACGTGAAAGTGAAAGTGAAAGTAATTTCACCGCGGCAGCCATTTCGGGCTGCTGCAGTGAAAAGAGAAGGTAAGCTCCCTTCTCCCTCGATCTCTAGCTGTATTTCAAGCCAGAGATTGAGGGAGGTGTCGTTGGAAAGGGGAGAATCTCCCCTTTCCAACACCTTGTGCGACAGCATTGCTGGTACGGATCGGGCGCGGAGCGCTGGATCCGTGGCTAGCAATGTCACTAGACACCAGGGATGTCTTTTAAATGCAGAGGGGGGGGGGGGTAGAGGGGGTAGTTGTGGTCCCTCACAGCCCCCAAAGCATGGGGCCACATATGGATAACCCTGGGGGCAGATTGCTGATCTTTGGTTACCCAACTCCCCTTGGCGCAGATGGGCACATTAGTGTGCCAATCTGCCCCCAGGGAGCCCAAACCTTACTGCCCCACCCACTGGCGGGGCCTGTCACAATTTTCGGTGGCCCTCTTCCCCCCCCACCCCAAATGGAAGGGGGTGTACCTCAGGCAGCCCTTAGTAGGAGGCCCAGGGAGGCCTGCATTAGGTGCCCCCGCCACCCATTTGGAGTGAAGGGGGGAGAAGGCCACCTCAAAACGTCAGACAAGCCCCCCAATGGATGGGGCAGTAGGGATTGGGCACCCTGGGGGCAGATAGGCACACCAATGTGCCCATCTGCACCAAGGCAAGTTTGGTCAACAAAGAAAAACATTGAAAATGGCAGGCTGCACTTTAGGGCGGGTTGAGTGGCACCCTAAACCGACGGGGAATTTTCTAATGGGAAGGGTTGGTGGCCCTCCCACCCACAATAGGGTGGGGGCCATGTCATGCAGCCTTCCCTGGGGGCAGACATCTGCTCCTAGGAAGGGACACCTGACCCCAGGGAGGAGTGCATGACAGACCCCCCGCCCCCTTCATCTGCCCCCAGGGAGGGCTACATTAGATGCACCGCCCCTCCATTGGGGGAAGGGGGGAGGTGGAGAGATGCAACGCCATCACATTACAGAATTTCCCGGTGGTTTAGGGTGCCCCTCAGCCCCCCCTAAAGTGCAGCCTGCCATTTTCAATTTTTTTGTTTACCAAACTTGCCTTGGCGCAGATGGGCACATTGGTGTGCCAATCTGCCCCCAGGGTGCCAAATTCCTACTGTCCCAACCATTGGGGGGCCGGTCTGATGTTTTGGGGTGGGCTTCTCCCCTCACCCCAACTGGAGTATGGGGGTAGGGCACCTCATGCAGCCCTCCCTGGGGGCAGATATCCGCCCATATGAGGGGGCAAATGTGTTTTCATTGAGGGGCATGGAGGGTGAGGTTCAGTAGACCACCAGGGATGGCTTCAAAGGGGGGCGGGGTGGTCATGCTTGGAAAGTACGAGTGTAGATTTGTTTTTGCTGGGGTGACCGTAGGTAACAGATCTTTGTTTTGTTTACAGCTTTTTCTACGCAAGCAGCTGCAACGTTATGCGAGTACTGTTTATTATTCTATGGTTAGGGCCCACGGTCAGTGGAGTGGGCGAGACTGGGGCTGGATTGTTGGTGGTGTGGGTGGAAATGGGCCATCTGGGCAGATATTTTGGTGGTCTGGGACACAATTGCAGGGGCAGGCCACAAATTGCCCCCCGTGCCAGCAGAACATTGGCGTTTCCCTGGGAGCGGATGTCGCCCATGTGGGTTGTCTGTCTGCAAGCCCAGGCTGCACCTCTGGCTGTGCTACATTACAGATGACACTTCCAGGGAGAAATGGGGATCCTGCCGGGGCTCCCTGGAGCTGCCGCTGTGCTTAGGGGATGGTACACCCACATGGTACATGAATGTCCAAGGCCAGGGACATCACCTCCAACCGTCCTGGAGTTGTGGCTGGGCTGCATCACAGCTTTTCCCTAAGGGGAGGTATTGGCACACTGCCGGGACTCCCTGGTGGGGAGAAGCTGTAACACAGGACAGCCATAGCTCCAGCAAAGTCGGCGGTAATATCCCTGGGCCTTGGGCAACCTTCTCCTATGTGGGTCTTTGCTGGGGGTTCTGGATAATACATTCTGGGCCACTTCGTTCAAGTCAGACCTCTGGATTCCCATGGGTGTCCTCTTTTGGGAAATGCATGGGGTTCCCAGTTTTCCTTGGTAGCTCGACACCCTAAGCCCAAATCTGTAGGTTGCCCACATGAACAAAATGTGCTGTGCCGAAAGGCTTGGGGTTACCAGTAGGTTACCCTTTTCCTTTTGTGCCCCGGTAGGTGCACCCACACATGTGGGGTACAGTTTTCATTGGTACACCTGTGGGAACGCGGGAAGGTAGGCCATGTGTTGTTGGCGGCGTGTTTCAGTGGGTGAGCCAAATGAAATGTGTGGAAATTGGGGGTTTTTTGCCACATTTTGGACTTTGCCGGGCTTTATGGGTAATACATTCTTTGCCGATTTGCGCAACTCAGACCTCTGCAGATTCCCATGGGTGTCCTCTTTTCGGAAATGCATGGGGTACCCTGTTTTCCTTGGTGGCTTGGACACCCGAGGCCCATATCTGTATGGTGTGCCCTTCTGAAAAAATCGTGAAATTCATCTGTCGGAAAAGACTTGGGGTTAGCCATGTTTTAGGCTTTCCCTTTGGCGCCCAGGTAGGTGCACCCACACGTGAGGTACCGTTTGTCAGGACATGTGTGGGAACGCGGGAAGGTATGACATTTGTTGCGTTTGTGTGGTTTTCATAACGTTTCCACCCATTTGCTGGTTCCCTTTGTCGCCCAACCCTTTCATTTCCAAAATGTGCACTACATTTAGTTGCTGCTTTAAGGCACCATACACTTTTGTAACCTGCACAAGTCACCTACCCTTGAAAAGGTCTGCCTGTGCCCTTTCAAGAAATGTATGCTTGCCGTTCCTCCCCACATTAGTTTTCTTGATTTACACATGGTAAGTACATATGTTCAGGCTGTAAGCATAAAACTCCTGTGTACCATGGCTCAGTGTTTGGCTTGTGGTATTGCTTGTTTTGTGAAACACTACAAAAATGTGTGCTTTCCTAACTGCAACAGTCGGGGGAATGTACCGTAACATTGTTTCTCTCAAAATCCATAGAAGCCATTGCCGTACCAAGCCAACCATGTGCACCACATAACTTTTTTCCTCAGTCATTTTCCCCAAACTATGGAATTTTCCTCTACCTAGTTGTTGCCGGACCTGCGAAAATCACCCCTTCCTAAACTTGGAATTTTGTCTACTTTTCAGAAATGTATGCCTTTCTGACCTCCAATTCAGCTTTCCTACCCTTTTCTTCCATTTCGTCGATGCTTGCCCAAATGGCAAAAATGGCCAAAATCACCTACCTCACAAAACGGTTGATAACCACATCAAAATAATTTGTTTTTGTTTCCACTCAACCTGTTCTTGAAAGCCAGGAAATTGTGGAATTCAGCACAGCAAACCATTCGTTCCTACCTCACCCTTTTTGCTTACTTTCCCTCACCCCCCTATAGCAACCTAGGATTCCTGCGTGGTGTTACGCCTGCCTACATGTGGGAAAAAGATAGCTCATGTAACAAAAAAGGTACAAGGCATTGAATGGGGACATAGCGAAATCACAAAAAAAGGCCTTGGCACTGTGTGGAAAACCCATGGCACTTAAAGGGTTAAACTAAAGTTACAGTCTTGTTTAAAAGTGCATCCCACTTTCTATGTTAACCTAAAACTTTGCATAGAAGGAAATAGGCTTGGTAAGTCACTGGGTCCAGTCAAAATTCGGGATATGAGTAGGAGGTTCAGGACCAGAGGCATAGACAGGGAAGGGCCTGAGCGGGCAAGGCCCACCCAAAATGTGTAAATTCCTACCAATCAGCACTGAGTGCGCATTTATAGATGTTAATGTCACTGCAATGGGCCCAACTACATTATCTTCAAGCCCCACTTGTTAGACAATCCTGGCTACGCCTCTGTTCAGGACATTTTAGATTCTCAGGTGGTTTGAGAAAGGTTACAGTACTTAATAGACTGGAAAGGGTATGGTCCTGAAGAAAGATCTTGGGTTGCCAAACAGGATGTTCATTCACCACAGTTGATTTAGAAGTTTGTTACGTTATCCTATGAAACCAGGCCCTGGGGCAAGGCATTGAGGATGTGGGTACTGTCAGGTTCCTGGGCGGCTCATTTTGTGCTGTTTAGATGGTGGTTGGGTTGAATTAACACATTTCCTTGACTTCATGCTAGTCCGCTGCCATTCTCCCAGTCCAAGATGGTGAACTTCCTGCTCAGCAACAATTGGCTGCTGACTTCTACAGGCTATTGAGGCATTTTGGAACCTTTGAAGAGGTTCTTAACGGCCTTTCATTCAAGATCTGTTGGTGAGTGGTCACAGCGCTCCAGAGCTCCGTGGAAAACTAGAGAAACTTAAGAACCAAAAGAAGAGATCTACACTGCTATGAAGAAAAGACACCAGAAAGTGCCAGACACTAGAATTAAGATAAGTGACTGGTGAAAACTAAAGTTTACTGTTAAGCTAAGTGGGAATTGCTTTATAATTTAGTTGAGAAGTTCAGTACTGAACGTTTTACGGAGAAGCATTTGTACAGGAGAAGTTTCAAGTTACCTGTTGGAATGTAAAAAGTGTTTATTTGATCACAATAGCGCGCATCAGTATTAGCTTACTAAGGAAACCGTGTTCGGGAAGCGCGCGAGTCTTAGAAGCATTGCAATGCTCAATTGTTTGTCGTACTGATCGCATTAGAAAAGAGGAATTAGCGGCGTTGTCCAGCGTGATCCGGGAGTCAGGAAGAGAGCCGCGTGAGAAGATCCCGTTACTCTGTTGGATTGCACAGTTGTTTTTTCCAGGTGTGGAGATTGGGTAAAAGCAAATTTTCGGTTCGGGCCACGTCCTCAGCTGAAGTGTGGCGAGGCAGCAGACCATGCGAGCGTTGCTTTAAGGCAGTTTGAGTAGAAGAGAAAGCGCAGCGAGGCAGCAGCAGTCTATGCGCGTGTGACACCGCGGCGAGGCAGCAGTAGATTATGCGTGTGTCACGTAGTCACAGCTTCAAGCACGAGAAAAAGGTAATGGTTGGCACAAGAGGCATTTAAAACAAGCGACAAGAGTGAGATAGTGAACTTGAACTACAAAGAAATCATTTAGAGGCAAAGAATTAATGTGAAACAGTTGCAGTGAAAATCGTTTTGACTTGAACAAGTGAGCAATGAGTATTTGACTAAAGCAAAAGTTAAGTTCTGAGCTAAAGAATTAAAAAGGAAGGCGGAGCAAAAGTTGTATTGTTTTGCCAGAAGAATTTGTAGTCTCAGGAGTACCCGTCGAAAGTTGGCAAGCAAGTTAAGAGAACTCCTTCAACTTTTACATTGTCTCTAGGCAATTAGCAGAGGCAGAAAGTCAATTAAGGGTTTGGGGAGTAAAACAAGGTGTATGATATGCATCACTTACCGTAAAAGCATTTCTGATGGTTGTATCTGCTTAGATACACCTGCTTTGCATATGGTCCGACATCAGTGGTAACCACGAAGTATTGCATCTTGTCTTTCGAGAATCGAAAAGAGACATCAACATGGGCGTGCCTGTAACGCAATCCCTACGTGACGTGTAGTGTACCCAAGATCCCTCATGCGTCGAGGTCCCTCGGAGTGCATTTTTTCTGCCTAGAGGAAAAGTGGTAAGACGTCTAATGTTCCTTCCATCCGAGCAGGGAGGAAGGGTGGGCGCATGTGAATCCAAGCAGATACAACCATCAGAAATGCTTTTACGGTAAGTAATGCATGTCTTCTGATGCTTGTTAATCTGCTTAGAATCACATGCTGTGCATAGACTAGCGAGCAGTACCCGGAGTTGGAGGTGGGTTGAGAGAAGGAACAGAAGTGAAAAGATGTCTTAGTAATGCCTGTCCCACCTGAGAATCAGACCTAGAATGAGTGTCTAGGCAATAGTGTTTTGTAAAGGTGTGTAAAGAACTCCAGGTTGCCGCTTTGCAAATCGACTCAAGGGGAACATTTGCAATGAATGCTATGGATGTCCCAGTGCCTCGAGTAGAATGTGCTCTAGGCTTGAAGGGCAGCTCTCTCTTAGCAAGACGATAGCAGAGTGTGATGCATTTGACAATCCATCTAGAGATAGTGGATTTGGAGACTGCGTCTCCTCTTCCTGCCGCCACCGAAACGAAAAGCTGATTAGTCTTTCTTAGTGGTCGAATTCTTTCCCTGTAGAACATGACAGCCCTGCGTACATCCAGTGTGTGCAGGGTTCTTTCTCCCAGGCTTGAAGGATTTTGTAAGAACGTTGGTAGTTCTATCGACTGATTCATATGGATCTTAGAAATGAATATAGGCGCAAACCTAAGGTGGGTGCGCAGAACCACCTTATCTTTGTGAACTGTTACAAAGGGATCTAGGATTGAGAGCGGTTTTAGTTCACTTACTCTCCTAATGCAGGTAATAGCCATTAAAAAAAGGAGTCTTATAGGTGAGGTCTTTAAGACTTGCTTTGTGCATGGGCTCGAAAGGAGCCCCCATAAGCCTAGTCAACATTACGTTTAGGTCCCATCCGGGAGCCGGGTTAGAAATGGGGAGGGTTAATTCTCTTCACTCCCTCCAGGAAAGCTTTAATAACTGGTATCTTCCACCATGACACTTTCTGTTGTGATGTAATGTAGGCTGAAAGCGCAGCTAAGTGCACCTTTATGGAGTTAAAGGCCAGGCCCGAGTCAAGTAAATGAGTTTGGTATAAAACAATGTGTGTGGGAGAGCAGTTAAACCGGGTTAATGCTCTTTGAATTGCACCAGATGACAAACCGTTTCCATTTACTGGAATAGCAATACCGCATGTTCGGTTTCCTTGCCTCCCTGAGAATGTCCATACATCTCAGAGTTGCAGGTGCCCAACCTCTATGACCTCAGGAGCCAGGCCGCTAAGTTCAATGTCTGCGGGCATGGGCGTCCCCTCTGTCTTGCGACATGTTCAGGCAAGGCAGTTTGACTGGTGGGGATAGGGACATCTCCATCAGATGAGTGAACAAGGGTTGGCGGGCCCACATGGGGGACACCAGTATCATCATGACTGGTTCCTGGTGCATCTTGTGCACAATCTTGTTGAGAAGGGGAGTCGGGGGGGGGGGGGGATTTGAGGGGTGGCAGGTTAAGGGGGAATCAGACAAATTTCCCTCACCAGGTTATCCAGAGTCCGTTCCCCTTGGATCGGATCTGGGGGTACCTGAGGCTTAATCTTGTCATTGAGCGTTCTCCAGAGTTGCGAACAAATCGGTCTCTGGGAAGCCCCATTCAGCAAAAACGTTGGAGACGATGTCTCCGTCTAATCACCATTCGTACTCCATGGGTAACGGAAAGTCTCTGCTGAGAACGTCTGCCAGAAGATTGAGTTCCTGTCATGCGCAGAAGGAAGGTCAGGCACACCGACTCCCCGACACATAACACAGCTAGACTCCCCAAGTCACAGTCAGCCCTTCACATGGTCACGCTACCTGCAGTGCGAGGAAAGCATCACCAGCTTCAAGGCTCTGTCTGAGGGCGATATTATTTGTTCCCTCGTTTCCAGTGGCAACTGCCATGGAGATTGCGAGAGGGCTGGAGCAGGAGCAGTCGGCGGCAACCACTTCCTGGTTCCGGGCCGAATTCCCGGTCACGTGCCCTGACCTCCGCTCACGTGATCAGGAGTCTGCAGGGATAAAAGCGGCGCACTTTGAACCACTCGCCACTTCACAGCTGTTTCACGACACTGTTTGACGTTTTCGATTCACGTTGGATTCATTTGGATACAGACCTCAAGCCTACGGATTACGGACTGGTTATTCTTGCTCCTTGGATTTGTGTTTTTGGTTTCTGCTCCGATTTACAGACTTTTGGACTTTGGCTAACGTTTAACGGATTGTTTGGACTACCCTTCTCTGCTTTGTCAAGTGTTCTACGGTCTTCAGGTTCCTTGAACTGCTATGGTACCACAGTGTTCCGAACATCCAAGAATCATCAGGTGGTAGCCAGCGCTGAGTTTCTGGCACCTGGCTTTAAGGATTGCCGACGCTTCCCTGCACCACAGCCTCAGAGTTCCTGGCAGTTGCAAATCACACTTGGGTAAGCCCTTTTTCAATAACAGTTACATTGTTGACAGCACTGTGCTTGTTTGTGCTAATACCTGAATTCATTCCACAGCTCTGGGGTCCTCGGCGGCGTCTGGTCCTGCGAAACAACAACCACCTGTGGCCTCAAGGCTCGCATAGGGAGTAGTTTTCTTTCTCTGTGTGTGTGGAACTTGGGGACAGAGGCCCATATATTCTTCACGACAAGTCAAGACAGTTCCCCTGGAACATGTGGATCATGTTGCATTTGAGAGCCCACTTCAAAATGTTCTGGGACAGTTTGGACAGCCCTGGAGAATGAGTGCCCCCTTGCTTGTTCGGATAGTACATGGCCATGGTGCCGTCTGTGAGGATCATGATCATCTTCCCCTGTAGTTGTGTCTGGAAAACTTTTAGTGCTTTGAACACTGCCAACAGTTCCAACAGGTCTATGTGGTTGGATGCTATGTCTGACAACCAAACTGTGAGCTGTTGAAGCAGGGGAGCTCCCCACCCTGTAAGAGACGCGTCTTTGGTTAGAGTGGTTTCCATTGCGGGGGTGGGTGAAGGATTTCCCCTTCAAGAGGTTCTCCCTCGACCACCACTGCAGCGAGAGAACAAGGGCCGTGGAGACCACCACTAGATCGTCCCATTGTCCGCTGGCCTGACACTACTGGCAGTTGAGCCACTGTTGCATTGGGCGCATGCGCAGTCGTGCGTGAGGAACCAAGTAGATACATGACGCCATCATTCCGATCAGTGGCATAGCCTTGTGTACCGTCACCTCTCAACTGGCTACATACTGAGGGATTTGAAACATGTTTTGAACCCTCTCGGAGGGGAAGACGAGGCCGACCTTTGTTCGAATTAGAGCCCCTAGGAACTGTTTGACCCGACTGGGGTCTAGGCTGGATTTCTTCTCGTTGAGAGATCTATTGTCTTTTGGGTATTTGACAGACATGTTTCGTAAGAGTCCCCTGTTATGAGCCAGTCGTCGTAAAGATAGACCGGGATGGATTGCCTGCGCAGATGTGCTGCTGCCACCGCTAGTACCTTTGTAAATACCTTGGTGCAGATGCTATACCGAAGGGTAGTACCTTGAACTGATAATGCTTGTCTTGGATCATAAATCGGAGGTATTTTCTGTGCACTGGCAACATTGAAATATGAAAGAATGCATCTTTCATGTCCAGTGTTGCCATGTAATCCCCATGTGATACCAGTGGAATTACTTCCTAGAGAGTGACCATGCAGAACTTTTGGCTTTTACAAATGTGTTCGCTGGGCGGAGATCTAAAACAGGGCGCATAGTTAGATCATTTTTGGGTACAAGGAAGTACACTGAATACATACCTTCTTTTACCTGTGACAGAGGTACTATTTCTATGGCTCCTTTCACTTGTAGTGTCTCGACTTCCTGAAGAAGTATGCGAAGATGGTCTGGTGTCCGTCTTGCTCGTGAAGGTCTGAATGTTGAGGACCGGTTGAACTCTATACAGTACCCATGGAACACGGTCTTTAGCACCCACTGGTCTGTAGGTATCGCCTCCCATGCATGAAGGAACGATGTTAGCCGGCCCCCGACCGGGGAGGCATGGGAAGGGACCCGAATCTTCAGGATACTTCGAACCTGAGGCCGGGAAGCCTCTAGGGGTAGAGACCCGGCCCCTTCCTTTGCCACGACGCTGACCCCTTTGGGGACACGGGTTGGTGTATCCGCTATTTCCCTGTGGAGAGTTCCAATTGCTTCCCAAGGAATATTGTTGGTGAGAGAATCGTTGGCCACGAAAAATCCGTTTGGACCCAGATCCTCGTCTTGTAGGGGGTCTTTGTGTAATTTGAGCCAGTTTTTTCAGGGTGTCATGCTCCTTTTTTGCAGTCTCGAGGGCCTCATCTATCGCCTTCCCAAACAGGTTGGAATCTTCCATGGGTTTGTTCATCAGTGACGCTTGCGTCTCTGGCTTTAATCCAGAGTTACGTAGCAACGCATGTCTCTTCAGGAGTGTGCCCTGAGCCAGGGATCGACCAGCCATTTCGGCAGAATCCAAAGTGTTCTTAAGTATGCTTTGGTTAACTTGTCTTCCCTCAGTGACAGTGGTGAGGAGACGAGTATGTAGAGGTTCGGGAACCTCCTGTATGCCTTTCTGTAGTAAGGCCCACTGGGCATCGGAGTAGCTGGCCAACAAGGTCGGGTTGTTGGCAATACGCGTTGAAACGCTGCTGCGGCCGTGATCCTCTTTACCTCTTTAGGAAGTTTACCTTCCTTATCAGGGGGTGCCTCGCCAGTTGACTAAGGGACCCCTGCCCTCTTGTGTAGTAGTCACCACCAGAGAGTCTGGGGTGGAGTAACCTCTGATATAAAGAGGGTCTGAGGGAGAAGGATGAAAGAGTTTTTCTATTTGTGGGTTGACACCTCGTGAGAGCAGGTGTTGATGAGGAGGGCGCGAGCTGTTGAATTGAGAAGGAGAATAGCCTGGCTAGCCGGCGGCTTCTCTTTGAGGATGTTCTACACAAAGTCCGCTTTGGGGACAGCTTCATCTGTAGCAATCTTAAAGTGATCAGCTGCTTTACGAAACATTACGTTGAAAGTCAATTGATCATCCACTGGCGAGGGTTGTTGCCCTGTCTCTGGATTCTCCCCAGTCCACCCCCACTAGGCATCAGGATCTTGCGGATCTGGAGATTGCCATGGTTGAGGGTCACCCACATCTGGGCTCTCCTCCCAGCCCTCTATGGGATCATGCATGTCCTCAGGGTTGATGAAATCCTCATCCAGAGTGTCTGCATGAATGTCTTCTTCAGTTAGGTCGTAGTTTTATTATATCCTCTTCTAAAGAGGGGTCAAAAAGCCTAGGAAATGTTGCTTTGGGGTCCACAGGTCTCATCCCGTGGCCTCCTTGGTGTGGGTTGTTCTGAACGGGAAACAAACCTGTCTAGCCTTTTCATGCAGTTCTCAAATGTCTCTCTAGTCCAAACCCGAAGACCGACAATGGTCTAGCGGTGGAAAAGGGTCCTGAATACGTTCATCCGTCGTAAAACGTCAGGATTTATGTCTCAATGTCGAAGACAGCTCTTCTTCGCCCTCAGAACTCCTCCTGCTGGACAGACGGAGGTGTAACACATCTGTGCCTCTCTTTCGACTTATGGGTGGGTTCCGGTACCTCCCTTAGGCCATCCTTGGTGGATCCTTGGAATGCCGTTTATGAGAATCGGCGGAAACATTCCTAGCTAAGATGTCGGAGATGTCCTCCGCCGTGGGGAGGCGCGTAGCTTCAGCCTGCGATTGCAAGGGAGTCCTTTTCGGCGGAGCCGGGGCCTGGTCTTTGAGGGCAGCCCTTTTTGGCGGTGCATTTTTCGGCGGAACCGGAATCCTATCGTCGCCGGACTCCTCCTTGTGATAAGTCTCGACGGAACCTGGTACATTAGGGGTAGTGACCTTCGTTTTCGATGGCGCATTTGCGGCTGCAGGGAGGGCTGCTGATCCTGATGGTCGGCTGGTGCCACAAGAGATTCCGTTGTACCCATTGGCGCGGAGGTCTTCCTCGACCTGGCCGAAGATTGACTTGGGGTTGTGTGTTTTGTGCTGTGTATATGTTCAACTTTGTCACCGGGGGTGTGACTTCCCCATAGCAGTGCCTAAGCCGTGCCTAGCGGGACCGGGGACAGACGATGCGGAGAGCGTTCCAGCGAAAGGTCAACAACCTCCGGTTCGGCGGTCTGATCGTCACTCTCGCCATCGTCACATTCAGTATGTCGAATGGCAGTGGCAGAAAATTCAGTCTTCCGACATACCGTAGGCCGCCCACCGTTTGACTCTACGCTCCTTTTATGTTTTAGGACGGAGGAGCTTACAAGCCGCGCATCCTTCCTTGTGATCGAGGGGCAAGCACCGGTTACACTGTCTGTGCTCATCTTTCCAAGGAAATTTGCTCGTACAAATAGGGCAAAACCTAATGGAGTCCTCTCCATAGCGGAGGATGGGTAGAGTGACGAAGACCACAAGGGAAAGAGGAAGGAAAGGGAAAGGCATTCTCAGTTTGTATAGAAATGTCCACCCTGACCCCACTCTCCCTACTGTATAGGATGGCGGAAGGCCCGGCCATGTGGTCAGCAGCGCCGACTGGATCACCGTTCGTCGGGTTCTGAAGGTCTTCGGCGGAGGTCTGGAACAGCCATCAAAATAAGGGACGGATAGGGTGATCTGATTATTTTATATAACTATTCGACCAAAGGTTGAGGGGACAATAAGCAATGTCTTTGACGAGCTCCGCATCAAGGCAACCAGTATGCTGGGCGGAAAAAAACAATCTGAGGGACCTCGACACTACACATCACGTAGGGATAGTGTTACAGGCACGCCGATGTCGACGTCCCCTTTCGATTCTCGAAAGACAAGATGCAATACTCTGCGGTTAACACTGGATGTCGGACCATATGCACAGCATGTGATTCTAAGCAGATTAACAAACATCAGAAATTAAAAAATCACTTTCAGAGGCAAGAGAGTAGTGATTAACATATAGACAATGTGTTATTTACAGGGTTTCCAGTGAGAGTTGGAATCTTCAGGAAACTGAAGGAAACCGAACCAGAAGAATCCTGTCTGTTTTTATTTTCTCCATTCTCCTTTCCACCTGCCTGGTCAACTCAATTGTTGTTCAATTAACTGTTTGGTGTACTGGATTTGGGGGGGGCAGGGGTCTGGTGGGCTATTCGTCTGCTCCTGCAGGATTTCGGCACTGGGACCGGTCAGTATGCTACTAAAGAGCAGGCATTTATTAGTGCGTCTCTGATATTTGGAGTATTAGTCCCAGTGGGTGCGTTTAAAGAGACCTGATTGATATGATTGTTCTTAGGGGGTATTTTGCCTAGTTCGTTCTGTTGGAGTTTCTCAGGTGAGAGTGAAATTGGGGGATGGGGTGGGGGGGGGTGTAAGTTTAAGTAATGGTTGGTAGGTTTGGTGCGAGGACGAGATTCTCTAAGATTTCCTGTTTTCGTGGGAGAGTGGACCTGGCGAATGGTTCAACAAGTTTTGGTAGCCTAGCCTGGAGTCTAAGGTTTCTGGAAGTGGGGCTGCAAGGCCTATTTTTAGGAAGGTTCAAGAAGTGGGCGTTAGGGGTGAGTGAGCAGGAGTCATGTTGGGTAGTGGTATTATTGTGGTCATGGTTGGTAGGCAAATGTGGCTGGTTATGCAGATCATGTTAAGAATGGTCCGCAGAAGGACTTTGTAGAGGCCATGTGTGTACATGGTGCAATAGTGATGCAGTCAGTGCCAGATGGGGAGTGTGGCCATGAGTTGGCAGTTTAATTCTAGGATAGAGTAATGACACAGACTAGTCAGACTAGAGTGGGCAGGTTAGGATACTGGCTGGCTAATCCAGTACAATTGTAGTGGTAGGCTGGTATAATTTGTGCACGCTAGGCTAGTTGCAATTCAGTACTAGTGTTGTTAACAGGCATTATAGGTACAATACAGTTGTTGTAATAGGGTAGTTCCAATTACACAGGCATTATAAGTATAATGCTATGTTTCATTTTATTGTGGACGATGATTCACATTGATACATGAACACTTTGGAAAATACACATGATCACAGCCAAATACTTTTTGATGGCCAACTTAGTTCTGTGATTTTTGGTCGCATCCATTCGTGCAACTGGTGCTTAACCCCCCCTATCCTTGACATTGTCTTATTACCCTGTTGCTTTATACTGGATACACTGAAAACGAGAGGGCAGCAAACTTCAATATTTCACGTATTTTGCCTAGTTCTCCGCCTGCTGCGCAATCTACACTGCTTGGTCTCTGACTTTTGTTCCTCTTACATAACTGTTAGGGAGAATTCTTAGAAATGTGCCGATTCCTCTCTACCTTAGAGACCCCCAGCTCTTTTGCTGGACTTTAGGACTTTTAATTTTTAACCTGGAGAGCGCGAGACTCTCCCCCCACCACCCACCCCACACTCTCATCTGTTCTCTGTGATTTGGACTCAGTTTCTTTTGGTTGTGGAGTCTGACAAACTCCGTGGCACAGGGAGTCTTTCAGATTTCCCAAAGGTTTAAATACCTTCTCTGGGATGAACTACTGTTTCCAAGCGCAGTGAAGTGAAATTGACTTTACGTACATTATGTAACTTTCTAGACCCAGCACACACTATCTTACAATCAGATTCTGGAGGGGCAACTTAGTAGCTCCTTTGTCTAGTTTCTCATCTAACATTTTTATGTTACCCTTTCTACAATTAATGGCTGGAGGCAGTGGTTTACTTTTTCCTACCATTGTGTGTTTTTATTGTGGGCTGCTTTTGCAGCTGCAGTATTGCACCCATGGATGCCCATTTTGTCAAAATGGCCCAGATCGTCTTTTTTTCACAATTTCTTGTTGGAAAGGTCCTTCTTGAGGTTTACTCTGCGTGCCGAACGAGGTTTGGTCCCTTTGTTTGTTTTGCCTTTGGTGCGATTCACTGGTGAAGCCTGCCTCTGGCTCCAGCGTGTCTAGCAGGGCAGGAAGCGAAGGAGGAACCCGAAACTCCCTGTGCTCAGTCTCCTTGGTTACAGGAATGCACCCAAAGGTGATTGGCCGGCTGGCTGTCCTTGGAGGTCAGCCACCCTGCTGTGAGAGTGACAGCTAGGCTGCAAATGAATGGACAAACTTGCATAAAAGTAGGTCTTTTGCAATGAAGGCAGAATCGACCACTGGACTAAGGAAGACCATGAAAAACTTGGAAGAGAAGCCCGATGAAGCCCTGCTGCAGTGCTGAAGCTCAGAATTCGCCTCGACTAGAGAAGCCCAGCAATCGACCCCAAGACAAACTGAACTGGAAATCATCTCTGCTGGCTGTACTTCCATTGCTGCTGCAGGAACAGAGTGTCAGGAGACAGGAACACCAGAATCTAGTGCATCATTTTTAAGTCGGACCCGAGCTCCAGGAAGATCTTCCAGGTTCCCTCGAAGCAGGACTAACCAAGCCTGAGCCACCTCAACAGAGTGCTGGACCCCAGAAGCAAGGAAAGACCACCCAGTGTCCAAGAACCGCTGAGGTGTTATTTGTGAGTAGCTGAAACCACAAACTGCTGCTAATCTGAACTTTGTCCATTGCTGCCGCCGACCTTCAAATCATAGTGCAGGAGACCCCAGATGTCCTCCCTCTTGTCCCCACGACTGAGGCCCAGGAACAAAACGATCTGCCAGACTAATAGGAACAGAAGCCAGCTGGAACCAATTTCTTCAGACCTAAGGTACTGTAAACTAAGGGGGACTCCCCTCTTGTTGTGTAGCTTGCTAGCTCTCAGTTGAGACTTGCTGTGGCTGACCTTTTGCAGAGTTGCTTGCAGCTTTGCCCATCACAAGCCTCTCAGCTTGTGGCCCAACAGCGATTTCTTTTTCTACGAAGCTCTCAATAACATTGTGCAAGACTTTTTACTTGTGCCTTAGCTCCCCCAGACTTTGCTCAATTGACATTGGCGGTCTTGGCTCCCTGAAGACTCTAACCTATGACTTTGTGCTTTAACTATCCCTCCAAAAGTCATACATTCTTTACTTGTATAGCTGTGCAAGGGTTAGTCTACATTGCATTGGGGGTTTCAAAAGTACTTAGCTGTTTAAGAAACTTGTTAACCATCGTTTCCTTCCCTAACCTTTTCCTTTTGACACCAAACTCACTATTGCTCAAAAATGTACCAGTGATATATCAATGTCCACAGTGTCCTAACTACTGAAGTCACCTCAGGGTGTAGGAGGTGTGTGTGCCATCCGGAATGGGTATCTGATTTATTGAAACTGATAGTGTGTATTTTGAATGATATTAAATTGTTTCATATGTGCTACCTTCTAAAGAAGGCTTATTCAAACTGAATGTTAAATTAATAAATAATAATCAAGAAACCTCGAGTGCAAGTGTTATTTGGATACCTGTCACTGTGAAACTCTAGGTTGCAGCCCTACAGCTCACATATAACCCTCTTGAGAAAGGCCTGGCTGCTTAGTCACTCTACCAACTTATGGAGTACAGATTTATACCAAGGTTAGGTTACCTATTGCCAAGAGGACACGGCTGGTGCAATCTCACACAGAGTACTGTATACAAGCTGGTCTAAAAATAATACACAAAGCTAACTATATTTATGCAAAATAGTCATCAATAGTTGCATCTAGTCTGTATATGGAACAAGTTACTTACCTTTAACTGTTCTCCAGCATGGGTCTGGCATGGATTCACATGCTCATGAATATTCCCAGTCGTCAGGCTGGGAATCCTCAGTAAAGAAAAAAATTCAGTTTCGTTTCTGAACTGTCTTTCTCCTAATAACCAAATCACTGGTCTCTGGGTCATACTGCCCCCAGCTAATAACTGTCCTCTACCTAAGCCCCTCCTCAGGCAGCCATCTTCAGATTTGGTAGCACGTTAAGTGGCAGTAATACCAAGAGAAGAGCCGCAGAGGAGTAAGCAGGAGGGTTTGTGTGTGAATCCATGCCAGACCCATGCTGGAGAACAACAGTTACAGGTAAGTAACTTGTTCCTTCTCCAGCATGGGGTCTGGCATAGATTCACATGGTCATGAATACAAGAATACATAGCAGTACACACATGCACAACTACGGGAGGTGGCAAGGCTCAACATTAAGCATTTCAAGAACTCAACAAGTATCTCTTACCTTCTCACAAGGCTCACTTTCAAGCAAACAGGTTGCGCAGCACTGCTTGGCAGACTCTGGACTCCTCCCTGGAATCCCGGTCGACGCAGTAGAATTTCGTGAAGGTGTGCATTGGCCTTCACGTAGCAGCCCTGCAGATGTCCAGCAGGGGCACACCAGACAGGAACGCCGTAGTTGCAGCTATCGCTCTGGTCGAATGGTCTCTCGGACGGCCAGGCAACAGTCGGTTTGCCAACCAGTGACAATGGGTGATGTAGTCACAGAGCCACCTGGAAATGGAAGCCTTGGAGAGGGCCTTCCCTTGGTTCACAGGGCCAAAGTTCACAAACAGCTGTGATGTCTTCGGAAATTCCTTCGCGTGGTCCACGTAGAACTTCAGCGCTCTAGCCACATCCAGCGAGTGCAAAGTCCTCTCAGCCGGTGACAGGAAAAAAACAGGTAACACCAAGGGCTCGTTGATGTGGAAGTCAGACGGCACCTTGGGCATGAAGGAAGGGTGCGTCCTCAGCACGACCCTAGTTTCATGGAATGTCCGATACAGAGGCTTACAGGAGAGGGCCTGGATCCCTCCCACTCGTCGTGCGGAGGTGATGGCCACAAGAAATGCCGCCTTCCACAACAGGAATTTCAGGGGTGCCGAATGCAAAGGCTCGAATGGCGGACCGATGAGCCTAGTCAGCACCACATTGAGCTCCCACGCCAGGGCCGGAGCCCTCACCAGTGGGAACGAGCTGAAAAGTCCTTTCATGAACTCCTTCACCAGGCGATGAGACCACAGCAATGAGTGCCCTGGAATTCTGGTATAGCGGGAGATAGCCGACAGATTAATGTTGATGGAGGCGTGCGCCAGCCCCACCTTGGCCAGCGACAGCAAGTACAGCAGCACCCGAAGGGCTGTAATCATTAGAGGGTTTATCTTCTGTGCACGGCACCAGACGGTGAACCTCTCAAATTGATGTCCATAGCACTTGAGTCGAGTAAGCCCTGGCCTTGGCAAGTACCTCCTTGCAGTCCGCTGGGATCTCGTAGCCCCCGAACTCTAGTGCTGTAGGAGCCAGACCTCCAGGTTCAGCGACCCCGGGTCGTGGTGCAGGATCGCACCTTTCCTCGCGAGAAGATCTGCGTCCGCCGGAAGCTTGACTGGAGGGGACGGTGACATGTCCAGAAGGACCAGGTACCATATCTGCCTCGGCCACGCCAGTGCGATGAGGATCATCCTGCACCGGGACTGTCTGAGTTAACTGATGAGTCGCAGAAGCATTGGCAACGGTGGGAATGCATAGAGGAACGGGCAGTCTCAGGGGAAGGAGAATGCATCCCCATGCTCCCTGCTGGGGAAACCTGCTGAGGAACATCTGGCACTTGGTGTTCGTCGCAGTCGCAAACAGATTCACCTGGGGATTGCCCCATCGTCGGAATCGAAAATCCACTTGATCCTGCCGAAGCTCCCACTCGTGGCAAGAGCGCATATCCCTGCTCAGTGAGTCGGCGACTGTGTTTTACATTCCTGCTAGATGAAAAGGCACCAGGAAAATCCCTTGGGCGACGGCGCAGTGCCAAAGATCCTGCGCTTTCTTGGAGAGAGCTGGGGATCTGGTGCCCCCCTGCTTCTGAATGTAGAACATTGTGGTGGTGGTGGTGTTGGTGAAGACACGCACCACCTTGCCCTTGAGGGACAGAAGGAAGGACCTGTGGGCCCAAAACACGGCCCGGAGCTCCAGGACGTTGATGTGCAGTGACCTCTCCTCCGGGAACCAAGGGCCTCTTGCGTGGAGATCTCCGGTGTGCGCGCCCCATCCCTCCAGGGAGGCGTCCGTCATCACCGTCTCCTGATGCCCTGGGGTCTGAAAATCCATGCCCGCCGTGAGAAGCGTGCGGGTGCCCCACCATCGGATCGCTCGACGGAATGTCTCGTTGAGGGCAATCTTGTCTTCGAAGCTCCCCACCACTTGTATCCAACGGGCGTCGAGGAACTCCTGCAGCGGTCGCAACCTACACAGCTGAACGAGGTAGATGCATGACGACATCATGCTGAGCAGGGACTTGATGGACCTCACCCTGGCAACTTCCATGGTCAACAGCCGCTGTACCTTGCCTAGGATGGCTTTTATCCTCTCCTCGAACGGTGAAGCCAGTCGCGCCACCGTGTTGAGCCTGGCTCTCAGGAACAGAGTGTCCTGCGATGGCACCAAGCAGGACTTTGCATAGTTTATCGAGAACCCCAGGTCTGTGAGCAGGCGGACTGTCCTCGCTTTGTGTTTCGACAGAGAGTTCCCTTGACTTCGCTCGGATGAGTCAATCGTCCAGATAGGGGTAGATGCGGATCCCCTGCAGGCGCAGCCATGCCGCCACCAGTGCCAGGCACTTGAAGACCCTTGGGGCTGACTTCAAACCGAAGGGGAGGGCCTTGAATTGGTAGTGCCGCCCTTGGACCACGAAGTGCAGGAACTTTCAATACCCCTTGTGTATGGGGATGTGGAAGTAGGCATCCTCCAGGTCTAGCGACGACAGGCAGTCCCCTTCTTCTAGCTGTACCAGCACATGCTGAAGGGTGACCAGCCAGAATTTCTGGGATTTTATGCATTTGTTGAGGCGGCGGGGGTCTAGAATGGGCCGCCAGCCGCCGATCTTTCGGACAAGAAAGTACCGCGAGTATACTCTGGAGCCCCGACACCTCTTCGGGACGAGCTCTATCGCGCTCTTTTTCAGCATTGCTCATACCTCCAGAAGTAGTTGTGGTTTTCTTTTCTGGCCACCGGTCGAAAACAGGGACACTTCCTTTGGAACTCCAGGTTGTGTCCGTGGGCCATGGCATCCAGCACCCAATGGTCGGTGGAGATGGCCTTCCACACGCCGACGAAGTTCGCCAGCCGGCCTCCCACCGGGGTGCTCGGGTGTGGGCCCAGACGTCACGGCCGGTTCAGTCCTACTTCGCCTGGGCCTTACCACCTTGGCCCCCCTGGCGACGATGATGTCCTCCGGCCTTGCTGCGGCCTCTGTAGGCCTCCTGGGAAGAGGAACAGGCCGCTTGACGTTATGAAGAACTGCCACTGAATCCTTTGGAGGCACCCTGCTTGGCCCCAGAGGGCCGAAAGTATGGCCATCGACGTTGGAGCGCGTCCAAGGCACGGGCCGTCTAGGTGTCCGTCCCCGAAGGGCATGCAGAGTACCCTCGCCTGTACGTCCTGACGGAAGTCTGTGGCCCTAAGCCAACCACGACGGAGAAGGCAAACGCTGTTGCCCATCTGGTAGAAGCTGGTGTCGGCGATGTCCGTGGCCACCGTGATGTCATGGTCTGAAGCCACCTCGCCTTCTTGTAAGATTTCAAGGGCCTCCGCCCTCTTGTCTGGGAGGAAATCCAGGAGGGGGGCGATTTTAAACCACAGCTCCCTATCGTAGCGAGCCATGTTACCGAGAGCGTTGTCCACCTTAATGGTCATCGCCAACGCAATGACCCGAAGTCCCATGGAATCTAGCTACTTCCCCTCGCCATCCGGCAGGGGAAGTGTTAGTCAATGCAGTCGCCCCAGCCGATTTCTTCCTTGACGCCGCAGAGGCCAGAGTCTGGGGATGGCTGCACTCGGAGGCACATTGGTGCAGAGTCTGGAACCCGGTATTTCTTCTCGTACCGGTCTCTCTTCGCCGGGGCAGAGGATGGGTTCTTCAGGAGGGACAGCCCTTCGTCCCAGATGTCGTCCAACAGCGGGACCGAGATCACTGTCTTCCTCTTGGCCTCTCGTCGCTGATAAAGGAATCCCTCCTTCTGTTCTTCGGGGCGCAGCTGAAAAAGCCCAGAGGCCCTAGCTATCATGGTGTGGAACAAGCCCATTTCTTCGGGCGGAGAAGCCCGGGGTGGCAGCGACAGGAGATCAGTTCGTTCGTCGCCGCCGCTGTCTCGTCCCTCGGCGTAGGGGATGGAGGCGAAGGATGGAAGGGACGGGGTAGATTTACTCGCCTCGGCTTGGGTGGAGGGCTTCCGGACGGTCCAGGCGCAGCTGGATCGCCTGCCTGCGGCAAGAGCATCCTTGTCCTTATTTCTGAGCACAGGGTGTGCAGGGCTAGTAAGATGTCCCCCGACCTGTTCGTCGGTGGTGGCAGCGGTTGCGACGAGAGTGTCGGCAGCTACGTGGTGTCTCCTCCAGTTCCTCGTCGGCCTGCCACTCCTCGTCTGGTCCCTCATCGCTTTCCACGTCTGCCTCCTCTGGGTCCTTCCCATAGGACCCGACCTCAACAAACCTCTTGTCCAGCACTGCCTCAAAGCCCGAAAGTTCATCTTCGGATCAGATATCTGAGCCCGCAGGACTACCGTGCCCCCCTCACCCCCTTCTGTTTGGCCATGGGCTTCACAGGGGTCTTATCAATGGGCTGGAAAGACTATTCCCTCCGGGCGGGCAGGGAAACTCTAGGCTTGGGGGTCGTCACCACTGGGACCGCCTCTGTGGTCTGCGCCAGGGACGCTACCAATCCCTCAATCGAAGCCTTAGCCAAGTGAATCTGTGCCTTCACGACCTGGAGCGTGTCTGAGGCCTTCACTGTGGGGGTCAACGACTCGCTCCTCCTTGGCTTTCTCTGTCGGAGCCGACCAGGACTTCTCCCGAAGCTTGCCCAGGTTGCCCGACTTACTCTTCGTTGAGCCGGAGCATTGGCTCGTGGTTGACAGCGATGCGGCACCTGGCCTGGCAGCCGTGGAGCCGTATCAACAGCGCTCCCGGTGCCCGCAGACTCTTAGTGCATTGTCTTATGTTGGGCCCCCATTGCTGGAGCACCCTCAAAGGTCTTAGAAGACTGCTCAGACTTTCTCTTGGGTGAAGTACGTTGCTGGGGCTCACCTGCCGCAGGGCTGTCATGGAACCGCTCGGATGGCGGCTGTTACCACGGGTACGGCTTCGCCGTCATTGATGGCTTGCAGCCATTGATCGGTTCCATTACGTCTTTTTCGCGCTATCTGCAACGCTCTAGTTTTCTGGTTTCACTCTGGCCGGAAGTATTTCTTCCGGCTTTCCCTGTGCTCTGCGCGTTGCAACCGTCTAGCTTTGCTCCACGGTAAGATGCTAGTTTTTTCCTTTCGCTTCGCACTGAAGCCTGCCTTTCTCGGTCTTTTCCGCAGTCCTCATTGCTGCCTTTTTCCAGTTTGCTTCGGTCCACTCGCCTCGCGAGTTGCCGCCTTTCCCCCTGCTGCCTTCTCTTTCCGACACTTATCTTCCTCTCTTTCCTCCTGAGGTAGTCTTCGCTTGCCAGTATTTTCCCTCAGCCTGGTTCTTACCTCCGCCATTGTTGGGTATCTCTTCCTCCTCTCTTTCGCTGCTACCTTACCGCCACTTACTTGGGCTGTTGCGATCTTGTGATACTGGGCTCCGGTCGTCTAGTTCCTGTTGGCCAGCAACGAGGGACATACCGGGGTTTTTTTGAGCCGTTGGCTTTTCCCCTCCCATACTTTCCTGTTTCCGGGACTGTAGTCGCGGAGTGGTCCAGTTCGGGATCCACCACGACTACTTCTCGTGACAGGATCCAAGCATCTAAACCGAAGGAGGACTATCTGGCCCATCGTCAAGGTATCAAGGAGACGTACTCCAAACACACAGGTGAGGAGAGTGGTGATTCGGAGGACGATATTGACAGTACTGACAGTTTGCAACGCCCAAAATCTACGATGGGTACCCCAGAACAAGTCCAGGAACAGATGCAAGAATTATGGAAGGCAGTACAAAGCCCATCCCAAGAATTGCAGACGGTTAAGGCCGAAAATGTGGTGTTAAAACAGCTGGTTTCTAACCGTGATCACGCCCCTCCTGAGCTACCACCTATTGCCCTATCATCCGGCAAATTTGACGGGTCTCCGAAGGTGGTCAAGGAATTCCTGGAGGCGTCTACGGTACATTTCACGTTTAGACCCCGAATGTTTTCTACTGCTCAGGCTAAGGTGGGGTTTCTAATCTCAAATATGACCGGCAATGATCGTGTATGGGCTACTCCTTTAGTGACAGGAGGTGATCCGGTTTTGCAGGACTATGATGGGTTTTGTACCCTTCTTAAAGATACTTTTGAGAGACCAGGACTCACTTATACTGCTACTGAACACCTTTTAGATGTCAGACAAGGGTCTTCCGATGTTCTTTGATACATCAACACTTTTAAGACCTTGGCTGCGGGTGCAGGTTGGGCTGAACAGGCTCAATATGCCATATTTCGCAGAGGTCTTAAGGAGGATATAAGGGACGAATTTGCTCGGTTACCTCGTCCTAGAACCCTCTCAGATCTGTTATCCGCATTATTGCAGATAGAACATCGGCTTCAGGAACGACGCCATGAAAGAAGACGCTACAGAGGAATTAATGAGTCCTCACCGAATTCTTTTTTACCTATATCTGCTTCCCGAGATGAACCTATGCAGATAGGAAGTACTCGATCACCACTCTCTTCTGAAGAAAGAGGACGACGAATAGAAAGGGGACTATGTGCGTACTGTGGTTCAGACAAGCACCTTCTCAAGGAATGTCCGGATCTACCTCAAAAACGTTCGGGAAACGAACAACCCCGGAGCTAAAAGGGACGAGTCCGGGGGTTTTCAGATGCATCTAGTCCCTATGTGTCTTTGTCAGTTTCTACCAAAGAAGTTCAAGATGATTCCAGACTGATGGTGGTTAGTGTAAGCGTTTATGTTGGAGACAGACTGGTGGAGACGTTAGCCCTTTTGAACTGCGGTGCGGCAGGAAATTTTGTAGATACCTTATGGGCCGACAAGGTGGGTCTTAAGAGGTTGCCCCGCATGGAAGACCAAAAGGTGGAAGGGGTTGATGGTACTCCACTTTCCTCAGGTCCCATTACACAGACTACGGAGATCCTGGAGATTAAGATTTTTCAACATACTGAAAGCATAAGGTTTGACATCGGGGCAGCCCATTTTCCGGTGATTCTTGGTTATCACCTGGCTCAGGAGACACAATCCACATATTGATTGGGTCTCAAACCAGCTAAGCTTCGACTCAGATTATTGTAAAAGCCAATGTCTTCCGCCCCAGTCTTTTGCCGAGTTACAAACCGCTCCAGCTTTATGCCAAGAAACCTCAAGCATTCACGCTTTGCCTCATTTCTGTAAAGATTTCCAGGAGGTGTTCACAGAGGTTAGACCGGCTGCATTACCACCCCATCGGCCGGAGGACTGTACGATAGACCTGGAACCCAACGCTTTGGTTCCATTTGGCCGGATGTTCTCATCCCAGACAGAAAGGAGTGCTTTACGCGCCTATCTTGATACCAATCTTCACCATGGTCTCATCCAGGCCTCTAAATCTCCTGCTGGAGCTCCATTATTTTTCATAGCTAAAAGACTCTGCGGCCCTGTATTGACTACCGGGCTCTCAACAAACTTATCAGAGATCGCTACCATATGCCCCTCATAGCAGGCATCATAGAGGCGGTACAAGGGGCACGGCTGTTCACCAAGTTAGACCTACGCAATGCCTACCCCATTTGTTGCATATAGGGCAGGGGGATGAATGGAAGACAGCTTTTCGTACTCCTTTCGGGTTGTACGAGTATAGAGTCATGCCGTTCGGTTTGGTTAACGCCCCAGCCATCTTTCAAAGATTTATGGACCGCATGTTTTCTGATTTATTGTACGTTTCAGTGATCATTTACCTGGATGATATATTGATTTACTCTATCAAAAAGGAAGATCATGAATAACAGGTTCAGAAGGTTTTGAACCGTCTTAAAGAAAATCGTCTTCTAGCCAAACCCGAAAAGTGTTGTTTCGGAGTATCGACCATTCCATATCTGGGATTCATCTTATCCGAACATGGCGTTTCTATGGATCCCCAAAAGGTCTCGGCCATCCTAAATAGGCCTTCTTCCATCAAGGAGGTACAGAGATTTTTGGGCCTCTCTAATTTCTATAGAAGGTTCATTCCCAGGTTTTCCGAAACAGTGCTACCGATAACTTCTCTTATCAAAAAATCATCCGGACCTTTTGTATGGTCAACCTCAGCTGAAGACAGTTTCGAACGTCTAAAGACACTTTTTTGCTCTGCTCCGATTTTGTTACAACCTGATCAGTCGAAACAATTCATTGTGGAGACAGATGCCTCCTCGGCAGCCATTGGTGCGGCTCTACTACAAGAGAAGGAAGGAATTGAACATCCTGTGGCCTCTCTCTCAAACTCTCTCTACCAGCCAAAAGAATTATTCGGTTTTGGAGAAAGAAATATTGGCCATGAAACGGGCATGTGAAGAATGGCGCCATCTGTTGCTCGGTGCAAACCTTCCTTTCATTATACAAATCGACCACAAGAACCTCAAAGTCCTCCAGTCTTTAGAATGTTCAAATTCTCGCCAGGCCAGATGGGCATACTTCTTTTCGCAATATAACTTCAGGATTACTTACCTTCCGGGTTCACAAAATGTATTGGCGGACGCATTGTCTCGCAGAGAGCCAAACATGGAATCTGATCCGCTCTTTCTGAACACATGTTTCTAAGTAATCAGATCGTTGCTCACATCAACACCTTCTTACAAGAGGTTAAGGAGGCCACTGAGTCGGAATCTTTGAATTGTAACCTTATGTCTTCACCGGGTTATCTACTCAAAGATGGTCTCTGGTTCTATAAGAACCGTTTATTTATCCCAGTAGGTCATCTTCGCAAGCAGATCATAAATTGGTGTCACGACAATTTGGCCGCAGGCCACAGGGGTCTAGCGAACACTACAGAACTCATCGGACGTTCTTTCTATTGGCCAGACCTCAAGAAGCAGAATCAATCCTACATATCATCTTGTCCGATATGTGCCATGTCTAAAAATCCCACCGGCAAACCATTTGGCTTACTCACTCAACCCGAGATTCCTCAACGACCCTGGGGACACATATCCACAGATTTTATAGTGGCTCTACCCCTCTCTGAAGCTTGTACCTGTATAATGGTGACAGTCGATTCCCTTACAAAGATGGGCCATTTTTCTCCTTTGGAAGGTCTACCTCCAGCAACCAGAATGGCAGAAGTCTTTGCCAGAGACATCTTCCGCATACATGGGCTTCCTGATAAGATAACTGGACAGAGGAAGCCAATACATCTCCAAATTCTGGGAAGCGCTGTGCAAACGATTGGGCATTGATCGGGCTCCGTCCTCAGGATTCCATCCTCAGACTAATGGTCAGACAGAGAGGCTTAATGCCAGCCTCGAACAATATCTTAGATGTTACACCAACCATCTCCAAGACAACTGGGTTCAGTTCCTTTCCACCGCCGAATTTGCCTACAATAACTCTAGACACTCGGCTACCAGTTTGACTCCTTTCTTTTGTAACTATGGTGTTCACCCTAGGGCACTTTGCCCCGTTTCTTCGTTTCCCAGCAACTCCCCCACAGTGGAGTCTGTCATATCAGAAATAACTGAAGCTCATAAGACTGCCAGGAGCAGTTTGGAAAGAAGTCCGAGTGTCTATAAAAAACAGGCGGATGCTCATCGCCGCAAGAACCCGGACTGGAAGAAGGGTACTAAAGGTATGGCTATCTACCAAGTTCCTACCCAGATGGGTTCGACCCTCTAAGTTGTCCCCCAGGTATTTGAGGCATTTCCCTGTTTTGGAGAAGATAAACCCGGTGGCCTATAGGATTGAACTACCGCACAATCTCAGACGCATTCATCCGGTTTTTCATTCCTCGCTTCTCAAAGTGTTTCATCCTGATACTCGACAGGGACCTGGACAATTGCAAAGTTTGCCACCGGACACCACCCAAGACGAGTATGAGGTATCCAGGATTTGTGACTCTCGCGTTTTTAGAGGTCAACTCCAATGCCTGGTTTCTTGGAAAGGATATCCCAGATCAGAAGAATCATGGGAGCCAGTGCATTTTTTGTAAACGCTCCCAGATTGGTGTCTCGCTTCCACAGGTTACATCCCTGGAAACCTACTTGGGCCCAGGTACCTGCTCACCCTGCCACCCTCCTGCACTGCCTCCGGACCACCCCTTGCACTGGGCTTCTGTATCTGTACCCATACAGTCCCCCCCTCCCACTTTCCTCCTGCACTTATCAGATATCCCTTATTTGACTTTCACCTGCCACTACCATGGTTTATTGCCCTTATTTATTCATTTATTTTATATATTATATATTCTGGTCATTCCTCTGTTCTGCACTCTCCCTGCTCTCCCCCCCTCACCCCCTCCCCCAACACCCTTCCATGCACTTTCCCCCCCTTTTTCATGCACTTGCGCTGTCTTAAATGGCACTCGGCCTAGTAAGATTGCGGTTTTCTTTTTGTTCTCCCTTGTTTCGCTCCCCTTTGCCTGGTCGCGCTCTGAAACACGTGTACGAGCGTGATATAAATAAAATAATATGTCATTAAAGTCTTACTGCCAGTAGGACTTTAGGAAATCTCCTCTAACACTGGTGTTATAGCTTGTATGATTTGTGTCTATTGGATTACACTCATTTCTGGTTGTATTGCACACAGAGAATCCATCCTCCAGGTCACTACACTATATGAAGTACTAAAACTATGTCCACTATGGAAAACCATAAGGCAGAAGTCTTATGTCGCTTGCTGTTGAAAAACAAAGACACGTGTAAAGATAACTGTCTTAGTACAAAAGGAGAAAAAAAAAAAAAGCAGCGTTAATCCTAAACTTGTTGGATCATCAAACTGTAAGTAGGCCTAGAACTCCTACTTCCTGAATAGATCTAGAAGATAATGGTCAAAGTTTAACTCTTAGCCCTCAACTTCCAGATAACTAGGTAGAAGATGAAAATGTAAATATTAATCCACCTGCCAATCCCATGACCATAACCCTAACCTATATCTATAACATGTCAGCTGAGCTGGTTCTAGAACAAATGAAAAAGCAGTTTGAATTCAGGAAACTGGAAATTCAGTCTGAAATGAGAGAAAGAAATGAGGAAGGAACGGCAACTAAAAGAGATGCAGCATGACCTAGAGATGAAAAGGTTGTCTCTTGATCCCACTTCTGTTTCAGAGACCTCTTACTAGACCACTCCAGAAGCAGAAAACCTAGTTTCCCCCCCAAGATTTGGTGAGTTTGTATGACGAGAAAACTGATAATCTTGATTGGCTGAGTACATTTGAATTTACATGTAAAGTATGATATGGCATTTATAACGCTCCTATACACTAGTGTTTTGAGGCATGACAAGGCAAGAGAGGGGAACAGATGGAAGACAGACAACGATCTTACTAGGCCTTGTGAAATTGAGATCGCGCAAATGCAGAGAGGGGGGGAAGGGAAAAGTGTGGGAGGAAAGGGGCAGGGGGCAGTTCATTACATAGGATGACAGTAAAATAAATTAGGACAAGTGCAGACAGCAGGCGTCAAGTGCTGGTAGGGGGTGTAGGGATACAGCAACGGTCCCTGAGAACAAGGGTTGCCGGGGGGCAGTGCAGGTGTGCAACTGGCGGGAAGGGGATCTGGGCCAGAGATCAGAGGGTAGCCAAGTAACCAGTGCAGTTTCAGCCAGGAAATCAGCAGAGGAGAGGCGGCAGAAGCAAAGAGGAAGGTCTTGAGGTGCTTACAGAACCGGAGATGGTTCTCCTCAAGTTTCAGAGAGGCAGGGAGACTGTTGCAGAGGGAGACCCCAGCAGAAGAAAGATCTACCACCAACTCGTTGCTTGGAGAAGCGACCGTCCCAGAGGGAGTTGGAGGCGGATGAGCAAAGAGCTCGAGAAGGAAGATATTTAGCTAGAGAGTTGAAGGTATTGAGGGCCCAGGCCCCAGAAGGACGTGTGGACAATGCAGAGGGTTTTGAACTTAATCCTCACTGCCACTGGGAGCCAGTGCAGAGATTTCAGTCCTGGAGAGATCCGATCGCTGGCCTTGAGGCCAAGGACAAGTCTTGCAGTCCTGTTTTGGATGAGTTGCAGAGGGCGGAGAGTAGAGGCAGGCAGATTTAGAAAGAGGCTGTTGGAGTAGTACAGCCTAGAGATCCAGAGCTCTGGAGACAGTGAGCTTCTGGGGGAAGGAGAAGATGGGAAGAATACCTCTGAGGAGGTGCAGCTGGTAGTGTGACCTATTAGAGACGTCATAGATGTGAGGAGAGAAGGAAAGTGTGGAGTCGAAGATACCAGACGTCCTATTGGTGGGGCCTAAAGCAACCAAAAAGGATGTTGATAGGACACTAAAGTGTCGACGTTTTCCATAGAAAAACGCTAAATTAAAGTTACCGAGGTTTCCCAGCCTGACAGGGAAATATTCACAGCATGTGAATCCATGAAAGATCCAATGCTGGAGAAGAGGGCCAGGAGAGGCCTGCCACAGAGTGACAGGAAAGGAGGGAGCAGGTGTGCTGATGAGGAGATTCTTACTTGTATTAAGGCAGAGATCATTGGCGGCACACCACTCCTGGATAGCAGACAAGACAGATGAGAGAAGAGGTGGCGGAAGGGAGCCTGAAAATGAGTTGAGTGTCATCCGCATAGCACTGATAACTGGGGCAGAGGGCGGCGATGCAGTGGGCAAGAAGTGCCAGGTATTGGTTGAGCAGCCAGGGAGAGAGGTTAGATCCCTGGGGAACACCACAGGTAGAGATAGAGGAGAGGAAGGACCCAAGTTGGACCTGGGAAGGTCGATTGGAGAGGAAAGAAGTCAGCCAAGCCAGGGCCTGATCAGTAATACTCAGGTTATCACAGAGACGGTTGAGCAGGATGGCATGGTTGACCGTGTCAAAGGCAGAAGAGAGATCAAGTAAGATGAGGACACAGGGGGTGTTGGAATCAAGGTTGGAGAGCAGATCTTCAGGGATGTTCACGAGGTATTTGTGAAAGTGAGTTTGCTCCATGGGTGATCTCTATGCTCCAGCAGATTGGCTGTGATGTAGTTGAATGATGTTGGCACTCTCTGCCAGGTTTCGGAAGACCCCTTCCCAATACCTAAAAAGGTTTAGGGACCACAAGAAGAGATGGTAACTTGTGGGCCACTTGGGTGTGTGAAAGACTGAATAAATTACATGGGTGGATTAAGGGCTACAAGGTGAGCTCTTACAAAGGCATGGGGTGGTTCTTCACGCTAGAAAGTATTTTTGATGCCTGTTCCTCAGAGCTGAGACAACACCTTGCTGACTCCGAAGTGGACCACAAGAAGCTAGCAGTGGCTGCTGACTTGTGGGTGGCCAATAGGGCTACTCACAAGGATTCTGGGGCTCCTCACAAGAGGAAGGGAAAAGTTAAAAAGGAGAAGGATCCTTCCAACAAACAAAAAACACCAATAGGGCCACAAACATAACAAGGGTAAATTCACCCATAAACCACTTTATAGGGCTAGTGAAACCTCTGGGCCAAAACCAAAAAGAGGTTATCAGAAGGCCCCATTCCAAAAGACATTAGGGAGAGTGTGGTTTGTGGATCTGGTGTCAATGTGCAAGGAGATCCCAGGTGCAAGGGTTCACTTTCAGGAATTCCCCTTTTAGATCTCACAGAGAATGGAGTTCTATTCCATTCCTGATAATACTGAAGAGTATTATTGTTAGGTAAGAATTGGTGCAGTCACACAGACGGCACAAGACTCATCTGCTTGGTAACCCACCTTTTGGTATAGGTCTCTACTACATACCTTGGTAGAGTGACTGAACAGCCAGGCTCATCTCAAGAGGGGTAAATGTGAGCTATAGAGCTGTAGCAATGAAATTCATAAATACAAGTAGCCAAGTAACACTTATACTCAAGGTTTCAGTTATGAATAGTTATTTAACATCAGTTTTTAAATGTGTTCTTTAAAAAGGGCAGGATATGTAACAATCAAACATACTTTAAAATACTTTTCCAGCATCAGCACAAAGCTAGTAGATACTCTGTGGAGATAGAGATACCCACCTGGGTATCCAGGCGGGTACCCAGGTCCTGAGCAGGATAGCATCCAAAGCTCCTACACACCAGCCCCTTTGGCGACGTCTCCGAAGCCCTGCGACTCGATCCAGAGCACGTCTCCCCCATCCCTGCATGGGGAATCTATTGAATGTTCCCAGGTGTGCTGGGGAGTGGCCCGGGCCCCACGAAATACGCAGCGAGGGAGAAAGGGAAACAGTTCAGGAAAGCGCGTCGCCGGGTCCCCTGTGTGCCTTGACGATTGCCCGAACTCTCCATGTGAAACCCCGGGGCTGAGCCGGCAAGGGAGCTTGCCCGGAAGGTAGAGCGGACCAGAGGAAATCTATTAAACACCTTAACGAGAGCCTCGCTCGCACTACGCGCACCACCCGCCTGATTACTTTTGAAAGCCCAGGGAAGACTGTGAAACACAGGAAGAAGCAGCAGTGCCGCTCAACCAGTGCAGGTGGGTGATGGGATGTAACATGTAGCGTTCAGAGTTGCACCGAGACGAAACACTTGGCAGAACGCTGCAATACTGAAATCGTTCTACAATACACCCGAGGCGCCGAATCTACATATTGCACACTCTGCAGTCTCTGTTCTCTGGCACATGACGGAGAGGAGATATGGAGGAAAGAGGCACTGAAGATTCTCGGTGGTTGCACAGTGGGGCGGCCCCGCCCCCCCCCCTCCACATTAAGGCCCTTCAACTTGGCGTCATGCCCCTTCACAAAATATATACCTCCTAGATGAGTGCACCAAATCCTCGGAACATTTGAGTTGGGGGTAGGGGGAGGGAACATATCTGTTGTTGAACTCCAAGACCTTGCTGCAGGTGGGTGGAGTGAAATCTGCCTCCTACGCAGGTCAGGTGCGCCACTGTCTGCCCTCTATGGCCACACCCTCAAGGCACCTGAATGCATGACAGTCGAAGACTATCTTAGAAGGAGTAATTGACCCGCTCCCCCGAGTCATTTTGGAGCACGCCAGGCCCGATTTTGGTGCTTTGAATAACTGGGCGACTGAAGGAGGTGGTGTCCTTTTTGGGGTCGACCCACTGAGGTCCATATGGCAGGTCCTTAGTCCGCATGATAGGTCTTTAGATGACCTCTGTATCCTGGGAATAGAACAAAGGAGCAAAGTGCTCTGAACCTTGAAAAGCAGTGCAAACAGTGCATTATAGGGATGCAGCTGGGCTCCTGGAATCACTCTGAACCTATATGACTCAATACCCTGATTCGTATAAGACTGCTATGGCAGAGAGGACGTCCCTCCTTTCACGCTATCATATGGAGACAGAAACACACACAACAAAAGCACAATCAGAGGATTACTGCTCTGGCAGGCCAACCCCTTCCGGGCACTCGGACTGCTGTCGGGGGTTACCCACCAGATGAGGACTGGGCGAACACACTAAAATGTTGCTCGAGTCCGACATTTAGTAAACATCGTCCCCCACCAACGACGTAACTGTGACCGAGACTTTGCTTCACTCCCATTCATCACCCACATATGAAAAAAGAAAACTACTTCCTGCTGAAGGGTTGGGCCCCCGAGAACGGGGCGTGTACCCTCCTTCAGCTGATGGACTATGTTGGGGTTTACCTGCTCTCCCCTAATCAGTGACTAAATACCTGCAAGAGTAGATCAGCTACCACTTGGACTTATATGGACGTTAAATCCAGACTAGCCAAGTTTGCCTACTCTCAACTCCCACCCATTGCTGAATGCGCTGGTATATCTACCATGGAGACCCCGGCTGCTGAAGCAGCAGAGACCAAAGGGGACATTGCTGCCCTCCTGAGTGAAATTAGGAACATGGGAGCCAACATAGGGGGAAATATAGACAAGATTACGCAGCGAATGGATAAGTTTGAATAAAGGCTAGAAGGTTTGGAAAACAATCAAGCCTCTATAGACAGCCTTGAAACACAGATGGACCTTCGATTGAGGGAGATAGAGCAAAGAGAGGGGGATTTTCGACTTAAAATGGACAATTTAGAGAATCGTGAGAGGAGGAACAACCTACGTTTTTTGGCATTCCGGAACAGGATGGTGAGACGGAAGGAGACCTCAGGAAAACGATCCACGATAATTAAATAGTTTGTCGCGGATGAAGAGATCGACGAACCCATAACTGAGAGGATACATAGGGCTGGTGGCCCGACAGGGGGGCCGAGATCAGTCCTCGCCCTTTTCCACAGGTATCAAGACAAAGCCCGACTTCTGGAGAAGACCAGGAACAGTGGGTCAATTACCTTAGGAGGAGCACAGATCACCATTTTTCAAGAGCTTTCATCCCGGAACTTGGCCTTGAGATGAATGTGCGGCCCCCTCACAAAGTGGCTTAGAGAGCGCAGAATCAGATATAGATCAGGCTATCCCTTCTCCCTCTCTTTTGAGCATGATGGCAAGAGAGTGCGACTGTGTTCTGATAGAGAGATCCTTGACTGCATCTCAGAATAGACGCGTGAGGATGCTGGTGATCGAGAGGACGCAGGATAGAATGGAGGAAGATGGGAACTTCAAGGCCCTAGGAGGAAACGGTTAACGGATCTGGAAAATACAGAAGAGGAAACGTTACGCCGAAGGGGATAAATGAGTCTGAAAGATAAATATGTGGACCTTCTGGAGTCTGTCACTTCGATCTGATAACAAATGACGTGATTGATCCTCTGTACTCTGGCCTACAACGCTCCTGTGTATGAAGAAACCACTAATTACCCAACCTCTTCCTAGGGCGGGGAGACGGAGCGCGCTAATGGTGATGGGCAACGAGTATGTTTAAAGTTATCATGAAGTTTAAGTTTGGTTTTAAGGGAGGTTGGGAGGGGGGGCGAGGAGAGGGAGCTCAAATGTTTGAGGGTGTTTTTTGCAAGGGGGCCGTGAGGTAACGGTCTCCACTGGTGGTCGATGCAGGGCCGGTTCCTTTGACTGGACTCGATCGGACGCCATCAACTGGGAAAGCGGATGGGGGGGCGGAGGGAGGGGCTTTGGGTAAGAGCAATATCCTCATTAGTTCACAAGGAGAGACGTAGTGTGCTGCACAATAGGCCACCGAATAGTTGGTCATGGCTGGAAGGCCATTTCACTCTAGCATTTGAGAATGGCAATGATTCCTGATTCACGGGCCGGGGACTCCCTAAAGGTGGGAACACTTAATGTTAAGGGTCTCAACCCCCCCAATAAAGAGATCCTTGGTATGTAGAGAATTTTGTAGGGCAAAGATTGACATCCTCCTCGTGCAGGAGAACAAATATGTTAAAGAGGAAGAGCGCCAAATCCTTGAGAAGCATGCAAAGGAATAGAGTTTACAGCTTCCAAGGTATGGTCTGATGTAGAGGGCCATGCCCTGCTGGTGATGGGCTCTATCGGGAAAGTTAATGTAACCATTGCCACTATTTATGCCCCCAATTCTGGTCAAATCCGGTTTCTAGCCAAAACATTCCCAAAAAGTATGCTCGAGGCCACGGGTCACATTATTCTGGGAGACAATTTCTATCTGTGGGCCGATCCCACATTGGATCGGAAGACAGGCAACCCTGATACGAGCGATCGGGCAGAGAGTGAGCGTACAGAGTTTGCAGATATGAACAAAGTATGGTATGAAAGATGTGTGGGGGAAAATGCACCCGGATGAGCAGGGTTACACCTTCCATTCTGCCCCTCAAAACATTTACGTGAATTTACTACCTCTAAGGAAATTTATAACACTGCAGAAAGATCGGACATTGTTCCGGTCACATGGTCATACCACGATATGGTCACTGCCGATGCTCAATGGGAAAACATACCTGTGAAAGGAGGCCGATGGAGAGGAGAGCCTGTCCTTTGCTGATTTGCAAAGGACCACGGGCTTGCCAGCAGGACAGTTCCTGTTACATAGGGCAGTGTACATAGGGTAGTGATGGAGAGGCTCACAGTAAGATGGCCTGACATTAAGAACCAACAAACAGAACATGAAGTTAGAGAACATACTAAATGTCACTGAGGGGGGCCATGAGATTGCAAGGCTCTACGAGATACTACTGGACAGTACATCCAACGAAGAGCTTCGATGCAAGGCAAAATGGGAAAATGAACTGGACATGAACTTGATGACACGTCATGGAAAACTATAACCCCACCACCACAAAAAGGTTTCCAGAAATGCCAGATTGCAGTTACAGTTTTATATTACTAACAAGGCATACCTAACACTGGAAGTAATCTCCAAGTTCAAGGGGGCAGGCGCTAAGGACTGCCCTAAATGCAAATAAACGGAAGCCGGAATGACTCGTATGTTTTGGGGGTGCCGGGAAATAAAACTTTTTTGGACACAGATAGCTGCAGGTGTGGCTAAGGAAGGCATAGAACTGGACATACGAACCACAGTAGCATGCATTTTGGGCACATATAAGAGAAGTCATAAGAACAAACCGCTGAACAAGCTAAAAGATTTGATGTACATATTAGCAAAAAGATGCATCGCCATGGGGTGGAAAAAGTGTAGTACTGTGGTGGGGGGGGACCTCCAAAAATGGGTGAAAGCAGAATCTGGGGCCTGGGACAACGCACTACGAGAGCAGAAGCTAGACAACAGTGGCGATCTGCAACAATGGGTGGCGCGGACTGTGCCTTTATTCAACCCAAGGAAAGAAAACACTGCCACGGAAGAAGCAGGAAGCTCGCAATCGGAGCCCTGAATCGGCAGGCTCATCCAACGGATTGTGGTCTTGCGGGGGCAAAAGAGGGCTGGGGTAGTTGGGGGAACACGAGAGAATGTTGAATAATGTACCAATGATGTTAAATTGGTTTGCTGGTATTGTTAAAATAAAACAAATTAAAAAAAGAAAAAGAAAAAGAAAGGAGGCAGATGGAGGTGTAACGAAGCTCTCTGGAAGGACCCTGTCTTTAAGGCAGAGATGAAGACAGATTAGTGAATATCTCAAGGTGAAGAATACTGGGGAGATTTCCAGGTTGGTAGTATGGGAAGCAGGAAAGGCAACATGGCGGGGGGTCCTTATGAGAGAAGGGTCTCGCAAAAAGAAATGGCGCTAATTGAGAATAGGCTCAGAAAGGAGATCTGCTACCTTGACTGGGAAGTGAGGAGGGATGATCGTGCAGACCCCAGTAAGATCCATAAGGTGAAAAAGAAAAGAGGAACTTCGCCTTCTGGAACACTAGCAAACCGTGCGTAAGCTGCGACTCCTGAAGCAGACATTTTATGAAAAAGGGGATAAAGCAGATGCACTGTTGACCGCTAGACTCCGTGAACAAAGGGGCGAGCGAAAAAGTACTAGAAATAGCAAATGAAGGGTGCTCCCCAGCCACGAGAAAGCCCACCATTCCAGAGGCTTTTGCCACCTTTTATTAGACCCTGTATAGTTCAGAGGTAGACCCCGACCTACCGGGCACTGAAAGTTATTGGTCATCTGTTAATATACCAAAGATATCGGATGTGGACTCGCAGTTTCTGGAGAGCCCCATAACAGAGCAGGAAATCCAGAATGCAGTCTAGAGGTTGACACTTGATAAATCCCCAGGAGAGGACGGCTACACAGTTGGGTTCCATGAATCCTTCATCTCTCACCTCCTACCCTTCATGGTTGAACTCTAACGAGATTCTAGACAAGGGGGTGGCCCCAGACTCCTTTGTTCAAGCCCTTGTCTCAGTGATTCCCAAGGAAGGGACACAACTGTGTGGCAGGACTGGAGAGGGTTGGTCAACTATAGAAAAACGGTTCCTTCATTGCAATCACAGAGTTGGAGGAAGCACTGGGGCTCGGCACCTTGCCTTTCCTTTCAATTTTTACAGATTAAGGGCATTATGATAAGAGCTGAGTGGAGGGACAAGATAAAGGGAGACCTTACCCCCTTTGAAATGCTTTTGATCTCCAGAACTGAAATGAAGGGTCTGATATCCGCCATATACCGAGAACTGATAAAGGTAGGGAAAGGGACTACTATGTTACTGAAAGGGAGAGGGATCTTGGTGAACACATCGAACCGGGCATGTGTGGAAGAATATGCAGGGCTGCCTCCCAGACCTCAATATCGAGTCAATACAAACTGCATGCTATCAAGTTGTTACACTGATGGCAGTACGACCCACAAAGACTAAGATGTTCCAGTCAACTAGCCCACGATGCTGGCGCGAATGTGGCGGGATTGCCGATTACTGGCATATGTGGTGGGGTTGTCCCAGAGTCAAGGTTTACTGGGACGAGGTTCTGGGGTGGATCAAAGACCTTGACGGTATTCACAGAATTGCTGATGCATATCTCATTTTATTTGGTTTTGAGAAATGTGAGGATGAATGGAGAAGGATCAAAGGCCTGGTTACACAGCTATATCTGGCGGCACGCGCTATATTGGTGACGAGGTGGAAATCCCCAACAGTGCTGAGTAAGGGTGAATAGGTCAATGTGCATCCAATATATGCACCATGGAAAAAAATAACTTGATCCCTACATGGAGTCTACGCAACGTGATGTGCTATGGATGGATTTTGTAGATAAATACATGCCGGTGGTACTAAATTGATTAGTGGAAGGGATACCAAGGGAATGACCCGCCTCTTGCGGGCTAAACCATACGCTGTATGATGTCATAATATAAAACTGGAGCGGGGTGAGAAATGAATGTTGAATACTATTTCCCTAACCAGGGTGTCCCGACATGTTCAAACAGTGAACATATCAATGCCAATGCGCACATGATCGTACGAAGATTGCCCTTTTCAGGGGGTGGGGGGTTGGGCAAAGTCGTTTTGAAGATTCAGTTCAAAGTTGCTAAAATATGTGCAGATTGTTTATATATGTCAATGTGATGCATCTCCAACTTTGATCTGTATTTCCTTGTCTTTGGTTTTTCCTGACTTGTATTTATGAAAACTGAAGCCATTTTTTTTTTTTTTAAAGGAAAAAGATTACAGGTTCACGGGGCATGGGAGCATACTTAAATCTTCCAATGAAGTCTAGATAAAAACCTTTCCCAGCAAACTAGTTTAAAACCAAGTTATCACCTCTGAGTGACAGAAAATACCAAAGTCAAATTGACTAGAAGAGTCTGCAGGGAGCCAGGATAGCCAAAGTCAATTGGAGCACAGTCTATGGAGTTGAGGCCCTTCTTATGTAGTGAACAAAGTTAGAGAGTTTGTTGAAGAAAAATCACTGTAGGGTCACAAGCTGTTACACTTGTGGAAAGTAGAGTTGAAATCAACTGCAACAAAAATAAGCCACTGTAAGTCTCCACTGAGAAGAGCAACGCTAAAGACAGTGAGGCAAGTACCCCAAGTCTTAACAGTACCTCCGGTTAGAAGAGTGGTCCAGCTGGCTTCTGCCTGGTTGCAGTGATGCAGATTCTGGGTTACCAAGCCTCAGTCGTGGGGATAAGAGGGAGGATGTCTGGAGGACTCCTACGGCAGCAATTCAGAGGTCAGCAGCAGCTACGGGCTCTTTTCAGATCACCAGCACTTTGCGGTGTCAGCGTGCAGTAAACATGACCACTGCAGATTTTGGATACCGGTTGGGCTTCCTTCACTCCTCGAGTCCGACACTCTGGTGAGAGGACTCCAGCACTGGTCGTCCTGCTTCTGGAGGGTGCTTAGGAGACTTCTGCAGCTTCTGGTCAGATTACAGACATAGCACTCGACTATAGATTTCTCGACCCCTGGCTCTCGGTTCCTGCAGCAGCAAAGAAGTACAGCCGGTTGGGGAAGATGGTCCAGTGGAGTTAATCTTAGATTAGTTGGTCCCACCAACCGAAGGGAAGAAGCCGTCCCTTCCGGAGCTTCTTTTGTCGATCAGAAAAAGGATCAACAGCAAAGCAGCAGGGCTTCACCGGGCAATTCAATGGTCCAGGTGGATGCAGCAAGCTTCGTTCACGGTTTCTTCCTCAGGTGTTCTTCCAAGTGGTCGACTCTGCATCTACTATTTCACAGTAGCTACCCCAGAATTTGGAACTCGCTTCCACCAAACATCTGTAATGAGCCCTCCCACCCACAATTCAAGAAACTATTAAAAATCTGGCTGTTCAACAAATTCTAATCTTACTACTAACACTATACCCTCCTTCTCCACCCCTCTCCAAACCCTAACACCTAATTAATTTAGAGGCAGCTGATGCAGATGCCGAGGGTAAAGAGGCACCTGCTGCTGCAGCTTTTGTATTTTTACCCCGTCCACCTCGGGTGAATCTTTTTTGACCTCTTTGAACCAACTATCCTCTGCCTTTTCCGAATGCGGAATAAAAGCGAAAGGACTTACCTCTCCAAGAGGTTCCTGAGGGGCGATATGGCGTTTGACGGATTGCAGCTCCCAGGGATTTTGCTGCTGCTTTGGATGTCTAACTTTTCTAGACTGTCATCCGCCTTCTTACCAAACAAAGAAGAGCCGTCAAAGGGCATATTTAAAAGTCTGGCTTGTACATCTGAAGCAAACCAGACTTTCGCAACCACGACAATCTGCAGGTTGTAGTACTTGCCGCCATGGCCCTACTGATACTGTCAGCAGAATCAATGCCAGTTTGAAGGGATTCGCACATTGCGTCTTTACCATCCTTAATGATGTTTAGAAACGCTTCCCTTTCTTCTCCCTCTGGGAGGCAGTCAGCCGCTGATGAAGCACACTCCCAAACTGTGTGGCTGAACCTTGCGAGCGTACAAGTAGCGTTAATAGATCTCAACGTCATGCTACATGCAGAAAAGACTTTTAGCCATAGAGTCGTATCTTGTCATCCCTGTCCTAAGGAACAGTAGGGTATGCCGATCTACTGCCTGATGCAGTTGCTGCTTGAAAAACCGACTCTCTGGAGTTGGATGTTGAGAGAAAAATTCAGGGTCAGTAGCAGATACCCTATATTTGGGAAACTCCTGAGGTTATCCCGCCGGTTAACAAGAAGTTATCAGCCAGTTAGCCAATATCTTTCTTTGTAATGCAGCGTGAAATGGAACCACAGGATCCTCCTTTGGGCCTTTAACTAAAATGTCTGTAAGGTCATCCTGTTGGAATGCAGGTGAAGGTGTAGACCAACCCATGAATTCTATAATCCTTGCCATTAAAATTCTGTAAGGGGTCTCGGCATTTTCCCCTGGGTCTGGTTTGGCAAATTCTATTTCTGGGGAAGTATCTAACCCACTTGCCTCATGTAAGGATTCTCAATAGTCCTTTAACCTATTTTCCTCAGAGGTAAATTCCTCTGGTTCAGGTGTTTTAGTTCTCTGCAACCCAAAGGGTCTTTCTTGATCCGAATCCTCCCCTTCATAAATTGAAGACAATGGCTTAAATCCCATTTCCAGAGTAGAAGGGGCCAAATTTGTCATAATTGGTTGAGAAAACGTCATCGTCGAGGATGTTAAAGGCTTCGAAAACACCGAAAAAGGCGTCGAGAATATCGGAAGAGGCCTCGAAGAGCTCGAGAGGATCAGAATCCTACTCGAGGTTGTCGATGACATTCTCGAAGTCGTGTTAGAGGCCCTGGGTATGACCACTGGCTGTGAGGTAGTGACGGCCGTGGGTTTGTTATTTTTCGGCGTCAACGATTTCGATCGACCTATGCGTCGATGAGCCCTTCGATAATGGCGTCGATGACGCAGATTTATGCGTCAAAGGGACTTTCGACAATGGCGTCGATGGCACAGTGCCTTTGCTCGAGGGTTTGCGACGCTCTTGAGTAGTTTCTTTCGCCGGGTGCAACGACTCGCAGTGTTTCGATTTTTCGGGTCTTTCACCCAGGGTATCACCCTCAGCTGTCTTCGAGGGGGTCGAGGTCGCTTTCTCGAAGACGCTAAGCATGCTTTTACGGGATTCCTCCCACTCAGCCGGAGAGCTATGTTTTGTGGGGCAGGTGACTCTTTCCGGGGAAACAGAGAAGACGAGGAAGGGGATCTTCGACGTCTATTACTTGAATGGTTGGATCTCGAAGAGTGGTGGGAACTGCTTCGAGACCTAGAACGAGAAGGTTTCCTGTGTCGGCGAGGAGACGAATGTCTCGACTCTGCCGAGGAAACTTTCTAAGGAGTTTTAACTGTCTTACCTCTCTCTCTCAAGCTTCCCCTTACGCTCCTTCAAGGCTTTCGCCGTCATGGACATGCAGTCCTCGTACTCCGAACATTGGTGCTCTGATCCCAGGCACCACAAACAGATCCTGTGAGGGTCTGTCAATGACATTTTCTTTCCACAGTCTCGACATTTTTTGAAGCCGGACCGTGGAGTCGTCGGTTCGGATGAGGAAGCCATCGAGTAAGAGTTGGTATTCGAGGAATAATGAAGAATATATCTGACTAACGAACTGAGCAACGCAATTCCGAGGCCCAGGAAGCACGGAAAACAGAACTGAGCAACGGACGCTGCGCAAGTCTATTTATACGCATGATGACATCTGCGCCGATACGCAGGCTGTCGAGGGACATCGACTCGAGGGACGTCGACGCGCAGCGCCCTCTACTGAAGAAAAAAAAATTCCGAGGCCAGCAAGCTGGAGATGATCCATCAAGATAATACGTCGGAGGACACAATCCCTTCAAAACAATTAAAACAAAGGAACAAAGCCTTTTTTCAGGTGGCATATGTATAATCCATTTTGTGTTGCCCCGAAACACCATCTTTTACTAGGCCTGAAGATAATTTCTGAAAGTGTGTCTCTCCACCTGTCCCGAGTCCGGCATCCCCCCCTCCGCCTCCTGTCAGCTCTGCGCAAATCAATTTCTCACGGAAGTATAGCCATGTACTGTTGCAAATAGTCAGTATAGATTCTCTTCCTATGAGCTCATTGCCCTGTGTGTGACTGGAGCAACGCTCTGGCCTGTGTGCCCATCTGTCTCCACAAACCCGCAAGTGCCCCCCCCCCTTGAGCCCCACCTTTGGAGTCACAGCTCATCGGGTCCAGACCCCTCTACCTCTTTGATGCAGATACACATCTAACCCCTTGCAGTGACCAAGTCGAACACCCACCACAGTCTTGAACCCCTCCACACCATATATTCACTGACGAAATAACATCTGTCGATCTGTATCATGAGGCATCAGGTAGATCAAACACCCCCAAGGTGGGCACCAGAGTTGGGGCTCTGTGGTTTATGAATACTTGGGAGGCAAAGGGCAAACTAACCATCCACATGTTATATGAACTTTATAAGCACCTAGTAGTAGCAGGATAGCCACTAGGGCGCCCTCACCCTGCGGAGCTTCGAGCACAGGCTATTGCCAGAAAGAGCTAGATGCGGGGGTGCCTGAGATCCAGGGATGGAGCTGGGCAACAGTTGGGTGTGGGGGGGTAATGTTGGGGAAGGGAGGCGGGAGGGAAGAGGAAAGGGGTGTTTGGGGTGTTTGTAGTTATGGGGAGTTTAAGCTGGGAAACGAGCCTATATAGACTGAGATGGAGGCTAGATCGGGACTGCACTGGTGGGGGGGTGGGAATCAGGGGGGTGGGGAACTCTGATAGGCCATGGGAGACCTTAAAATAATCACGTGGAATGTCAGGGGGCTTAACAGCTATTTAAAGAGGAACAAGGTCATGTTGTACCTGCGTAGACAAAAGATGGAGATCGCACTGTTACAGGAAACTCACCTGACACGGGAAAAGATGGAGATGGTTGCTAGGAAATGGAAAGGGGTTGTGGCGGGTTTGTCATCTCCCGTTTCAACTGTTGCAGGAAGTAGCGGAGACGGATGAAGGGTGGTCATAATGAGGGGACTGGTAGAGAATAGGGAGATAAGCATTGTGAATACATATGCCCCGAATCAAAACACAGCGGCATATTTCAGAACGCTGTGTACCAACCTAAGCGTATGTATGGGGAGTGCAGTGATCTGGGGAGGGGACTTTAATTGCGTGTTAAACCCGAGAGTGGACAAATCAGATGGGAACAGACCCACCCCAGCTGCCAAAGCGTTGCAGACATTACTGGATGACTTTGGCCTGGGAGATGTGTGGAGAACGAGACACCCCCAAGAAAGGCAATACTCTCATTATTCACCCCCGCAGCAGCTACATACGAGGCTGGACTAGGTCTTTGCATCGTCAGAGCTAATTGCAGGGATCACGCAAGCAGAATACAAAGCGAGGGTACTTTTGGACCACTCACCTCTGGTCCTCGGTTGGCAATATTGCCCACCCCTCCCGCCCCGAGAGCAAGGATTCCGACATGGCGCCTCCGAGGCACTTAATGATCCCTTTTTCAGGGAGGATATGAGGGAGGAGATTAAAAATTATTTTGAATTGAATACTGGTAGCGTGGACTCGGCGGGCACATTATGGGAAGCCTTCAAAGATGTGATGAGAGGGGTAGCCATTGCAAAATCTAAAGACCTGCAAAGGGGGGGGGGTGTTGGCTGACCTACAAGAAACAGAACTGGAAAAGGCATTGAAAAAAGGAAGTAACACTAAGGAAGACATGGAAGTGATACTCAAACTGCAGCATGAATGTGAGGGGCACTGGGAAAGACTGTGTAACCTCAACTATAAAAGATATATAGAAAGACAGCATGCGGGAGGGGACAAAACAGGGAGACTCCTGGCGTGGTTAATACAAGAGTGAAACCCCTAGACCCATGATTCGAGCAATAACAAGGGAAGACGGTAGTGCAGCTGACACTCGAGGGAGTTAATCGGGAATTTGCAGATTATTACAGGGTACTATATGGGGATGAGGGGGGAAGGGACCAAGCGACGGTAATAGAAACACTGGAGGATATAGGACTGCCCAAGAGAAGCGCTGAGGAGAGAGGAGCTGGATGCAAAAATTACTTTGGAGGAGAAGAGGTGGTGAGGCAGCTGCCCACTAGCAAGGCTACCAGGGATGATGGACTCCCAAGTGAATTTGATAAAGTATATAAAGAAGAGGTGCTCTCCCCAATGCTAGAAATGTTAAATGAAGCCTTTGAGGTGGGAAGATTACCAGAGTCACTTAGAGAAGCGATCATAATACCGCTTCCCAAACCCAACAAGCCTGGGCATAGCTGTGGCTCCTACAGACCTCTGTCGATGTTGAACCAAGACAGCAAGATATTGACGGCTGCCTTGGCGAACAGACTGCGGAGAGTTATTGGCAAACTAATACACCCTGACCAGACAGGCTATGTCCCGAATAGGAATATAACTCAATCATAGACGACTCCAACGGGTTGTTGAATTGGGGAGCAGGATTGAGGGCGAAATGGCAATTGTGTCTTTGGACGCGGTAAAGGCTTTCGATTCGGTCAAGTGGCAATGGCTGCTGGCGGCCCTGGCAGGCTATGGATTGGGGCCTGGATACATAAGGTGGGCGAAGATGCTATATAGTGAACCTCTGGCCAGGGTCAAAACAGGATCAGTAATATCCGAAAGATGGCAACTTAGTAGAGGCACCAGACCGGGGTGCCCAATGCTCTATATACTAGCCCTGGAGCCCCTCGCAATATACCTCAGACAACAATACGATACTATAGGTATCAAGGTGGGAGGGGATCGACACTTGATCTCCTTATATGCGGATGACTTGCTGCTGTAATTGAGGCACCCGGAGGAAAATCTCCAGTACATCCTGGAAGTGATGAAGGGATATGCGGGGCTGTCTGGTATAGTGGTGAATCCTCAAAAATCTAATATCTTCCCGTTAGGCGGTTATAGGGGAATCCCTGTGGTAAGGTTACCAGTGTTACAAATTCCATGGGCGGTTAGTACTTTCCGGTATCTTGGGATAGACATGTACCACACAGTGGAAGAGGAGCATAGGCACAATACCGAGGTAGCCATTGACACAATCGAGAAGGGTATGAAATTCTGGGTGAAGTTGCCCCTAGTAATGATGGGAAGAGGGGCAATGCTTAAGATGGTGGTCCTACCTAGGCTCCTGCACTATTTTGGGAATATTCCATACCGGATACCCAAGAAGTTTTTCACTAAACTTAACAGCATGTGTAGGGATTTCCTGTGGCATGGTACCCGGAATAGGGTGGCACTATGGAAGCTGCAGAACTTTTAGGAAAAAGGGGGGATATAACTGCCTAATTATGAGGTCTATTATATATCGAGCCAACTGCAGTACATCACCAAATAGCTCTCAGATGAAGTGACCCCCGAATCCAGGTTGTTTGGACATGATTGTGCCCCATTTTACTTGAGAGATGGTCTGGCTGCCCAAGACAGAAATGGAAGAGCGCCCTAAAATGATGCTTGGGTGGAAGATGTGGCGCCGGGCATGCCAGATGATGGAGAAGCCATTCCCATGCTCCCCGCAGGTGCCACTAGTGGCACTAGCAGGGGGAGAAGAGCAGCGAAGGTTGACAATCAGGAACCACTGGGAACCGGTTGGGCTGGTAACAATGGGGGGGACGGGACCATCATAGATTTTGAAGCGCTTGGGGAGGAAACGGGGTTGCATACGGGCCAGTACATTACGTATCACAGAATGGTGCAGAAAATTAGGAGAACATGGCCGGTAACAGTACTGGAAGAAGAACCAGGCGATGTCATAGATACAATTTATTATATAACGGAGGGGGGCACGAGATCTCAAGACTATATGAGATGATGATGATGTCTAAGGTGGGGAAGGAATTAACACAACTGAGACTAGAATGGGAAGCGGAAGCCCAGATGGAGGATGGGCTGTGGGAACGTGCCCAGGGGTACCATAAAAAGGTGTTGAGAAGTGCGAGATTGAAACACATACAACTATATATTACGCACAGGGCATACATGACACCCCAGAGGATATCTAGGTTTGAGAATGCAGGACAACAAGCATGTCCTCAATGCGATGAGGAAAAGGCTGGCATGGTACACATGTTGTGGTCATGCCCGGTCATTGAGTGTTTCTGGGTTAAAGTAACACAGAAACTAGCGGAGAGGGGGGTCAAGATTGTGGTGGGAACAGTATGTGCCTGTTTGCTGGGGGGATTCCCCAGATCACAGAAACTGAAGCATGTGAGTAAATTGAAAGATCTAGCATATGTGCTCACAAAAAGGAGAATTGCCATGGGGTGGAAGACATGCCACAGACCGCGGGTGGAGGTGTGGTGGAAAGAGCTACAGAAATGGGTGGATGCAGAAACCATGGTATGGCAAGAAGCGGGCAATGTAGGAGGAGAGGAGGAGGCGGATACCCTGATGGCCTGGAAACTACTGATAGCAGAGTTGTTTGGGCCAATACAAGGCCTGGCAGAACCTATTGAAGGGGAGACCCTACCACAAGGTGCAGGAACGGAATGAGGACAGTAATAGGCTCGGTATGGAGGAGGGATAAGAGGAGCATTGACCGGAATTAAGCAATGTATAACTGAGCTGTTGATATGTATACTGCAAATTTGGTTTGTATTGTTTGAATAAACCAATAAAAATTGTTTAAAAAAACAAAACTTTATAAGCACCTCCACTAAACATCAGGATTTAGGACGGCTATTCGTCTCTTGCCTTTGGTTCATGTTGTAAGAAAGATTAGTTCGCAATTTGCATCTTGTGAGCCTGACCTTCACCCCTCCAAGAGTGCAGCGGGAGTGACATCCCAGCGACAGCCTATCCGGCATCATCATCTCCTACACATCTTTAATGTATCCATGTGTGCAACCTATGAACCTGTAGTGTTCGCACCTATATGTCTTGTCACTGATGACTGTTTTTACTTTATAATATGCTGCCCCATGTACTGTCAGCAGAGAGCTCTCAGGGCAGCAGAGTTCTCTGTGTGCACAACTTGGCTCATATAAACTTTGTTCAACTTGCAATCCTTCTCCTGGTCTCATTCCCTATTGGGTGTCCATTATTTTGACTTTATTGGTATTTTGTCAAGACATGGCCCATTTACCAGCCAGCCAGCCAGCCAGCCAATCGGGGCTGGGTACATTCAGGCATTCCTAAAGACAAAGGACAGGGGCTGTTCGGGAACCTCCCTCACTTCCTGCCCTTCCAGACACACGGGAGCCAGAGATGGGTTTCAGTAAAGCACCCCGCAAAAGGAAGACAGGGCTCAACCCTGGCTTGGCGCGCAGATTAAAACCCAAGAAAGACCTCACAAACAGAAAATGGTGAAGAAAAGATGACCAGGGCCATTTTGACAATATGGTCACCCATGGGTGCTGTACCGCAGCTGAGGCTTCAGCCTGCGGTAGAAAGGCACAATGGTAGGAAATTTAAACCACTGCCAAAAGCCATTTAAAGTAGAGAGGGTAACATAAAAAATGTTACACGAGTAGGTAGGATAAGGGGGTACTAAGTAACCCCCCAGCACTCCACATAAGATGGTGTGTGCTGGACCTAGAAAGAGAAATGGGTAAGTAAAGTCAATTTCACTTTACCACTCTTGGGAACGGTAGTTCACACAAACCTTATGAGAACTTTGAAGGATTTCTCTGCGACACTGCACTGAAGGTGCCGTTTGTCACCATACAAAAAAGGAGATGCCTACCAAGGTTTTGTCAGACTACAAAAACAAAGGAAACAATCCAAATTAGGTCAAAACACATGAAAGTGAGAAAAAGTTCTGACTCACTCCAGGGTTAAAATTAAAAAAGTCCTCAAGTCCAGCAAAAGAGCTGGGGGTCTCTAAGGTGGGAGGAATTTTGCACAAAAATGAACATTCTACTGAACATCTGCCACTACATCAATCACAGTTGCAGTCTCATTAGAGCCACACTTCCATCCCTGCCACCACATCCGCTTATGGCCACATTTCCATCCGTGCCACTACATCTGCTTCGGTTACTGCATCAGTCACAGCTACAGTCTCATTACAGCCACATTTCCATCCCTGCCACCACATCCGCTTATGGCCACATTTCCATCCGTGGCACTACATCTGCTTCTGTTACTGCATCAGTCACAGCTGCAGTCTCATTACGGCCACATTCCCATCCCTGCCACCACATCCGCTTCTTACTGCATCAGTCAGTGTTCCCATTAGGGCCACATTCCCCATCTATGCCACCTTTCTCTGATGCCCCTCACTTACTTCGTCTCTGGTACAGAATGGAGAACAAATATAAAGAGTGCCACACATGTAAATTCCACAGGCGATGCCAACTATGAATCTGTCCAGTACATGAGTCATTGAGCTTTAAAGACATTCCCCAGCATATAGTATATTTGTGTGGCACCAGGTGGCTTGGGGAGTCAAAAGTAGCTCCTGGTAGCTGTTGTCTAGATGAGCAGGCTCTTCTATGCCATAGCTCCCATCTCCTCTCAATGTCAAACCCAGAAGTGTGCTGTGTGTTCAAAGGGTATTTGTTTCTATGTATAGTTTCATTCAGGATCATAAGGTTTCTTCTTCACTCGGTCCCACGTTCAAATGCGTCGTGTATACACTGCGGTTCAGCAATCGCGCTAAGTGGGTTTGTCATTTTAGAGGAGACAGTGGGACCCTCTGATGGGGCGATGCACCACAGATGGGGAGGAAGAGCCAAATGCACAGGACCGAGTACACAACAACCAGCAGAGAGGCCAACCCATGGGTGAAGGGAAGTGCACAGGGGCCCCGGCAGGGACTGGCAGATCTGCATAACTACTAGTATAAGCAGAGGCACTAACGGGGTGTTTTTTTTGGGTGGGGGTGGTGAGATGTTTGGTGTGGAGAGCAAAAGGCATCTGTAAAGCTATAATAATTGACCGAGAGCCCAACATGTCCAGGGCGTGGATGGCAACATTGGAAGGTGGGAAAAAAGCAAAGGAGAGCCACCATCCCCACAAAGCTAGAGAAGCCCAGGCTGCACCTGGCACTTTCCAACAATGGGAAACTTATGGACTGAAGCCATCCAATCTTTAGTACAGTCTGTCCTGGGAGATGACTAGTCAGACACCGGGAAAAGGGCACAAAGCAAAATGTGTGGCCAGACATGGGAAGATTGAAGGGAAGGGGGTGGTGCGCAGACGCATGCAGAGGCACAAACGCCAGAAAATCAAAAGCTGCCCAATCATGCTCCATAGATTTCTGCCAAAATGAACGAATGTCGCAACCGGACACTGACCAGGAAGGCATCACCATCTTCATATTGAGGGTCACTGGAATTCTTGGCCTGTAAGAGAAGAATGGCACATGTGAGGATGCTACAAGCGACTTGCAAAAGGTTCTTGTTTCGGGAGAGGGGTATACGAACATTGACAAAACAGGGTTCCAACCAAAAGGTAGAGCAGTCTAAGGCTTAAGGGAAGGAGGGAAGGATGTCAGTAAAGTGCATTTAATCCCTATAGCTGCCCAGAAAACAATCCACTTCACTTGTATAGTGGATAATCTATACTTTATCATAAAATCCCAAAATATTTATCAGGTCAATAAGCAGTATAGGTTAAACCTAACTGTCGGGAGTATATTTATTTTTCTTGGTTACCAAAGGTAAAATCAGAGTGGTAAATTTCAAAGTGATCAAAATACCGAAAAGATACCAATTCTTTATCTTTTATTTGGGGGGTCCCCCCAGAGTTAGGTAAGAATTGGTGCAGTCACATTGTGAGACCACACACGACTTATCCGCTTGGTATTTGGTAACCCACCATTTGGTATAGGTCTGTAATACACAAGTTGGTAGGGTGACTGAGCAGCCGGGCATATCTCAAGAGGGGTAAATGTGAGCTGTACAGATATCAGTCAATACAAGCAACCAAGTAACACTTACAACTCAAAGTTTCAATGCATTACTCACCGTAATAGCATTTCTGATGATTGTATCTGCTTAGAATCACATGCTGTGCATAGACTAGCGAGCAGTACACGGAGTTGGAGGTGGGTTGTGAGAAGGCACAGTAGTGAAAAGATGTCTTAGTACTGCTTGTCCCACCTGAGAATCAGACCTAGAATGTTTGTCTAGGCAATAGTGTTTTGTAAAAGGGTGTACATAACTACAGGTAGCCGCTTTGCAAATGAACTCTAGGGGAATGTTTGCAATGAATGCTATGGAAGCCCCAGTGCCCCGAGTAGAGTGCGCTCTAGGCTTGAATGGCAGTTCTCTCTTAGAGAGAAACACGGTGTGATGCATTTGACAATCCACCTTCAGATAGCCGATTTAAAGACGGGATCCCTTTTCAACCAGCTGCCACTGAAACAAAAAACTGCTTTGTCTTCCTCAGTGGTTTAGTTCTTTCCAGGTAAAACACGGCTGCTCTGCGCACATCTAGTGTGTGTAGGCTTCTTTCGGCCATGCTAGTGGGATTCTGGAAGAAAGTGGGTAGTTCGATTGATTGGTTCACATGGAACTTCAAGATGAATGTAGGCGCAAATCTGGGATGAGTGCGCAGAATCACCTCATCCCTGTGGACTGTAACAAAAGGGTCTAGAACTGAAAGGGCCTGTAGTTCGCTAAACCTTCTAATAGAAGTAATAGCCACTAGGAAGGCCGTCTTGTAAGTAAGGTCTTTTAGACTTGCTTTATGTATAGGCTGAAAGTAAGTTCCCATGAGTCTGGTCAAAACCACATTTATATCCCATCCAGGAGCTGGGTGAGAAGAACAAATTATGGTAACGTTCTTTCGATTGGATGGTCCTCCCACATATTCCTCATCTTAGATATATCCTTACCTTCAGCTTTGCTGCATCAGAAAATATTTTCTCTCCACCAGAGGGCGCTCCACTCGAGGCTGCAGCGTCGATGTCCCTCCGCAGCATACGTCGAGCGCCGACGTCATCTGCTGTATAAATGCCTCGAGCCGCACCCGTTGGCCTCAGTTCTGTTTTTTCATATATTGTAGCCAATAATTTGTAGTTAATGGCATGCCTCTTTTGTCCCAAGCCTTAAAAGAACTGAGTGTAAACCACAAACTCTACTGTGGGGTAGGCTGGGAGGGTTGATGAGGAATGCGTGGGAGGAACATCCAATCGAAAGAACGTTACAGTTGGTAAGTCACTTGGTTCTTCGAATGGAGTGTGTCCTCCCACGTACTCCTTATCTTAGATAGACTCCCAAAGCAGTTTTGTATTGGAGGAGGGAGTACAGAGATTTCAATCATGTACAGAATGAAGTACTGATTTAGCAAAGAGACCTCCCTGTGAAGAAGTTGAATCTAGGGCATAGTGTTTTATAAATGTGTGCATGGATGACCAGGTGGCTGCTGCGCAAATATCTTGCACTGGGACACCCCTTTGAAGTGCTGTTGAAGTTGCCATGCCCCTGGGTGAATGAGCCCTCAGCCCATCTGGAGAATCTTTCCCAGCCAATCTATAACATTCAGTTATGGCCAAAATTATCCATCTAGACAAGGTTTGCTTAGTCACTGCCAGCCCCAATTTACGGCCACTGTATCCCACAAAGAGTTGGTCACACTGACATAATCTTGCCAGTCTTGAAATATAGAAACTAAGAGCCTTCCTAGGGTCTAATCTATGAAGCCTTTCCTCCTCCTCACTTGCATGAGGGGGAGGGTAAAAAGCAGGCAGTGTTATTTTTTTTGTGACAGGTGAAAATCTGAGACAATCTTTGGCAAAAGAGAGGGTTTGGCCACAAGAACAACTTCATCTTTGTAAAAGACTGAGGAGGCCTGCTAGAAAGCTCCTGCAACTCACTCACCCTGCGGGCTGATGTAATTGCCACTAGAAGACAATGCATTACTTACCGTGAAAGCATTTCTGATGGTTGTATCTGCTTAAATTCACAGGCTGTGCATAGGTCCGACATCCAGTGGTCACTGCGGAGTATTGCATTTTGTTTTTCGTAGTCGAAAAGGGGACGTCGACAAGGCGTGTCTAACACTATCCCTATAGTGACGTGCGTTGTACCCACAATCCCTCACGCGTCGAGGTCCCTCTGTTTGTATTTTTCTGCCCTGAGGGAGCCTTCTAGACGTGAGTGAGTACAGAAAAGAGAGAAATATAGAAAAGGATGTCTATGTTCCTTCCATCCGAGCGGGGAGGAAGGGTGGGCGCATGTGAATCTAAGCAGATACAACCATCAGAAATGCTTTTACGGTAAGTAATGCATTGTATTCTGATGTTTGTTAATCTGCTTAGAATCACATGCTGTGCATTGACTAGCGAGCAGTACCCGGAGTTGGCGGTGGGTTATGAGAAGGAACAGTAGAGAAAAGTTGTCTTAATACTGCCTGTCCCACCTGGGAGTCAGATCTAGAGTGTGCATCTAGACAGTAGTGTTTTGTAAAGGTGTGCACAGAACTCCAGGTAGCCGCTTTGCAGATGGACTCAAGGGGAACATTTGCAATGAATGCTATGGAAGCCCCAGTGCCTTGAGTGGAATGTGCTCTTGGCTTGAAGGGTAGTTCTCTCTTAGCAAGAGAGAAACAGAGAGTGATGCATTGTACAATCCATCTAGATATAGTGGACTTTGAAACTGCATCTCCTTCTCTTCCTGCTGCCACAGAGACAAAGAACTGATTAGTCTTTCTCAGTGTTCTGGTTCTTTCCATGTAGAACATGACAGCTCTGCGTACATCTAGTGTATGCAGACTTTTTTCTCCCAAGCTGGAAGGGTTTTGAAAGAACGGTAGTTCTATAGACTGGTTTACATGAAATTTCGAGATGAATTTTGGTGCAAACCTTGGCTGTGTGCGTAGAACCACCTTATCCTTGTGAACTGTTACGAAGGGGTCTAGTACAGAAAGAGCCTGTAGTTCACTTACTCTCCTAATGGAGGTGATCGCTATTAGGAAAGCAGTCTTAAGAGTGAGGTATTAAAGAGTTGCCTTGTGCATGAGTTCGAAAGGAGGGCCCATGAGTCTAGAAAGTACCACATTTAAGTCCCATCCGGGAGCTGGGTTAGCTATCGGGGGGTGTATTCTCTTTACCCCCTCCATGAAGGCCTTGATAACTGGGATCTTCCACCACGATACTTTAAGTTGGGAAGTGGTGTATGCAGAAAGTGCCGCCAGGTGGACTTTAATGGAATTGAACACTAGACCTGAATCCAGTAAATGGGTCAAGTACAGAACAATGTGTGGGAGAGCAGTCAACCGGGTTGATGTTCTTACCTCTACACCAGATGACAAATCTTTTCCACTTGCTAGAATAGCAGTGGCGAGTATTAGGTTTTCTGGCTTCCCTGAGGATGTCCATACATCTCTGCGGGAGTTGTAAATGTCCAAATTCTATGATCTCAGGAGCCAGGCTGCTAAGTTCATGGTCTGAGGGCATGGATTGCAGTGTCCTGCCCTTGTCCTGTGACAGCATGTTGTACGGGCAGGGAAGTTTCATTGGGGGAAGATAGGGACATCTCCATCAAGTGAACGAACCATGGCTGCCGGGCCCACATTGGGGCCACTAGTATCATGGTAACCTGCTCCTGGTGCATCTTGTGCACCACTTTGTTGAGAAGGGGAGTCGGGGGGAAAGGCGTAAACAAATTTCCCTGACCATTGAATCGACAGACCGTTCCCCTTGGACTGGTTCTGGGGGTACCTGGAGGCGTAACTTTGGCATTGGGAGTTCTCCAGGGTTGCGAACAGGTCTATATCCGGGAATCCCCATTGCGTGAAGATGTCTAAGACGATGTCTTCGTGCAATTGCCATTCGTACTCTTCGGGCAGGGGGAAGTCTCTGCTGAGTTTGTCTGCTAGCAGATTGAGTTCCCCTGGTACATGTGATAGTAGGAACATGTTGTGTTTGAGAGCCCACTTCCATATATTCTGGGACAGTTGGACAGTCCTGGAGAGTGAGTGCCCCCTTGCTTGTTGAGGTAGTACATGGCTGTGGTGCTGTCTGAGGACCATCACTGTCTTTCCTTGTAAGTGTTCCTGAAAGGCTTTCAGTGCTTTGAACACTGCTAGTAGTTCCAGCAGGTTTATATGCTTGGATGCTAAGCTCGGAGTCCACACTCCGTGAGCAGTCTGATGGGATAGGTGACCCCCCCATCCTGTAAGGGATGCGTCTGTGGTTAGAGTGGCTTCCACTGCGGGTGTGGCAAAAGATTACCCTAATAACAGGTTTTCTTTTGTCCACCACCGTAGCGAGAGAACCAAGGCCTGCGAGACCACCACTAGATCGTCCCATTGTCCGCTGGCCTGACACCACTGGCTGTTGAGCCACTCTTGCATTGGGCGCAGTCGCGCGTGAGGTACCAAATATATACATGACGCCATCATTCCCAGCAAACGCATTGCTTCGCGCACCGTCACCTCTCGACCGGCCACATATTGAGGGATTTGAAACAGCATGTTTTGGACCCTCTCGTTGGAGGGGAAGACGAGGCCGTCCTTTGTTTGAATTAGAGCCCCTATTTGATTTGGCTGGGGTCTAAGCTGGACTTCTTTTCGTTGGAGAAGCCCAGTTGGGACAAAAGGTCTATGGTCTTTTGGGTATTGGAGAAGCATGTTTCGCAAGAATCCCCTGTTATGAGCCAGTCGTCGAGGTAAGGGTATACCGGGATGGATAACCTGCGCAGGTGGGCCGCTGCCACTGCCAGTACTTTCGTGAATACCCTTGGTGCAGATGCTATCCCGAAGGGTAGTACTCTGAACTGGTAGTGTTTGTTCTCTATCTTGAACCTGAGGTATTTTCTGTGCGCTGGCAACATTAAAATATGAAAGTATGCATCTTTCATGTCCAGTGTTGTCATGTAATCCCCCTGTGATAACAGTGGAATTACTTCCTGCAAGGTCACCATACGAAACTTTTGGTGTTTGACAAACTTGTTCGTTGGGCGCAGATCTAATACAGGGCGCATGGTTAAGTCCTTTTTGGGTACAAGGAAGTACACTGAATAAATACATTTTGTTACCTGAGATAGGGGGACAGCCTCTATAGCTTCTTTTTTCAGTAGCTCTTCTACTTCTTGAAGAAGAATAGTGAGGTGTTCCGGTGACATGCGTCGGTTCCGTGGGGGTCTGTACTTCGGGGAACCGTTGAATTCGATGCAGTATCCGTGGGCTATGGTGGATGATACCCAGCGGTCTGACGATATTCCCTCCCATGCTGAAAGGAACGATGTTAGCCGGCCCCCGACCGGTGATGCATGGGAGGGGACCCGAATCTTCGGGTCATTTGTTGGTATTGGGCGTGGAACCTTTGGGGCTGGAGCCGCGACCTCTTCCTTTGCCACGCCGTTGGCCTCTTTGACTGAACTGGGTGTTGCTACCGTGGTTAGAGGGCCAGTTGGTAGCAGAGTAAAATTGCTGTTGGTTTTGCTGCTGGCGTTGGCCACGAAAGGAGCGTCTATTGCCATAGCTGTGCCTGTTAGGGGGCCTAGAAATTTGGTCAAGAGTCTTGATGGTATCAAAATCTTTCTTCGCATGTTCTAGGGCCTCATCAACTGCTTTCCCTAACAGATGTGTTTGTCCTATGGGCTTATTTATCAGGGAAGCCTGGGTTTCCGGCTTAAATCCCGAATTGCGCAGCCAGACATGGCGTTTGAGAAGTATTCCCTGAACCAGGGAACGGCCAGCCGTCTCTGCGGCATCTAAGGAGTTCTTTACGATGCCCTGTTTTACAAGAGTTCCCTCTGAGACTATAGCTAATAGGCGTGAACGCAGGGGTTCTGGTGCGTCCTCTGCTTCGCTGCGCAGCTTGCTCCACTGTGCATCTGCGTAGCTAGCTAGTAGGGAATTGTTATTCGCAATCCTAGTAGAGAAGGCGGCAGAGGTCGTGATTCTCTTCCCAAGTGCGTAGAGCTTCTTGCCCTCCTTGTCAGGTGGTGCCTCACTAGTGGATAGTGGTACCCCCGCCCTCTTTCTTGTATTAGTAAATACGAGGGAGTCCGGAATAGAATGTCCTCTGATGTACAAAGGGTCAGAGGACGAAGAGCTGAAGAGCTTTTCTATCCGAGGGTTGACTCCTCTGACTAAGGCCGGAATGGAAAGGGAAGGAGTTATTCGTCTCTTTATAGAAGCCAGGAGCGGAATAGACTGACTAACAGGGGCTTTTTCTTTAATAACTCTCTCTACAAGTCTATGTTAGGAAGAGTCTCCCCTATGTCTATTTCAAAATGCGCTGCTGCCTTGCGCAATAGTGCATTAAGTGAAGGTTGGTCATCTATGGGAGAGGTGTTTCCAATAGGTGAATCCTTGGGAGGAGAAGGGTGAAAGACATCAGGGTCTGAATGCACTGATGGGGATTGCCAAGGCTGTACTGATGGGGATTGCCAGGGCTGTGAGGTAGCTATATCTTCTTCAAAAGCTCCTGCACTAGTGTAAGGATCTTCTTCAAACCCCTCCTCCTCATGTTCTTCCTCTCCACCCAAACACTCATCTTCCTGGAGGTATTGCTCCTCTTCAGTGAGGTCATATGCGTCTGTAGAAGGGGGAAACAGCCTAGGAATCTTGACCCTAGGGTAATCCTGGGGCCATTCTCTTGGTCTTTTGGGTGTGGGTGGGTTTTGGCTTCCCAAAAACCTTTCCATTTTCTCCATACAAGAGTGGAGTCTTTCAAGGGTCTCATGGGGGACCCCTGAATAGTCTAGAGGGGGGAAATCAGTGTCTTTACCTTCAAAACGCTTGGAATGCTCCCACAACGTCGAAGAAATGTTTCCGTCGCCCTCTGAAAAGCCCTCCGGTAGTTCAGAAGTGCCCTTAGATGAAGGGGGTAGTTCCTGGCTACTTTTGCGCTTTTTCGGCGTTTCCATAGCTTTTTGTGCGGTATTCGACGTTTGTTTCGTCGTCCGCTTACGCTTGTCTTCAGAAACAATTCTCGCCAGGCTCTCGACAACGAGTTCGTCAGTAGAGGGCTCTGGTGTCGACGTTGCCTGCGTTACGCGTTGTTCCTCGACGGCCGCTCTATGGAGCGTTACGTCGGATGATTTTGAGGTAGCGCCCGTGTTCGATGAAAGCCCAATCGCTGGTCGCGGCTGCGTTTGCGGGTGGGGCTTGAGACCCTTACGGTCTAAGGTAGACGCCGGAGTGCCCTGCGTCCCCTTCGGCGCTGATGGATCCTTCGTCTTCGACGAAGAAGAGCCGTGGGTTGTGTGCTTAGGCCTATGGGGTCTATGTGCGTCCTTGTCGCCGGGGTGTTCATCCCCATAAGCAGGGCGTGAGCCGAGCCCGTCGGGGCCAGGGAAGGACGTCGAGGAGCGCGAGCGCTCCTTCTGGGGGTTAATGACTTCCGTAACGGACGTCGAGTTATCACCCTCCTCGTCACTTTCTGTAACAGCGGCGGCGGGTGAGGAAACTGACTTCGACATAGTGTAGTCCGCCCAACTCTTAACTTTCCGTTCTTTAAGAGTTCTTGGTTTCAAGAGCTTACAGGCCGCGCAGCTGTCCTCTTTATGATCGAGGGGCAAGCAACGATTACAGAGCTTGTGTTTGTCCTTCCAAGTGTATTTGCCCCTACAGCGTGGGCAAAACTTAAAAGGTGTCCTCTCCATAGCTGAGGCAATAACTGGTGATAACAACCCCAAGGGAAAGATAGGGGAGAAAGAAAGACATTCTTGAAGAGAAGATAAAAGTTCGAACCCCCACTCTCCCTACTGTATGTTGGCCGGCGAGGCCTGGCCACGTGTTCGGCAGCGCCGAAGGATCTCCTCCGTCTCTTCCCCTCTGTCGAAAACTTGCTCGGCGGAGAAACAGCTTCACAGCTAACGTCGAGGGGAGGGATCTTTAACAATAAGTATAAATTAAGGACCGAGGTCCGTAGTAAGTGTTTGCAATGTCTCTCTAGGAGCTCCGCGTAAGGCGACCATAAGCTGGGCGGAAAAAAACAATCTGAGGGACCTTGACGCGTGAGGGATTGTGGGCACAACGCAAGTCACTATAGGGATAGTGTTACAGACACACCTTGTCGACGTCCCCTTTTCGACTACGAAAAACAAAATGCAATACTCCGCAGTGACCACTGGATGTCGGACCTTTGCACAGCATGTGATTCTAAGCAGATTAACAAACATCAGAAGTATGGTTTTTAAAGTAAGGAGCCTTGGACAAGAATGTAAAGGCTCAAACAAGATGCATGTGAGGAACTTTAATACTAAGCTGAAGTCCCATACAGGTACTTGAAAAGGTATTGCAGGAAAACCATTATTAAGACCTTTTAAGAAGACCTTTTAAGAATTGTGCAATCAAAAAGGTATTTTGAAGTAAGATTCTTCCTCTGAGGAGTGCTTAAATATGGATAGCGCTGCTAAATAACCCTTTATCGTGCCAACCTAGAGCCCCAGATTGGGGTATATAGCAGAAAAGACAATATTGCAGAATATTACACTGAAAAGGGCCACATTGTTATCTCTGCACCAGTTACTGACCTTGTTCCAACAGATTTAGTTGCTGGCCTTCTGGCCAAAAGCACAATCTCCATAACGTCATCCGGAAGGTCCCAATCCTTGTATCTCAGCCTCTCAGAAGCCATGCATGAAGGTTGAGTGTTTTGACCTCTGGATGGAGAACTCGGCCTTCCTCTTGTGAGAGCAGGTCCTCCCGTTGTGGAAGACGTAATGGAGGACAGATGGCCATGTCCAGAAGGTCCGGGTACCACGTTCTCGTGGCCCAATGGGGGGACAATTAGGATCATGGTTTTGCTGAACCTCCTTAGCCTCCCGATTACTTGAGGGATCACAGGTACTGGAGGAAACGCGCAAAGGAGTGGAAATTCCCAGACCACCACAAACATGTCTCCTAGAGCTCCTCTCGGAGGAAAGTCCCTTGAGCAGTACAGTTCGCGACCAGTGTCCACAGGAAGTGCGAACAGATCCACTTGAGGGGTTCCCCAAAGGGCGAAGATCTCTTGAAGGACTTCCTGAGCTAGTTCCCACTCGTGTGAGACTGTGCTCTGCCTGCTCAGAGCGTCCGCCGCTGTGCGTTGCTCTCCGGCTAGCTGAAGCGCCGACAGATTCCTTCTTGTATTGCCCAGAGCCACATTGCCTCCCTACACAGTGGTAGTGACCCTTGTTAGGGAGAATTCTCTGTTTAGGCTGAATTTCCTAACCTAGTGAGTCCCCCAGTAGCTTTGCTGGATTTTAGGGGTTTATTTTTTTTCTCCTGCCAAGAGTGAGGCTCTTTTACCCTCACTCTTGGGCATGATTTGAGTGTTTCTTTGAATCTAGATGTGTTTAATGGGCTATGGGGTCTTTTACTCCATAGGGCTTCATGTGTTTTTGTGATGTGTGTTACACAGCACCCTCAGTGCAGTGACACAGGGGTGTCATAGTGACCCCCCAGTATAGACTCCATACCGTGGGACCGACTACTGTCTCCCAGGGCATGTAAAGTCACCATTGACTTTACTAGTCTTAAATTCTGAACAGAACCAGTACAAACCATCATATTGTGGATGTACTGGCTGGGGCAATTTAATTGCCCCGGGGTCTGTTAGTCGAGGGGGCACGTCTCCGTCCCCCCTGATCGAGTTTTGGCTGGTGGCAGTGGATACTACTTTTTATATTCAACCGCGAATATTTTCTTATGGGATTTCCCATTGTTTTAGGCTACTATCTTTATTTACGGTAGCCTCGAACATACCGCCTGTTTATTCAATTATTATTAATTGTCCGGTTGATATTTTTTTGCCAAAACTCAGTTCTAAAATGGCGTTCGTCTTCTCTTCTGTGACTCCAACCCAAGTCGAGCCCTTTGTTCCACTTTTTGGCGGGCTTCTCCACAGAAGCCCTCCAAAGTGGTGCCACTCTGTCTGGGGTACTTAGGAGGGGAGGAAGGAAATTTAGGCACCCTGGACTGAGTTGCCTAGGCAACTCAAGTCGCACTCCATCCTGATTGGCCCAAGTGGTGACCACCACTTAGCATGTTTGAGTGACAGCTAGGCTGAGTGAATGGGGGTTTGCTGCATAAAAGCAGGGCTTCGGGGACTAGAACTTCAGAAGTCGCCACAGGACCTAAGAATCCGACGAGGGAGAGGCTGAGCCGACCTACCACGACACCACCACCGGTGGAGCCCTGCTGGACTGCCTCACCACTTTTCCCAACGACAGAGGAGATCTCCCGCCGGAGAGTCTTCTTCCTTTGACTGGTGGGGATAACCAGTTTCACCGTCTTTTCGTTTTCCCGGCGTACCTCGTGGCCGCCTTGCCCGTGCCAAGCACCCCGGCAACCGGGATACCACGTTTTACCACGACCGCAAAACAAAGGTACCACCTTTAACCGGAAAACTCCGCGGCTGGTTTCTTCCCTGGTAGTGCAACGACCTTCATCTTTCCTCCAAGTCGAGATCTTCTCTTCCCCTGGAAGACGCAACTTGCACCCCCTACCAGGAACAACTGCCACTGCTGGAGGATCCTTCCCACTTAAGGTACCGTGTCCCGCCTGGCTTCCCTTGCTACCGACTGTACGGGGTAGATTTAGCCCACGGCTTTCGAACCTGGGTTAGCCTGGGTGTATTTGTGCTCTGCTCTCTCTAAGAGTGGGCCCAGCCTTTGGACTTTGGCTCACCAGTGACTTTTGCTCTTCTGTCTTGCTAATAGTGTTCCTGAATCTTAGAGTGGTGTACCTTTCCATATTCTGTCTTTTTCCCTCCCTTTCTCAAACTTATTGGAGTGCAATCTAGTTAAGCGCTCACCTCTGTATGAAAATAAGTGGTGTTTTACTGTGACTTATCTGATAAGGAAAAAGGGGTGTATATATTATAATAGTAAATGTGTTTAGAATATTTTATAACAAGAGTGCTGGAGTGTTTCAACCGTGTGTTTTTAAATAAATAATTATATACTTTGATACCAAAGCTCTGGTCAGTGTTTGCTTGTATTGTTGTATCTGAGTGCCTATTGTGTATACTTTGCATACTGCCTAACTCTTCTTGAGGGAAGTCTGACTGCTCAGCCACAGCTACCAGGTAAATCTGGGTGGTACAGACTGCTACCAAGTGGGTTTACTGCCAACACCTGTAGTCTTAAATCTTTTGCAGTGGTCCCTAAGGGAACTGTACAGGTTTCTGCCTAACAACCCTACTCCTCTCATGTTGAGGTAGTACATGGTCACCGTGTTGTCCGTCATTATCAGGACATTCTTTCCCCATACAGAGAGCAGGAAGTCCTTCAGCGCTAGTCTGATTGCCTTCAGCTCCAATAGGCTGATATGTAGTTTGGACTCCGATGGAGACCAAAGACCGCTGATTGTCAACTTGTTGTGTGAGCTCCTCATCCTGCGAGTGAGGCGTCCGTTATCTCCGGCCATGGTTGCCAAAAAGATTCGCCCTTGAGGATGTGTTTTCTGCAAGCCCACCTACATATTGAGGGATCTGAGAAAGCATGTTCTGAACCCTCTCTGGGTGGAAGACAAGACCCTCCTTTGTCTGAATCAGAGTACCTAGGAATTGTTTGGCTTGACTGGGGTCTAAGCTGGATTTCTTCACGTTGATTGAGAATCCTAGACTGAATAGAAGGTCTATTGTCTTCTGCGTATTTCTTAGGCATGTCTCGTAAGAGTCCCCTGTTATGAGCCAGTCATCGAGGTAAGGGTAGACAGAACGGATAGTCTGCGCAGGTGTGCTGCTGCCACTGCCAGGACCTTCGTAAACACCCTTGGCGCTGAGGCAATGCCGAAGGGGAGTACTTTGAACTGATAGTGCTTGTCCTCCATGACCTTTAAGTATTTTCTGTGCGCCAGCAACATTGAAATATGAAAGTATGCATCTTTCATGTCCAATGTTGCCATGTAATCCCCGTTTCAACAGTGGAATTACTTCCTGCAGAGTTGCCATACAAAACTTTTGAGGTTTGACAAATTTGTTTGCTGGTCGCAATTCTAGTACAGGGTGCATGGTGAAGTCCTTTTTGGGTACAAGGAAGTACACCGAATAAATACCCTTGTTTACCTGAATACTAGGGACTGCTTCTATGGCATCTTTTTCCAGAAGTGCTTCGACCTCTTGCTTCAGGATTCTCAGATGATCTGGCGTCAGGAGTCTTGTCTTAGGCGGTCTGAACTGTGGAGGCCAGGCAAATTCTACACAAACCCATGGGCGACCGTCTTTAGAACCCACTGGTCTGAAGTAATCCCCTCCCATGCCGAAAGGAAAGATGTTAAGCGCCCCCAGACAAGTGCGACATCGGCGGGCACCTGCATCCGTAGGTCACTTCTGACCAGAGGCTGCAGTACCCCTGGATTTAGGGCCTCTGCCTTTGCCCTTCCCATGTCGCTGACCCATAGGTGGATAGTTGGCGGAGGTGCTGGATGCTTGACTTGAGTTCCAGTTGTTTCCCGTGTTGTAGATGTTTTGGGCGGAACGGGATTGGCCTCGAAAGGACCGTCGGGAACCATTTCCCCTCTGGGGGGAGGTTTTATGTGATCTGTTGCAGGGACTTAAGAGTCTCATGCACTATTTTGGCAGTCTCCAGAGCTTTGTTGACTGCTTTACCAAAGAGATTTGACTCTTAGATAGGCGTGTTAATAAGAGCAGCTTGGGTCTCCGGCTTGAAGCCCAAGTTTCGGAGCCAAGCGTGCTGTTTAAGCAGTGTGCCCTGAGCCAGGTATCTTCCTGCTCAAACATTTTGGTTGACTCGTCTACCCTTGGCCACGATGACGAGTAATTTGGTTTTTGCGGTTTCAGATACCTCCTGGAGACCTTCTTGTATAAGGTTCCATTGCGCGTCGGCATAACTGGCAAGAAAAGTGGTGTTTGCTATGTGCGTGGTAAAGGCAGCTGCCGTGGTAATGCATTTACCCAAGGCATATAATCTTTTCGACTCCTTATCGGGAGGTGCCTCTCCCGTAGCAAGGGGTACTCCCACCTGTTTCCGGGTGGTGGTAACTACTAGGGAATCGGGGGTGGCATGGCTTTTAATATATTGGAGGGTCAGTAGGCGATGGCCGAAATAATTTCTCCACCCTTGGAATGACTACCCTGGTCTGGGCTGGTGTGACAGGAGAAGGAGCCAGTCTCCTTTTAATGGCATTTAGGAGATGAATGGCTTGACTGGAGGAGTATTTTTCTTTAAGAATGTCCTCCACGAAATCTTGTTCAGGTATGGCTTCTTGGGTGGCGATCTGAAAGTGATCGGCTGCCTTCCTTAAGATTGCATTAAAGGCCATCTGATCGTCTATAGGTGTAGCTTGGCGGGCCGGGGTGGAAAGAGGAGTCCACACACAGGACATCTGTGTCCTGATTGTGATTAGAGAGTGCCCATGGCATCATATCAACTTGAGTGTCCTCCCAGTTGTCCGTTGCATCCGCCTGTCATCTGCAATAGTCTTGTAGGAAGGTATTCTCTTCTCCCTCATCATAAATATATTGATGTGTCCATTTGAAATTCGTCCTCAGGGTGGCCAGAAATGAAATGGTCCTGAGAAGATTCCAAATTTCCAGTTGACACAGAAAGGAGGATCCTCTCGAGGTCTCTTGGGTGTAGGGTGCACTGAAAGTGACAATCCTTTCCAGGCAGTCCATGCACCCTTCAAATGTTTCCTTGGTCCATTTAGATGAACCAGAAGGTGCAAATGGTGGAACATCATAATTTTCTTGCCTTTGGCTCTGAAATGTATTGGTAATAGTGCTAAAAGGCTCCCGACTATCCTTCTAGTCTACGCGAGCATCGTTGTGCTGTGGTGCGTCTTCAGGAGTGTCCGTGGCATGCTCCATGCATTTCGACGATTCCTTAGGCATCAACCCCACTGCCGAAGTGATCCTCGCAATGCTTTCGGCGATGTCCGGCGAATCGGGGCATACCGTAGGCCTAGCAGTAGGAGGCGAGGTAGGAGGCCTAGCAGTAGGTTTTTCACCTATCGATTGACTAGAAAGCCTAACGGTAGATTTTAGTCCTACTGGGGCCTTAGGGGTCGTAAGAGCTTCAGACGAGCGCGCCTCGGCGGCCAAATGTGATTTTGAGGTAGCGCCCTTAATTTTAGAAGGCCCAGTCACAAGACGCTGCTGCGAATGCGGGGAAGGCTGTTGATCTGCAGGATCAGATTATTCCGTCGAGTCGAAATGGGTGAAAGCGCCAACAGGACCGCCGAAAATTTAAACTGTCGAAATTGGGGAAGGGGTGCGTTTAGCACGTGTTTTATGTATGCCCCCATTGCCGGGTGTTGTCCCCGTAGCGTGACTTGTGTCAGGACCTAGAAGGGTACGTCGTAAGGTCCATGGCATCCGGTACAGATGTTTGGTCATCACTAGTGCCCCCGTCACTTTAGGAGGGTGCAGAGGTGGGGGAAGAAGATCTAATCCGCAACATGCCGTAGGCGGCCCACTGCTTAACGCTACCCTCCTTAAGTGTTTTGGGTCGAAAGAGTCTACAAGCTGTGCACCGCGCTTCGTCGTGGTCAAAGGGCAGACAATTATTTCACTTATCGTGTTAGTCTTTCCACGGGTATCTACCCCGCAAGAGGGGCAAAACCTACATGGTGTCCTTTCCATAGCGAAAGGTAATAAATCTGATGACCAGACCTAGAGGGTAAAGAGGGGGAAAGAGGAGAGACATAGCCAAAGATATGACCAACCCGACCCCACTCTGCCTACTGTGTAGGCCGGCCAGAGGGCCCAGCCACGTGGACGACTGCCGCCGGATCTTAGGCGTCTAGGTCCACCGCCGTCGAAGGTTCATGCAGTCTTCATCGTAGTATTTGAAGCACAGTCGAAGTGACTTTAGAGGAATAAACCGACAAAGTCGGTAGACAAGGATAAACAATGTCTTATGTAGAGCTCTGCAATAGGGCGACCAGTATCTAAGCGGGGAGAAAAAAACAATCTGGGGGACCTCTGCACGCGAGGGATTTTGGGTAAACTACACGTCACGATAGGGATAGTGTTACAGACACGCCTATGCAGACGTACCCCTTTCGGTCCCCGAAAGACCAGATGCAATACTCTGCGGTTACCACTAGATGTCGGACCATATGCACAGCATGTGATTCTAAGCAGATTAACAAGCGTCAGAAATGTATTTACACATACGTTTTAGTTTAGCATTCTTTAAAAAGGGCAATTGTTTTCAACAGTCAAGCAAACTTTGGAATCACTTTACAAAGTCAATAAAGTTGGTGAATACTCTTTGGATATGCAAACACATTTCTCCTACACCCTGAAATGACTTCAATAACAAGGATAGTATTGCATTTCCTTCCCACTCTCCCCCCTTCCTTCCTCATCTATGTCTTAGCTCTTGCACTATCTGAAATGTCGTCAGGCCGAGTATGATAGTTAATTTCACATCCTTACTGTTCATGGCCTGTAAGAATTTGGTTGTATTTTCCCTTGTTCCCTCCCTTGCCTTGAAGCACTTTGAAACACATTGTGTATAGGCGTGATATAAATAAAATATCATATATCATAAACACCAATATACTTTTAGACTCTGGGTTCAGGAAGGGTTGAGGAAATAGAAATGTTAGAACATACTTAAACAGGAAGACAGTTTGAATCCTTTCCCAGCAGTAAAGGTTTTCAGCACATTACAACCTATCAAGGGACAAGCAATGCCAAAGTCAATAGACCAGAAGGGTGCTTTTAAGGGAGCCTAGACAGCCAAAGTCAATTGGATTCAGTCGGAAGATTCTGATGCACATCTTGGATAAAAGTCTTTCACAAAGTCAGATACTTCAAAAAATGATCACTAGAAAAGGAGCACAAGGTGTTAGGCCTGTGCAAGGGGAGTTGAGCCAAACTGAAAGTTAAGCAAGTGCACTTCTCAAGTGAGAAAGCACGACTTAAGGCAAGAAGTAGCCCAAACCTAAAAAGTAGCTCTGGTTTGAAGACCGGTTGTCCAGCTGGCATCCATCTTGCTACACCCAAGCAGACCCTGGTTCCTGAATGTAAAAACTGGAGGGGGCCATCTGTACTTCTGCTCCCTATTTGGCAGGCGAGGCACAGAGCACCTCATCCAAGATTCTCCATTTGGTATCGTGGATGAGCAATCAAGGCGTAAGCTCTCAGGAGGTGTAGTTTAGTCCCCAAGCACCCACAAAGGAATGTCCACACACTATGTTTGTGATAAAACAGTTCTTTATATAAATAAGGTTTCAATTATATACAGTCACAATAACACACTTTGTGTTCAGGCAATTCTAAAATGGTAGAGGTATACACTCTCAATGCGGTACCACAATCACTTCTTAGATTCCTTAAAATACATCAACTGTAGACAGTTTCAAATGGCATACAAATAATTGAATAAAGTGAATCAACAATAGTCTTAGGAGAAAAACAAGTTGGTTAGACAATTGACAGAATACTGGGCCCCTACCAGTAGGCACAGTTCTGTATGAGGATTCCCTCCCACCCCCCACCTGGGCAACCTGTAAAATAAAGTATATTGACAAGCCCCGTCCATATATTGTCTATTAGAGTCTCATTTCCTTCTATACATTTTCTACTACCCCAATGTACCTGGTTTAGCAGAGTTCGATGTCGGGTCGTCGACTGATCCTTCTTGAGTGACTCCCTTTAAAAGGCAGGAGCCACAGATCGAGACCCCACGAAGAAAAATGTGAACAAAGACGGCAAGGGAGCAGCTTCGGTCCTGGCAGTGTTCATCGACGATCGGTCGTGGACGTCCTGCGAAGATGATGCGTGCGGTGCACCTAGACGACAATAATTTGTTGCTGCAAAGAGTCAATGAAGAACTTTGGCCCAGCATGGGCGTCGCCATCTTTGTGGTCTTTGTGTGGCGGGAAACCCACTGGCGGATTCTCTTAGGTCGTCGGCGGCCTGGACTTTCTACGGCGGGACAAAGCGGTCGTCGGGGGTGAGCGAGGGAGTCCTGGATTCAAAGTGTTCTTAGGCAATGGAGCATTGCGGCTCCGGTCGACGAGGATAGTCGTCAACAGTGATGGACTTCAATGTCCGGGCCCTTTGCTTCGCGATTCCACGTTGGTCCTCGTCACCGGTCAGCAGCCTTTCGAGGACTGACTTCCAGGGCACTTCGGCGAAGGTTAGCTGGGGCACGATGGTCCCTTGTAGCTCGGGGAGAGGTCTCCCAGATAGGTCCTCTCTTGGATCAGTTTATTGAAGGCACAGCTACGTTCTGATTGCGTTGAAGGGAACAGTGGTTCATCTTCTTCTGGCTCGGCTTCGATAGTATGCATCAAGTATTGACTTCAGCTTCTGAACTATTTCCATCAGTGAGAGGCCCCCAGATATACTGTTTGGTCTCTTATTCACTCTACTTGGTAACACTCAGGCAACCAATCACTCAGAAGGGCATTCATGCAGGCAGCCAATCAGGCTCACAGTGCCTTTAGGCCATTCACTTACCTCCAGACACTCACAAAAAGGAATGTTTATTGCAGCAAGTACCCAGCCAATCAGCACGCCACACTGTATTAATACCAGTTTCGGGCAGGGCTTTCTCATTCATTGTGTTTCATAACAGAAACCAGACACCCATAACATGAAGTGCATATTGGCCACAGTCCATTCACCCAGGTCCCACCCCAAGGGTGTACCCACAACATACAGTAATTGGGAAGGCTCCAGCCAGTCTGGCCGGCACTTCCCCCCACACCACCATATATGGAACTTCTACCAAACAGCCAGTCAGGAGGAAGGGACAGAGTCACGGCTTCCCAGGACTTTGGGAAAACAAGGTTACAGGCAGTAGAAAGCAAGAGGCCACAGGAGCCATCTTGTCACCTATCAGGAATCAATTGATTCCAATGGCAGTGCCTGGGTATCTCAAAATGGAGGATACATGGAGCACCTGCCAAATTCAGCATGGAGATGCCACAAGCCCATACCCTACTGTGGGCCACACACACAGGTGCCCAAAAACACTAGGGGTACAGGGTTGTACCACCACCCATGGGTGCCATAAGGTTATCCCAAGGGTCTGTTCACCATGACTAAAAAGAGGAAGAGCTGCACTGCCAGGAGTACCACAGATTCCTGGGCAGAAAACAATACAGAACAATCATGAAAAAAAAACTCTGTTCCTCCAATGCATTTCCAGCATCACATTGAGCCTCAGTCGTGGAGACAAGAGGACGCCTGGAGGGCTCCTGCGGCAGTACTCTGGAAGGATTTTGACAGCAACAGGGTCTCTTCGATTCAGCAGCTCTTCGCTGTCTCAGTGCCTTGCTAAGAGCACTGATGCAGAACGAATATCTTCGTTTGGACATTCCCTGCTCCCTCGGTCCTGGATGTTGGAGGAGGCTCCTGGAGCTTTTGTCTGAATTTGTTCCGGGACAACGTTGCACTCGGTTATGGACTCTCGACCCCTGGCATTGGGCTTCTGCAAGACTGGAGAGGCAGAGGCACGAGTCGGGGATTGTGCCAAAGTGTACTTTCACAGGGCTAGTTGGTCAAACCAGCCCAAGCGGAGTAGTCATTCCTCCTAGAGCTTCTGTTGATGCGAAAAAGGAGGTCAGCACAGCATCAGGGCTTCACCTGGCAATTGAAGGACAAGGAGGTTGCAGCAGGCTTCTCAAGATTTCTTCTTTGGATGTTTCTTTCAGGTGGTCGCCTCTGCCTGTAGTCCCAAGAACCTCGCTTTTTAAGCTCACCCTCACTTCCTGTCCTTCCAGACACACTGGAGTCAAGGGCAGGCTTCAGGGTTGAAGCCTGCCAAAGACAAACAAAGAAAGGGCTCAAACCTGTCTCAACGCACGGAGTAAAACCCAAGAAAAACCTCACAAACAGAAAATGGTGAAAAAAAGAAGACCGGGGCCATTTTGACAAAATGGACACCCATGGGTGCTGTACTGCAGCTGAGGGTTCAGCCTGAGGTAAAAAAAATAAAAAACACAATGGTATTAAAAAGTAAACCACTTCCAGCCATTTAAAATAGTGAGGTTAACAAAAAAGGTTACACGAGAAAGTAGGATAAGGGGCTACTAGTTAACCCCCCCCAGCACCCCACATAAAATGGTGTGTGGTGGACCTACAAAGTAAAAAGGTAAGTAAGATCAATTCACCTTACAATTCTTGGGAACAGTAGTTCACACAAGAAAAGTTATTGAAACCTTAAGAGATCCAAAGAACCTCTCAGTGACGCTGCACTGAGGGTGCTGTGTGTCACTATACAACAAGCAGATGCCTCTGGAGTTTGTCAGACTCCAAAAACAGTCAAACCAAAATCCTAATCAGGGAAAAACACGAGAGTGAGAAAAAGGTCCACTCACTCGGGAGTTAAAATTAAAAAGTCTGAAGTCCAGCAAAAGAGCTGGGGGTCTCTAAGGTGGGAGGAAATTAGTACAGAAATGAAAATTCTCCCCAACACCACCAAACCCTCTTGTTTTTCTACCTGTTAACCCCACCCCATCCCCACCCATTTTAACCCCTTACCCCACTACCATACATATATATTTAACATTTTCTGTATTTTGGCTTCCGGTGAAACTTAGCACCCTTTTTTTGGTAAAATTAGTGGGTACCATTTTTCTTGCGTGAAATCTTCACTACGACTTGCCCAGCACCGTTTAGCTGGAAACCTGGATTTATTTGCCAATTCCATCGTGAGCGTGGGAACCACCCCCACTCACCCTCTCTTTTACTCTGAGGCATGGAGCCTTTTTGACCACTTTTTTGGCATCTACAATTTCTGTGCAATGTTGCTGGGAGCTCCTAGAGCTTACCCCTCATTGATTCTATGATTCCCCGACTAGCGGCTCAAGTTAGCAGGACGAGGGGATACTTTTTATCCCTTATGCGTTTTATTTTTGGAAATCAGCACACCCCACCTTAAGTGGAGCGCTGAGGGGGAGACAATGTATCCCTTTCTCGAGTCAGTGACACGTTCCTCTGTTCAGACTGGTGGTGTTATACTTCGTGCATTACGTTCTTGTTTTGTTGCAGGCTGTTTTCGGCTGCGTCAGGGGACACCATTTACCAAATTGGTGGTCTTATTGTTTTTAGCCCTGAACAAGATGTCCAGTACTTTCATATGCCTTCTACCTTGTCGGGCGGGGAAGAGTCCTCTTGTCCCTTTGTCTTCAGCGGGCTTCCGACTGAAAGCCTGCAAAGCTTTGCAGAATGCCTGGCAGGACAGCAAGTGGGGGAGGTGACAAACTCCCCAACTTACTGTCCTGCAGTGTGCCTGACTGAAACCAGTTCAGACTGGGAGGCTGACAAGCCCAAACCCCTCACGTTTGAATGGTGCATGGGACATGACGGACTCAGCCAGTGTTCCTGGATACATTCCAAGGAACTTGAGCTGAAACTGAGTCAACCGGTGGAACAGAAGGTGCTGAAGAAGCAGGAAGCAAGACAGCACTAACAACTCAAACGCCTGCCAGAGCATGGTGAGTAGCCGTGCCAACCTCCACCTCCTCCGCGATAGGGAAGATCCAAAGACTACTACCTTCCATGTACTGGTGTGCCTAACCAGTCCCAAGACGAACTACAATTTGCACCGTCCCTGGAAGAGCTACAACCTCCATGACCTGAAATCTTCCAATACCCGGGGTCCTGTGCTGCATCGTTGTGCATCGTCGCAGGAGGCACGGTTTCACCTGCAACTTTGAGGGTATCCCCTAGACCTGCACCTACTCAAATTGGCTCCCAAAGGTCCAGTCCCCAGAGGCGAGCACCAAGAAATGAATAGTTGACCACTACAACAACAGTCTCTCCACCGAGCCTGAAAAAGGTGCCAACAAGCCAGAACTGCAATCATCTGAAGTCCAACTAATGGCTTAGTAAAACCATTCAACTGAGACAGTACAAGACTCCACTCTTAGCATAAGGCTGTACCACCTGAGTATATGGTAGCGTAGACAGAACAGCCAGGCTTAACTTAGGAGGGAGAGAGGGCTGTAGAATCAGAACAAAGAAATTGTGACAAATATGGTCCAAAGAAACACAAAAATACTATTTATTGTATAAATGGTGGAGTAAAACAGAGTAAAGCAGTTCGCAGCAGGACCTGCTTTGGAGTTTCCAGCATGTTGCAGACCTTCACTAAAGGGTTAAAATGCCCTGCATTGCAGAGCACAACTGAGTAAAGCAGTTTGCAGCAGTTCCCGGCAGGGAGCGGCCAGCCGGAGTGGCAATCAGCCATTATTGTCTGGCGGAACTTGGATTTGATGGAACCGGACCTTGATTTGCCTTGAGGGAGAACGTGGTTACAGACTCATGCACAAGGTGAGCCCTTTCATCTGCAGGTCCCTAATCCGACTGAGACTGCCCTGACCTCTCTTGCCCCTGCTCTCTTGACAAAGGTAGTGGTTGTAAACACCTGGTCACCGGTGGCCCATTGCAACACCCTTCTTTTCGGATCCTCCACTGCAGCCTATCCCCTGGTCCCAATTGTCCAACCGTCAACACCCAGGCTTGACGTTACGGTCATCGAGATGCTGGGGGCGGAGAGGAAAATTCATCTTTCTCTCAGTACGCCCCAGTGGGATTCTGTATCTAAGGAGTGTTGGCCAAGTGGGGAGCTTTGAGTGGGTTGCCCTGAGCGGCCCCACTTTGGATGCAAATGTATCGATGTTGAAACTGAAAGCATAGGGACCAGAGATCGATAAGAAGGGGGCTGAGAGTAGTCTAAATGGCCTGGGAGAGGGGGTGGCCCTGATGTTGGCACTACTAAAGCCTTACCTGTGGCTGGAGTAATGTCTTCACCACAGTTGGAGGCAAATCACGCTCCCAGTTCTATCTCGGCTCTCCCCCCTGCTCAGCTTAAAAACCTAGCTGAAACTCGGGAGAATGTTCATCCTTCCCCAATAGCACTGTCAACTTTGGCGCTTCGTCTGTCTCAAGACATCACCCTTATTCAAGGTTCTTTGACGAACAAGGCCAACTGGAACCTTTACAACAACCCGGTGCCCATGAATGCGTTGCTGAAAGATCTTGCGTCTCCCATGGCTCGAGGAAATTTTCATTTAATGCATTTACTGGATGGGACTGCAACGTTATCATTGGGGTCAGCTGCATTGGAGGTCCCGGATAATAATGGGGGCAATGCTGAAACCCGATATGGTGGTGGAAGGGGTGAATACAGTGCCTTTGAAACATTCTGATGAAAGCGTGGGAGAATTAACTTTGGGTATGGCGAGAGGTGGGGCAGAAATTGGTAACTTCTGCAGTTGAAACATACCCGCCGGCTACGACGAGCATTGGATGCTCTCCTTTGGTCTCTTCCATCCTACAAAACTCTTTAGTGGAATCAGGTTAATCGCTCAACGATTCAGTATATTTACCACTTAACCAGCATCGCAGGCCTAGCTCAGTGAACAACCCGATGCAACAAATCCAGTCGACGATCATGTGAATTTCTCTTGCTCCTTTTAAGCTATTAATGAAGATTTTAAGGACCAAGCCACTTTGTTGGCAATGGTCCACACCAAGCTACTCTATTTAGTGGCATTCTCAACAAAATTCCAAGCTAGACTTGACTACGAGGCGGAACAAACTAACAAGTGGCAAAATAGGCTTTGTGATATGGCCAGTGGGGAATCAAACGGATGAGATAATGGATGAAATCCATTCTGGACTCTCAAAGATGGATTAAAACCTTATTGATTACTCAAGATAGATTTCTTCGTATTCCTCTTTTGTGATCGGGCTAGATCGTCCCAGAAATAATCAACGAGCTCTGACAATCTAAAGTCTGGGCAACTGTTAGAAAAAAGTCCCATAACACTGAAAACTGTATCCAAGTTGTTAAAATGCAGTCTTTGAATGGCCAGTCCGTTCGCACCCGGAAGGAATCAATGAGGGAGCTGGGTCTGGGAAGAGGTCCGACCCTCATTGCTTCCAAGGAGAACAACATAACGGAAACCGACGTTGAGGCCTCTCCGTGGCCAATTGCTCTAGCCTCTTAGAAGGACACCCCCCCCCCACCCCCGAGTTACCAAATGGATCTTTGGAGACCTAGAATTTGAATTTTTAAATTTTTGGGATAAAGCAGAAATGAATCAAAAAAATTCCTCTATTAAATCAGTTGAAGAAATTGAAAAAAAATCAAAAAAAAAAAGCAAAAAACAAAGCCTCTTCTGCATTTGTTCGTAATTTGAATGAGTCGCAGCCTCCGGTGGACTCTCATACCTCCAGATGTGAGTAGGCCGTCACCTCCGGAGCTGCTTTGATATCTCTATTGAACATTAAAACCAATGAGAGGACTGATTTCACAAGCGGAAGTATTGGACAGTACTTCGGAGTGTGCAGACTCCCAGTCAAGCCCCTCTGTAGACTACTCAACTTATTCAGCTGAATCATCCGAAGAGACGTAAGGAAAGTGTCTCAGTTGGAGCCCCGTACTTTGGAAGGGCGGAAGAACTGTCCATTGATTGCCTCATGCTCTACTACCAAGTTCAAACAGCCTACCTTGAGCCATGTAGATGAAATTAATTACTTAACTTTGGCTGAACGAAGACAGAGGGTGGAAGAAAACAAGGACCTTGGCAAGCTTCCTTTTGTCTAAGGATAGTAGACCTAGATTTAGGAAAAAGTGGGGGGGGCTGTGGTAAGACCGAGCCCATCAAACTTTTATTAGAGCGTTTGGACTCCGATAACAGTGGCTGGATTCTTAATAGATCCAACTGTTAGGCAAGATTGTATGCAGTACCCTTTGATATGATATATATGGCATTTATAACGCGCCTATACACAAGTGTTTGAAGGCGCGACGAGGCAGGGTGGGGGGACAAGGGGAGACAGACAACGATCCTACTAGGTCAGGTGTCATTCAGATCGCGCAAGTGCAAAGGTAGAGGGGAGGGGGAAAAGTGCAAGGGGGAAAGGGAGAGGGGAAGTGCAGTACAGGGTTAGTAAAATAACAAGATAAATAAGGGCCAGCTGGTGGCAAGTGCAAGCTAAGTACAGACAAGTGCTGGGGAGGGGGGCTGTAGGGATACAGAGAGTCCCACAGTGCAGGGGTTGCCATGGAGGCAGGGCAGGGGAGAGTGGCTGGGCCAAGGACCGAGTTCGGTGAGAGGCCCAATTGCAGATTCAGTGCAGTTTCAGTAATTTTAGCAGGGGGAGAGAAAGCGGAGGCAAAGAGGAAGGTTTTGAGGTGCTTACGGAACCGGAGATGGTTCTCTTCAAGTTTCAGGGTGGCAGGAAGGCTGTTCCAGAGGGAGGCCCCTGCTGCGGAGAGAGATCTACCCCCAACTCGTTGCTTGGAGAAGCAGCTGATACGGAGGCAGTTGGAAGCGTATGAGCGAAGAGCTCAAGAAGGAAGATATTTAGGAAGAGAGAGTTGAAGGTATTTTGCCCCAAGGCCCCAGAAGGCCTTGTGGACAATTCAGAGGGTTTTGAACTTAATCCTCGCAGCCACTGGGAGCCAGTGTAGCGATTTCAGTCCTGCAGAGATACGGTCCCTGGGCTTGAGGCCAAGGACAAGTCTTGCAGTCCTGTTCTGGATGAGTTGCAAAGGGCGGACAGTAGAGGAAGGCAGATTTAGATAGAGGCTGTTACAGTAGTCCAGCTTCGAGAGAACCAGGGCTCTAGAGACAGTGAGCTTCTGGGGGAAGGAGAGGAAAGGAAGGATACCTCTGAGGAGGTGTAGCTGGTAGGGTGACTTCTTAGACGTCGGATATGTGAGGGGAGAGAGAGGGTGTGGAGTGACCCTGAGGTTTTTTGCCTTGCAGGTAGGAGCAGGAAGAGGGCCAAGAGAGGCCGGCCAGAGAGCTGCAAGGAAGGAGGGAGTGGGTGTGCCGATGAGTAGAATCTCAGTCTTACTGGCATTAAGGCAGAGGTCATTGGCGGCACACCATTCCTGGATAGCAGAAAGACAGTCAGAGGTGAGGGAAGGAGAAGAGGAGGCCGAGGGTAGCCTGAAAACGAGCGGAGTATCATCCGTGTAGCACTGAAAGGTGGTGCAGAGAGCGGCAATGCGGTGGGCAAGTAGTGCAAGGTACTGGTTGAACAGCCAGGGAGAGGTTAGATCCCTGGGGGACACCGCAGGTAGAGAAAAAGATGTCAGAGAGGAAGGACCCCAGTTGGACCTGGGAGGGTCGATTGGAGAGGAAAGAGGTCAGCCACGCCAGAGCCTGACCAGTGATTCCCAGGTTATCACGGAGACGGTTGAGCAGGATGGTGTGGTTGACAGTATCAAAGGCAGAAGAGAGATCAAGCAAAATGAGAACACATGGAATATTAGAGAGCAGGTCCTCACGGATGTTCAGGAGAGCAGTTTCCGTGCTTCTGGCAGCTCTGAAGCCAGACTGATGGTCGTGAAGACTACCAACAGATTCAGCATGGAGATGGCCAGCTTCTCCAGGTGCTTGCCCAGGAAGGGAGTGATAGAGATTGAGCGATAGTTAGCCGGGCAGGAGGGCTCGGAAGAGGGTTTCTTAAGAAGGGGGTGCACAAGGGAGTGCTTAAGGGGGATGTGAAGACTCCAGAGGCGAAGGAGTGATTGCAGAGGTCAGCCAGGGCAGGAGCCAAGGAGTCGATGTGGTACTTGATATTTTTTTAGGAGTATGGGTGGACCTGTTTTGACGAGACTTTCATAGATCGGACTTGTCTGGAAACCTCGTCAGCAGAGAAAAGGGGAAAGGCAGAGAAGGAGGCAGGAGGGGTGGCTGCAGAAGGGCCAGAGGAAGAGCAGGGAATAGAGGGGGGGAGGTGATGGGAGGAGAGTGAGGACAGGATGTCCTGAGTTTTTGAAATGAAGTGAGAGGCCAGTGCTGTGCAGAGAGCCTGGGAGGGGACAGGAGCGGTAGAGACTGCAGCAGGGTTGGCCAGCTCCTTGCAGATTTTAAAGAGTTCGGCCAAATTGTTAGATGCAGGCTTGGATGCAGGCTCTCTTCTTGGTGAGAACGGAGAGCTGGTATTGCCTTTGGAGCAGTCGGCAGGCCAGTTTGTCAGAGGATGCACATGAAGCACGCCATTTCCTCTCTGCCACCCTGCACTTGCGTTTAAGGGTGACGCGATCCGAGTCATACCAGGAGTTACATTTGGCTTTGGGCTTCAGGCGGATTCTCATGACAGGGGCAAGGATATCAAGAGTATCAGATATAGCAGAGTGGAGAGGGCTGTGTCAGGGTGGGAGTCAGCCGAAGGGGAAGCGAGGGGCGAGAAGGTGGCAGCGAAAGCCTCAACTGTCACGCGCTTCATGGGTCGGATGACCGAGAAGGAGGGTGGCAGTGATGAGGGTGGCTTTGCCTGTGGGGTAGGGAAGGTGAGGTGGGAGGATAGGAGAAAGTGATCACTCCAGGATAGAGTGCACAACTACAACAACCCTGAACTCCTGGCAATAGGAACCCAACCATTGGTATAAGCTTGTACTACGCAGGTTGGTAGCGTGTTGAGCAACCAGGCTCATCTCAAGAGGGGTCAATGTGAGCTTTAGGGGAGTTACACAAATTCACAGTTACAAGTATTCAAATAAACACTTACACACAAGGTTTCTTGATTAAACAATTATTGATTTATTTAACAGTCAGTCAGAGTAAGCCTTCTTCCGAAGGGGGCAATATAACAGTAACACTCAAATACACTAATATTTCTAAATCGGTAAGTACCCTTTTGGGATGTCACACAGACACCTCAAGTGACTTCAATAGTTAGGGTGCTGGGGACATAAATATATCACTGTTGCATTTAGAATCAGATTTAAGAGTTTGTTAAAGAGAAGACATGCATTACTCACCGTAATAGCATTTCTGATTGTATCTGCTTAGATTCACATGCTGTGCATATGGTAACCACGGAGTATTGCATCTTGTCTTTAGAGGATCGAAAGGGGACGTCAGCATAGCGTGTCTAACACTATCCCTACCGTGACGTGTACCCAAAATCCTTCACGCACCGAGGTCCCTCCCATTGTATTTTTTCTGCCATGAGGCAGCCCAAGGCCTATCGTGAGTGAGTACATAAAAGTATTAGTAAGACGTCTATGTTCCTTCCATCCGAGCAGGGAGGAAGGGTGGGCGCATATGAATCTAAGCAGATACAATCATCAGAAATGCTATTACGGTAAGTAATGCATGTCTTCTGATGCGTGTTAATCTGCTTAGAATCACATGCTGTGCATAGACTAGCGAGCAGTACCCGGAGTTGGAGGTGGGTTGTGAGAAGGAACAGTAGAAAAAATATGTCTTAGTACTGCTTGTCCCACCTGAGAATCAGATCTAGAATGAGTGTCTAGGCAATATTGTTTTGTAAAGGTGTGTACAGAACTCCAGGTTGCCGCTTTGCAAATTGACTCTAGGGCAACATTTGCAATGAATGCTATTGAAGCCCCAGTGCCTCGAGTAGAATGTGCGCTAGGCTTGAAGGGCAGTTCTCTCTAAGCAAGAGTCTAACAAGGTGTGATGCATTGGACTATCCACCTTGAGATAGCCGACTTAGAGACAGAGTCCCCTTCTCTGCCAGCTGCCACGGAAACGAAAAATTGGCTCGTTTTCCTCACCGATCTTGTTCTTTCCAGGTAAAAAATGACTGCCCTGCGCACATCTAACGTGTGTGGGCTTCTTTCGGCCATGTTAGAGGGGTTCTGGAAGAGAGTGTGCAGTTCTATTGACAGGTTCACATAGAACGTGGAAATAAATGTAGGCGCAAATCGAGGGTGAGTGCGCAGAAATACCTTATCTCTGAACAGTAATGAAAGGGTCTAGTATTGAAAGGGCCTGTAGTTCACTAACCCTTCTTATAGAGGTGATAGCCACTAGGAAGGCTGTCTTATAAGTAAGGTATTTTAGACTTGCCTTGTGCATAGGCTCAAAAGGGGGACTCCATGAGTTTAGTCCGAACCTCATTCAAGCCCCATCCAGGAGCTGGGTTTGAAATGGGGGGGGGATGAATCCTTTTAACCCCTTCCATGAAAGCCTTGATAACTTGTATTTTCCACCACAACACATGTTGCTGTGACGTAGTGTAGGCTGATAGAGCAGCTAAGTTAACCTTTAGGGAATTAAAAACCAGGCCTGAATCCAGTAAGTGGGTCAGGTACAATACAATGTGAGTAAGAGCAGTCAATGGGATTGACGCCCCCTTGGCATTACAACAGATAGTGTTTCCATTTACTGGAATTGCAGTACCGGGTGTTGTGTTTTCTCGCTTCCCTGAGTATGTCCATACAGCTGAGGGAGTTGATGTCGACCTCTATGACCTTAGGAGCGAGGCCGTTGAGTTCAGAGTTTGCGGGCATGGGTGCAGTTTTTTCCCCCCGTTCTGAGATAACATGTTGTACGGGCAGGGCAGTTTCATAGGAGGGGAGAGGGACATCTCCATCAGATGAGAACCAGGGTTGGCGGGCCCACATGGGGGCCACCAATATCATAGTGGCTGGTTCCTGGTGTATCTTGTGCACAATCTTGTTGAGTAAAGGAGTCGAGAGGGGGGAGGGACGGGGGGGGGGGGGGGGGGGGGGGCGTAAACAAATTTCCCTGCCCATGCTATCCAGAGCCCGGTCCCCTTGGAGCGGTTCTGTGGGTACTTGGAGGCATAATCTTGACATTGAGCATTCTCCAGAGTTGCTAACAAGTTGATCTCTAGGAAGCCCCATTCTGTGAAAATGTTACGATGTCTGTGTAGTCGCCTTTCATACTCTACGGGAAATCTCTGCTGAGCATGTCTGCCAGAAGATTGAGTTCCCCAGGAACGTGTTGTGACAACAGGAACATCCTGTGTTTGAGAGCCCATATCCAAATGTTTTGGGACAGCTTGCATAGCCCTGGAGAGTGTGTGCCCCTTGTTTTTTTAGGTAGTACATGGCTGTGGTGCTGTCTGTCAAGATCAGGGCTGTCTTTCCTGTAACTGTCTGAAAGGCTTGCAGTGTTTTGAATACCGCTAATAACTCCAACAGATTTATGTGGTTGGACTCTACTTGTGAGCACCACACGCCGTGCACCGTCTGCTGAAGCAGGGGAGTCCTCTACCCCGTGAGAGTGGCTTCTACTGTGGGGGATGGTGAAGGTTTTGCACTTCAAGAGGTTGTCCCTCAACCACCACTGCAGAGCGAGAACGAGGGCTGGCGAGACAACTACCAGATATTCCCATTGTCCGCCGGCCTGACACCACTGGCCGTTGAGCCATTCTTGCATGGGACGCAGATGCGCGTGAGGAAGGAACCAAGTAGATGCAGGACGCCCATTCCTAACAGTCGCGTGGCCTTGCATACCGTCACTTCCCGAATGGCTACATACTGAGGGATCTGAAACAGCAGGTTTTGAACCCTCTCGGTGGAGGGGAAGACGAGGCCCTCCTTTGTCCGAATGAAGAGCCCCTGGAAACTGTTTGACTTGACTGGGGTCTAAGCTGGATTTCTTCCAGTTGATAGAGAATCCCAGACTGAATAAGAGGTCTATTGTCTTCTGAGTGTTTAATAGGCATGTTTCGTAGGACTCCCCTGTAATGAACAAGTCGTCCAGGTAAGGGTAAACCGGGCCGGATAGTCTGCGCAGGTGTGCAGCCGCTACTGCCAGTATCTTTGTAAACACCCTTGGTGCTGAGGGGAGTACTTTGAACCGATAGTGCTTGTCCTCTATTATGAACCTTAGGTTTTTCTGTGCGCTTACAACATTGAAATATGAAAGTATGCATCCTTCATGTCCAGTGTTGCCATGTAATCCTTCCGTTTCAACAGCGGGATTACTTCCTGTAAGGTGACCATACAAACCTTTTGAGGTTTGACAAACTTGTTTGCTGGGGGCAAGTCTAGCACAGGGCGCATGGTGAGATCCTTTTTATTACAAGGAAGTACACCTAATAAATGCCCTGTAGACTAGGGACGACTTCAATGGCGTCCTTTCCTAGAAGGGACTGCACCTCTTGCAGTAGGATTTGCAGGTGGTCTGACATCAGGCGTCTTGATGGTCTGAATTGGGCGGGTCGGGCAAATTCTACACAGTACATGTGGGCGACCGTCTTGCGTACCCACTGGTCTGAAGTAATCCCCTCCCATGCAGTAAGGAAAGATGTTATAAGCCCCCCCCCCCCCGACCAGGGTGGCATACGAGGGGACCTGGATCCGCAGGTCATTCCGAACCAGAGGCCGGAGCGCCACTGGGGTTGGAACCTCATCCTCTACCTTTCCCACGCCACTGTCCTCTAGGTGGATAAGTGGTGGCGGTATTAGACCCTATTCCCGAATTCCAGTTTCCTGCATTATACCGATTCTGGGGAAAACGAGATTGCCCACGAAAGGACCTGGAGGGAGCCGCTTCCTTTCTGAGGAGAGGGGTTCTGGGTAATTTGTTGAAGGCGAGCTGGGGAGCAGGTGTAAGTGGATCTAGGTCACCTGGCCTAAGCCCCGACCACCTTCTAAGCCCTGCCTCTTCCTTACTGCTCTGAACTCTTAGGTCAAGGGCGTCTCTCGCCTGGGCGTCCAAAGCGAAGGGCAGTCAGAAAAGCACAATTCCTGTTTGGAACTGTTCGGACTAGGAGGACCCAAGGCCCGACACCCTGCTCAGACAGCAGGTAAGCATGCACCAACATGCGTTACACCCTCTGTCCCCTCAGGACACCCCCCTCTCTGGTCCCCCCGTGTTGTTCCCTTGTGCCCCCCACCCCTTCCCGCACACAGGAGTCTGTCCTGCTACATTCTGGTTTCACCATCACAGTCTTGTGGCCAATGCTGGATTTTACTTTTATGGACTTCATGGATTCACGGTGCGTTACCCTTTCTCAACTCTCATGCTGGACTTCCTTTTCATCTTGTACTCATGGTGACCCTGAATCATGCTGTTCCCATCTTCATCTTGTATCCTGGCTTGCAACATTATGCATTACTACTGACTTCTGCAGTTGTATTTGCTGTGCACTCTTTTTGACTGCTTACTCTGTTCTTTCCTCCCCTCTCCCTTTTCCTATCTCCTCCCCTCCCTTTCTTTTATGCGCTTACTAGATCAGAATTGTCTCTGGACTTAGTACGATAGCAACCTCGTCTGTCGCTCCCCCAGCCCCTTACTGTCCCCCCCACCCCCTCCAGCACTATCTGAAACGTTGTCAGGCCTGGTACGATAGTTGCTCGTTTTGTTCCTCCCCTTCTCTTTTTCACCAGCTCGACCAGAAATGTGGTTAGGTCTAGTACGGTAGTCACCTGTCTGTTTCCATTTCCTTCCCACTCGCCCCCCTCCCTTCCTTATCTATGTCTTAGCTCTTGCACTATCTGAAATGTCGTCAGGCCGAGTACAATAGTTAATTTCACATCCTTACTGTTCATGGCCTGTAAAAATGTCATTGTATTTTCCCTTATTCCCTCCCTTGCCTAGAAGCGCTTTGAAACACATTGTGAATAGGCGCTATATAAATAAACTAAGGGACTTGAGCGTCTCATGTTCTTTCTTGGCGGTTTCAAGAGCATCGTCCACTGCTTGCCAAACAGTTTGGTCTCCTCAACGGGTTTGTTGATCAGTGCTGCTTGGGTCTCGGGCTTGAAACCAGAGTTCCTCAGCCATGCAGTTCTCTTGAGCAAGGTACCTTGTGCCAGAGTTCTCCCCGCTGTCTCTGCAGCGTCCAGAGTGTTTTTGAGCACATCCTGGTTCACCTGCTTGCCTTCGGAAATGATGGCGAGCAACTTGGTCCGTGTAGGTTCTGGCATTTCTTGCAAAGTTTCCACTGGACGTCTGCATAGCTGGCCAATAGCGTGGTGTTATTAGCTATACGGGTGGAAAACGTAGCAGCCGTTACCCTTTTTCCCAGTGCATAAAGTCTCTTGGACTCCTTATTGGGTGGTGCCTTTCCTGCAGACAGGGGAACACCAGCCCGTTTTCTAGTAGTGGTAACCACTAAAGAATCGGAGTAGCATGACCCTTGATGTGAGCAGGGTCGGACGGAGACGGCCGAAACAGCTTCTCCACCCTAGGGTTCTCCACCCTGGTATGGGCTGGCATCAACAAGGAAAGTGCCAATCTCCTCTTGACTGAGTTCAACAAAGGGATGGCCTGGATGTCCAGAGGTTTTTCTTCGAGTATATCCTCCACAAAACCAGAATCTGGTAAAGCCTCTTGAGTGGCGATCTGAAAATGATCAGCCGCCTTCTTCAAGATGGCGTTGAACGCCATCTGGTCATCCACTCGGGAGGCTCGACGAGCCGGAGTGGAGGGGGTGAATCTATGCACAAGACATCAGTGTCCTGGGTGGGAGTAGGTGACGTCCAGGGTTGAGCATCAACCCGACGGCTGTCTTCCCAATTGTCCATAAGTCCTGTCTGATCATCCACATTGTAGTTTTCCAGAAAGGTGCCATCCGCATCCTGATCATAAGTGTCCATAACATCCCCATCTGTGAGGACACAGGTATACTCCTCATATGGATCCTCCGAGGTCCTTTGAAACTTGGATACAGGCGTAGAAGGAAAGTCTTTGAGGCCTCTTGGGATCAAGGGTCTCAAAATAAGACTTTTTTTTTTATCTGTCCATACATCCCTCAAATTTCTCCCTGGTCCATGAGGATGAACCAGAGGGGTCAAGGGGAGGAAAGGGCTCATCTTCCCTGTGACATTTGTCTTCTAATGTGCCTGACAAAGGCACAGGACTCTCAACGTAGTACTTGCAGGGTTTTGGGTGCTGTGGTGTGGCTTTGGGCACATCCCTAGGCTGTTCTTTGTGCTTTGCCGCCTCCTTCGACTGTTCCGTCAGACTAACTGCGCAAGTAATCTTTGCAATGCTCGCCAATGGTCCGAGAATCTTGGCGGTCTACCGGCTGAACCGTAGGCTGAGTGGTAGATTGACGCCACCGGGTGAACCGGAGGCTGATCATTGGATTTTGATGCCACCGGGTGAACCGGAGGCTGAGCAATGGATTTCGGCGCCAACCGGGCCTTAAGCGGCATCCGCGCGTCCTCCTTGTGCACATCGGCGTCCGCATTTCTTTTAGCGTTAGCGCCCTTTACTTTGGATGACCCAGTCGCAGACCGCGACTGCAGTTGCGGTCGAAGGCTGCCGATCATAGGATCCTGTCAAAGATTTTGATAGTTCTGTTGGCGCTTTGGTACACTTAGACAGTGCCACCAAAAAAGAATCCTGAGTTGCGTGTTTGGTGTTATGATCATGTGCGCCCCTGTCGCTGGCTGTTTTCCCCATAGCGTGACTCACGTCAGGCCTGGTGGGGATGGACATCGCGGACCGAGCGTAGTCTGCCGTTAGGTCAAATGGCTTCCTATATGGAGGCCTGGTCATCGGTATTCCCCCCAGCCCCCCCCATCACTCTCGGCGGTTGCAACAGCAGGGGGAAGAACATTCGGCCTGCGACATGCTGTAGGCCGCCCACCGCTTCAAGAGGCGCTCCTTAGGTGTTTTAGGGCGCAGGAGTCTACTGGCCACGCAACTCGCTTCGTTGTGGTCGAGGGGAAGAGAGTTGTTGCACCGAGCGCGCTAGTCTTTCCACTGATATTTAGCTCTGCCCGAGGGACAAAATCTAAATGGCGTCTTTTCCATAGTGAAAGACAGTTACAGCAATGACAAAATCCAGGGAGCAGATAGGGTGAAAGAGTAAAGGCATACTTGCAAAGAATATGTCCACCCCGATCCCACTCTCCCTACTGTGTAGGCCGGCCAAAAGGCCCGGCCACATGGACGGTAGCGCAGCCAGAATCAACAGGCGTCGAAAGTCTGCAGCAGTCTTCGGCGTTGTTTTTCGCAGGATTCAACTGTCGAAGTGACTAAACGGGAATAACGACAAAGTCGATAATAATGACAATAACGCTATCTCTATGCAAGAGCTCTGCATTAGGGTGTCCAGTAATCTGGGCAGAAAAAAACAATCTGAGGGACCTCGGCGCGCGAGGGATTTTGGGTACACTACACGTGACAGTAGGGATAGTTTTACAGACACGCCTATGCCGACATCCCCTTTTGATCCTCGAAAGACAAGATGCAATACTATGCGGTTACCACTGGATGCCAGACCATATGCGCAGCATGTGATTCTAAGAAGATTAACAAGCATCAGAAAGGTAATGACAACAAGAGATCTCACAAATATTTCTCAAAGCAGGCAAGTACTTTTGTAACCCGCCCCAATGCAAAGTTAGTTAACCCTTTCCTGCAAGGAAGACCAAACACATTCACAGAGGGACTAAGAGTCATTCAGGGAGCCAGGCTAAGCCAAAGTCAATTTGTACAAAAGTCTAGGTGAAACAAGCACTTCTCCGTCTTGCACAATGTTTTAAAAGTAGCCATAGAAAGAAGAATTCAAAGCAGGGCCACACATTTTAGGCTTGTGAAGTAAAGAAGCCATCAGCAACTCTACAGAGTAACCACAACAGGTCTCACCAACAGAGAACAAGTGCAGTTACACAACAAGAGGTACATTCTTAGACTGTACAGTACCTCTAGTGCAGCATAAGACTTCAGTTCCTGTGCAGCTCTGCAGATCTCACTGTTCCTGAGCCTCAGTCGTGGGGACAAGAGGGAGGATGTCTGGGGACTCCTCCACTAAAATGGGCTGGACACCGACTGCAACCGGCAATCTTCAAACAAGTGGCACTTCGGTGTTTCAGCTCCTCAAATCTACCACAAATAGCAACATTGCTGTTCCTGGCGGTCGAGATGGGCTTTCCTTTGCACCTGGGGTCCAGTACTCTGTCAAGGTGGCTCAGGCTAGGTCAGTCCTGCTTCGTGGGAGTCCAGAGGATCTTCCTGGAGCTCTTGGCCAGCTTAAAAGCAACGCACACAATCTGGTGTGCCTCTCCCTGGCGTTTCAGTTTCCAGCAGCAACTACAGTGGAATTTCAACCAGCTCCGAGAGGATGTCCAGGTGGCTTACTTTTGAGCTGATTGGTCCCACCAACTCAAGGGTAGAAGTCCTTGCAGGGTCTTCTCTGTCGACACAAATTTGGAGTTTCAGCACAGCAGCAGGGCTTCACCGGGGCAAACCAACAGTCCAGGAGTTGCAGCAGCCATCCTCTTCAAATTCGTCTTCGGATTCCTTCGTCCTGTGGTCGACTGCTTTCCAAGGCAAAAAGCCTCAACCTGCATAAAAGGTTCTACCATTCATTCCATCCTAGCTGTCAGTCACCCAGCAGGGTGGCTGTCCTTGCAGGAGAGCAAGCCAGCCAATCGGGGTAAGAGTGCATTCCTGTCTCCTAGGGGACAAAGCACAGGGAGTTTCGGGCAACTCCCTCACTTCCTGCCCCGGCCAGACATCCTGGAGCCACAGGTGGGCTTCACCCGCGATTCCCGCCGAAGACAAAACAAACAAAGGGCCCAAACCTGGTTTGGTGCGCAGAGTAAATCTCAAGAAGGACCTTTACAAGAAGAAATAGTGGAAGAAGACCCTTTTGACAAAAATGGCATCCATGGGTGCTTTACTGTCGCTGCGAATGCAGCCCGCTCTAAATGCATGCCACGGTAGTTAAGTAAACCACTGCCACCAGCCATTCATTGAGGAAAGGGAAACAAAAATGTTACATGAGAAGCTGGACAAAGGGGATACTAGGTAACCCCTCAAGCACCCTATTGTAGGATAGTGTGTGCTTGCTCTAGAAAGTTACAAATATAAGTAAAGTCAATTTCACTTCACTGCTCTGGGAAACAGTAGTTTATCCAAGAGAAGGTATTTAAACCTTTGGGAAATCTGAAAGACTCCGTGTCACTGCACTGAAGGTGCTGTGTGTCACAATGTAAAAGATGATGCCTATGGAGTTTGTGAGACTCCACAACCAAAAGAAACCGTGTTCAAAATCACATTAAAAATATGAGTGTGGGAAAAAAGGGTATCTCTCCAAGAAAAAAAAATGCAAGTCCAAGATTCCAGCAAAAGAGCTGGGTGTCTCTAAGGTAGAGAGCAATTAGCACTGAATTCTCCCTAACAGCACCCGATGGGAAGAGGGATGTGCAGCCCGATGGGAAGAGGGATGTGCAGCCCGATGGGAAGAGGGATGTGCAGCCCGATGGGAAGAGGGATGTGCAGCCCGATGGGAAGAGGGATGTGCATCCAGATCCATCCTAGACCCTACGAATGGGATTCATGGAAATCATTCCAACAACCAAGTAGCAACAAGATAGATCGAGAAATGAATTAGCCCTTGTTCAGGAAGCATGCCAGGCCCTTCAAGTGACATCTGTGTTCTTTAGGCGGGACAAGACCTCGCTGGCGCCATACCCTAGTGCTTCAGTTAGCATGATTAACACACATGAGCGCAGCAGTACACAGATCAGAGGCTGCACTTTGGGGTCCACGACATACTTACGCATGAGGACATATGTACTTCACGTAGGGAAGCCGGATCGCAGACAATGCTTCTGCCCAGCCATGCCTGAGAAGAAAAAGATCCTTTTAGAACATCGTCTGGTAATGCCCATGTGACAAGCCCTGAACACATGCGTAGAACAAAGATTGTGATCAAAGCACAGCATGCCAGAGAACATCTAAAACATCTCAGAGTACAATGTACTTTACTGCAAAGGGGCAGATGGGCTGTGGACTCCAGGACTAAGGAAACTGAATGGACAGGTTGCTTACTCCAGCAGCAGCAGCACCTTTCAGCTGGAAATGCTTAGCTTTACTATTCTCAGGCCCCAAGTTGAGGATTGACTTCTGCAGCACAGCCAGACAACGGACTGCAAAGGACTACCCAAGAGCCCGCCTCCAGCGTCCATTTTAGATTTCCTAGAAGTCAATGATTTTACAGGAAGGTTGGGAGAGCAGCATCCATGTCTAAGAAAGATACCAATGATGGGGCACTGAAGTTACAGGTAAGGGACCATCTTCTCCAACATTGCATCCTTCATAGAAACAAGTACATTAGAAAAAAGAAAACAAAGGGGCACGCAGGCCAAGATTAATCACTATAGACTGGTTTTAGGATTAAAGTTATAAACTGTGGCGCACAGCGAGTGACCTAAAATGTTTCCTCCCCTGCCTCAAATGGTTCACCAAGCCTTTTTCCCTCAGTAAGCCCACATCCAGGCCTCAAAGGCAATGCAACTCAATGTACGTGTCCCAGGGTTGCCCTAATACTCCAAGGCGAGGGTGCCCCAAATCCATGCCGTGGCCAGTTTCTCCAAGCAGATCACCCTGCACCGCTCATTCTGTGTAATCAATGGCTGAGATCAGCTTTTAATAATGTTTTAGACCTGCAGGTGTCTGCAACCTTCATCTCCCCAGATGTCTGGACTACAATTCCCATCAGCCTAAGCCAGCGTAGTCAATGGAGAACCATTGTGGGAGTCATGGTCCATAACACCTGGAGAGCTGCGCATGGCAAACCCTATTTTACAGGATTTCCACTGATTCAGCCATTTGTGGTTCAGGAACACTTGTCCCTTGAAGGTCCCCATTAAAATTGGAACCTTGCTTTAGAAGCCCAGGGAAGCTACATAACAAGGCAGCAGTTACCTATGTCACAGATGGCCTTAGGCACACCAATTCCCAAAGGATAGGTTATATGCTATCATAGGTTATTTATAAGGCGCTTCATACCAAGAGGGTTCTAAGCGCAGAACCAGGGACCAAACCTATGGTGCTCCGTGTTGTCTTGCTTCCAAGGCAAGCACGTTGCCCCCGAGCTATCCACCCGAGACAAGGGAGGGTGCAAAGGTTTATATTAGAGATTCTTGGTAGGGCTCCAAGGGCTGTCACTCGCATTCTCGTCTAAAAGCATGACTCACTAACCCAGGCGTTCCCATTTCCCAGGTTAATACCTAGTACTTGTTCACGTCTATCATCTCAGTTCTATCTTGCTGTCAGTGTTGGCCTTATGGCACTGCCTTCTCTATCCAATCTTCTTCTGGGTCTTACTAGGTGAGACCTACACTGTTGGTGCCAACGGGATGTGCTTTTCAGACACTGAAGCCCCTCCCCATCACCTTCCTTTCAAAGCCCGATATTCCTCTCCCTAGGTCTCTCAAGAACTCTTGTCTCTCCAACTCCACCCATCACCCCTCTTCATGAGTCTTCCTTCTCTCAGGTCTTTGCAACCAACACCCTTCTAGCGGGCACCGCCTCTAAAAATATCAGTAAACTCCTGACCATTTAAAATAATGTCCTCAGGGCTGCCACTTGCATATCCAAAAAGAGATCACATTTCAGTAACCAGGAGCCAAGTCCATTTGCTTCCCATCAAAGAACGCATAATTTTCAAAACTCTAGCCCACACGCACAAATGCATCCACAACACTGCCCCCCAGTACCCATCACAGAGAATAGCCAAACCAACCATAGACAGACCCACCAGAACCGCAATCTAATTACTGTCCCTAAGACCCCGAGGGCTTGTGCCGGAGGTTCCAGTTTCCCTGCTATTGCTGCAACCCACGAACTCCCTACCACCTCACCTCAGAAGCATAGACGTGCACATAGCCTTCCGGAAATCTGTAAAAACATTGCGATTTGTTTAAACAGGGCCCAATGGGCCTTGTTGCCTTGCTGATATTGTTAGCTATCACCAAGCTATGTAACCTATACTGATACCATGTGACATACTTAACTAACCATCTATGTAACCATCTTCGCCTCACTCTTAAGTGTATACTCACTGTAACTTTGAGCCAAGCACTCTTTCCTGTAACGAGACATCTTGCAACAGCGCCTCAATGCCCTTGGGCTGTTAGTTCCCCACTCTCACCTGCCTTCTACTGACACCCTCCATTCCCCAGGTCACCCGCCATTCACCATCTACTCTTTCACCAACATTCGCACGCATCCACCTTACACACACTGAACACATAACGACTTGCTCTCAACAACCAATAGCTCACCACCTCTGAAAATCGCCACCACACTTCTGTTCACCATCCTTCCTCCTTTTCTGTTCCAATCCTCCTCCTTTGACCACATCTGAACAACCCACACCTACCCATCTCCTGTTCCCAGCTTTCTTCTGCTTCCGTCCATTGGTCTGCTTCACTGGGCCAGTCACACCCCAATCTTCCTTACCCGGGATGTGTGTCAGACTTCAGCAAGCATGAAAAAGGATGCTAATGCTGACTGCTTTTGTGTCTCGGGTACACCGTGCTGGCATAACGGCAGCCTGTATTAGAAAATGTCCCCTTTTAGATTAGGCAGCCCCGCAGAAGGCAAAAATCATGGTAAATTCTTACATGTTCCTACACTTTATATCAGAGCCGCTAGCGCAGCATTTTGACAGCAGTCCGGGTCGGATGTTTGATCACAGGCATTTGCCCGTGGTAGTAGCGGGCAGTGCGCCATGGTTAGACAAGAATCGATCTAGTAACACTGTAAGAGTACACAACCCTTGTCTACTTAGTGTTGGGTAACCCACCTTTTTGTATAGGCGTGTACTACACAAGTTGGTAGCGTGCCTGAGCAGCCAGGCTTCTCTCAAGAGGGGTAAATGTGAGATGTAGAGCTGTAGCAATGAAATTCGCAAATACAAGTAGCACTATACTCAAGGTTTCAGTTATAAATAGTTATTCAACATACATTTTTAAATAAGTTCTTTAAAAAGGAGCAAGATATGTTAATGTTAAAGGATATTTGTACCGAGCACTATCACCACTGGAGGGGTCCCCTGGTGCTCTGGCAGCTCTGAAAAGGGAAGGGGCGAGTTAGTGGGAGTAAGCGGGAAAAGTGCAAGAGAGCAGCGATGTGCCATTGGAAGCCTCAACACGGTTAACACCGTTCGCTGGGCTTGGGTTGTTTTCCGGCCGGTAGACGGTGTGCGCTGTTGTGCGAGTCTATATGCTGTTTGTTTTGTTGTTGCGATGTAGTGAAGTTTGTGCAGTTTGTTGTGGTATATTGTGTTTGTTTGGAGTTTGAGAGGTGTGTGTAGAGGGGTGAAATTGTTAGTGGGTTGGTTATTGGCATTGCTGTTTAGAAGTGGTGTGCTAAATTTCCACGTTCTTACTAAATGTGGCGCGTGAATAGCTCTGTATTTCTATCTAGATCAGTACTGGCTAATATTCACAATCCTTTCTATATGCGACGCTCAACAAAATTTAACAACTATCAAAATGTGGCACTGGCCCTCCTTCAAAAATCCTGTATATATGTGAAGCAAGCTAGTGTTCACAATTCTATCGGAATTTGGGTTTGATAGTATTTCCGATGCGGTCTGGATGAGGCACTGGCAAACAGTTATTCTATCTAGTTGTGGCGCAGGCTATTGTTCACAGATTTGCAATTCTGTCCAGGTCTGGCACCTGCCAACATTCATTATTCCATCCGAGTGTGGCATATGCTAATATTCACATTTCTATTGAGATGTGATGTAGGCTAATGTTCACGATTACATCCAAGTGTGGCACATGCTGGCATTTACAGATTCCACCCGAGTGTGGCATATGCTAACATTCACAGTTCTGTCCAAGTGTGGCACATGCTGGCATTCATGATCCTGTCTAGATGCGACGCAGGCTAATGTTCACGATCCCATCTAGATACTTTTCCAGAATCAGCATAAGTTTAGTGGATACTCTTTAGAGGTTCACAAGGACAGAAATGCCATTTATATATCACTAGTACACTTTGCAGATTCTGGGGTTGCAGAAAGGAAAAGTTTATTTGTAATGCGTAACCATACCCTAGGGTATCTGGGCGCAGAATTCGCAGGAGAACAAGTATACGTTAAGCTTATGTTACAGAAAATAATAACGGTGCAAGGTTACATTTGACAACAAATGCATATACAGGTAAGAGTGCATTACAGTAAGTAGCGATAGATACGGCAGCACAGTGTGTACATAGCGATAAAGGGGTTCCATGTCTTACAATTGCAGCAAAAATGGTCGTGAATACAAAATATCGCAGCAAAAATGCAGTGGTTTTGCCGTCACAATCATGTAAAGGATGCGGGGGACACCCCCGCTCCCCTTAAATGGTATAAAAGGGTACACCTTTACAGGCTCAAACAGGCACAGCATTTTTTGCCACGATTTTATTACCCGATACCAATAAAGGCTGTGATGAGGTAAGTATAGAGGCAGGGGGTGGATGCCTGGTGAGGAGTTAGAGCAACTCAGGTGAGTGCTATGTTGGTCGTGGATGGAGGTGGGGTTTGGGGGGGGGGGGTGTCATGGGAATGGGGCAGGTCAGGAGTCTTTGGAAACGAGCCAGTTAGTGTTGCGCCTGAAGTGTAGGAATGGTTGATCCTCTGAGTGAGGGAGGGAGGTTGTTCCAAAGTTGTCCCGCCGTTAAAAGGAAGGAACAAGGTTAAACAGGTTCTCTGGGCATGGGAGTATAATTAAATCTTCCAATGAAGTCTAGACAACATTTTTCCCAGCAATAAAAGTTTAAACACAAGTTAACACCTCTGAGGGACAGACAATATCAAAGTCAATGGACTAGAAGAGTCTTCAGGGAGCCAGGACAGCCAAAGTCAATTGGAGCAGTCTCTGGAGCGGAGGCACTTTGCAGTTAATAAAGCTTTTGCACAAAGAGTTTTGCAGAAAATCACTGTAGGATCACAAGTTGCTACACTTGTGGAAAGCAGAGTTGAAATCAACTCTAACAAAAGTAGCCACTGCAAGTCTCAACTGAGAAGGCCAAAGCTAAAGACACTGGGGTAAGTACCCCAAGTCTAAACAGTACCTATAGTTTGAAGAAGAGCGGTCCAGCTGGAATCTGTTCTGTTGCAGCAATGCAGATCCTGGGTTCCTGAACCTCAGTCGTGGGGACAAGAGGGAGGACGTCTGGCGACTCCTGCGGCAGCAATTTGAAGGTCGTCGGCAGCTACAGACTCTTTTCGGATCAGCCGCATGTTAGAAAGAATTCACATAAATCTACCAATTCCCTTCACCTTAGAGATCCCCAGCAACTTTGCTGGATTTTGAGGACTTGATTTTCTTTCCTGGAGAGAGCGTGAGCCTTTTTTTCCCCCACTCATGTATTTTGATGTGTGTTTTACTCGTGTTGTTTGATTATGGAGTTTTAGACAACTCTATAGGCGTCATCTTTTCATTTGTGTCACACAGCACCCTCAGTGCAGTGACACTGGGAAGCCTTTCAGACTGTCCCAAGGTTTAAATATCTTCTCTGGGATAAACTGTTTCCCAGAGAAAGTAAAGTGAAATTGACTTTACTAGTCTTTACAAATTCCTAGACTCAGAACATACCATCTTACAATAGAGTGCTGGAGGGTTTACTTAGTATCCCCCCCATGTCTAGAAACTCATGTAGCAGTCAAATGCTACCCTTTCCTCTCGAAAATGGCTGGTGGCAGTGGTTTTACAATTAACTACCATGATTTTTCCCGACCACGAACACCGGAAGCATTAAATCGCGGGAGCCATTTTTTCAAGATGCCGTCTGAGCCTCCTTTGTTTAAATGGGTCCCAGACTTTTTTCGCCATTTCTTTTTTGAAAGGTCCTTCTAAAGTTTGCTTCTGCACGCAAAACCAGGTTTGGTCCCCTTGTTCCTACGCCTTTGGCGGGCTTCAGGACTGAAAATCGCCTCTGGCGCCAAAGAGTATGGGGTGGGCAGGAAGTGAGGGAGGTGCCCGAAACTCCCTGTGCTTAGTCTCCTAGGAGACCCGAATGCACTCTGCCGTGATTTACTGGCTGTCCAGCGAGAACAGCCATCCTGCTAGGTGAGTGGCAGCTAGGCTGGAATGAATGGGAGAAAACTGTTTAAAAGGGGAGTCTCTTGGCTTGGAAAGCAGAGTCGACCACTGGAACGAAAGAACCAAAGACGAGCTGGAAGAGGACGGATGCTGCAACTCCTGGACGGTTGGTTTGCCCGGTGAAGCCCTGCTGAAGGTCCGAATCAGCAAGTTCATCTCGACAGAGAAGCCCTTCAATGGGACCAATCAAGTCGTAAGCCACATGGATACCATTCCCGGAGCTGGTTGCATTTTCCTCAGAGTGCTGCAGGAAACCGAATAGCCAGGGAGAAGGACACCAGTTTGTGTGCTTGACTACAGCTACCGGAATTGAAGATCTGCCTTTGACAGCTTTTTGACCAGTCTCCATGCAGTTCAGGAGTCCCCCTAGGTCCTCCCTCTTGTCCCCACGACTGAGGCTCAGGAACAGCAAGATCTGCAGGAACTGCCAGGAACAGACTTCAACTGCATCTTTTTCTTCATTGTAAGGTACCGTGAAAACCTGACCGAGAGAACTTCTCTCACTGCGAAAGTGCTGGCAACTTGCAGGCCTAGTCAGCTTGTGACCCAACATATGAATATTTCTTTAACAAACTACTTCGGAGAACTTTAGCAAAGACTTTTCCGTTTAACTTCCAGAACTGCTTTATCCTATCCAAGACTTTAGCCCATTGACTTTAGCCTAACCTATTGCATTGAATCAACTCCTCAACTCCTCTGGGGAACTCAAACTATTTGCACTATTTAAGAGTAACTGTAATCTCAGTTTTATTAACTTATGCCTTTTTGCTCCTACTTCAAATGCTCTGAATGCTATTTTGCTCCTCCTTCAAAGTAGTTTAAATACCTGCCTCAGAACCTGATATTGTGAAGTACAGAAGTATATTTGTGTGATATAGATTGCCTCCTTCTAGTGAATGTTTTATAACTGACTGAAATAAATTAAGAAGTGTTTTACCAAGAAACCTTGAGTATAAGAGTCTATTTGAATACTTGTAAATTATAGACCTCTGTGTAACATCCTTTCAGCTCACATTCCCTCTTGAGATAAGCCTGACTGCTCAGCAGCTACCACAAAACTGTAGTACAGACTTATACCAAAGGTTGGTTTTGCTTACACCTGTAGTCCTAGTTGTGTGTAGTGCATACAAACTTTGCCCAACACTGCACTTTTAGCGTGTGGTAAACAGCACCACCACGGACCTTGGCTACCTGTTGGGCATCCTTCACTCCTCGAGTCCTGCACTCTGGTGAGGGGGGACTCTAGCTCTGGTCGCCCTGCTTCTGGAGGGTCCTTAGGAGACACTTGGAGCTTCTGGCCAAATTGTAGAAATTGCACTAGACTCCGGATTTCTCGACCTCTGGCACTCAGTTCCTGCAGCAGCAAAGAAGTACAGCCAGTCGGGGAAGATGGTCCAGTGGAGTTTGTCTCAGGGTTAGTTGGTCCCACTAACCCAAGGGAAGAAGCCGTCCCTCTCTTGTCTATCAGAAAAAGGAGGTACAGCACAGCAGCCGAGTTTCACCAGGCAATTCCAAGGTCCAGGCTGATGCAGCAAGCTTTATTCACATTTTCTTCGCAGGGTCTTCGTCCCAGTGGTCGACTGCCTCTAGTCCCAAAACCCTCGCCTTTTAAGCAGGTTTCTCCCATTCATGCACAGCCTAGGCTGTCACTCAAACATCAGGGGGGTTGTCCTGAAAGAACAGCCAGCCAATCAGGACTGGTTGCATTCCGGCACTCCTAGGAAATAATGGACACGGAGAGATTCGGGAACCTCCCTTACTCTCCTGCCCTTCCAGACACACTGGAAGGAGAGGCAGGTTCAGGACTGAAGCCCGCCAAAGGCAGAACGAACGAAGGGCTCAAATCTGGCTTGGCGCGCAGAGTAAAACCCAAGAAAGACCTCCAAACCTATAAATGGCGAAAAAAGAAGACCGGGCCATTATGACAAAATGGTCACCTATGGGTGCTCTACTGAAGCTGAGGGTTCAGCCTGCGGTAGAAAATCACAATGGTGTGGAAAATTAAACCACTGCCACCAGCCATTTAAAGTAGTGAGGGTAACAAAATGTTTTACACGAGTAGGTAGGATAAAGGGCTACTAAGTAACCCCCCCAGCACTCCACATATGATGGTGTGCGCTGGACCTACAAAGAGAAAAGGGCAAGTAAAGTCAATTTCACTTTACTCTTCTTGGGAGCGGTAGTTCACACAAGAAAAGTTATTTAAACCTTATGAGAACTCTAAAGGCTTTCTCTGCGACACTGCACTGAAGGTCCTGTGTGTCACCACACAAAGGTAGATGCCTATGAAGTTTGTCAGACTCCAAAACATAGGAAATGCATAATCCAAATCAGGTCAAAAACATGAGTGAGAAAAAGGTCCTACTCACTCCAGGGTTACAACGTCCTAAAGTCCAGCAAAAGAGCTGGGGGTCTCTAAGGTTGAAGGCAATTCGCACAGAACTGAGCCATGTTCCCTGTGGGTCATTATAGCAGTTCCCCCTCTTCATAACGTTCGATCCTGGCTTACGACTGGAGTTATTTAGCTAGAGGCTCTGGTGGGCTGTCGTACTGCAAGCAGGACGTCCAGACCATGGCTGAATATTGTGCTCTGCAATAAGAAGAAACAAACTGCCAGCCTTTTTAGGAATAGCAATGGGGTGAGCCAGAGTGGTACTGTTCAGATACAAGCAAAACCAAAAGGTTGGTGGCTGGACAGTTTTGAATAAATCATAACCACAGCACAGCTCTGGGCAACCCTCATGACCATCCGTTTCAGCCTGCCAAGCGATTGCAGATGTCCCCCCACACCCAAAGGGGCAGTACAGCCGAACTACTGTTCGGGTAAATGCAGGAATATTGGGAGAGGAAAGGACTTGGGGGGGCGCCCTCAGCTCCCACCTTACTCCTCTGGGTTAAGACTGGCTCTGGTTTACACCCTCGTAGGCTTTGAATCCCGCCCCCTCTTGACTAGCTCAGATTACTGGCCTGGTCACACCTGAAAGCATGAAAACGAGTGGGTGCCATACATGGTCATGGTTTTCCCGAGAATCAGGCTGGCAGCTCAGAGTAGCTGTTTGGGAGATTTCCCAAAGCACTCTGGTGACGGCTGTGAACCCCTTCAGTACAAGATATTAACTGCGTTCCAATCAAAGACAGCCCAAATTCTCTATTTGCGCAGTGTGAGGGAATAGAGAAGACTGATAAGGAGAGGTCTTCTTGTGGGCTACAATTTATTAAATCATTAAAGAAACTTCTCGCTCCCTGCTTCCAGCGAGCTTGCCCTGCCTCAACCTAGGAAACCTTTAGTGAGTTATCAGAATGTCCGTCAAAAGTAAATGTTCTCCGTCCTCATAAGAAATCAACTAATCTAACCCTAACACTATACACATTGCTCTTAATTAAATGTTGTGCTTCCTTCACCAGCAGAATGTCTCCCTTCTCCTGGCTGCTTCAGTCTTATAGTAGAACACCTTCCATTGCCCATCACAAGGGACCAGGGGAATGACTCCCCGCTCCTGGCTGCTAGCTTCAGTCTTCTAGTCGAAGTAACACCTTCCATTTCCCCATCACAAGGGACCAGGGGAATGACTCACTTCTACTAGAAGACTGAAGCAAGCAGCCAGGAGAAGGAACTCCTTCCATTTCCCATCACAAGGGACCAGGGGAATGACTCCCTTCTCCTGGCTGCTTGCTTCAGTCTTCTAGTCGAACTAACTCCTTCAATGTCCCATCACAAGGGACCAGGGAAATGAGTCCCTTCTCCTAGCCGCTTGCTTCAGTCTTCCAGTCGAAGTAACTCCTTCAATGTCCCATCACAAGGGACCAGGGGAATGACTCTTAAGTGCAAGGAAGGTATGGCATCAAGAATAGACAGACAAGTGATCACAGTTCAAAAGTGTTTATTACTGTAAAGGTAGGTTGGAAGAACACCTAATTTTAACCTAAATCTAAGATGGGAGCAAGCTACGACCATCAAATCATAATAAGGCAGTCCTGGTGGCGTCTTGTCAAAATAAAAGGGCATGTACTAAATGTTAGGGAGAATTCTCGGAAATGTGCCAATTCCCTTCTACCTTAGAGACCCCCAGCTCTTTTGCTGGCCTTTAAGACTTTTCATTGTTATCCTGAAGAGAGTGAGACCCTTTTTCTCCACCCTGTATTTCTCTGTGATTTGAACTCTGTTTCTCTTTTGGTTTTGGAGTCTGACAAACTCCATAGGCATCCTCTTTTTACATTGTGACACACACCACCTTCAGTGCAGTGACACAGGGAAGTCTTAGATTTCCCCAAGGTTTACATACTTTCTCTTGTATAAACTGTTTCCAAGAGCAGTGAAGTGAAATTGACTACTTACCATTGTAACTTTCTAGACCCAGCACACACTATCTTACAACATGGTACTGGAGGGGTTGCTTAGTATCCCCTTTGTCTAGTTTATCATGTAACATTTTTATGTTGCCCATTCCTTGATGAATGGCTGGTGGCAGTGGTTTATTTTTTACTACCATTGAGTGTTTTACCGCGGGCTGCATTCGCAGCTGCAGTATTGCACCCATGGGTGCCCATTTTGTCAATAAAGCCCATCAAAAAACCCACTCTTCTTTTTTCACCATTTCTTGTTGGAAAGGACCTTCTTTAGATTTGCTCTGCCCCCCAAACTAGGTTTGGTCCCTTTCTTCGTTTTGTCTTTGGCGGGATCCACTGGTGAAGTCCGCCTCTTGCTCCAGCGTGTCTGGCAGGGCAGAAAGCGAGGGAGGTTCCCGAAACTCCCTGTGCTTAGTCTCGTTGGTTACAGGAATGCACTCAAAAGGTGATTGGCAGGCTAGCTGTCCTTGGAGGACAGCCACCCGCCTGTGTGATTGACAGCTAGGCTGCAAATGAATGGGAGAAACCAGAAGAACTTGGAAGAGAGACTTGCTGCAACTCCTGGACCACTGGTTTGCATGATGAAGCCCTGCTACAGTGCTGAAGCTCCAAATTCGTCTCGACTAGAGAAGTATGACTTCTCCCCTGGAGTTGGTGGGACCAATCGACCCCCAAGACAACCTCATCTGGAAATCCTCTCAGATCTGGCTGTACTTCCATTGCTGCTGCAGGAACAGACTGCCAGGGAGGGGAACACCAGACTTGAGCGAGAGTCTTTAAGTCAGACCTGAGCTCCAGGAAGATCTTCTGGACTCCTATGAAGCAGCCTCAGCTATCTCAGAGTGCTGGACTCCAGAATCAAGGAAAGTTCACCAAGTGTCTGAGAACCGCAGTGGTGCTATTCGCGAGAAGCTGATACCGCGAAGTGCTGCTGATCTTAAGTTTGCCCATTGCTGTCGCCGACCTTCGAATCGTAGTGCAAGAGTCCCCAGGCGTCCTCCCTCTTGTCCCCACGACTGAGGCCCTGGAACACAAGGGTCTGCCATACTACAACAGGAAAAGAAGCCAGCTGGAACTCATTTCTTCAGATCCAAGGTACTGTAAACTAAGGGGTACCTACCTCCTGTTGTGTAACTTACTAGTTCTCAGTTGAGACTAGCCTTTGTTACCTTTTGCAGAGTTGCGTGGAGCTTTGCACATCACAAGCCTCCCATCTTGTGGCCCAACAGTGATTTCGTCTACAATAAAAACTCCAACATTGTGCAAGGCTTTTTACTTGCCTTCAAGAAGAACATCAGCTCCCATATACTTTGCTCAACTGACATTGGCTGTCCTGGCTCCCTGATGGACTCTTCTAACCTCTTTGTGTTTTGATCTGTCCCTCCAAAAAGTCATACATTCTTAACTTGTGTAGCTGGCGAAAGGTTTAATCTGCATTGCATTGGGGGGGGGCGGGGCGGGGGGAGAGGATGGGTGGAGGGGAGGGAATACTTACCCGTTTGAGAAACGTGTTAACCATCGTTTCTTCCTCTATTTTCCTTTTGACATTAAACTCAGTCTTGCTCTAAATGTACCAGTGATATCATTGTCCACAGTGTCAAGAGTTATTAAAGTCTCAGGGTGTAGGAAGTGTCTGTGTGCCATCCCCAATGGGTATCTACTGACTTACTGAAACTGAGTGGGTGTATTTTTTATGTTTAAGTGTTACAGATTTGCTCCCTTCTAAAGAAGGCTTATTCAAACAGACTTAAATAGTTGAATCAAGAAACCTTGAGTATATGTTTTATTTGGATACTTGTCACTGTGAAACTATATTACAACCCTACAGCTCACATTGACCCCTCTTGAGATAAGCCTGGCTGCTCACTCACTCAACCAGCTTGTGTAGTACATGCTTATACCAAAGGTTGGGTTAACTATTGCCAAGAGGACAAAGCTGGTGCAGTCTCCCAAAGGGTACTGTTTATGTTTATTGGTTTATATTGCACCAGAGCCCGCAGGCATCAGTGCATACAATCTTGCCCAACACAAAAAAATAAAAAGATTGCCAATCCTTACAACTAAATACCAAAAAGAGTGGGATAAGGTTTACAAGAAAGAAAGAAGTGTTCACAAATGTCAGGATGTAGACGCCTGGGGTCTCCCTTCCCCACGTTGAGCACAGGACAAGGTGGGACTTTTGAGCACAGCACAGGCTCGAGCTTACCCAGCATGAGACAAAAGTTCCGCTCTCAGATATCAGGACGGTCGGTGGTTAAGTTTTTCTACAAAAAGTCTCTCGCATCAGAGGACCTGATGAGTTCAAAACAAACAAAAGTTCCTTTCTACTTGTACGTTGGGTGAGGTCTTTTCACCCCTGGATCCCCCTCTTCCGGGCTCAGACCCTTTGACTGTTTGCCTCCCTCCGTTTGGCGCACTATGGCTTTTCACAAGTCAATTTCTCTTTTGGCACTGACAAATCTGAATGTGTTTTTAAACAGTTCACCATGAACATCCCGTTGTCGGGTTCACTCTTGCCATTTCACAATTCCTTTAACTTTCTTCTGATGCAGAATTTACTTCCCTTGCGTTCTTAATGGTTTGTCGGTCAAATACTTTCGACTGTACAGTTATTTTGCTAGACCCCTTTATGACCTTTTTCTCGCGGCTCCCCTAGGGTCTTCTCGTATCAGTAGTTTGATTCAACGCAGGATCAACCAGAGTCTCCAGTGTGCACTCACGTGGTGCGGGACCCCTCTGTAACTGGCCTTCCCTTAACAATTTACAGCTCTTTGCACTTTCCTCTATGTGCCACTTTGCGACTTTCATTCTACACAGTTAGTTTTTTTTTTATCGGTTCCCCTTCGACTCACCGGCTGTGATGAACTGCTTGGCTTTTCAGTATATCAGGAGTCAAGGTCAGTACCACGATAGCAGGAGTCTCCCTCTGTCCTGATGATCAGCGTAGGCATGCTCTGTGTACCATTGACATCTGCTGCAACACACTTGCCCTATTGTTTGCAGTCTTACATTGCCTTCCACAGCGGTCTCGCAGGTCTGCGTCAAAAAAGGGCAAGGTTACTTCTCTGCTGGTCAGCCTTTCAATTCTCACTGCCTTTCTCCTCCTCTTGATCTGCCGTGCCTGGATAGTGGTCCTGTTGTGTGGACTGCCTTGCTTGTATTGTGTTCTCATGCTCCACCTTTCATTCCTGTGGGGGAAGGGAAAGGGCTGTCGAGTGTGTGTGTGTGTGTGTGATCCTGGTCAATTGCCTGACTTTGCCTGACCCTTGTGCTGGGACGTGTGAGGTAAACGGCTTTGGTGTTTGTTGTCTTTGGTGGTGTGCAAAAGTGTTTGTGACGGGAAAGGTGGGGGGGTGGGTAGAGTTTGAGTTGAATGGGGAAAGGGTATTAGAGGAATGGGGATACCCCGTCTCACCCGTCGGTGTCCCACTTCCACTCCCAGAGGACCCCCCCCCCCCAATCCCCGCCAATGAGGCGATCCTCCCTCATTGGTCCACCACCAGGAACTGGATCCAATAGCAATCGTGTCCTGGCCACCTGGATGACAGATCCCCGGGGACTAGTTAGGGAGATACCTTCAGGTTTCTCAAACAAAGTACCAGGGGAATAACTTCCTTCTCTCCTGGCTGCTTCAGTCTTCTAGTAGAAGTAACTCCATCAATGTCCCATCACAAGGGACCAGGGGAATAACTCCCTTCTCCTGGCTGCTTCAGTCTTCTAGTAGAAGTAACTCCATCAATGTCCCATCACAAGGGACCAGGGGAATGACTACCTTCTCCTGGCCCTTCTATAAAAGTTCTCCATAGTGGTCTATAAGCACTCTTGTGGAAAACCTGGATTATCTCTAACTCCTTCTGGCTTTCATTTACCACTCTAATGGAGATTGCTTCCGTTCCACTCTACTTGGGCAGCAGTATTGGGTTGACCACTGCGATGAGGGAGAGGATTCCTGATGGACAATGCTTGGGCAGTGGTGTTTGGGCAACTACTGCGACGAGGGAGATCACCGATTCACTCAGGTTTTTTGGTTTGGCTTCTCTGACCCCTCCAGGTCTTCCCGCCATTCCCGTTACCTTGTTCTCTGTTGGGACACAGCTCTGGTTCTTCCTGGGGTCGCGGTTTCCTTCCTCTGCGATTTCCAACACCGGCATGGCTCCACAGCAGGCTCCAGTTGATGGTCTCAGCACTGTTTCCAGACCTCATGGTCCACCTTTCTGCGACCACCTAGATTGCTTCGTCCTTCTGGCGAGTCGGCTCCCAAGATGAATCAGCGCCCCGTTGTTTGCAGCCTCCTCCTGGAGTAATAGTTTTTCTGCATTCTGGTGATCGTGGTTTGCATCTCCTGGACAGGACTTGCGTTCTACTGGTATTCGTGGAGAGTTCTCTAGTCCATTCTTGATTTCTACTTTATTTTGTTGACTCTGTCCTTGCGTAACAACACCATCTTGGATAGTGTCTTTGGCACTTTCCATGCCTCCAGTGAGCCACCTTGTGGCAGTACTTAGTTGGTTTTGCATACGACGTTTCATGTTGTTCTTCATCCCAGTATCTTCTACATTTGTCACAGTCATGGCTTTACAGTAACACATGGTTCCACTATCAACGGTGGGAGAAAAGGGTGAGTGACCAAGAGGATAGCCGGGGGGGGAGGGGGGGTACGGGTGGTTCTGTGACATGGTTTTAGGGAGGGTTTTCCTCAGGTTGATGACCCTCCCTAAGAGGTCCTCCTGAATATTACCAATCCTAGTGGAACTATCGTGTTGGCTTCACCTCCCTAGCCTCATAGGAAAGGGCTCCCCCCCCCCCCCCCCCGGTGATAAGTGACAAAACCTGGAAAATAATAACAGCAACAATAGCAGAGCAGTCAGGTTTCCACACCTCCGTCTGGGAGGTCTGTTGCTGGGCAGATGTGGGCTAAATGGCTATCCATCAAAGGATAGCAGTTACCTGTTTGACTGGTGCAGATCCTTTCCAATGGTGGGCTGCAACAAACACTGATTTCCCCCCCCCCCAGCCCACAGCTTGGATTTTGGCTAAGAAGTGGTGTCCTGCAGCCATTCTGGTGGTCACCCACTGAAGACGTGCAGACTGCACTGAAAACACAAGAGGACTTCTGCTAAAGACAATATACAAGATTGAGAGTTGCCTAGAAGGTTATGTAGGTTGACTAGTTAGTGGTCAGAGAGTGGTGAGAGCTGGAGCTGTTGAGGTCCTCCATTATGACAGCTGGGGAAACAGCTGGGAGTGTACAGTAAGGAGCAAAGATCAGAGAAGGGGCAGCGCGAGGCAAAAGGGGGGCAGCGCGAGGGACATCGGTCACACAGTAGAAGTTCCACTTGTATAGAGAAGGAACTGCATGAGATGAAGCAGTGCAAGCACCCCCATACTGAAGAGGTAAATTAAGGCCTCAGAAGGACAAGCTACATTCAATAGAACAGGAACAGCATAGGCCTCAGCAGTCCAAATTCCCAACACAAAGGAAATGCCTGCAGGGGCAGAGCAGGCCAGCCTTCCCTCAAATAGAATAGGAATAGCATAACGGCAGTGGGAACACCACCCCCACAGAACAGGAACAGTTGGTTGCCTCTGCAGTGTAAGCTCCTCATAGAGAGAGCCAATATAGAATTAATAGCAACTAGTTCAAATACAAAGGTTAACTATGCTTCTGGAATCAGAAAGTGGCATGTGGTAGGAATTTAAACCGCTTAGACCCACACATCATTGTGTCCCATTTCCTGGTCACTTTGCAGCTTGTCCGCATTTCCTAGAATGAGTGCTACTTAATAATAAAATAATAATTTGGAATTTATATAACGCTACGAACCCTCGGTATCTGAGCGCTGCTTATTATTACCCACGGTGTGTGGTGCTCATTCATCGACCTCAGAAGGATGAAAGGCTGAGTTTGGCCCCGCCGGGATTCGAACCTGCGTTAGCATGCTCTGCACGGATGTCAAAGCAAGCGCTGTACTCGCTGTGCCACTTGACCACTTCAGGGAACGCCAGCATTATGATACCATAGCGCAGAGAGACAAGTGATCAAGGCAGAAATGTAAATCTCCAATCTCATGGTCCAATATTGGTGGGCCACAGTTCGCCATACATCCTTCAGTCAGTAAATCAACTGAGGTAATAATTACAGTCACTGAGGAATCCGGCATAAAGCGCTACATTAAAACCTTACATACCCATCTGGATTACCACCTCAGGGACAGGTTTTGATGAGTTTGCATTTCATTTGCAAATGCAACAAGGTCGTTGTTTTATAACAGTGCTTGAACTGGCAGGAGAGTCAGGTTTTGGATGTTTGAAGTGTAGACCTGAAGATTTGAAAGAGGCTGTGAGCCCCGAGATTGCTGTAATGACACCCTTGAGCGAGGGCCCTGCTTCTACTGGCGATTTATAGCACCATTTACTACACCGACTCCAAGTTAGGGTTTAATGTGTGTTTCAACTGGACATTGCATACTCATCCATGCCCCAGATCAGGTTTTGGAGATGGGATTAGAGTGTATAAAGTATGTAACAGGCAACCAAAATATGACAACGTGAATTAATAGAATGCATAACCAAAACAGGTGGAAAGCAAAAGACATCTAGCTTCTAGCAATTTTTCCTCCCATATCCCGCCCTCTTTCCTCCATACTGATGCGAGTCCATCCCACGGAGAGAGACTGGAGCCTTTTTAACTGCAAAAAATCAACTTCCCCTTTAAATCTGTTGCACATAATGGGGTGCCTGGGTGGGCCCCACCCACACAGACTCCTCCGACCAGCCTGGCCCAGCAGTCCTTTATACCGCTCAAGCGCACGGGATGTTCCACGCACCGCTGTAACCTTTTACTTTTTGTCACTCATCTTCCACTCAAGATGTTCCCTTAATTGCTTTGCACTATTGCACCTCCCGATTCACCTCTGCACCCTTGTGTGCCAGTGATACGATTCACCTCTGGCCATGGACGCATGCTTCATCTGCAACTTAGCCGGTAGAGGGAGCCCCTTGGTGCTTCCCCACCACACTCAATGTAGATTTTCAGACTTTGGTCTCCGATGAGGACTTCCTGCTCCACTGAGTTAAAAACTCTCATCACCGGTATCCCAGGGTCGCAGCTCATCTCCTGAGACCACCACGCACGTAGGGGGTCCTCTGGATCATCCACAAACCACTAGGGGTGGCCCAGAGGGTGGAATGACTGACTCCAGCTTGAGATCCAAAGATGTTTGGAGACTAGGACAGGATTTAGTTCCGAGTGGGCATGAGTTACCAGGAAGATTTTCGCTGAGGGTACTGGAGGCCTCCGCTCAAGACCTCCACAGCCCCTACTCCCGACTACCGAGATTCATTCCAAAGACCTCTGGGAACTAAGTTTAGGCGTGCCACATTGATAGTAAACATGCCCCCTGGTGTCCCTAGTCCTAAAACCAAAAGATCGCAGAATCAGAAATGAAAAAAAATAATCAAGGAGAGCATTAGAAGCAGTCCTCGCTACCCTTTCTGATGAGGCATCTCAAGACACTACAGGCTTCCCAGTACCTCACCTCAATAGACCATTGATGGCATTTTCCAGATACCTCCTGAAGCACCCAGCTGAATCACATTACAATGACCCAACATTGGTCAGGCCCATCACCACGGTGCCCCTTCTGCTCAAAATACTAGGCAAAGTAGCAGACCTCCAGGTGCAAAAATTCATTGAAGAAAACAAACTCCTTGAGGTGTGCCCAGGACATGGGACAGAAACCGTGCTACTGGACCTAAAAAAAACAGATGGATGAAGCTAGGGACGCCGGTAAACCGGCTCTCCTAGACCTCTCATCAGCATTTGACCTTGTTGGTCACAAGGTCTTATGCCACCACCTAACCACCACAGCCAAATTCTCATCAGACGCCACTGCATGGATATCATCCTTCCTTCAAGGAAGAACCATGCAAGTCTTCTCGGACTCTGCCTCGTTCTCACCCACCATCATTCTGTGTGGTGTACAACAAGGGTCCTGCCTCTCGCCCACCCTCTACAATATCTTTATGCACCCCCCCCCCCCTCTTCCTCATTCTAGACGCGCTAGGTATCTCGTATACTAATTACGCCAACGATACCCAGATCCTCCTTACCCTAACAGGCGATTATGACCCTGACTCCATGACCCTAAACGACACTTGCAACACGATCCAAGCTTGGATGGCAGTAAATGACTATGCCTAAACTTTGACAAAACAGAGCTACTCCTAGTCAGCACGAACGAAACACTCAGGAACCTAGACCCCAAGTTCAGCCACTTCAGCATTTACGATATCAGTATCCCAGTTGCCAGTGCAGTAAAAACCCTGGGAGTCTACCTTGACTCTAAACTGTTGATGACCAGACATGTCAATGCCATAGCTTCTGCTGCGGCCTACCACGCTAAAGTTATGACAGCAGCCAGATCATTCCTTTCCAAAGAAATATTCCATTACCATCGCTCGAGCCACTACTGGCTCAAGATTGGGCTATTGCAATGCCCCCTTCTTAGGAACCTCCACAAAAAACTTAGCTAAACTACAGGTCATTCAAAATAATTCCCTACGTGCAGCCCTGGGCATCCCTAAAAGAAAGCACATCACAGCGGCAAGGAAAGAAGCCCATTGGCTTCCAATCAAAGAGAGTCATCTTCAAAGCCCTTGCTCTGACACGCAAATGTATTCACCAAACTGCTTCCACCTACCTCTCTGAAAAAGTCCACCCCATCTCCACAACCAGACCTACTAGAACGCCCTATGCGAACATGCTCACAGTGCCCAGATTCAAGAGAGCTCAAGCTGGTGGCACCAGCTTTCAATACCTAGCAGCCACGCAATGAAACGCCTTGCCACCCACACTCCGAAGACTCACACCTGGCTTTCAGAAAATCTGCCAAAACACTACTTTTCACCCAACCACTCCACACCAGATACCCTAACCTATACCTGCCTAAATGCATAATGTAAAGTAATGCTTCACCTAAATGCATAATGTAATGGATTGTTCCTGTAACTAAGTATAACTACAAGTAACAGTGCGGCGATGCCTAGGGGCTGCCTTGTGTGCTATACAAATGTAAATAAATAAATTGGTTAAAAAAACAGGACTCCCCAACGAACTACCATCCTTGCTTGCATTTACCCAGACAGCAATTCAACCAACCATAACCGGGACCCTCAAGAAACAATACCAATTACTCCATTCATCACTAGACACCCTGCACCATAACCACGCAACAGGAACCTGCACAACCCTTTCTAATCTGAAATATGGAGCCCATGGAAATTAATGACAGCAACCCAACAGTACTGGCTCAAGCAGCCCCACCCACCCACCCAGAAATGACAGGCACAAGATGCCTCTTGATCAATGTACATTCCGTCTCCAAACGCTCTTCAGACATTTCTGACCCTCTCCCTGAAGACCAGATGGGCTTACTCTTAATCACAGAAGCTTGGCTCTCACATGATCACTCCCTGGTTATCCATGAGTATATCGCACCATTCTTTAAGATCATATGTGATAAATGCAATAGGCGAGGAGGTAGCATAGCTCTGGTGCACAGAGACTCCTTTGTTTCAACACCATCCATTGACCTCATCCCAGACTAGCACTCAGTCTGTCCTGCTCCATCTCTCCTACAGCTATAGTAAGCTTCCTCTTAATCTACAGATCGCCCTCCTACAGCCCACACTTTGCTGACAAACTCCCTGATGCCGCCACCATCCCGTCCATAGATCGCCAACTTCCAAATGGAATTAGAGAATAAGATCTGGCACAAGAAAGATGATCGTATTACAAAGTCTTTTGGAGCAAACATTGCATCATTGCATTGTAGGGGCTACATTGCACCTCAAACAGATGGTTAAGCGTCCCACCCACATAGCTGGACAACTGGATGGCATTTTGTAATGAAAATAATCACTGTCTGCTCCCCAGTGCACCTCAAAAAGTGGGATCACTTATCTATCCAGGTCATAATATTCACAAAGAAACCATGCCTCGCAGGACCTTCAAAAGAACCAGGATAAGCCCATGGAAAGAAATGCACATGAACTCTACTAGAAAGAGTAGAAGCAACCAAATCTACAGCCCTCACAGATGGACCAAACACCCGGGATTAAAAATTAATGGGAGCTATTTAGCTCCTGCTTGTAGCCTAGAAGAAAAAGTTACTTAACAACTGTAACGTTCTTTCGATTGGATGTTCCTCCCACGTATTCCTCATCTTAGATATATATCCTTACCTTGAGTTTCGCCTCGGAACATTTTTCCTCTCCAGCAGAGGGTGCTCCACTCGAAGCAACGACATCGATGTCCCTCGGCGGCCTCCGTCGAGCACCGACGTCCTCAGTTGTATAAAGGCCTCGAGCGCACCCGTTGGCTTCAGTTCTGTTTTTTCATGTATCAGAGCCCATGACTATGCGTACCTCTTTTGACCCCCAGCCTCAAAAGAAATCAGTGTAAACCACGTAAACTGTACTGTGGGGTAGGATGGGATGGTCAATGAGGAATACGTGGGAGGAACATCCAATCGAAAGAACGTTACAGTTGGTAAGTAACTTGTTATTTGAATGGATTGTGTCCTCCCACGTATTCATCTTAGATAGACTCCCAAAGCAGCTTTCTATTGGAGGCGGGAGCACAGGTATCTTTTTAGTCATGTACTGAATGTAGCACATATTTGGCAAATAGACCTCCTTGAGAGGTAGTGGAGTCCAAAGCATAATGTATTATGAAAGTATGCATGGAAGACCATGTGGCTGCTGCACAAATATCTTGTACAGTGCTTAAGTGCTGTTGAAGTTGCCATGCCCCTAGTTGAATGAGCTCTTAAACCCTCATGGGGATCTTTTCCAGCTAGCCTATAACACTCTGTTATGGCTAAGATTATCCATCTTGATGATGTATGTTTAGTTACAGGTAGTCCTAATTTACGACCAGTGTATCCCACCAACAGTTGGTCACACAGACATATTTTTGACAATCTTGAGAAATAAAAGCTAAGACCCTTCTAGGATCTAGCCTATGTAGTCTTTCCTCTTCCTTAATTCTGTGAGGAGGAGGAGGGTAGAAAGTAGGTAGAATTATTTTCTGAGACAGGTGAAAGTCTGAAACTATTTTTGGCAGAAAAGAAGGCTTGACTAAGGACAACTTTATCTTTATGAAAGATGGTGTGAGGAGGAACACTAGAAAGTGCCTGCAACTCACTTACTCTGCGGGCTGATGTCAATGCAATTAGAAGTATAGTTTTCAGAGTAAGAAGCCTTAATGGGCAAGAATGTACAGGCTCAAAGGGTGCACGTCAGAAATTTCAGTACCAAATTTGAATCTCACTCACAGAGGAACTTGTAAAGGTATTGGTGGAAAAGCATTGTTTAAACCTTTTAGAAATTGAATTAAAAGGTATCTTAAAATAAGATTTTTCTTCTGACGAGTGCTTGAAGATAGATAGCACTGCTATGTATCCTTTTATCGTACTAACTTGGAGCCCCAGATTAGCCAAATGTAACAGAAAAGATAATACCATTGGAATATCACATTGATAAGGGTCCACATTCTTATCCCTGCACCAGTTACGGAATTTGTTCCATCGACACCGGTACAAAGATTGTTGCTGGCCTTCTGGCCGAAAGCAAAATCTCCATAACGTCATCCAGAAGGTCCCAATCCTTGTATCTCAACCTCTCAGAAGCCATGCGTGAAGGTGGAGTATGTTGACCTATGGATGGAGAACATGACCTCCATCTTGCGAGAGAAGATCCTCTCTTTTTGGAAGTCATATTGGAGGGCACATGGACAGGTCTAGAAGGTCCGGGTACCACGTTCTCTTGGCCCAATCCGGGGCACTTAGGATCATGGTTTTCCCGGACTTCCTCAACCTCCTGATTACATGAGGGATCACAGGGACTGGATGAAACTCGTGTAGCAGTGGAAACTCCCAGTCCACTACGAATGCGTCTCCGAGAGCTACCCTCGGGGGAAATTCCCTTGAGCAATACAGTTAGCATTTCCTGTTGACATTGGTCACAAACAGATCCACTTGAGGGGTTCCCCAAAGGGTGAATATCTCCAGAACGACTTCCGGAGCTAACTCCCACTCATGGGAGACTGTGCTCTGCCTGCTCAGAGTGTCCGCCGCTATATTTTGCTCTCCTGCTAGGTGAATGACAGATAGAGAGATCCCTTCATGTATTGCCTAGAACCAGAGCTGCATTGCCTCTCTGCACAGTGGTAGTGACCCTACACCTATTCTCTTGTTGAGGCAGTACATGGCCACTGTGTTGTCCGTCATTATCAGGACATTCTTTCCCGGTACAGCTGGCAGGAAGGCCTTCAGTGCTAGCCCGATTGCCCTCAGCTCCAATAGGTTGATATCTAGTTTGGACTCCGTTGGAGACCAACGACTGTTGATCGTCAACTCGTTGGTGTGAACCACCCACCCCATAAGGGAGGCGTCCATCACTACTGTTATCTCCGGCCATGGTTGCCAAAAAAATTCCCCTCTGAGGATGTGCTGTCTGCAAGTCCACCATTGTAGATCCTGTGCCACTCTGGTTGGAACTTGTAAAAGATCTGACATTTCCCCTGAGAATTGGGACCAATGAGTCCTGAGAGCCTATTGAAGAGATATTTATTTATTATTTATTCATTTATTCGCATTTGTTAAGCGCACAGGCAGCCCAGAGGGCATCGTGGCGCTTGTTACAGATATGAACATGACTTGTTATACATACAGAAAAGTCATTACTTAGTTGCAAGAGAAAAGTAGTAGCTACAGGAGAGGAGGAGGAGTAGAGGATCAGAAGACATGACGGAGTTAGTTGAACAAGGTGGTTTTCAGTTTTTTTCGGAAGGCAGTTAGAGAGGTTTCTGCTCTGAGCGTGCTAGGTAGTGTGTTCCAAAGCTTAGGGGCGATGTAGGGGAAGCTTATTCCACCTGCTTTAGCTCCTTTGATGCGTGGGACCCTAAATTGGTTGGTGTGGCATTGTCTCGTTGGTCTAGTGGAGTGAGATCTGACTAGCGTGTCAGACAGGTATGAAGGTGCAGACAGGTTAATACATTTGTGTGCGGTGGTAAGTATTTTGAATGTAATGCGCTCTTTAACAGGTAGCCAGTGTGCTTCCCTTCTGGTTTGCGCGATGTGGTCCCTTTTAGGTATATTGAGGGCTGCTCTTAGTGCATTATTTTGTGTTGTTTGGAGTTTATTGAGATTGGAGTTGGAGGTGCCAGCCAATAGCGCTTTACAATAATCTAGTTTGGCTCCAATGGTGGCTCTGGCAATGGATAGGCAATTATCTTTAGTTAGGAAAGGTTTGATTGCATTAATGAGCTTAGTGCTCAGGGCGGAGGCAGAGACAATGGCGTTGACTTGCTTGTCCATTGAGAGTGATGCGTCAATGTGGACTCCTAGTGTTTTAACAGAAGGTAGAACTGGGGTGACAATTGTCTATGCAGAAGTTGGTGAAGAGTGGGTCGAGGTTTGTGAGAGTGGATTTTTGGCCAAGGATGAGAATTTTGGTCTTATCTCCGTTAAGACATGGAGAGTTTTTGGCCATCCATGCTTGGATGGTGGCGTATATATTCTGGAGGGTGGCTGCGTCCTGGTGGTAGAGTCCTGTGAGCGGGAGGAGTACTTGGGTATCGTCAGCGTAGTTGGTGTATGTGATCCCAAGTGCGTCCAGTTTATCAAAGAGAGGTTTGGTAAAAAGATTATAGAGGGTGGGAGCCGTACATGAGCCCTGAGGGACTCCATACCTGATGGTGGTAGGCTCTGCGTTGGCTGTATTGGAAAACACTTTCATCACTCTACCTTCGAGGAAGGAGGTGATCCAATTTGTGGCTTGTTTGGAGAAATGTGCGGCCTGAGTGAGATGGTTCGTGAGGATGGCGTGATCGACTAAATCAAATGCCGCCGAGAGGTCTAGGAGGAGCAGAAGGGCCGGCTTGCCTTTATCTAAGATCAGGGTAATTTGATTCTTCAGATCTAGTAAGGCGGTTTCAGTGCCATGACCTTTGCGGAATCCGGACTGCCTTTTACCTAGGACAGAGTTGTTTTCCAGGTAGGCCTGTATCTGCATGTGTGCAGCTTTATCTCGGATTTTTAGGAGAAATGGAACCGTAGCAATGGGCCGATAATTATTAGGTTGGGCAGGGTCCAGGGTTGGTTTCTTTAGGAGTGGGCACACCCACGCCTCTTTAAGGCTGTCAGGGACTTTGCCCGTCTTGAATGAGGCGTTAATGAATGCTGTGATGATTGGTGCGAGGGGTGCCGCACATTCTTTAATGATGTTGGGGGGCATATATCGCCTTTGCATTGAGATGGTGAGCCGTTTGAGGATGTGGAGAGTATCCGACTCGGTGATTGGAGAGAAATCGAATTTGGAGGTGTGCTCATCTTTGGCGGTATTGACGGAGAGGGTCTGTTGGGGGTGCAGAGCCTTAAAGTGTTCTGCTATTTTATTTTGAAGAAGGTCTATTTTATTTAACATAGCTGTTTGAATGCTGTTGCACCAGGCCTCATCCTTAATCTCATCTGTGCAAATTGGGGGGATAGTGAGCTCTTTAAAGATGGTGAAAAGCTCTTTTGAGTGGGAGTTGGCTTCCAATATACGTTTATTGTAGGTTTCTGATTTCGCCTTGAATATGGCATGTTTGTATTTTTTAGAGATACTGAGAAAGTCTACTTTGGTGGCATCACAGGGGTTGGCCTGCCATGTTTTGAGGGCTTGGCACTTGCATTGGCGAAGATTTAATAAGTCCTCCGTGAACCATGAGTTGGAGTGAAACGATTTTTTTTCTTTTTTGTTTTCAAGAGGGGCTGCGGCGTTGATGGCATGGGTGAGGGTGTCTTTGAAGATCTCTGCTAGAATGCTGAGGTCGGAGGAGAACGGGGGTGCTAGGCAAGGGATGTTGAGAAGGGGACGTATATTGTCTGCTGTAAGTTTTTTGGCACTTCTGGCTAGCATGGCCGGTGCTGGTATAAGAGGTATGGAGTAGGAGGATATGGGGATGCAGAATTGAAGGCAGTTGTGATCAGACCATGGAAGGGCTGTGTTGGAGTTGAGGGTGGAGCCACAGTTGTGATCAGCCACCCAGTCTAAGATACGGCCTTTATTATGGGTCGGGGCAGTGACTATCTGTGTGAATCCTAGATCTGTGAGGTTTCTGGTGAGGGTGGTAGCTTCTTTGTCAAGTTTATCATTATATCCAAGGTTTAGGTCTCCTAGAAATAATGTTTTGGAAGTTTGTTTGATGTTTTTTCCAAGAAGATGGTTGACTATGCCTTTGAAATTATTGGTGGGGCCTGGGGGTCTATATATGACATGAATGTTTACTGTGTCTTTGGGGGAGAGGGTAAGTTTGGCTGAGAGGATGTCAATGAAGTCTTCCCCTGTGGTGGGAGTCTGTCTTAAGGCTAGGGTGTCTTTAAAGATTAGTGCGACTACACCTCCTATTTTAGTTAATCTGTCCTGTCTTAAGATCGAGTAACCTGATGGTACAGCTAAACTGATAGTCGGGGCAGAGGCAGGGTGCAACCATGTTTCTGTTATGGCTAACATGTCTAGGTCTTGGTTGGTAATAATGTCATTGACTTCTAAAGCGTGGGCGTTGAGTGAGCGAACATTTAATAGAGCACATTTAAGGTGTTGGAGCTTTTTTGGTTGTGGTGGTTTGAGGTTGGTAATCGGGATAAGCTTTTTGGTAGCGTGAGTAGGCTTATTAGTCAAGTGATGTCCGACTTCACATTGGTCATGTGAGGTTGGAGCGAGCGTCGGAGACCTGTTAAGGTGCTTGCGGGTAATAGTGTATGGTGGGCAGCAGGTCTTGGGGTGAGTGCGAGAGCCTAGGCGTGAGTTCCTAGGTGTTACCTGCATGGGTGTGGAGAGGAAAGCTAGAGGGAGTGTGCGTGTTCTAAGTCTGTACTGTCCGAGTATGATCTCGGGAGGAGTAGCGTGTGTGGTGGTGTGTCTGAGTTCCATGAAATGGCTGTTGGGTTGCCCTGAGGGCACGGAGTAGTCAATAGTACTAGTCAGTAAGGTGTAGACTAGACCTGTGAGGAGGTACAATGTGTGGCAGGTGTACATGTTGAGATAAGTTAGCGAGAGCTGGTGGATTAAGGTCTCTAAGCGACCATAAAGGCACTACACAATATCACAGTGGTCAGTAAGCGACCATAAGGCACTACACAATATCACAGTGGTCTCTGGGCGACCATAAGGCACTACACAATATCACAGTGGTCAATAAGCGACCATAAGGCACTACACAATATCACAGTGGTCAATAAGCGACCATAAGGCACTACACAATATCACAGTGGTCTCTGGGCGACCATAAGGCACTACACAATATCACAGTGGTCTCTGGGCGACCGTAGTGCAGATGCAATTATCAAGTGGCAGCATACAGCAAGGCAGGGCCAGGGCAGCAAACAGGTGAAAAAAAACATGTTGCTAATATGAGGCAAGAGTGGGTTGGTTACTTATGCTTGTGCAGTGAGAGAAGCCGCAGTGGAGGTTAATTATGGTTGCGCAGGAGTAGTGGGTGGTAGGTGGTTAAACAGATACAGATTAAGCATTGAAACATTATGTTGCAGTTCGAGAGCACAACGGTGCAAGTGGGACCTTGGACGTAGCAATGTTGGGAGGTGCATGTACGCCGGGTCCGTGATGGATGGGAACAGTTCAAGGTCTCTGGCTAGAGGGTTAGGAGTAGTTTGTGGAGGGGGCAGTATGCTTACCCTGTAAGCTGGAGGGCAAGGGGTCGTGGCTCTGGGCTCGACGGTGTAGACAGGCACAGTGCCTTTGTGTGTGCCTTCGTGGTGGGATTCTCAATCTGACCTCGCACCAGAAAAATGCAGGATGCCATGAGACCGAGCAACCTGAGAAAGTCGAAGGGCGGTAGATACTGGGCATTCTGGAATTTTGTTACCATCTGCAGAATGTGGTGAGCTCTCTTCGGGAGGCAAGGCTTTGCCTGAACAGGTATCCAAGACTGCTCCTATAAACTGGAGCTTCTGTGATGGTATCATGTTTGACTTTTTTAAATTCAGAGAAAACCCTAGTAAGGAAGTGGCACGTATTGGATAGATGATGCCGGGCTTGTTCTGGGGAACGTGCCCTGATCATCCAGTCGTCCAGGTAGGGATAGACATGAATCCCCCTCTTCTGAGACTCGCTGCCACCACCGCCATCACTTTGGTGAAAACTCCTGGGGCGGAGGTTAACCCGAATGGCAGAACTCGAAACTGATATGCCAATCGCGAGCCTCAGGTACTTTGTGCTTGAGATGGATTGGCACATGAAAGTAAGTATCCTGAAGGTCCAATGAAACCAACCAGTCTTGAATTTGAAGAGCCTGAAGGATCTGAGAAAGTGACCATCTTGAACTTGTCCTTCCTGAGGAACTTGTTCAAGTTTCTCAAGTCCAAGATGGGTGTCAGTCCTCCGTTCTTCTTTGGAATGAGGAAATATGGGGAATGCCAACCCTTGTTCCTCTCCGCTACAGGTACATGTTCTATTGCACCTTTCTATAGCAGGGTTAAAACTTCCTGCAACAGGAGCGGGTTTGGATTTTTGGTAGAGTTGTATTCCGGTGGGTGATTCTGAGGTTTCTTTAGAAAGGGAAGGCAGTAACCTTGGGATACTGTTTCCAGCGCCCAAGCATCTGAAGTAATGCCCCGCCATTCTTTCCGATGCTGTGAGATCCTGCCTCCCACTGGGGTTTTGTGGATCAAAACCTCAGTGGTTTTGCAGAAGCTCCAGCAGCGGCTGAAGGGGCAGATCTAGCACCTCTTCCTCACCCCCCCCCCCCCCGAGGAAATTTCCTTTGCCCTCTTTGACTGGCCTGTCCTCTTCCTCTCCCAAATGAGGAGTAAAAACAAAAGGGACGACCCCTCCAGGAAGATGAACCTGTGTAGGGGTGTTGCTGAGGTTGTCTTATAGCGGCACTGAGTGACTTTGCCGCTGTCTTGGAGGTCGGCATTTTCTCCAAACTTTCATCTGCCTTGCTGCCAAACAACCTCGAGCCGTCAAATGGCATATTAAGAAGTCTAGATTGAACATCTGGTGCGAAACCCGACTTCCTTAGCCACGCAAATCTGCGTAGCACTGCGCTAGACGCCATGGACTTGCTGATACCGTCAGCTGTGTCCAAACCTGCTTGAAGGCATTCCCCCGAAGCCTCCTTGCCATCATTTATTATGGACACGAAACCATCACGTTCCTCTCCTTCCGGGATGTGCCGCTGACATGCAGTCCCACAGAGTACAAGTGAATCTCGCCAGAGTGCAAGATCCATTTGTGGATTTAAGAGCCATGCTCCCTGATGTAAAAACCTTTTTCGACCATGCATCAATCTTATTGTCATCCCTATCAGGGGTAATTTTAGGGTATGCAGCATTTTTTGTTGATATGGCTGCCTAAACTACCAGGCTCTCAGGAGATGGACACTTACTCAAGTACTCTGCATCAGAGTTACAAGGTCTGTATTTTGCCACATTTTATTTTATTCACTGCTGGAATGGATTCAGGTTTTTTCCAAGCAGCATTTACTCTTTGCAAGGCAATATGAAAGGGAAGCATGGGATCTGGTTGAGGACGTCCTGACAAAATATCTGTCATATCATCATCCTGGTATACAGGCGAGTTCCTACCCCATCCCATAAATTCTGTTACTTTGTTCATAAGTTTTCTTTAACCCAAATCAGCATGTTCTTCTGGATCTGGTTTTTCAAACTCGTATTCATGGGACGTATGTAGTCCACTTGCAGATTGTAAACATTCATACAGGTCTTGCATTTTTGAGTGAGGATCAATTAATTCCTCAGGGACTTCCCTTGCACCATATTTTACCCTTGCTGATGAAACCTCAGGCTCATCTTCTTCACCCTCCTCATTTCATGAAGACATTTCTCCATATATGGATGACAGTTTGGAAAGAAATCATGCCCGCTTTCTGGGTGAAATACTTTCTCAGGAATAGGTTTCATCCCTGTAATTGGTGTCGACGTTGACAGAAGCGTCGTTGGTGTCGAAGTCGTGGCCGTTACCTTTGATGTTGTCGAGGTATTCTTCGATGTTGTCGAAGGCGGTACGAATGTCGAAGGTATCTTCGAGACAATCGACGCTGTCGAAGGAGCCTTCGAGACAATCGACGCTGTCGAAGGAGTCTTCGAGGTCGTTGATAGAGTACTCGACGTAACTTTTCAGCTGGGTTGTCGACCCCTTATACTCAACAGCCTTCGATGGAGGCTTCAAAGAGGTTTTCGTTGAGGTTCTTAATGACGTATCTAGATCTAAAGTCTTTTTCTTAGGGTCTGCCTCCCGTTTATGCACTGGAAGGCATCCCTAGAAGACACCCTCGACAATTTGTCGGATTTCCTAGTTTTAGACCTTCCCCTGTCACCTTTGTGCGTAGAGGCATGATCTTCAACAGACATTTTTGAGGGGCTCTGGGCCGCATTCTCAAAAATGTTCATCAATGCTCTAAATGCTTCCCACTTTTTAGGGGAGTCATGCTTTGTTGGACATGTAATAACTTCCTCTGATGTAGTCGAGGAAGTGGGAGATCAGTGGCGTCTTTTCTTAGCTTTTTTGGACGAAGAAGAGGACTTCCTCGATCTACTCTTCAATCTGGATTTTTATGGCGTTTCACCGAAGACTCAGCCGAGTCTTTCTTCCCTTTCTTCCCTCTCGAAGAAAACTGAGTATTCCTCCCCCACCGACAGTTTACCTCGTCTTTCTTTCAAGGCCTTATGGGTCATTGACTGACAAGAACTGCAGTCGTCGATTCGATGTTCAGAACCGAGGCACCAGAGACAGTTATGATGAGTCCCTTTCACAGAGGAGAAATATCCCTGCATATAAGTCTTTGTCCTGCCCAGGGGCAGTCCAGCACCGAAATGCTAGGCAATTCTCCCCTGAACAAGAGTACCAACAGCAACCGCAGACACGTGTTTCGGCCTAGTCGGGCCTCATCAATGAGGTGGAGCTATGCCTCTAAGAGGTTTATGGGCAACCACAAAAGCAATAAAAAGGACGCTTCTCCCGAAAGTACTGTATATCATTCAGACTTTACCATTGCAATTTACAAAGAACTTAAGATGCAACAGTTTTTCAGAAATTCTTAGGGGGCAGTGGGAAAAGACCAAAAATGCCTAGATTCATGTTGATGCGAGGAGTTAGTTTAAGTGGATTTGGGGAAGTATCAAAAAGGGTTCATGCTGAAAAAGGCAGACTATTTTACGCCAGAAGAGAATAGAGTGATGAGTTGGGCAGATTTAGACAGAGGTGGTAAACCCATTTTTCATTGGACAATACATATTCTAGGACAGACAAAATTCTAGAAATAATTCCTCACCCTCAATCAGAGCTATTCGGGGGAAGTTGGTTTCCTGGTTCGAAGAGAATGACCAGGATTGGTGGTTTACTTAGGGGGCCTCCATATTGAATAATTCTGCACTGCAGATTGTTAAAATCGAACTTTGAAATGGAAGAGCTGGATTGCGAAAGCGATTATGAAAATTGGTGACATTTTAAAGAAAGACAATCTGTTGGGTTTTAGAGCATCGAGACTTACATATCGATTAGGGAAATGAGAAAGAAAGATATATAACCCTTTGTAGGTTATAATCACTGCTTGAGAAGAGACCGGGTTTATGTGATATCTTCAACACACCTCCACGAGTAGTCTCTACCTTTCTTAAATGATTCCCGATGGAACAGGGGTTGGTGGACCATTGGAATAAATTGCGGAGGGACTGAGAGGCGTATCTGCAGTGTGCGATTATGCCAGAAAAGTGGGAGTATATTGAGAGCGGGCTCAAGGGCGAAACTGGATTAAACTTTTAGGCCGATTCACCAGAAGGTACTGGGTTGTTTATATTGGACACCAGTATGTATGCATAAACTTGGACTGGTTGATAATGACTTGTGTTGGGGTTGTTGTTTGGAGAAAGGTAGTTTAGTACATATGTTGTGGGAGTGTACAAGAGTATGATTACTGGAAGGATGTACTGGATAGGTTGGACATGGTAATGGGTATATCTTTCCCAATCCTGCTTCATTGTGCTTTCCAGCCCAGTCGATTCTGTGCCTATTCTGTGTATTTCAGCCATTTTGAATCTGCCTATCCGCAGGAATATTGTGCTAATTGATCTTGCTTACTTGTACACTCTAGACTAGCCTACTTTGTGCCAACCCTGAATATCTTAGCCAAGTCAAATATACCTTTCGGTGATAGTCCAGCTAATAATACACCTCTGTTCCTGAGCGCTAGTCATTACTCTCCCCGACAACGTTACTGGAAAATGGTAACCTTAGTACTACTGTTATGCACCTTAATGCCCATCAGCTCCCTACTGACACCATCCTCAAACCTTAGCCTACCGATACCAATAAACACAGTCACAAATCTGGGCATCATGAGCCAACCTACATATAACAGGGTTTGCACTACAATACCATTTGCCTCTTTACCATGCGACATTACTAAGAGAAATGCGAGTCTCCGTGCTAGACTACCTAAACTATACAAACCAAGAAGATTGCTTCCAACTATCAACCCCAAAACTAACCTTAAGACCAAACTCTCTCCGCCACCATCTACATGGGACACCAATATCCCCCAGAATAACAACCACAAGTGTAAGTCGCGTGCTAATAGTGCTAACAAATCTATCCCTGTCAAGGTATCTACCGAGCCCCCCACCCCTAAAAGGGGCCCTTCTCAATGCTAGCTCGCTCGTAGCACATGCCACTGACATTGCCGACCTCATCACAGAGGGTAGGTTGGACTTCTTAGCTATCACGGAAAGCTGGCTCCATAGTGCAGCAGGACCTGCTCCCATGCCAGCGATCCCCGATGGCTATACTATAACCAGACAAGACCGTGACAGTACCCAAGGAATATCTCTATGCCTACGACTAGCCCCAGCCCATTCGTCACAATCGTGTGAAGCCCTTTCTGCCAAACTCTCTCAAACTCTAAATAACTCTCAGACATTGACCATTCACCTCTAGACCGCCTGGCCCACTGGGTACCTTTGAGGAGGTCCTGCACAACATACTTACCAACAACCTCAAACGCTCCACACAAATACTCTTATTAGAGGACCTCAACCTTGGCTTTATGGACCAAACAGATAAACATGCCACAAATATAGCTAACACAATTAAGGCATTAGGTCTTTCACAAAAAGTTAACCTACCGACCCATCAAAAAGGTAGAATACTGGACTGGATAGCGGACTGCAATTGCATAGCTACCATATCTTCCATCCTACTGCTCTCCTGGACAGACCACTCACTGATGTCCTTCGACCTATCTACTACAAGATTTACCCCTCAGGTGCCCCTAGTAGCGCCACCCTGCCTAACCAGAAACAAAAAAAGTATCACAGCAGAGAGAATTATCCCTGCTATCCTTCCCACCCTCCACTCCCTACCAGAAAATCTTGACCCCAGCTCCCTAGTTCAAGAATTTAACATTATGCTCACCACCCTGGACAGAATTGCCCCCCTCAAACTTAGGCCTAGTAAACCTATGGCCCACCTAAATTAAGTTGGGGCGTAAACCATTTAAGACCTCCGCACATTAAAAAGAAAAAGCGAAACCAATTGGAGACTATGCCCTTCTAGTGAGAATAAGACTAAACTATCCTCTCTGTCCTCACTTTACAAGAAAGAAATTTGCCAGGCCAAACGCAAATCGTATGATGAGCTCATTGCCAACTCTAATATGAAAGAACCTTTCTCTACACTTAAAGAACTTGAATCCCCAATTGTGGCTCCCGACATCTGCTCAAAAGATAAATCTTGGTGCTCAGACATACAACAAGCTCTAGCCACCAAAATTGTCACCCTGCAAAATAAAATTCAGCAAAAAAAAAGAAGTGTTGAACCTACAGCATTCGCTCAACAGCCCTGCGACTAATGTCCCACTACAGTACCATAATAACACATTCAACTTCTCTAAAATGTCTTCCCTGGAAGTAGAAAAAATGATCCTGTCTCTGAAGCCTTCCATTTGCAAAGGTGACATATGCCCGACCCAACTTATAAAAGACGCTGCCAGAGAACTATCCCCATTTATTACCAAATTGATCGACGCCTCTTTTGCCACAGGTACCATCCCTGCCAACCTCAAACAGTCTTGGGTGCTACCGCTCCTTAAGAAACAATTAGACCCACTCATCCCCACCAATTACCAACCCATCACCATGGTGCCATTCCTACTCAAAATTCTAGACAAAGCTGCTTACATTCAAATTCAAAAACACCTTGAACAGTTTAAACTCCTTGGTAACAGACAATCTGGCTTCCGCCCGTTACATGAAACAGAAACAGCCTTATTGATTTAAAGACCCAAATCGACGAGCTGAGGGACAAAGGGAAGTCAGTACTTCTGCTCCTACTTGATCTATCAGCCGCGTTTGATCTGGTCAACCACAATGTCCTTTGCCGACACCTTGACTCTGCTGCCCACTTCTCCCCGGAAGCAATCAAATGGATTAGGTCTTTCCTTAGTGAGAACAATGAGAGTCTTCTCTCCCTCAACAGCTGCTGACCCTACGCCCATTCTCTGCGGGGTCCCTCAAGGATCCTGCGTCTGACCAACTCTCTATCATATCTTCACCAAACCATTGTTCAATGATCTGGACAATATGGGTGTCACCTACACGAACAACGCAGATGACACCCAGATTCTCCTCCCGCTTTCTGGGAATCACAGCAAGGACACAGGGTTGGTGAACAAAGTATATCTTATCATCCATGCTTGGATGGCCACTCACGGCCTCTGCTTGAACGATAAGACTGAGTTGATAATTCTGGGTTCACAAGCCAACATCAAAAAAAAACTAGGACAAGAATTCTCCTTCAACATTGATGGGATCATCATTAAAGTCTCCAAGGAGCTAAAAACCCTTGGCTTCTACTTGGACTCCACACTGTCCTTTGATAAACAGATCAAATCACTGACCTCCACGGCTTACACGTGTAAGCTTCTAAGAGCGGGAAAGCCATTCCTCTCTGACTAGAGCTGCTTGATCCTGGCCAGAGCCTTAATACTCTCCAGAATCGACTACTGCAATGCTCTCTTCAGTGGTGCTAACAAAACAACAATCCACAAGCTCCAACCCCTCCAAAACAATGCCTTAAGAGCAGCCCTTGGCATAAATAGAAGAACCCACATCTCCCCTCTGAGAAGCAACCATAAATGGTTATCCACAGCTAACAAAATACAGCTGAAATTGTTATCTTTGACCCACAAAGCTCTCAACCACGTGGCACCTACGTATCTGAAAACTAAACTCCAGAGAAGACTCACTCATAGGCCCACTAGAACTGGCAATGCTAATTGTCTGACTATATCCAAATACAAGCTTACCACCATTGGTGGTAATAGCTTCCCGGTAAAGGCAGCTAAATGTTGGAATTCACTGCCTCACAACCTGAGAGCTGCCCAACCCTACTCGCATTTCAGAAAAAAATGTTACAAAACATTATCACTACAGACCCATAGCCTTGACCCACTATGCTTTGCCTGCCACTAGGGCCCAATCTAGAGCCCAGTGATTCACTGAGTCAATACATGCTTGTGTGTACCATAGCATACTGGCGCTATTCCAGCATCAGTAAAGGGATTGCCCTCTGTATTTACTTATTCCACTGTTGTATATTGGTTTCACTCTGACAGCTCTGTATCTATGCAACTTCTGTATTTAAGTAATTGTATCTTTGTAACTATGCAAGCCTTGCATCTTCATTCTGCTGTGCCCTCTTACCCTCGGGTCTGGTGTACATAACAAATAAATAAACAAAGTTTACCCATTTCATCCGTGCCGTTATCAAAATCTGGGAGACGTCCTGTAGCCCGAACAAATAGCCACTATCAATGATCCATTGGCTATCAAACAAATAAAGCAGAACAAAACCACAGGCAGATTTGATTTGTGAATTTCAGATTTTGACAAACTATGAGAAGATTTCATTTATAAAGAAAGGTATGCTTGAGGATTATATTGAGAAATGGACGTTCTTCAATGAGTTATATGGCTAATCTGAATCTTTAGATTTGTTGGCTAATGTGTCGGGAACTGGTGCGTGTTGACTATGTGATTGTGTTCAAGAATGTTGGTGTTCGTCAGTTTTATGTAGTGTCTTGGGGGGGGGGGCCTGGATTTTAAGGAGGATCATTTGGCTCATCAGTGATCCGTATTGTGCAAGGCTCTAAGCCATGGACGGTGTTCGTTTGAGGCAAGCGTGCGCCTGCAAGGGCACTGGAATCTTTGCCAGATTGTGGTAATTCATGTTTCCTGAAGCGCTCTGTGCGCGGCGGATTCCCTTTCCCTCTCCCGCTTCTGGACCAAGCCCCGTTCCCTACTCCCTCATGGTCCCCTGCCCCCGATTGGCTCATCGCCACTCTTAACACACCCTCCCAGGGCAGTCCTCTGCCTGTGCAGCCCCTGCAGCCAAGGACCCAAAGGAAAAGGGCGGCTCCTACAGCAGGGGCTCCAGACAATGTCTGCAGGTGTCAGCAGAGGAGTACAGCTGCCAGCTGTCCACCAGCAGCGACCATCAAGGTAGGTGTGGCCTGGGTGGGGAGTAGTGCAATCACTGTACACTGCAAGCCCCGACACTCTACCTATCATCAGAACACCATACACCAGGCTGTTAATACTAACAAGCTTCACAACCAGTGCGGATTGTGATTATTACCTCAGTCGCAACCAGAGAGGACTGTGACCATTGGCCTGCGCTACATTGAGATAGAACTGTAAATGTTAGCCTACGTCGCACTCAGAGAATTGTGAACACTGCCTTGTGTCACATCTGGAGGGGACTGTGACCATTAGCCCCAGCCACATTAAGATAGAACTGCGAAACATAGGCCTCTCTCCAGTTTTCAATGTGTCTCAAACCTAGGAGTTCTAATGCATGCCTGCCATTCTGTGAAACATAGGCCTCTACAGTTATCTAGGTGTCCCAAATCTTGGTGCATGATCACTGCCTGCTGCCTTTCAGTGAAGCCTAGGCCTTTCTCCCGTTATCCAGGTGTCACAAATCCTGGTGTTTGATCACTGCCTGCCATTCTGTGAAGCCGAGGCCTTCAGAGGATACTCTTTCTCACCTCGCTCCAAAAATCTGGAACGAGCTACCAAAGAACATACGCAAGACAAGAGATTACCTCCTATTCAGAAAACTCCTCAAATCTTGGCTCTTCACCCCGTAACTAGAAAGTCTATGGAGCACATACACAGCTGAAACAATGCTGAGAGAGGGAGCCGATCCTCCCCATCTCCCTAAGCTATCGAAGAACAATTTACGTCATATCAACTTACCAACTGAAAGATAGAAAAGCTAGAATCATACCAAAGAACGATCACAGAGAGATCGGGATGGAAGGGCAAGGATGATATATCTGCCTTAGACGGGCACTGTAACTAAGCTTTGAGACTTCGTATACGGTTGCGCCCAGCTACCCAAGGGGTTGGCGCGCATCATCAAATCAATAAATCCAATCAATCAATCACAGTAACACCTTGGCCTGCAAATTAAACAGGCAGCAATGGATCACCAAAAGGAAGTATATAGGAAGGGAGTGGGTGATTGTAAAAATACAGCACCAAAACCAGAGTGGGGGACAATGCACGTCCCAACCTGGTACATAAAGGTTGAAAGAAAGAAAAAAAAACTGCTGGGAACTTGCCACGCCATCACTCCTAACAATTAGATGGACATGAAAGAAAAAGAAAGAATATGCCTACCCCATAGGACACCCAGAAACAGAACAAGAATTATAAGGACCAAGCGACATAATCCACTAACCAAAAGCTCAAAGTTCTGCCTACTTAATGCTCACAAAAATCCACACAACCACCTTCTCGCACAGCAAACCACACGCACTTCACCACACCACAACAAACACATAAGTCGCACCAACAGCACACGAGGACTCACATTGATCCGGTATTCACACCCAAACTCAGCGCACAGTGAAAACCGAACTGAAGCTGCCAACAGGACACCACCTTTCTCACTTTCATACTCCTTCACCCGACTAACCCCACCCCACCTTTTGCAGATCCGCCTGAGCGCCTGGGGACCAATTCCGTTGGTGACGGTGCGCAGTTCAAATACCTTTGAAAAAATGTGTGAACCTTAGCCAAAGTTTGGAATTAGAAAGTGGGCCTAATAACCTCACTGTATGGATGGAACGGATGGAACAGATTAAGAGAACGGTACGGACAGAGTGAACGGAACAGACGGTACGGACAGAGTGGAAAGGATAGAATGAATGGAGTGGATGGAAAGGACAGAATGGATGGAGTGGATATATCAGTTTATCTCTGTATCTCCTATTTATGCAAAGTATATGCTATGTACCTGTATCCCCATGTTATCTGTATAACAGGTTTACCCTATCCATCCTGTTGCTTTATATACGTATGCCGCTATGTACGCCCCCTGTCCTGCTCCCGTGCTTAGTCGCAAGCACTTTACTGATAACCACCATACACACTACTACGCTTACTTTCTCCTATACACCATCATTTACCTAGAACACAGCTATACTAGGACACATTCGGTCTAGCTGTTCTCATACTAACATGACCCCACGAACTCATCATCCCAATGAAAACACAGCTAGCTGAGCACATTCCGGCTAGTTTAGGCTTCTCCTCAGGCCTAATGCAGCAAGAACTCAGTCTGAGTGTCCACCCTCCAGACTGAACACATCCAACTGCACTCCGCACCACACTTTCCACCCACGCACCTTACGACTCTCTACTGACTTGAACTGCGGTTCCCGAGGGCGTTTAACCTACCAGCGCTTTGAGGTCATACCACTGATGCATAAGGCGCTATATAAAATGCCAAGTAAACTAACATAATTTAACTAATGTATTTGTACTTTTTGCATTTAGATTTGATCTTTATATGCTGCTTGTATTTCTATGAAAATATTTTTTTAAAGAAACAAAATGGAAATTTTTTTTAAAAAAAATAAAGAATTCATCCATGCATGGAGGCTTTCCTCCTTCAGAAGTACATTTCAACACTACACTCCTTCCAGAACACTTAGGTCCAGCAATACTGCACCAGTGCTAGGCCCCCAACTCCACAGGAAGCAGCAAGGAGGATCCGCTTTCCCAGTTCAGACCACAAAAACGTGGCACAACCTATCCAAACCTCTTCATCTAGGAGGTGAACCACCCAACTTTAAAAGGAAACAGCTCAAGACTTTGCTTTTCAACTAACCACTTTGAAAGAAATAAAAATAGCAAGACTACAAACTGCACCACAAACCTGGGCTAATTCACGACAAGCATTTTCAAAACTCTTGACACTACCAAGGGGCAAATATGCAAGTAGCAAACTACTAGCCAACCACCAAAATAAAAATAATTACTTGTCACCTCAAAACTATAGATACACAGTTCTTACTCACCAAGAGTCAAATATCACTAGCCGTTGGCTACCATCTGAGGGACAACAATTTGGCTCAAGGAATCTCTGCTGTGTGCCACTGGTCCGCACCTTAATCTCAGTGAATTACACCACCAAGAACAAGATGTGACAACACCCTCACCCACTCCTACTCCTACGACCTCACTACTAAAATCTTACAACCCTTCAGGCGACCTCCTAGGTCTAGGATATTCTGGGACGTGACACGCACTATCTACAACACTCTTTTCCCAAATACTCCCCTCTAGAGTTCTCTGCTCATCCTCCTCCAACTCTCTGCAGGTGAGTCACTTTTACAAACAGATTTGGGGGTACATCTTTATCCTCTGTTGGTGCCTCACTCTGGAATAGCCTCCCTGCCTCTCTGCATCTTGAGCCAGACCACCTTAAGTTCCAGAAACTCCTCAAGACATTCCTCTTACTCTCTCCCTCTTCCCGGCTAACCTCCTTCCTTCTCTTCCCTAACTCTGCTCAGTTTTGCTGACTGGTTCACCTCTGGAGCCTACAAGTCCCAGGCTCCCCCGCCAGTCGTTTGCACTTGCCTCCAGGCCGCTGCACTTCACATTACTGCACTTTCAGCTTACACACCTTGAGCGGGGCAACCGCTCTGCTCTTACCCCACCTGCTGGAACATACTCATTGCCGCTGCGCCCCCCAGGCCCCCAGTCCCTCCTTCTCTGCACCTCAGTCTGTAAGCATGCAGAACCTAAATGCACTAGGACCAGTTAGTTCATCTGTTACCCCACCCCCCCACCATTTTCCACCACCCCCTCCGGAGCTTGGGCTCAACTGTACCACTTCATGCACTTGCACTAGGAGAAATGTCGTCAGGCCTAGTATGCTGGTTTATCGGTTTAGATCATTCGGAATCTTCAAGGCCTAAGAACGATCATTGTATTCCCTTGTTGCCTTCCCGTCTTCAAGCACTTCACCTGTATATAAGCGCTATATAGAAAAAAATAAGAATAGTGTACTTTACAGATTCAGACCCTAAGCATCTTCTATCAACAACCATGCTGTTCATTTTTGCACTACACAATTCCGGAGGCCGACCATATGGCTAGACTGCCTGGCCGGTACCAATGACAACCTAGAGATTTTCATATCGACACACAGTTAACTGGTACTTCTGACCTGCATCCAACACCATCAAAGGTTTTTTTTTTTTTTTTTTACAGAGCCATGTGCAGCGAGGCCAACAATATCGTCACAATTGAGATATACAACACCACTTCACATTACATATCCACGGACGGAGAACTACTCAAAAGGAAGTCCTTGAACCAGACCGCCAAGTCTCTGGTGGTCCTCTCAAGGCCGGCTCATAAACCTATTCTACACTGATCTTTTGCCAGTGTTGCTAGACAGTCATTTGGTGGATTTCCTGGCTACCTCGAGGAGCTTCCCAGCGGCCACAGAAGGAACTAGTTTCGGTCATCTTCAAAGAGCTTCTTCGCCAGATCCTCCTTTGCAGCTTCAGCAGATCCAAAGAAGCAACAACAGGTTGAACCTGGACCATATAAAACCAGCCGACTGCAGGCTCCCCTGTCGCTTTTCACACTGGCACACCATCGCTCAAGCTCCTTGGACGCTCTCCACAGTCTCCAAGAGCTACAGTACGTTTCTCATCACCCATTGTGACAATTCGCCAGGTCTCGTCACTTCTCCCAAAGGAAGAGTCTTTCCCATGAGGCTAGGGAGGTGCTGGAAACTCCTGAATAGTGCCCCAAGGGAGGTTTAATGCAGGAGGAACTAATGGGGAGGGACTGCCTCTCTGGGGATAAGGACGATCACCTGGGGTACAGCCAGTTGGCCAACGTCACACTCCAACCTTCCCTAACCTCCCCTTTCATGACAAACTATTTACTTGGATTAGACCAAGTATTTCTGTAGTGTAAGAGAAACAGCCAAACCAGAAAGTACCCGGACAAAGATGATAACAAACGACATGAAGATTACTGACTGTGCTAGTACTGGTATGAGGTGTACCAGAGGATGCCTAAAGATCAATCTATCCATAGCAACAAAGGACTGACAGTCCGCCAGGGCAGAACTGGCAACAAAATATAAGAAGTGAAGGACCGAAGAATGGGTCAAACCCAGCCGAAGCCTGTTGACCGGCATCATCAAAGAGCAGAGGACGCCGGTGACACGCTGGGGAGTTCTCTGTGGGTTCAGCTGGAGCGGACCCGAATACGAAGCAGGAAGAGGAAGCCAAGCAGTACACTACAGCGCAGAGCCATTGTGCGGCCTCAGAAGCAGAGGCGAGAAGTCCTAAGAGCTGGAGCGATGTACCCCAGACGCAGGAAGCCCCGGTGATGTACCAAAATCCCAGAAAAGGTAATGGGTGGTACAAGAGACACGGAAGGAACACTGGGGTGGAAGAGTGGCAGGCTGGGGCGACTTCACATGCCCAGTAGTAGCAACAAAACTATTGGGATGGGTTGACTGGCCATCCAAAGAGAACTTCCTCGTTGCAGTGGAACCAATAAACCCACTGTCCTGGACCCCGACATGAGTATATCAAGCATCCGAGGAAAGCACCCTCGTCACAGTGGCAAGAAAGTCCACTGTGGACCCGAGAAGAATGTGGGACTGTATTACTGCCACAAGAAGTGGGCGAAAGACATCAAGTTGAGTGATACGGAAAAATAAATCAACCACTAGGAGAAGGGAGCCATTCTCCTGGTGAAGAGACTTCAAGTCTTTTTGATATGCTCAAGAGACACCAGGGGAAGGGAGTCATTCTCTTGGTTCTGAAAGTGGACTGGTGCAAAGGTTTGTTGGAACCGCAAGCCAGGAGAAGAGAGCCATTCCCCCTGGCATCGTTTTGCCAAAGAACATTTCTGGGAATAAAACCCAAATACCAGGAGAAGGGAGTCATTCTCCTGGAGAAGGAAATCGGTTGACTTATTCTTTAGTTGTATTGTAAGGGATAGAAGTAAGTTATGACACAGGATGGTGGAATTTGATTTTGACTGACATTCTGACAGATCCTTTAGTATTAGTTTAAGGCACTGAAACCCCTCTCAGAAGATGGGGATAGCAAGTGTTTCTTCCGTTTTTATAAATAAATGTTTTTACCAATCAAAATGCCACCATTGTGTCAGCATCCTTCTTCGACACCCTTGCACCGCTCAGACGGATTCCACACTTCTTCTGGGAGAGGTCAATAAGCTCTTCCCCGTGAGGGGTGGGGCACTAGTGGGAACCTGGATTCCATTTGTATCCATTTTCTGTGCCCAGGAAGAACGAGGCTGGCCTGTGGACAATCCTAGACCATTCTACCCTCAATCCTGTCCTCTCCTATGAAAGGTTCAAGATGGTCACACCTTCCAGGATCATTTAAAACAAAACAACTATTTTTGCTCTGTGAACCTCCGAGACACTTACGTACATATTCCCGTTTGGGAACCCCAAAGATCCAAAGTGTCTCCATCAGCAAGAGGCATGATAAGTGCAGCTCCCTCCCTTCTGGATCGATCTCTGCTCCAAGAGCATTTACCAAGCCGGCGACAAGAGCTAGCAGCCTTCATCCATTGGGGATACATGTCTACCATGCATGGTTAACTGCTTGGTCGGCCAAGCACCTGCCTTGCCTCAATCGTGGACCGACGCTCTTCAATCTGGGATTTTCCTCCACATCAGAGGATCTTGGATCTCAGCTGCAGTTAACCATTTTCAGCTGAGGCGATTTCTGTTTGGTGGTTTGAGGCCCTTGAAAGCTGCATGCATAATTTGCATTCCCCCGGCACACCCAAGAATGTGACGTTTCCGCTTAGATAGCAAACTTCTGGAACCATTCTATGGCGAGACAATCTGACCCAGAGGGGTGTGTCACCATCGACTCCTGCGTCAGGGGTGTAGTGCTTCAAGGCACATGAGCCTTCCTCAAATCAACATCAATATTCAGTGCCCAGAGAGCTTCTCTGCCCAGGTCCAGCTGAGCGTGGGAGAGCGGTCGCTGGTAGCCCTTGAGGGAACTGCAGGCCTTGGATGCCCTTCCTGGCCCATCGGGCCTCCGTGAGTTAAAGGGATACTCTAGTAAAAAAATTTATTTCAAAAATAGATCGGCCACATTAAAAAAAAAAAATACTAGCATCCTCCGTTTTAAAACTTCCTATGTAAAGTTTTGAGCTATTCAAGCTCAAAATTCGAAAAAGCAAGCACAGGGCGGCCGCCATTTTGTGAAATGGAGGCCCTCCTGTGCTGACTTTTGCGGCACTAATGAAGGAAAAGCCAGCCAGCTGTAGTAAACAAAGTCTACCGCTGGGTGGCTTTCCCTTCATTAGTGCCGGGACTCGGAGGACACGGACCGGAGACCAGAGCAGGAAAGCTGCAGCTGAATCTCGGTAAGTGCTATTTATTTTTTTTACAAAAAATAAGCACTAGCTGCGGTTTTTTTTTTCTAAGTTTTCCGGGCTGGAGGAGCCCGGAAAACTTAGAAATAAAACCGCAGCTTTAAAAACGTTGTATTTATGTTTGCGGTCGCTTTTGAAGCTCCCTCTCTCTCTCTCCCTCTCTCCCTCCCCCCCCCATTCCCTTACCGTGGCTACTATCTATCGGCCACCTGGTCAAATTTCCTCCTTCCTATCTGAGTGGGCTGGCCTTTCCTCCTCACTCCTGTCCGCTATCACTCAACTCTTTCTTGGTAACTTCAACATCCACCTTGATGCCTCCTGTCCCCCCCCCCCCACTGGACTCTTTCGTGACCTCTGCGACTCTCTCACCCTCTATTCTCCCGTCTGGGCCTACTCATTCTGCAGGGCACACTCTTAATGCTCTGATCTCTTCTGACCTTGCCCTCTCCATTCCTCTCTCCTGGAGTGATCACTTTCTCCTATCCTCCCACCTCACCCTCCCTACCCCTCAGGCAAAGCTACCCTAATCAACGCCACCCACCTTCTCGGCCATCCGACCCATGAAGCGCGTGTCAGTTGAGGCTTCGCTGCCACCTTCTCACCCCCCCTCCCCCTTCGGCTGACTCCCACCCCGACACAGCCCTCTCCATGCTCCACTCTGCTATATCTGATACTCTTGATATCCTTGCCCCTGTCATGAGAATCTGCCTGAAGCACAAAGCCAAATGTAACTCCTGGTATGACTCGGATCTCGTCACCCTTAAACGCAAGTGCAGGGTGGCAGAGAGGAAATGGCGTGCTTCGGGTTCATCCTCTGACAAACTGGCCTGCCGCCTGCGCCAAAGGCAATACCGTCTCTCCGTTCTCATCAAGAAGAGAGCCCTTATCCAAGCCTGCATCTCTGCGGCATCTAACAACTCGGCTGAACTCTTTAAAATCTGCAAAAGCTTGCCAACCCTGCTGCAGTCTCTACCTCTCCTGTCCCCTCCCAGGCCCTCTGCACGGCACTGGCTTCTCACTTCATTTCAAAAACTCAGGACATCCTGTCCTCACTCTCCCTCTCTTACCCCCCCCCCCCTCTCGCTATTCCCTGCTCTTCCTCCAGCCACCCCTCCTCCCTCCTTCTCTGCCTTTCCCCTTTTCTCTCCAGACGAGGTTTCTAGACAAGTCCGATCTATGAAAGTCTCGTCAAAACAGGTTCACCCCTGTTCCTCCAAAACCATCAAGGATCACATGGACTCCCTGGCACCTGCCCTGGCAGATTTCTGCAATCACTCCTTCGCCACTGGAGTCTTCCCTTCTCCTCTGAAGCACTCCCTTGTGCACTCTTAAGAAACCCTCTGCCGACCACTCCTGCCCGGCTAACTATCGGCCAATCTCCATCACTCCCTTCCTGGGCAAGCTCCTGGAGAAACTGGCCATCTCCCAGCTCAATCTCCACACTGAATCTGTTGGTTGTCTTCATGACCATCAGTCTGGCTTCAGAGCTGCCAGAAGCACGGAAACTTCTCTCCTAAACATCCGTGAAGACCTGCTCACCAACCTTGACTCTAACACCCCTTGCATTCTCATCTTGCTTGATCTCTCTTCTGCCTTTGACACGGTCAACCATGTCATCCTGCTCAACCGTCTCCGTGATAACCTGGGTATCACTGGTCAGGCCCTGGCTTGGCTGACTTCTTTCCTCTCCGACCGACCCTCCCAGGTCCAACTTGGGTCCTTCCTTTCAGACATCTTTTTTTCTACCTGTGGTGTCCCCCCAGGGATCAAACCTCTCTCCCTGGCTGTTCAACCAATACCTGGCACTCCTTGCCCCCCGCATCGCCGCTCTGTCCCAACTTTCAGTGCTATGCTGATGGTACCCGGCTCATTTTCAGGCTACCCTCAGCCTCATCTCCTTCCCTCATCTCTGACTGTCTGTCTGCCATTCAGGAATGGTGTGCCGCCAACGACCTCTGCCTTAATGCCAGTAAGACTGAGATTCTACTCATCGGCACACCCACTCCCTCCTTCCCTGCAGCTCTCTGGCTGGCCTCTCTTGGCCTTCCTCTCACTCCCACCTGCAAGGCTAAAAACCTCGGGGTCATCTACGACTCTGCACTCTCCTTCTCCCCTCACATCTCCGACGCCTCCAAGAAGTCACACTACCAGTTGCACCTCTTTAGAGGTATTCTTCCTTTCCTCTCCTTCCACCAGAAGCTCACTGTCTCCAGAGCCCTGGTCCTCTCCAAGCTGGACTACTGTAACAGCCTCTATCTAAATCTGCCTGCCTCTACTCTCCGCCCTCTGCAACTTATCCAGAACAGGACTGCGAGACTTGTCCTTGGCCTCAAGTCCAGATACTCGTATCTCTCCAGGACTGAAATCTCTGCACTGGCTGCAAGGATTAAGTTCAAAACCCTCTGCATTGTACAAAAGGCCTTCTGGTGTCAGGGTTCAAAATACCTTCAACTCTCTCTACCTAAATATCTCCCCTTCTCGAGCTCTTCGCTCATCTGCCTCCAACTCCCTTAGGGTCAGTCGCTTCTCCAAGCAACGAGTTGGTGGCAGATCGCTCTTCAGCAGGGGCCTCTCTCTGGAACAGCCTTCCTGCCTCTCTGAAACTTGGAGAACCAACCTCAAAACCCTCCTCTTTGCTTCTGCTTTCTCTCCTCCCCTCCCTTGCTGAATTCCTAACTGTAATTGCCCTGGTTACCTGGCCACCCTTTTGATCTCTGGCCCAGGCCCGTCAATTAACCACCTGCACTGCCTCCCTGGCAACCCCTGCACTTGGGGACCGTTTTTCTGTATCCTTTCAGTCCCCTTACTAGCACTTGCCATTAGCTGGCTGTTAATGTGTCATATGTATTCCACTTCCCCTTGCGCACTTTTCCTTTCCCCCCCCTTCCCATGCATTTGCGCGATCTGAATGACACCTGGCCTAGTAGGATCGTTGTTTGTCCTCCCATTGTTTCCCCCCCCTGCCTAGTCACGCCTTGAAACACTGGTGTATAGGCGCATTATAAATGCCATATCATATCACCGTTGACCACTTTGTCCTGTTGGAGAAAGTCGAGGACGCCGACGAGAATCCGCCGGTGGGTTTCCCGCCACCTGAGGACCACAACGCCCTTGTCGGGCCACAGTTCTTCCGAAACTCTTTGCGGTCCAGAACTATCAAACGCAGAGGGGCCCCGCACATCACCTCCTCGCAGAACGTTGCCGACGAGCACCGCCGGGATCGACGCCGTGGTCTCAGCACCCTCGAACTTCATTGACGGCAAGTTCATCTTCTTCGACGCCTCTCGACGATCCGTGGATCCTGCTTTAAAGGGAGTCACTCAAGAAGGATCCATCGACGTTTCTTCGAAGAACTCTACTCCACCAGGTACATTGCGGGTGGGGGGGGGGGGGGGGGGGGGGGGTAAAAACATAGGAGAAAATAAGACTATTGATCAATATATGGACTGGGCTTGTGCTAGATCTTTATTTTACAGGTTGCCCAGGTTGGGGGGGGGGGGGGGGGGGGATCTCGACACAGAACTGTGTCTAGGTAACGGGGCCAGTATTCTGCCAATTGTGTCAACCATCTTGCTTTCCTTCCTATCTCTATTGCCGGTTTCCTTGTTATTGATCTGTGCGACATTCTGACAGTATAGTTGACAGACTTTAATGAGATCTGATAATATTGGTGGTACCACTTTAGAATTGTATATATTTACAATTGTTGATTTCCGAGTACAAAGTGCGTGATAGTGTACATACCTTTGAATATTAATTATATAAAGACTGTTTTCAGTAATACAGTGTGTGGACATTCCTTTGTGTGGGCTTGGGGACTACACTGTACTTAGGAACCAGCCTGCATCACCTCCCGAGAAGCTAGGCCTTGATTGCTCGTCCATTGCTACCTTATCGAGAATCTTGGCTGGGGTCCTCTGTGCCCCTTCTATACCATATAGAGAGCAGAAGTACAGACCCCCCCTCCAGTATTTTACACAAAGAAACACTATGTTTTGCAAAAGATTAAAAAAAAGGGTTTACTTAAATACAAGTAGATTAAGGCAAATCTTGGGTAAATAAGTACTATCACAGATCATATAAAACATTATACAAACACGAGGCTTTAAAGAAACACAGACCAAAGCACAGACATTGTTCAGAACACGAACAGTATTTCTAGGTAAGTCTGTATCATACACATTTAGTATAGGGCACACATATTTATGGGGAGTAAAAAGGTATTAGTTACTTTAAATTACTTTCTGTAATAAAAGGGTAGTAGACCCTAGCAGTCTTACCGTGACGCTAAGCAAAGAAATCGCACAGCAAAACAACCTGCAAGTATATTTTTCCGAACAGTGGAACACTCATTCAAGGAACAGTAGAAACCGTTAACTACTTTGGATAACACACTTATTCTAGGTGAGTAAGACCTTCTTGGTTTTGGTGTAATAAACAATTACAGTTGCTTTTCAGCTTAGTGGAACAGACTGAGAATAGCAATAACTATTTGACTTATTTTAAGATGGCACACAGCTATCGCAAGTTAAGTAAAACCCATATACTTTTTAAAAGGAGCCATCAGCAACTAAAAGGTAGTTATAAACCTAAGACTGTTTTAGCATCTGTATAAAACAGACGAGATGGGAAAAAAAAACAATGTTACACTTTATGAATGACTTAATGTTACTCAAGATAGGTAAAACTTTAGGCAGACTTATTCTAAACAGGCCATACAGTTCGGGGAAGCAAGACCCAGTTGGGAAACCTCTACACCTATTCTCCGATAGAAAGTTAGTGAAGCCAATAGCATTACTTTTTGGAAAGAGGAACAACCAATTCACAGGTGAATAAATTAACCTTATATATACACTTTTCAGAATGGCATAACATAGATTCAAGGCAAGTAAGAACTTTTCTAACTTGTCACTCTCAGGGTTACAGTTACAAAACAACTCTTTCACAAGTAAGTACTTTTACACACTTGTTATACTTTAGAAGACGTGTTCCTTTACTTATACAGTCCTTCCAAATTCTATGGCATGAGTTCCATCGGAGGCAGAAGAGGGGCCCTACTGGCAAATGTTAGTGGAAGACTGTTCAAACAAGTAGTTCACTTTAAAGTTAGGATCCGGGGGCTTCCGAGAAGACACCCTAGAAGGATTCTGTTGGTAACAATTGATGTAGTAACCCTGTAGTAACGCTGTGGGAGACTACACAGCACTTATCTTGGTATTAGGTAAGACACCTTTTGGTGTAGGCCAGTACTACACAAGTTGTTCGTGCGACTGAGCAGCCAGGCCGATCTCAAGAGGGGTAAGTGTGAGCTGTGGCAATGAAATTCGCAAAAACAAGTGAACAAGTACAAAGTTTCAGTTATAGTTGTTTTATCTAACATCAGTTTTTAAATAAGCATTCTTTAAAAAGTGAAATATATGTAACAATCAAAAATACTTTTCCAGCATCAGCACAAAGCTAGTACATACTCCTGAGATTATTATTATATATATATATATATATATATATATATATATATATATATATATATATATATATATATATATATATTTTTTTTTTTTTTTTTTTATACACACACTTCCTACACCCGGAGTGGACTTCAATAACAAGGACAGTAATGGCATTTATATATCACTAAAACAACTTGTAGATTGTGAGGTTGCAGAAAGAAAAGGTTAAAGGAAGGAAGAAGGTTAAACAGATTCTCAGAGCCTGTGAGTATACTTACATCTTCCAATGAAGTCTAGACAAAACCCTTTCCGAGCAATACTAGTTTAAAACCAAGTTATCACCTCTGAGGGACAGAACATATCAAAGTCAAATGGACTAGAAGAGTCTGCAGGAAGCCAGGACAGCCAAAGTCAATAGGAGCACAGACTAAGAAGCTGAGGCACTTCGTAGTTCTGAGAAAAGCAGAGCAAAAGAAACTGAGGTAAGTACCCCAAGTCTGAACAGTACCTCTGGTTTGAACAAGAGTGGTCCAGCTGACTTCTGTCTTGTTGCAGTGATGCAGATCCTGTGTTCCTGGGCCTCAGTCGTGGGGACAAGAGGGAGGATGGCTGGGGACTCCTGCGGCAGCAATTAGATGGTCCGGAGCAGCTGCGGGCTGTATTCGCATCAGCGGTACTTCGCGGTCTTTGATACTGGTTGAGCTTCCTTCACTCCTCGAGCTCTGGTTGTCCTTCCCTCACTCCTCGAGCTCTGGTTGTCCTTAGGAGACTCCTGGTGCTTCTGGCCGGATTACAGACATTGCACTCGACTACCGATTTATCGACCCGTGGCACTCGGTTCCTGCAGCAGCAAAGAAGTACAGTCGGGGAAGATGGTCCAGTGGAGTGCGTCTCTGGGTTAGTTGGTCCCACTAAGTGTTAGGACTGTTTTTCTTAAGTCCAACTAAGGGCTTAGTAAAACCATTCAACTGAGGCAGTACAAGACTCCACTCTTAATATAAGGCTGTGCCAACCAGAGTTCATGGTAGCGTAGACAGAGCAGCCAGGCTCATCTTAAGAGGGAGAGAGGGATGTAGACTCAGTACAAAAGAAATTGTAATAAAAATGGTCCAAAGAAACACTATGTATGTAAAAATAAATGATTTAAATACAAGTAGGCCCAGACAAATCTAGGGGGAAATAAGTACTATCACATTATATGAAATCACAATTATAAAACATAACACTATGCTTGAAGGTGCACAGACCATATAAACCTTATTTGGAATACCTAACAGTTCTAGGGAAGTCAAACCTTTTCATACACATTCAGTATAGGTCACACCTATTCTTGGGGAGTAAAAACCAATGGTTACTTTCAGATTACATTAAGTAATTCAAGGGTAGTAGACCCTACCAGTTATACCGTAACACTCACATAATCAGTCAACTGGACAATATGCGTTGTGAATAGTGGAACACTTATTCTAGTTACAGTAAAAACCTATAACTATTTTTGTGATAACACACAGTTATAATGGGTGAGTAAAACCTAAAAAGGTTTACCATTCAATTACAGGTGCTTTTGAGATCATTCAAACACAGATTGAGATAAGCAGTAACTCTGGTAACTTATTTTTGGATGGCACACAGCTTACTCAAGGTAAGTAAAACCCATGTACTTTTTCAATCTCCCAATGAAGTCTAGGTTAGATCTTTCCCAGCAATACCAGTTAAACCTATGTACCACCTATGAGGGACAGTTAGAACCAAAGTCAATGGGCTAGATACCACAGGGAAAGCAAAATCCAATGTTACACTTTACTGAATGACTCAGTTATTCTAGTTGGGCAACAACCTAATGCAGACTTATTCTGGACAGGCTAACTGCAAGTCTGGGGAAGCAAGACCCAGGTGGGGATCACACATATAATTATCCTAACAGGACTAACCTGGTGAAACCAACACATTACTTTTGGGAAGAGGTACAACCACCAAATCACAGGTGAGCAATACACCTTCACATCTATGTTCTATTAGAATGGCAAAACTGTTTCCAAGGAAAGAAAGAGGTTAACCATACTTTTGGTAATAGTGCATCACGTATCCAAGGTAAGTAAGAACTTTTGTAACAGTTCACTCTTACAGTTACCAACTAACTCTTTTTTAAGTAGGTAACTTTTAAACACTTTTTAGGCAAAAGGCCCAATCCCTAAAAAGTATTTCCCTTATTCTTGGAGCAGGAGTGCTCTCAGTGGCAGAAGGGGGTTCACTAGAATATAGTGACCACCAGACAGTGTCAGCATAGGTTCTTAAGTAGCAAAAGTCAGAGTTCCCTAGGAAGACTGGGCAAACAGCTGAGTACTTTACTTCTAGAGTTAGACAAGGGTCCAGGGGCTTCACAGGAGACTCCCTAGCAGGATTCTAGCAGTGGGAACTGGGTGCACTGGACGAGAGGCCACCCCACCACAGAAAAATCCCACAGCTACACAGGAATCCCAAGAGACTTAAAATAAGTACATACCCAAGTCAAATACCTCAGCATTGAAGATTTTTTGCAGCAGGACGACTTCAGGATCTGCAGCCAAAAACCAAGCAGTGGGTGATTTGTCGTGGTGACAGAAAACAGGCCCTCGGAAGGGACGTTGCAGCAGGGATCAACGAGAAGGCTCTAGGCAAGGGTTTCCTCGCGGCTGGGTACGGTTCTCTGGATTTGGCGCCTTTTACAGGAGCACAGAAGACAGAAAATCGAGGTTGAATTCTTGTTGTTGCAAAGGTCCAGCACCCTGTTGAGGGGACTTTTCAAAGTTGATTCATGTCTCTGGAGATACACCAGGATACTGACAAAGTTTCAGCGAGATTGGGAGACCGTGCATCGCACAATGGCTCTCGGTCCCAGGGTATTGGGGTATTGCAGCCCCGCAAGGTCGCAGCAACGCGTGGGATGGCTCACAATGCAGGTCTTCTTGAGTCTAGTGGGTTTCGTGAGGCTCTAGGTTAGGGTCATCATTTCTGGACTCATCAAGTCAATTGGAAGGAAGGGCTACAGAAGGCTCCAGTTACACAGCAGGCTCTCCAGTCGCTGGAAATCCTTTCAGTCGCTTTTCATCATATTCTTCGGTTTTGGTTCCAGTGGTCGACTTGTCCTCAGCTTCCAGGTTCGCAGTATTTAACAGGTACTACAGCATAACTTCAGCATTCTCTACCAGCATTTTACAGCAAGGGGCGGTCTGGTTGTCCAATCGGGACAGCCAGTCTCCCACTGGGATTTGTCCCCATTCAGGCAAGGAGGAAGACAAAGGTCTGGAGTTTTGGACTCCTCCCTCGCTTCCTGCCTTCACAGACAGGCTGGAGCCTGGGCGGGGAGTCCAGGGGACTCCTGCCGAAGATAATAGGACATAATAAATGCCATATCATATCTCACAAGAATGTCCCACCCTGGATGTCAGGGGAAGGAACAAGAAGGGACAAGAAACACTACAATGGCAGAAGACGACGACAGGGGCCATTTTGGTAAGATGAGCAACCTTAGGTGCCTTTACTGCAGCTTTGAACACAACCTGTGGTAAAGGTGCACCAAATTAATACAAGGTATCACTGCCACCAGCCACTGAAGGTAACCTTGTCCCTGTAACAGAATTGTTACAGTTTTGATGTAAAAGGGGATAAATTGCATCTCCCCAGCATTCCACATAAGGTGGGGTGTGCTGGATTCCCAGAATAAAATGAAAAAAGGATCCAAAGATCCTTTGTACCCTTGGGAATTGTAGTTCTCTCAAGGTTAGCAAAAGACAGTTAAATGGGGAGCCCCTAAGGCAACCCAGCAACAAGAGGCACTTCTTGCCAAAAAGTTGTTAAAGAGGATAACTTTAGAAAGACACTATGGAGAGTCTAAAAAATGACACCCATAAAAAGGAGTAGACGATTGTGGGTGTGGCAAAAAGTTCCCACACAGAGGTATTAAGGAACAATATCCCACTAGTAAAGCTAAAAGTTCTGGGGTTGACCCAGGTCAGGGAGATCATCATTTCTATGAAAATCTTAACCAACAAAGAGAATGAGCACCACAAAGTGAATTGTGTGGAAGAACACATTGTGGCAAAGCCAAGAAACTGGCAAGGAGAAATCCAAGTGAATGTGAACCAGAGAACAGTTGTAGTGTCAGAAAAACCTGCGTGGTCAAGAAGGTTTAGGGTGACCGGTTGCATGACCTGTAATGGGCGGACGGTGTGGTGTGACAAATTCGCCTAGACAGGGGACAATCGGTCTGAAAAAGCCAAGGAAAATCCAGAGAACAAATCTCAACATATGAAATAGAGAAGAGAACCATCCGGAGTCCGAAGGAGAGTAAAGTTGACCTGAAACTGGTTTTGAGCATTAAGAGACAGGAACTGATTGTGAGTTGGCAAGCTGGCCAAGCTGATGTCTTGGGAAAGGGAAACCTAATGCCTTATGAACTTTGTTGTTGACTTGGGGAAAGGAACCCTGAGGCTTTGTGGAACTATTTTGAACCTGGGGAGGGGGGAGCTGGAAAGTAAGCCAAGAGCTGGAAGCAGCTCAGAACTTTATTTGGAACACTACTTCTTTTGTTGTTGCCATCCCTACACAGTGTTTAGCTTTAGTTGTGAGGGCAAGTATAGGTTTTGGACACAGGCAGACTTACGTTTCTTTAGGTAGGGAAATCCCACAGTAAGGCATTACACCATTCTGACATTTAAGTTAATAGACATATTATTTGTACTTTGAATCCGTTGTCTGTGTCTTGCTTCATGATGCCTTCACAAAGCCCACAGCACATGTAAGGTTATTCAGCTTTTATGACTTCATTTATTTTGGTTCATAAATGACCTTTTACAAATACATAATACAAATACATAAACATGATACGATCATACACAATAGGCGCTCTGCCTTAATTGCATTTATGGTTAAACTCTGTTCTAAAAATCAGTCTTAAATGTATAGCTCACTAGTTAAGATACATTTCACGTACGTACGTACGTACATAATTAATTTCACCTTTAACTATGCCACAATAATTATCCAGTAGAATACGATACAGTGCCTTGTAACCCAACAATTCACATTGCCAAAGCGTGTGATCAACTATAGGCTACAGTTCGGCAATAAAAAAAGGTTTAATCTGTGTCCATAGACCAGTGCCATATTAACTGTATATATGTACTTCTGCCTTTTAGACAAGCTTGAAGCATTTGCTGCGCTTTAGACTTGTAGCGGAGAACAGGACATTTCTTGTTCCCCCTCGCATCGTCATTTTACTCTTTTCTCTAGAGTCAGGCGGTGGCATCCACTAGTTACATGCCACTAGCCAGGCATAAAAAGTCAACCGGTCCATGCATTCTTCACATGCACACATCACAATGTCTTACTTGCCAAGAGCCAACTGGAACTAACCAATGGCAAGGGCCAACTGAGGTCTAGTTTATGTCACAGACAGTTCCAGCTGGTTATACAGGCACAAACAACGAGAACCAAGAAGGTGCCCTTTTTATGCTGTGAAATGTTTTGCAAATACTGAGGAATTAAAGAAACATGTCTGATGAGTGCATATAGTACAGCACATACGATCTTTCAGATGAGTAACAGTCACAGGCATGTCTTTTGCTAGCGCTTAGCACACATGACCCTAGGCTGGGAAGACATGGAATCACAGGTTTTTGTTTTGAGATGTAACTAGCACCTGTTTACGCTGTTGCATTATCTACTACAGCAATAAGGTTCCTCAAGACCTCATTTGATAAGAGGGGATTCATATGTGCTGTTGGGCAGGGCAGTATACCATTGTACAGGCGCTGAAGGGACTACGTATACTAGTGTGTAAAGTTGCCCTATTAGGGACACTAAATATTGCTTTGCAAAACCACATGATCAAGTTTATAGTACTTGTAAAAATGTATTTAACAAACACTTACCCTGTGTCTCCAAGACCATGTAAGAAGATTACCTGATGAATAAAGAAACAGAAGAAGTAAGCTGTTTGGAGGGCGGGGGAAAGGTTGCAAAGCTAGAGACAGAAGGGATGCAGAAGACATTTAGATCATTTATGTATTACATACTCTCACAGGGCAGACATGCGGCCATAGGACTACTGAGCCAACCCAAAGCCTGTACCAGAGTGCACTTGTCTGCCAGAGAGATACACCAACAAGACTACATTAAACAAACATGTCAATTTTAAACTGTACAAAAACCCATCAACGTAAAAAGGGTAAGAAACGAAGAACACAAATCAAGACCATACCAACAGAGGTGGGTTTCAGAACCAGTACAGAAAGTTTGCTCAAGTCCATTTCAGCATCGCGCCACACATTCATTTCAGCAAACCTTTAATAGCACCAAGTAGATGGCATCATGGGAACTGGCAAGACTTGTTAAAAGCAGGTTTAGATGCCATTTGGGTCAGATGCTGGGGTGCTCTGCTTCAGAACACCGAGGGCCTTCAGCCCCCTTGTATGGTTGCTGGTTGCAGGAGCCGATATCCAAGAATTGCGACATTTCAGATCACTATTTGTTCACAAGTTAGGAAACCGCACCCTCAAATAGCCCACACATTGGCCAGGTGGGGTGCCCAACCCGTGAGGCACGGGCAGGATAAGGGGTGCTTATGCCTTGTCTGTCATCCCGAAAACAAGTATATCTATCTTGAACCAACAGCGGCATAGCCAACAACTAGCGCCTATGTTTGGACCCAATGCAGATGTGCCATTCAGCCAAAGACACATTTGGGTGCCAGGCACTCATGAGGCAAGTGAGGAACTCAAACCAGTCTGAATGCAAACAAGGTGCAAATATTACTCATCACACCATATGCACAGCCAATGAGGTGCAATTATTATATTTTATGGTAGAAGGGAGTGCTATACCACCATTGATCTAGGTGTGATGCCTCAGAATGCCGATTAGTTGTAAGACTAAGATGGTCATGTACTTCATCATATGTCCATCGGGCTGGAGTTATTATGAAAGAGTGAACGAGCAATTAAGACTAGTATGAAAGAACACAAATTGCATAAGATGGCATGCCATCACAGCACCCAGTGATGCATTTTATTCAAAAGGGCTATAGACCAGATGGCTTTTAATGGGTTGTTCTGCAACAGGTGCTAGCAGAAGGTAGACCCCATTCTATGTAAAAACCAAAACTGATTTTCAAAACACAAAGATACACAAGCCTTGTAACTAGATAATACAGGATGGTGGTTTGATTGATCAGACCTGCTTTTGTCCTTGTAAAGGGTGTGAGGAATGCGTGCCCTGGGAAGTGAGTGTTCTTCACTCTTGGAGCCCGTTTGAATATATGGCTCGATGGCCCGCATTCTTACTGGTGATCATTGTGGGTAGCACGTGGTTAGAATCATATTTTCAAGGAGTGTAAAATGACCTCAGAATTACGTCATCACATTAGTTCAGGCATGCTTACATGACAACAGCAAACTAGTGAAGACGTTCATATTCAAGGTAATGGTGGTAATTTTGCGTAGAGTGGAGGCAAGGACATGGAGAATACATGTCCCAGTGTACCTAGAGCAGGCATAGAGAGCATGTAGATTTAACTGCAAGAATCTGTGCAATGTCCAGAACACCTTCATTTCATTCTTTTCCCAATGCTATCCAAAACGCTAAGGGGGTTGCAGTGCAAAACGTAGTATTTTCACCCATTTATTTAGATTAGTCCGAATTGTGAAAATAGATCCATTTAAGGAAAGATACATGCCGGTTTATGAATTGCAGTCATATGAAGGAATCCACTCCGGTTTTGAGGGGAAGTGGTACTTTTCCAGATGTTGCTCATACATTTTTGGAGAAGTGACCACTTTAAACATTTGACGAGATTGTATATAAGATGGGACTCTTTGCAGTGGATCAGATCATAGAGCGTTTGTTCTTGTGGCACACAGAAGAGGGCCCCACTGCCATGTATGGGAAGTGTGACGAATCAGGAGGTTTCATCCATTCTTCCTTGGGAGGAGCCACCCCCTTTGAAGTTATGGAGTTGAGCCTGGAAAGCAAACACCCCTCACTAAGGGTTTGGGAACGGGGGTCCTGACTTGGAGGGTGGAGGGGTGCTGAGGTTCAGGGGGTTGGGTGTTCGGGACTTGGCACCACGGAACAGGGACTGCTATTCCGGTAAGGAACTACCTACCACCGAGACATGGACTGCATTTATGGGAATACCAGAAGTGGATCAGACCGTCAGCTGTGGAACTCCAAGTAATGTAGAAAGTGCATTTGAACAGTTTGCTCAAAGCAATGCTTTAGGTGCCTCCTATGCTACGTATTTCAGTCATTGTTTGATTGCCACATCTAGATGCCCTTACTCACTGCATTTTAGCCTTGTTGGGACTGGTGCATTTAGGTGCCTCCTATGATATGTATTTTAGTCACTGCCTATTTGTGCCTCACAGATTTGTGCCCCTACTAGTGAATGGCATCTAGACTGCATAGACTCTGCCACACTTGGTAAAATGCACCTAGCATTTTAACGTGCCTGCTCTTAGTCATATAGTTATCCGACACCTAGTAACCTAGACTGGCTGAAATCCTAGTCTGCTCAAGTGGCATTGCTAGTCACCAGGGATAGCTCTGCACTATGTCAAGCTTACTTAATATCTATACTATAATGGTCATGGCCACGCTTCATGCCCCCCAGTACCCAGAACTGCCATACTGAAGCTCCCCTATGCAAGTCAGTTCTCGCGCCTCCTCTCCCACCCATCACTCCCAAGGTACTCAACTACAATGGCCATACCAGCCCCTTGCACCAGGCCAACTAGCCTATACCTCTCAGCCTATTCCAACTCACGAGAGAACCCTCAAATTACGCGCCAGACTCAAACTTTATGAACCACTTAGAAGATCCCTTCCCGCTATAAAGCGTACAATGAAAGGCCAACACACCAGGACATGTAATGGTCCCCAATCCCCCTCACTCCCCACCAGTTAACAAATACCCAAACCTTCAAGCTCAAGACAAATACTATCTCATCAAATTCTGCCTTAACTAAAATGGACCCTGAAGGACATTCCTTTAAGGGAGCACTCCTTAATTTAAGATGCCTAGTAGCACACGCCATCGACCTAGCTGACCTAATTATAGAAGCCAATCTAGACTATTGCTATAACCGAGACCAGGTTACACAGAGCGGCAGGTCCATCACTCATGCTGGTCATTCCCGACGGTTACACCATATCCAGGCAGGACCGAGAAGGCTCCCGTGGAATCGCCATTATATCCAAAATAAACCTATCATTACACTTAGCCCCTGCCACCACCTTGCAATCTTGTGAAACTCTCACTGCTAAAATCCCTATAAACACCCAAACTCTATTCATCTAATTTACAGACCACCGGGTCCACTTGGAATCTTCGAGGAGGATTTGCACAGCCTTCTGTCCAGCAATACCAAAAAGACCTCACAATTGCCGGTACTAGGGGACTTTAACCTCGGCTTCAATGATCAAGCAGATGCTCATGCATTAACTATTGCCAATACCCTGAACACCCTAGGACTAACCCAAAAAGTCAACACCCCTACCCATGCGAAGGGCAGAACACTTGACTGGATCGCCGACTCCAACTGCTCAGCCAGAGTCTCCTCTATTACGCCCCTATCCTGGACCGACCACTCCCTGGTGTCCTTTAACCTACTAACTTCGGAACCACCCATTCCAGTCGTACAGGTGGCTCCACCCTGCCCCACAAGAAACAAAAAGAATATTACAGTGGATAATATTATTCCCTTGGTCCTTCCAACCTTAAATGCTCTGCTAGACAACCTTGACCCTAGTACATTGGTCAACGAATACAACATTATGCGCCCCACTCAAAATGCGAACAAGCAAACCCAAGGCACATTTAAACAAGTGGTTCACGCCAGAACTTAAGGCCCTGCGTTTAACCAAAAGAAAATACGAAACAGACTGGAACCTATGTCCAACCGAGGAGAACAAAGCTAACCTAACTAACATCTCCCGGCAATACAAAAATGAAATTCGACTAGCAAAGCGTAACTCTTACAATGTACGTATTGCCAACTCTAACTCGAGCATGAAGAACTCTTCTCCATCCTGAAAGAACGAGTCGCCCATTGCCACACCAGATACCTGTATTAAGGACCAGACCTGGTGTACAGATATCCAAACTGCCCTAGCAAATAAAATTAGCACGCTGCAAAATAAAATCCAACTACAAAAAGAATCCTTAAACCTCCCAAATAAGCCGCCACTCAATGGCAGCACCAACGACCCAACTAACAAATTCTCCTTCACTTAAACTACCACCTTAGAGGTAGAGAAAACCATCCTTTCCCTCAAACCTTCGAATTGCAAAGGTGACATCTGCCCAGCGCAACTAATAAAAGACGCTGCCAGAGACCTCTCACCATTCATTTCCAAACTGATAAACGCCTCATTCGCCACAGGCAACATCCCGGCTAACCTAAAACAATCATGGGTGCTCCCGCTTCTCAAGAAGCAGACTCTAGACCCCCTCATACCCACCAACTACCCGCCCATTACCACGGTACCTTTCTTACTGAAAATACTAGACAAGGTTGCCTATACACAAATTCAAAGACACCTTGAACTACATAATCTATTGGGAGATAGACCATCTGGTTTTCGTCCACTCCATGGAACTGAAACTGCCCTCATTGATTTAAAGACCCAAATAGATGAACTGAGAGATCAAGGTAAGACAGCACTCCTACTTGATCTCTCAGCTGCTTTCGATCTGGTGGACCACAAGGTCTTTTGCAAACACTTGGACACTGCTGCACACTTCTCCACCCATGACACTAAATGGATTGAATCCTTTTTGCACGAGAGAACAATGAGAGTCTTCTCCCCTTCGGCAGCAGCCGACCCTTCACCAATCCCGTGTGGAGTCCCTCAAGGCTCTTGTGTCTCACCGACCCTATACAACATATTCACTAAACCCCTCTTCGATGATCTGGACCTTTTAGGTATCACCTACACTAATTATGCAGATGATACACATATTCTAATCCCGCTTTCTGGGGATCACAGCAAGGACAGGGAGTTGCTGAATAGGGTGTACCTCATTATTCAGGCATGGATGGCATCCAATGGCCTCTGCCTGAACGATAAGACCGAGCTGATTATCCTGGGCAAACAGGCCAATATCAACAAGTTAGGCAAGGACTATTCCATGTTTAACACAGATGGCAATAGCATTAAGGTTTCGAGAGAAGTAAAAACACACATTTCTATCTTGATTACACCATGTCTTTCACCAAACAAGTTAACTCCTTAGCTTCCACTACAGCTTATACCTGTAAATTAATAAGAGCAGGTAAACCTTTCTTATCTAACGATAGTTGCATGATCCTAGAGAGAGCCTTAATATTATCCCGACTTCACTATTGCAACGCCCTTTACTGCAGTGCTAACAAAACTATCACCAAAAGGCTACAAATCTTACAAAATAACGCCCTCAGAGCTGCTCTAGGTATAAATAAAAGGGAACATATCTCCTCTATCAGACACCAATACAAATGGCTTTCCACCGACAATAAAATCCATCTAAAAATTATCTCCTTGAAGCACAAAGCCCTCAATAACGCTGCTCCCAGCTACCCGATGGACAAAATAAAAAGAAAAATCTCCAGTAGGCCTACAAGAACTCCCAACTCCAACTGCTTGGTAATTCCTAGATTTAAGCTTGCTAAAATTGGCGGTACCAGTTTCCCTGTGCTAGCCGCTAAATGGTGGAATGCCCTGCCACACAACTTGAGAGCAGACCAACCTTTCTCACACTTTAGAATGAATCTGATCAAACACCTCAATGACAAAAATATGTAAGGTACTGATGGACACTTCTGTTATGCTACTTTATCTGAATGTATATATGTATTATTAGAGATATATCACAATTGTAAATAATTATAGTAACATTGTATATAACTGACCGCCTCGCCTTATAGCATTGCCTCAACCTTTTGATCAGATATGATCCCTGCTAAGTCTGTACATAACTTCTCTTTATCACTGTAAATTATGTAACATTTTCATTCTATGTAACATTGTAATTCTTTGTAACATTGTAAGCTTTGCATATTCTCTTCACTGCGCCCGGTTACCCTTGGGTCTGGCACACATTACAAATAAACAAAACAAACAATGCTGGTCTCTCAATGGGCTTAACAATTAAACAAAGCCCTTTTGTATCTGGTAGCAAGAGTAAAAAGGACTTTCCACCTTGAATGTGAGGGCAGAGGAGCGGGACACTGAGGTGAGCCTCCGGCGTACCGACGTCATTGGGAGACGCCAGAAGGAGACCCGGACAGAATAACTTTATATAGCAGTTATATCCAAAGCACTTTTCATAGAACATTTTACATACATTTTTATTACCCAATCAAAAATGGTTCGGTAAGAATTACTGCAGTCCAACTGGTGTGGAACTACACAAGACCTATCTCTTGGTATTAGGTAACTCACCTTTTAATATAGGCCTGCGCTACACAAGTTGGTAGTGTGACTGAGCAGCCAGACGTATCTCAAGAGGGGTTATGTGGGCTGTAGAGCTGTACAATTGAAATCAGTAAGTGCAAGTAGCGAAGTAACACTAACACTTAAAGTTATATATACATACATATTTATAATATACACATAGTTTAAATAAGCATTCTTTAAAAAGCTTTATCAACTAGTAACAGTCAGAGTTTGGATTCAGTTTTTAAAAGACAGTAAAAGTTAGTAAACACTTTTCTTATGCTAACATGTTCCAGCACAGGGGTGTGACTTCCGTAAAGGTCAATATTGCACTTCTCTCAGTTACCAATTCAGTTGTTGAGTTGTCAAAGGAAGGAAAGGTTGGAATAAGATTTAGAACATACTTTCAACAGTTTGTAAAACAATTACAATCTCGTAAAGGGAGGCAGGTGGGTAAGCATTTATCACAGCAATAATAGTGTCAACAATTATAACCTATGGGGGAACAAGTACTGCCAAACACAGTAGGTTCAGAGGGGTGCCTTTAGGGAGCCAAGACAGCCAAAGTCAATGTACAAAGTCAATAGTTCTGAAGCACTTCTTCTTAGATAAAGTCTTGACAAAGTTAATAAGTTCAGAAGAAATCACTAACTCAAGTGAAACTACTTTGTAGAGCACACAAGCTGTTAGGCGAGTGCAGGCGAGTTGAGCTCCACTCCAAAGAGCACTTTGCAGGATAGGAAGCAGAATTTATGGCTAAAAGGTGAAAACCCCAAGCCCCATAGTACCTGTAATTTGAAGAAAAATTTTGCAGCTGGACACCTCCTTGCTGCAGCTTGGCAGACCTTTCTTCCTGGACCTTGGCCGTGGTGACGAAAGGGAGGACGTCTGGTGTGCTCCTGCAGCATTACTCGGGAGAGGGACTCCTCAGCAATGGATTTCCTTTGCTTCAGCAGCACTTCAGTATTTTGGTGCCTTTTCCTCGGCAGCAAATGAAGTACAAAAACAGAAGCTTGCTCCCTTGGTCCTGGACTCTGGATCAAGATTTCCTGCTTCTACAGGGTCCTTTGGATGCCCACGAAGATTTGGACTTCGCAAGACGATGCAGCATTGGGCTTCTGCAGCTCTGGTGAGGCAAAGCAAGTCAGGGGTTGCGTCAAATTGTTCGGCAGAATTCTCAAATGTGCCAATTCCCTTCCCCTGAGAGACCCCCAGCAACTTTGCTGGATTTTGAGGACTAGATTCTTTTTTTTTACCTGGAGTGAGCCTTTTTCCCCACTCATGTATTTTGATGTGTGTTTTACTCGTGTTCTTTGATTATGGAGTTTTAGACAACTCCACAGGCATCATCTTTTCATGTGTGTCACACAGCACCCTCAGTGCAGTGACACGGGTAAGCCTTTTTCGGCTTTCCCAAGGTGTAAACACCTTCTTTGGGATAAACTACTGTTTCCCAGAGAAAGTAAAGTTAAATTGACTTTACTAGTCTTTTTAATTCCTAGACCCAGCACACCCCATCTTACAATAGAGTGCTGGAGGGGTTACCTAGTATCCCCTACGTCAAGAAACTCATGTAGCAGTCAAATGCTACCCTTTCCACTCAAAATGGCTGGTGGCAGTGGTTTTACAATGAACATGATGATTTTTCCCAACCGCACACACCGGTAGCATTAAAGCGCGGGAGCAATGTTTTTCAAAGGTCCTTCTAGAGTTGGTCTCTGCGTGTCAAATCTGGTTTGGTCCCTGAAGACCGCCTCTGGCGCCCGAGTGTCTAGGGTGGGCAGGAAGTGAGGGAGGTGCCCAAAAACTCCCTCTGCTTAGTCTCCTAGGAGAACCAAATGCACACTGGTGTGATTGGCTGACTGTCCGGCAAAAACAGCCACCCTGCTGGGTGAGTGGCAGCTAGGCTGGAATGAAAGGGAAAAAACTAAATAAAAGGAGAGTCTCTTGGCTTCGAAGACAGAGTCAACCACTGGAGCGAAAGAACCGAAGATGAGCTGGAAGAGGATGGCTGCTGCAACTCCTGGACCGTTGGTTTGCCCGGTGAAGCCCTGCTGCTGGTCTGAATCGCCAAGTTCATCTCCACAGAGAAGCCCTTCAAGGGCGACTTCTCTGAGTTGGTGGGATCAATCAACTCTTAAGCCACCTGGACACCATTCTAGGAGCTGGTTGTATTTTCCTCAGAGTGCTGCAAGAAACCGAATAACCAGGGAGGAGGGCACCAGTTTGTGTGCTTGAAGACAGCTACCAGAATCGAAGAATTGCCAGTTTGCTAGCTTTGTGACCAGTCCCCGTGCAGGAGTGCCCCGACATTCTCCCTCTTGTCCCCACAACTGAGGCTCAGGAACAGCGAGATCTGCAGGAACAGAAGTCTTCAGCTGCATCTTTTTCTTCAATCTAAGGTACTGTAAAAACCCTGACTAAGAACTTCCCTTTCACTGCGAAAGTGTGTGAAACTTTGGCAACTTGCAGGTCTAGTCCAGTTGTGACCCAACATACAAATCTTTCTTCTATGAACTACTTCTGAGAACCGTGGCAAAGACTTAAAGACTTTTCCGTTTAAATACTAGAACCGCTTTTACTTATACAAGACTCTAGCCCATTGACTTTGCCCTACCTATTGCATTGGAAAAACTCCTCTGGTGAACTCAAACTATTTGCACTGTTTAAGAGTAACTCTACTAGTCGTTTCATTAACCTATGCCTTTTTGCTCCTCCTTCAAATGCTCCGAATGCCATTTTGCTCCTCCTTTAAAGTAGTTTAAATGCCCCAGAACTGCAAGTACTGTCGTATATTTTTGTGCCTCCTTTTCGTGAATGTTTTCTGACTGTGTAATACATGAATAAGTGTTTTACCAAGAAACCTTGAGTGTGTCTATTTGAATTCTTGTAACAGCAGACCTCTGTGTAACCTCATTACAAACTCACATTCCCTCTTGAGCCAAGCCTGGCTGCTCAGCTCGCTACGAAAAACTGTGTGGTACAGACTTATACCAAAAGGTTGGTTTTGCTTACACCTGTAGTCATAGTTGTGTGTAGTGGTCCCAGTGGGTACTGCATGCAAACTTTGCTTAACACAAATGGAAGCTGGTCTTGAGGTTAGTTGGACCCCACCAGCCCAAGGGAGGTAGTTGCCACGTATGGGTCTTTCCAGTCAATATGAAAACTGGGTCAGCACAGCTGCAGGGCTTCAAAGGGCACTTCGCGGTCCAGGAGGGTGCTGCTGACATCTCGTCACATCTTCGGATGTTCTTCTCCAGTGGTCGACTCTGCCTCTAGTACCAAAAACTTTGCTCTTTATGCAATTTTCCATTCATTCACAGCCTAGGCTGTTTATTTGTAATGCTCACAGAACCCTAGGGTATCTGGGCGCAGAATTCGCAGGAGAACAAGTATACGTTAAGCTTATGCTACAGAAAACAATAATGGTGCAAGGTTACAACATTTGACAAGTGCTTCCCGGACCCCATCTTATTCTCCGCACCCTCACCCGACCACCTACCCCAAGGTCCTGTACATCTCTCGCCTCCTCACCCCTCCCCTCCCAACTACCTAACCTCAGCCCCTACCCTCCCCCGGTCTTCCATGCCTACCACTCGCTCCCAGTTGCTCGTTTGACTTTCCCTTTGGCATACCCAATTCGGTTTCCGTTCTCCTTCCTCCCCGTTGCACTTGACCCCTTCCCTTACCCCCGTTGACTACTCTATGGCCTATGCCTGAATGTTAAGACAGATTCTTCTGGTTGGCTCGCACACTAACCTTCAGAAGCTCAGCCGTGACTACTCTAGTATTTGTATAGACAGGAACAACATACTCATTGCCAAAGATGTAAAAACACTAGGTTTTTACTTTGACGCAAACTCTAAATGTATTAAACATGCAAATAGGACAGCCTCAGCCACAGCCTACACAGGCAAGCTGATCAGAGTGTGCAGACCTCGATTATCACCCAACAGCTGTCTCATGCTAGCCAGAGCACTTCTACAATCCAAACTGGACTACTGCAACTGCCTCTACCTAGGTGCCAACAAGTCAATCTTGACAAATTGCAGATTCTGCAAAATAATGCTCTTAGAGCGGCCCTGAACATACCTAGAAGAGAGCACATCTCAGCTACTAGAAAGATATGTAACTGGCTCCCCATTCAAGATAAAATCAGTCGGAAAACTCTCTGCCTCACGCACAAAGCATTGAACCACAGAGCACCCTCATACTTGACCGACAAATTCACTATGAGATCCTTCACACGTACTACCAGAGTATCTAACTCTGGCTGCCTCTTAGTATCTAGACACAACCTCAAAAGAGCTGGTGGCTCTAGCTTCCCTGTCCTAGCTGCCCAATTATGGAACACACTCCCTCAGGACATAAAAACTATCCAAGTATTCGATAAATTCAGAAGATGTGCCATCACCTGGCTGCTCAATAAGAACTAATCTTATTGCTTCACTAGCCACTGCACCTACCCTGCCCATACTTGTTATTTATGTATGTTTGAATCTAATGCCCTGCATTTATGGACTATGTACTAGCCTGTATGATGTGACCTTCTGTAAATCCTAATGACTAACATGCATTAAGTGACTCATGCACCTAGCTAAAGTCTTGTAATGTGTAACCTTCTGTTTACTTACCAGCATCCAGATACCTATGGGTCAGGTGCGCTTTACAAATAAAAAAACAAACAGTTAAGAGTGCATTAGAGCAAGTAGCAATAGATACGACAGCACAGTGTGTACATAGTGATAAAGGCTGTGATGAGGTAAGTATAGAGGCAGGGGGCGGATGCCCGGTGGCTGGCTAGTTAGACCAACTCAGGTGGAAGCTATGTCAGTCGTGGATTAAAGGGGGTTGGAACAGGTCAGGAGTCTTTGGAAGCAAGCCAGTTAATAGTGCTGCGCCTGAAGTGTAGGAATGGTTGATCCTCTCTGAGGAGGGAGGCCGTTCCGAAGTTGTGTCGCCAGGACAGGGAAACTATTCCCTCCTGCCTTTTCTAATTTGAATCTTGGCACGATCAGTTTGGAGGAGTGGGCTGTTCTGGTCGGTCAAGAACTTTCTAGATAATGTTTTCAGATAGGTAGCGTGGGGCAGCACCGTTCAGGCATTTGTGGGTAAGGGAGAGCGTCTTGAGGGTGATCTTATCATTGGTAGAGAGCCATCTGTTCTGTCTTCTTGCATGTGAGATATGCCCTCTCCGAGGGATCCCACAGGCGGATCTCAGCGCTTTGTTTAGTAGAATCTGGATTTTCTTGATGATGCCCTTGTTGGCTCCTAAAAAGAGTGCATTGCAGTAATCTAATTTTGACAAAACGAGGGTCCTTGCAAGGATCAAACAACTTTCTTTCGAGAGCAAGGGTTTACAAGCTCTGATCAGCTCACAGGTGTATACTGTAGATGATGACATGGCACTTACTCGTTTGTTTAGGCTGAATGTAGAGTCAAGGTGAAAGCAGAGTGTCATGACTTCCTTTGTCACTTTAATTATATTACCATCAATATTGAATGAGGCGTAGTTAGGGTTGAGTTTGCTCAGGTTGGCTGTAGACCCCAGTACAAGGAGAGGTTTTATCATCATTCAGGCATACACCGGTGGGTGGCCATCCATGCCTGAATGATTAGATACATTTTGTTTACTACAGCCAGGTCCACGCTGTAATTGCCCGTAAATCGCAAAACGATCTAAGTGTCGTCTGCATAGTTAGTGTAGGTGACACCCAGATGGTCCAACTTGTCAAATACAAATAGTGGCTTCGTGAAGACGTTACACAGAGTAGGCGAGACATGAACCTTGTGGCCTACCACAGGAAATAGGAATGGGGTCAGCAGAGTCGATAGTAGAAAAGACTCTCAGTCCTAATTATTCAGGAAGGAGGTAATCCATGTGATAGCATCCTGAGAGAAGTGGGCTGCGCTGGCCAGATGTTGGCACAATACTTTGTGGTCAACCAGGTCGAAGGCGGCTGAGAGGTCGAGGAGAAGTAGGAGGGCTGTTTTACCGGTGTCTATTTAGGTCTTTAGGTCTGGTAGAGCCGTTTCCGTGCCATGCTGTGGCCTGACACCTGATTGGCGGATGCCTAGTGGGCGAGCCCTAGTCATTTCATCGAAACTAAAACATTGTTTACCAATGCATTGACAGGCTATTACATGTAAACGTGCTTTTCCATCCAAACTAGTCCATCGAAAATATAAATGGACTGGTTTCAATGGAAATGCACTTTTACATGTAAAAGATAACATTTCAATGCATTTTTTGTAACGTTAAAACATCACAGGGAGCGGTCCAGTCCTAAAATTCCAGCACTGGCCAGCTCCTTGTAACGTTTTAATGCTTGGTTTGTATATTGGGGAGGGGGGGGTTTACACCCCCCAGCCTCCCCAACCCCAAACCCCACCCCCACCCCATCTAACCCTTAATCTAACCCTAGCCCCAACCCTAATGTAACCCTACTGCAAAAAAAACGAAGAATTTATTCATTTCGATTCTACCATCGAATTATAGTCAACGAAAGGGTACTTTGATGGTAAGGCTTTTCGTTGCATATAATTCAATGATATGGTGTTAGATGAAATTACATTCGACGGAATGACTAGATACCCCTATTAGGTGGTTAAGCTCAAGGTACTTCTGAATCTGGATGCATGCCACTTTGTCCAGTATTTTAAGGAGAAACGGTACAGTGGTGATTGGGTGGTAATTGGTAGGGATGCTGGGGTCCAAGGATTGCTTTTTTAACAGGGGAAGTACCCACGATTCCTTTAGATTACTGGGGACAGTCCCAGAGGAAAAAGAAGCATTTATTAGTTTAGCTATGAAGGGAGATGGGTCTCTGGTGGCGTCTTTGATAAATTGGGTAGGGCAACTTGGGTAGGGCAACTATCTTCCTGGCAATTGGAGGGTTTGAGTGAGATGAGTTTTTTCAACCTCTAGAATGGAAACTTTGGAGAATCTGAAGCAATGGACAGATCCGTTAGCTCGCTCTGAAGGGGCAGCATTGTTGTCCGTGGTAGGTAGGGTTGATTTTTTGTTCTCAATGTTTTTCTATAAGAGGGATATTTTGTTAGAAAGGGCATTTTGGACGTTGGTGCACCAATGTTTGTTTTTTATGCAGTCATCCGATTGTGGAGAGGGTCCTTCTAATTCTCTTAGGATCATGAAGAGTTCCTTGGAACTAGAGCTGGCTTTCTGAATTCTGTTATAAGTTTCTTGTTTGGATAGTATTTCTTTTTTATAGCGTACAATACAGTTGACTAGGTTTGTGTTATATGCTGTAGGGAGGAGTCTCCAAGTAGATTCTAACCTCCTTTTTTCAGCTCTTAGTGATTTAAGGTGCAGTGTGAACCAAGAGTTCAGGTGTACTTTTGGTTTACTTTTGTGCAATTTGAGGGGTGCTACTGTGTCCAGTGCGTTTGTCATGGCCGAGTTGTATGCGTTGACCAAGATATCAGGGTCATAGGATTCTGGCAGTGCATTAAGGACAGGGATGATAAGCGGTAAAATCCCGTCAGCTTTTGTTGCGGGTGGGGAGGCCATAGTTTTGCATTTGGGAGATAGAATGTTGCTTGAGGAGGGAGAATGTCAGGAGGAAATGGTCAGTCCAAGTTTGCGGGGCGATGATAAATCACAATTTAGGTCTGCCACCCAGTCGATGGTTCCATCTTTGTCATGTGTGGCCTGTGTCACTCTTTGGGTGAATCCAAGCTCAAGGAGTAAGTGGGCAATAGATAGGGCCTGTATATCGTTGGGGTCATTAAACCAAAGATTTAAATCCCCTAGTATAAGTATTTGGGATGAGACTTGTGTTCTCTGATAGGATAGTGGCGATGTCTTCGAAGGATCCAATAGGTCCTGGGGGTCAATAAATGAAGTGCATAGTTAAGAGTACTGGTCTAGGACGCAGGAAGGTCGATTACAGCAGGGTGGCTGTCCTTTCAGAACAGCCGGCCGGCCAATCAGGACTTGTTTCATTCTAGACAGGGAAGTTTCAGGATCCTCCCTCACTTCCTGCCTTTCCAGACACACTGAGTGAGGCCTGGGCGGGTTTCAGGGCTGAAGCCCGCCAAAGATAAACACACAAAGGGCTCAAACCGGTTTCAACTAACAGAGTAAAAGCCAAGAAAGAACTAAAACAGAAAATGGCAAACAAAGAAGACCAGGGCCATTTTGGAAAAGATAGTCACCGATGGGTGCTTTACTGCAGCTGAGGGTTAAGCTTGTGGTAGAAATGCATACTGGTAGTAAAGGTAAACCACTGAGACCAGCCATTTAAATAAAGTCAGTGTAACAAAACACGTCACATGAGAAGTGTGATGGGGAATTACTAAGTAACCCCCAGCACTCCACATAGGGTAGTGAGTTCTGGTCCCACAAAGAGAAAGGTAAGTCAGACGGGGATCATCTAGAATTCTTGGGAACGGTAGTTCACCCAAGACAGTGTATTTAAACAACATCTATACAAGTCCAAGGGACTTCTTAGTGGCACTACACCCAAGGTGCAGTGTGTTCGTATACAAAACGCAGATGCCTATGGAGTTAGACAGACTCCATAAAACAGTAACACACAAAGATCCTAGTCAGGAAAAATACATGGAGTGAGAAAAAGGTTAGGTTATGCTATACGGATTTATAAAGCGCACATACACCAGAGGGCACCATGGCGCTGAGAGAGGAGGAGAAAACAAGAGGACTAAAAGAGCAGGGTTTTGAGAGATCGTCGAAAGGAGAGATGGTCAGTAGTGGCACGTAGTGTCAATGGAAGTCCGTTCCAGGACCTGGCGGCCACAACAGAGAAGGCACGTCCCCCCCGTCCTAGCCAGCCTGATACAGGGCACCGATAGTAAAAGAGCAAACTGAGAACGGAGGGCACGAGGGGGTACATATTGAGAGAACTTTTCCTGTTGGTATTCAGCTCCTCGTTTGTAAAAGGCACAGTGGACAATGCAGTGATTTAAACAGAATGCGCTTCTCCACAGGGAGCCAGTGAAGTTCTCCGAGCACAGGTGACGTGAGTACGAGGGGGAGGATGGGAAACTGCTCTAACGGCAGCATTTTGAAGCAGCTGGAGTCTATTTATGATATAGGCAGGTTGGCCCAGATACAGCGAGTTGCAGTAGTCAACTGTGCTCAAAACTAGGGCTGCAACCACAGGTGTGTGGGGTTGGGCCGGGATAAAAGGGAGAATTTCCCTCAATACACAAAGTTTGAAATGGCCAGATTTACTGACAGCGGGAACTTGATCAGCCATGGAAAGAGGAGTAGAGCTTAACCCCAAGGTTTTTCCACAGGTGTGGATGGAAGTGGAAAAGGGCCAAGAGAAGAGGGCCAGAAGGAGAGGGGACTAGTAGTGCCCACCACCAAGGCCTCTGTCATATTCCCGTTAAGCTTAAGTGAATTTAATGCCATCCATGCTCCCAAATCCAACAGACAGCTCCTGAGTCGGGCAGCAGTGTGGGGACGAGTGAGATCAAACAAACAGCTGGGTGTCATCGGCATAGGAGTAGAATCTGAAACCATGGAAACGGATGAGAAGGAGGAGGCATCTGATGACAATGCATTACTTACCGTAAAAGCATTTCTGATGGTTGTATCTGCTTAGATTCACATGCTGTGCATAGGTCCGACATCCAGTGGTCACTGCAGAGTATTGCATTTTGTTTTTCGTAGTCGAAAAAGGGGACGTCGACAAGGCGTGTCTGTTACACTATCCCTATAGTGACGTGCGTCGTACCCACAATCCCTCACGCGTCGAGGTCCCTCTGTTTGTATTTTTCTGCCCTGAGGGAGCCTTCTAGACGTGAGTGAGTACAGAAAAGAGAGAAATATAGAAAAGGATGTCTATGTTCCTTCCATCCGAGCGGGGAGGAAGGGTGGGCGCATGTAAATCTAAGCAGATACAACCATCAGAAATGCTTTTACAGTAAGTAATGCATTGTCTTCTGATGTTTGTTAATCTGCTTAGAATCACATGCTGTGCATAGACTAGCGAGCAGTACCCGGAGTTGGCGGTGGGTTAAGAGAAGGAACAGTAGAGAAAAGATGTCTTAATACTGCTTGTTTGTTTGTTTTGTTTGTTTATTTGATATAGCGCAAATCCAAACCCGTAGGTAGCCGGGCGCAAACATTACAAGGAGACTGGAGAACTTAGTTGCAATGACAATCAAAAATATGCAATGACACACAAAAATAGGCAGTTCAGCAGTGTTACAGTCTGAATTTACTTATACAGATGATGCCATGTGTCGGAGGCATACAGTGCTAGGTAACAATCAGCCACAGTTTTGTAGACTCGGACTGATCCAGTGAAATTCCTAGATGCTGGCAGTGGTGGACGGGCCCCTAAAGGAGGTCAAGTTAACAAAGGGCATGGTCGGGGGGTGACACTCAGGGCGAGTGGTTCTAGTAGAAGAGGGTGATCCCGTTAGTTGTCATTTGATCGTATCCATGAAAGAACCTTACGCCTGAAACTTGGATAAGGTTGGTCCTTTCTAAGTTCTAATGGCAGTTTGTTCCAGGTTTGGGCAGCTATGACTGGGAAGCTGGCGCCGCCAGCTGAACTCTTTTTGTATCTAGGCACCATCAGGGTATATGCGTTGGTCATTCTTGTGTGGCGGTTTGAAATTCTCTTGTTAAGTCTGTTTGCTAGGTAGGGGGGACCTATATTGTTAAGCCCTTTCGACGTGAGCGAGAGAGTTTTGAGGGTGATTCTATCTTTAATTTTTAGCCAGTGGATATTCTTTCTGGAGGTAGAGACATGGGCTCTGTTAGGAATGTTTAAGGCTACTCTAAGAGCATTGTTTTGGAGTGTTTGGAGTTTGTTAAGGATATACTTGTTGGATCCAGCATATAGAGCATTGCAATAGTCCAGTCTGGATATGATAAGTGCATTAACTAAGGTAATACAGCTAGCCTCCGTTAGGAATGGTCTGCAAACTCGGATCAGTTTACAAGTATAGGCGGTGGAGGAAGCTAGGGAGTTAATTTGTTTCTTCAAGGTGAGTGCTGAGTCCAGATAGACTCCCAGGGTTTTAACTGCAGGCATCACTTTGATGACATTGTTATCAATGTTAAATGAGGCATAGTTCGGGTCAAGTTTTTTAATCGCTGTCTGTGCCGAGGATCAGGATCTCCGTTTTGTTGTCATTCAGGCAGAGGCCATGGGATGCCATCCATGCCTGAATGAGGAGATATATCTTGTTTACCTGTCCCACCTGGGAGTCAGATCTAGAGTGTGCATCTAGACAGTAGTGTTTTGTAAAGGTGTGCACAGAACTCCAGGTAGCCGCTTTGCAGATGGACTCAAGGGGAACATTTGCAATGAACGCTATGGAAGCCCCAGTGCCTCGAGTGGAATGTGCTCTTGGCTTGAAGGGTAGTTCTCTCTTAGCAAGAGTGTAACAGAGAGTGATGCATTGAACAATCCATCTAGATATAGTGGACTTTGAAACTGCATCTCCTTCTCTTCCTGCTGCCACAGAGACAAAGAACTGATTAGTCTTTCTCAGTGGTCTGGTTCTTTCCATGTAGAACATGACAGCTCTGCGTACATCTAGTGTATGCAGACTTTTTTCTCCCAAGCTGGAAGGGTTTTGAAAGAACGTTGGTAGTTCTATTGACTGGTTTACATGAAATTTCGAGATGAATTTTGGTGCAAACCTTGGGTGTGTGCGTAGAACCACCTTATCCTTGTGAACTGTTACGAAGGGGTCTAGTACAGAAAGAGCCTGTAGTTCACTTACTCTCCTAATGGAGGTTATAGCTATTAGGAAAGCAGTCTTAAGAGTGAGGTCTTTAAGAGTTGCCTTGTGCATGGGTTCGAAAGGAGGGCCCATGAGTCTAGAAAGTACCACATTTAAGTCCCATCCGGGAGCTGGGTTAGCTATCGGGGGGTGTATTCTCTTTACCCCCTCCATGAAGGCCTTGATAACTGGTATCTTCCACCACGACACTTTAATTTGGGAAGTGGTGTATGCAGAAAGTGCCGCCAGGTGGACTTTAATGGAATTGAACACTAGACCTGAATCCAGTAAATGGGTCAAGTACAGAACAATGTTAGTGGGAGAGCAGTCAACCGGGTTGATGCTCTTACCTCTACACCAGATGACAAATCTTTTCCACTTGCTAGAATAGCAGTGGCGAGTATTAGGTTTTCTGGCTTCCCTGAGGATGTCCATACATCTCTGCGGGAGTTGTAAATGCCCAAATTCTAAGATCTCAGGAGCCAGGCTGCTAAGTTCATGGTCTGAGGGCATGGATGCAGTGTCCTGCCCTTGTCTTGTGACAGCATGTTGTACGGGCAAGGAAGTTTCACTGGGGGAGATAGGGACATCTCCATCAAGTGAGCGAACCATGGCTGCCGGGCCCACATTGGGGCCACTAGTATCATGGTAACCTGCTCCTGGTGCATCTTGTGCACCACTTTGTTGAGAAGGGGGGGTCGGGGGAAAGGCGTAAACAAATTTCCCCGACCATTGAATCGACAGACCGTTCCCCTTGGACTGGTTCTGGGGGTACCTGGAGGCGTAACTTTGGCATTGTGAGTTCTCCAGAGTTGCGAACAGGTCTATTTCCGGGAACCCCCATTGCGTGAAGACGTCTAAGACGATGTCTTCGTGCAATTGCCATTCGTACTCTTCGGGCAGGGGGAAGTCTCTGCTGAGCTCGTCTGCTAGCAGATTGAGTTCCCCTGGTACATGTTGTGATAGTAGGAACATGTTGTGTTTGAGAGCCCACTTCCATATATTCTGGGACAGCTTGGACAGTCCTGGAGCGTGAGTGCCCCCTTGCTTGTTGAGGTAGTACATGGCTGTGGTGCTGTCTGTGAGGACCATCACTCTCTTTCCTTGTAGGTGTTCCTGAAAGGCTTTCAGTGCTTTGAACACCGCTAGTAGTTCCAGCAGGTTTATATGCTTGGATGCTAAGCTCGGAGTCCACGCTCCGTGAGCAGTCTGATGGGATAGGTGAGCCCCCCATCCTGTAAGGGATGCGTCTGTGGTTAGAGTGGCTTCCACTGCGGGTGTGGCAAAGGTTTTCCCTAATAACAGGTTTTCTTTTGTCCACCACCGTAGCGAGAGAACCAAGGCCTGCAAGACCACCACTAGATCGTCCCATTGTCCGCTGGCCTGACACCACTGGCTGTAGAGCCACTCTTGCATTGGGCGCATGCGCAGGCGCGCGTGAGGTACCAAATAAATACATGACGCCATCATCCCTAGCAAGCGCATTGCTTTGCGTACCGTCACCTCTCGACCTGCCACATAATGGGGGATCTGAAACAGCATGTTTTGGACCCTCTCGTTGGAGGGGAAGACGAGGCCGTCCTTTGTTCGAATTAGAGCCCCTAGGAATTGTTTGATTTGGCTGGGGTCTAAGCTGGACTTCTTTTCTTTGATGGAGAAGCCCAGTTGGGACAAAAGGTCTACGGTCTTTTGGGTATTGGAGAAGCATGTTTCGTAAGAATCCCCTGTTATGAGCCAGTCGTCGAGGTAAGGGTATACCGGGATGGATAACCTGCGTAGGTGGGCCGCTGCCACTGCCAGTACTTTCGTGAATACCCTTGGTGCAGATGCTATCCCGAAGGGCAGTACTCTGAACTGGTAGTGCTTGTTCTCTATCTTGAACCTGAGATATTTTCTGTGCGCTGGCAACATTAAAATATGAAAGTATGCATCTTTCATGTCTAGTGTTGTCATGTAATCCCCTTGTGATAACAGTGGGATTACTTCCTGCAAGGTCACCATACGAAACTTTTGGGGTTTGACAAACTTGTTCGCTGGGCGCAGATCTAATACAGGGCGCATGGTTAAGTCCTTTTTGGGTACAAGGAAGTACACTGAATAAATACCTTCTGTTACCTGAGGTAGGGGGACAGCCTCTATAGCTTCTTTTTTCAGTAGCTCTTCTACTTCTTGAAGAATGGTGAGGTGTTCCGGTGTCATGCGTCGGTTCCGTGGGGGTCTGTACTTCGGGGAACCGTTGAATTCGATGCAGTATCCGTGGGCTATGGTGTATAAAACCCAGCGGTCTGACGATATTTCCTCCCATGCTGATAGGAACGATGTTAGCCGGCCCCCGACCGGCGATGCATGGGAGGGGACCCGAATCTTCGGGTCATTTGTTGGTATTGGGCGTGGGACCTTTGGGGCTGGAGCCGCGACCTCTTCCTTTGCCACGGCGTTGGCTTCTTTGACTAAACTGGTTGTTACCCTGGTTAGAGGGCGAGTTGGTAGCAGAGTAAAATTGCTGTTGGTTTTGCTGGCGTTGGCCACGAAAGGAGCGTCTATTGCCATAGCCGCGTCTGTTAGGGGGCCTAGAAATTTGGTCAAGAGTCTTGATGGTATCAAACTCCTTCTTCGCATGTTCTAGGGCCTCATCAACTGCTTTCCCAAAGAGATGTGTTTGTTCTATGGGCTTATTTATCAGGGAAGCCTGGGTTTCCGGCTTAAATCCCGAATTGCGCAGCCAGACATGGCGTTTGAGAAGTATTCCCTGAACCAGGGAACGGCCAGCCGTCTCTGCGGCATCTAAGGAGTTCTTTACGATGCCCTGGTTTACAAGAGTTCCCTCTGAGATGATAGCTAACAGGCGTGAACGCAGGGGTTCTGGTGCGTCCTCTGCTTCGCTGCGCAGCTTGCTCCACTGTGCATCTGCGTAGCTAGCTAGTAGGGAATTGTTATTTGCAATCCTAGTTGAGAAGGCTGCGGAGGTCGTGATTCTCTTCCCAAGTGCATAGAGCTTCTTGCCCTCTTTGTCAGGTGGTGCCTCACTAGTGGATAGTTGTACCCCCGCTCTTTTTCTTGTATTAGTAACTACAAGGGAGTCCGGAATAGAAAGTCCTCTGATGTACAAGGGGTCAGAGGACGAAGGGCTGAAGAGCTTTTCTATCCGAGGGTTGACCCCTCTGACTAATGCAAGATTGGAAAGGGAAGGAGTTATTCTTCTCTTTATAGAAGCCAGGAGCGGAATAGACTGACTAACAGGGGCTTTTTCTTTAATAACTTTTTCTACAAAGTCTATGTCAGGAAGAGTTTCCCCTGTGTCTATTTCAAAATGCGCTGCTGCCTTGCGCAATAGTGCATTAAGTGAAGGTTGGTCATCTATGGGAGTGGTGTTTCCAATAGGTGAATCCTTGGGAGGAGAAGGGTGAAAGGCATCAGGCTCCGAGTGCACAGATGGGGATTGCCAAGGCTGCACTGATGGGGATTGCCAGGGCTGCGAGGTAGCTGTATCTTCTTCAAAAACTCCTGCACTAGTGTAAGGATCTTCTTCAAACCCCTCTTCCTCATGTTCTTCCTCTCCACCCAAACCCTCCTCATCTTCCTGGAGGTATTGCTCCTCTTTATATACGTCTGTAGAAAGGGGAAACAGCCTAGGGATCTTGACCCTAGGGTCATCCTGGGGCCATTCTCCTGGTCTTGTGTGTTGGTGGGTTTTGGCTTCCCAAAAACCTTTCCATTTTCTCCATACAAGAATGGAGTCTTTCAAGGGTCTCATGGGGGACCCCTGAATAGTCTAGAGGGGGGAAATCAGTGTTTTTACCTTCCAAACGCTTAGAACGCTCCCACAACGTCGAAGAAAGGTTTCCTTCACCCTCAGAAAAGCCCTCTGGTAGTTCAGAAGTGCCCTTAGATGAAGGGGGCAGTTCTTGGCTACTCTTGTGCTTTTTCGGCGTTTCTATAGCTTTTGGTGCGGTATTCGACGTCTGTTTTGTCGTCCGCTTACGCTTGTCTTCGGAAACAATTCTCGCCAGGCTCTCGACAACGAGTTCGTCAGTAGAGGGCTCTGGTGTCGACGTTGCCTGCGTTACGTGTTGTTTCTCGACGGCCGCTCTATGGAGCGTTACGTCGGATGTTTTTGAGGTAGCGCCCGTGTTTGATGAAAGCCCAATCGCTGGTCGCGGCTGCGTTTGCGGGTGGGGCTTGAGACCCTTACGGTCTGAGGTAGACGCCGGAGTGCCCTGCGTCCCCTTCGACGCTGATGGATCCTTCGTCTTCGACGAAGAGCCGTGGGTTGTGTGCTTAGGCCTATGGGGTCTATGTGCGTCCTTGTCGCCGGGGTGTTCATCCCCATAAGCAGGGCGTGAGCCGAGCCCGTCGGGGACGGACGTCGGGGACAGACTGAGCAATCGGCCAAATAGGCAGAAAACCAGTTAAGAACCTTGTCGGATATCTCGACTTCCGACAAACGGGAGATAAGTATGGTATGATCAACCATGTCGAAAGCCGCGGATAAATCTAGCAACAATACTGCTCCCACTCCACCCTGGTCAACCAAGCGAGTGAGGTCGTCAAGTAAAGAATTAAGTACCGACTCAGTGCCCCTTCCCGGCAGAAAGCCTGACTGAAAGATGTCGAAGCATCCGGAAGATTCCAAAAAGGAAGATAAAAGAGGGGAGACAAGGGCCTCCATGACCTTCATCAGCACAGGGAGAAATGAAATGGGGCGAAAGTTTAAGCATCCCAGGATAAAGAGTGGGCTTCTTTAGCAGAGGTATAACATGTTTCAGAGGACTAGGAATAGAGCCCTCAGAAAACAACATGTTAACAGCCGCTGTAATATGGGAAATAACCTTGCCCGAGATTTTAAGCAAGGTGAGTGGAATAGGGTCAGTCTGATTTAAGGTGTTGAATAGCCTCAGATGTCACGTTCACCGAACACAGGGAAAGAAAATCACAAGCCCCAAATCCAGCGAAAAAGCTGGAGTTCCCCAAGATTGAAGGGAATTAGCAAATTCTCCCCAACAAAACGGATGCTCAGGAGAGAAGGTGAAGAGAATGTGAAGAGAATGTGAAATGTGGCCGAAGAGGTAGAGGGCTGTGCAGAGTGAGCGAGGCAGAGCAGAGAACGTGGTAGGCCTGCAGCCCACGAGACAATGGCGAGAGAGAAGAACAAGACCCACCCGCCCCCCTGACTGCCGCTTGCACTACGATTGAGGGCAACATAACAGTGAGTGAAGAAACACTGCCGCTTGAGTTCAGAAGAGGAAACCCAGGATGTGGGGAGAATGCCAGCGGCACTGGGTCGAAGCCATCTCGCTGAAGCGATTGAAGCCATTCTCACCTACGGAGAAGGTAGGTGAGCTGCTCACATTAGAGGGGGCACAGAGACCAGACTGAGAACGAAGACTCTAGATCCCTACTAGGAGCAACCAGGACCAGAGAGCAGGATGGACATCCATACCAAGAGTAGTTACTGGAGGCCTAAAAGCCTGATTATTGGAATCAGCCAGATGGCTCAAAGACGCACACATAAACCAAGAGGAAATACCAGGAGGGCGTGCACATACCCCTACAAATCAAGCAGGAAACTGGGAACAAGAGAAGCAAGGAACCAGGAGGGCCTGATAAAGCAAGCAAGGAATCATCCCAAGGGGAAACCAGAGCCAGGCAACTTGGTGGAAGAGGAGGATTAGAAACATCCCTTCATCTACGATCACAGAGAAATAGATTTTTTGGAACTAGAGTTTATGCCGTTTATCTGAGTAAAACCTTATTTTGGAACTCTGACAAGATGTACACAAACCGAAAAAGTCAGGAGACTCGTCTCCTAGTAAATGATTGTGGGGACTGGAAGTAGGAGAGATTCCTGAAAACATTGGGGACAGCAGAGTAAAGAACAATGCATGCAGCCTGTATCGGCCAATGCCCCCTTTTAAGTTACTTTTTCTAAGTGGCAGGGCAGTTTAGAAGTTAGGATTTGGGCAGAGGACAAGCTTTATTATTCGGACTAATATTAACGAGCCCCCTTTGTTTCGTCTATTAGGTAGGAAGCTTCCCTATTAGCAATAGGGTCAGGAAGGAGGAGATAGGCAGAATTGCATTCAGTACCCTCTGGGACCACCACATACAATTAGGACTACAAGTGTAAGCAAAACCAACCTTTGGAATAAGCTTGTACCACAGTTTTTGGTATCGTGCTGACCAGCCAGGCTTATCTTAAGAGGGGTCAACGTGAGCTGTAGTCGAGTTACAGAGATTCATAGTTACAGGTATTCAAATAAACCCTTACACTCAAGGTTTCTTGCATAAACAATTATTAATTTATTTGTCAGGTCAGTTAAAGTAAGCTTTCTTCAGAAGGGAGCCATCTAATAGTAACACACAAATACACTTCCATACTGTACACTTAGTTTCTAAATCTGTAAAGACCCTTTTGGGATGGCCCACAGACACAACTTAAACCCACAGGTGACTTCAATAACTAGGGTGCTGGGGACATTAATATCTTACTGTTGGCATTTAGAATACTCTTAAAGGTTGGTAAAAGGCAAAAAGGAAAATAGAAAAAGAAAAAAAAAAAAAGAGACCACAAATGTTCTTAAGCAGGCAAATACTTTTTGAATCTTCTAGGACAATCGTTCAGTTCAATAGGCTAAGCCAAAGTCAATGGGCAAAAGTCTTGTATAGGATGAAGCACTTCTGGTAATTAAATGGAAAAGTATTTGCACAAGTTCTTAGGAGTCTTTGATGAAAAGAAGAATCAAATGTAGGGCCACAAGCTGGTTAGACTTGCGAGTTGCAGACGTGGCAAGCACTATATAGTAAGAGGCAAGTTCTCTCAGACTTTTTATAGTACCATCTAGAAAAAGATGCAGCTGATTACTTCAGTTCCTGTGCAGCTCTGCAGGTCTCACTGTCCCTGTGCCTCAGTCGTGAGGACAAGAGGGAGGACGCTGGGGGACTCCTGCAATGCACTGGGATGGTCAAAACCCACAACCGGCAAATTTCACTTTCAGTGGCTGTTCGGTGTTTCAGCTCCTTGCGTCTACCGCAAATAGCAACACCGCAGTTTCTGGCTGTCGAGATGGACTTTCCTTGCTTCTGGGGTCCCGCACTCTGTAGAAGGGGCTCAGGCTCGGTCAGTCCGGCTTCCTGGGAGTCCATAAAAGCAATGCACACAATCTGGTGTTCCTCTCCCCGGCTATACAGTTTCCAGCAGCAACTCTGTGGAAATTCAACCAGCTCCGAGATGGATGTCCAAGTGGCTTAGTTTGGAGTCGATTGGTCCCACCAACTCAAGACAAGAAAAGTTGTCTGTGCAGGGGCTTCTCTGCCAATGCGAACTTGCCGTTTCGGCACTGCAGGAGGGCTTCACCGGGCAAACCAACGGTCCAGGAGTTGCAGCAAGCATCCTCTTAAAGTTCTTCTTCGGGTCCTTCGTCCAGTGGTCGACTCTGCCTTCTAAGCCAAAAGACTCGCCTTTTATTCAGTTCTCTCCCATTCATTCCAGCCTAGCTGACGGGCACCCAAGCAGGGTGGCTTTCCTTGTTGGACAGAAAGCCGGCCAATCACAGAGTGCATTTGGGTCTCCTAGGAGACTAAGCACAGGGAGTTTCGGGCACCTCCCTCACTTCCTGCCTACCCCAGATACCCTGGAGCCAGAGGCGGGCTTCACTCGTGAATCCTGCCAAAGCAAAACAAACAAAGAGACCAAACCTGGTTTGGCACGCAGAGTAAGTCAAGAAGGACCTTTCCACAAAGAAATGATGAAAAAAGAAGACCGGGGCCATTTTCACAAAAATGGCTCCCGTGGGTGCTTTACTGTATCTGTGAACACAGCCCGTGGTAACGGCACACCATGGTAGTGCAAACGAAACCACTGCCACCAGCCATTCAGAGCGAAAAGGATAACAAAAAATGTTACATGAGAAACTAGACAAAGGGGATACTAGGTAAGCCCCTCCAGCACTCTATTGTAAGATAGGGTGCGCTGGGTCTAGAAAGTTACAATGGTAAGTAAAGTCAATTTCACATTACTGCTCTTGGAAACAGTAGTTTATCCAAGAGACGGTATTTAAACCTTTGGGAAATCTGAAAGACTTCCAGGTGCTGTGCGACAATGTAAAAGATGATGCCTATGGAGTTTCAGACTCCACAACCAAAAGAAACAGTGTTAAAATCACAATAAAATACATGAGTGGGAAAAAGGGTCACACTGTCTCCAGGTTAAAAGAATCAAGTCCTCAAAATCCAGATAAGTTGCTGGGGGTCTCTAAGGTGGAGGGAATTATCACATTTCTGAGAATTCTCCCCAACAGCGTCTGCCCTGGTGAGTTTTCAGGGAAGATTTGGGCCAAGGTAAACAGACTTGTATCAGAAACCTGCAACGCCAGGGTTCCCGGTGTGTGCCACTGAGCTTTTCATTCTGTGCATCCATGTTAAATGTATATGATTTGCTATTTTTTATATGGTTTTATTCTATGGCATTATGGTTTATTACAAACTTTTAGCACAACCAGCAGAAATTAACAATTAAGTTAAAACAGATCAAAAATTAAACATTTCTTTTTAAATACTGTCCTCAATTAAAACGTTTACAAATGTCACTGTAGCAATGATTAAAGCCATGTTTTCGCCCCTTAGGAAAATCAACCACCATTCGTCAGCCGATAAAGTGCCTGTGCTTTCCAAAACGTGCATAAAAAGAGTTGCCCTAACTGGCATCTTCATCACCCTCATGTGAGCCACTCAGAACTTTTTGCTTTACTGGTGGATTATTTGCCCCTATAACTCAGCGAGTGGGAACCTTTTTCCACACTCACAAAAACCTTCACTCTTTTCATGGGTGTCATTTTTAAGACACTCCATAGTGTCCTTTTAATATTATATTTTGACACCTGCTCCAATGTATCACCTTTCTCCCAAACACTGCAACAGTTATTTTACAGGGAAAAGCTTACCTCAGTGAACCTTTTTACTAATTCGGTGCACCTTTACCGTGGGCTGTTTTCAGAGCTGCAGGAAAGGCACCAAAGGGTGCCCATTTTACCAAAATGGCCAGTGTTCTATTTTCACCAGTGTAGTGTTCCTTGTCCTTTCCCGTTCCTTCCCTTGGCCTCCAGGGTGTAAAAATCCTTTGTGTTAACTTTATCTTTGGTAGGAGCCATCAGTCAAGCCAGACCCAGCTCCAGAGTGTCTGTGAAGGCAGGAAGCAACAGAGTCCAAAACTTTGCATCCCTTGTGTTAGGTAAGACTTTCATAGAAATGGTAAATCTTCCTCCTGATCTGGGTCAGCCCCAGAAAGATTTGCTTTTATACCTCCGAGTGGAAACCTTTTTCCACACTCACAGAATCCGTTACCCCTTTTTACAGATGTCATTTATTAGACTCTCCATTGTGTCTTTTATAAAGACATCCTCTTTAGCAGCTTATTGCCAATAAGTGCCTGTTGTTGCTGGGTTGCCCTAGGGGCTCCCCTTTTAACTTTCTCGCTAACCTTGAGAGAACAGTTCCCAAGGGTAGAAAGGATCTGTGGATCCCTTTTACATTTTGTTAAGTGAAACCAGCACCCCCCCACCTTATGTGGAGTGCTGGGGAGATATAACGTATCCCCTTCCACACTAAAACGAACAATTCTGTCACAGTGACAAGCTTACCTTCAATGGCTGGCGGCAGTGATACTGTGTATTCATTTGGTGCACCTTTACCGCGAGCTGTGTTCACAGCTGCAGTAAAGGCACTCAAGGGTGCTCATTTTACCAAAATGGTTGTGTCCGTTTTCATTTTTACTATTTTAGCGTTTGTCCTTTCTTGTTCCTACCCCCCCCCCCCCCAACATCCAGGGTGAGAAATTACTTTGTGTGATTTTTATCTTCGGCAGAAGTCCCATTTACTCCCCGCCCAGGCTCCAGTCTGAAGGCAGGAAGCGAGGAAGGAGTCCAAAACTCCACAACCCTTTGTCTTTCTCCTTGCCTGAATGGGGACAAATCCCAGTGGGGGGCTTGCTGTCTGGATTGGACAACCAGACCGTCCCTTGTAAAATGCACGGAGAGAATGCAGAGGTTTTGTTGTAGTTCCTGTTAAATACTGCAAACCTGGAAGCTGAAGAAAAGTGGACCACTGGAACCAAAGAGGATGATAAAAAGGAAAAGCGGCTGAAGCAATTTCCAGCGACCGGAGAGCCTGCTGTGTAACCAGAGCCTGCTGTAGCCCTTCCTGCCAATCGACATGGGGACTCCGAAAAAGTCGACCCTGACCCAGAGCCTGGTAAGACCCACTAGACTCAAGAAGACCTGCATTTTGAGCCATCCCGCGCGTTGCTGGGACCTTGCGGGCTTCAATACCCCAATACCCTGGGACCTCGAGCCATTGTGTGGTGCACGGTCTTCCAAATCTCGCTGAATCTTCGTGGGCATCCTGGTGTATCTCTAGAAACACAAATAGAGTCTGAAACGTCCCCTCACCAGAGTGCTGGACATTTGTAACAACGAGAATCCGAACATGATATTCCGTCTTCTTCTGTGCTCCTGTAAAAGGCGCCAAATCCACAGAACCGCATCCTGCCGCAAGGAAAACCTTGCCTACAGCTTTCTCCGTTGATCCCTGCTGCAATATCCCTGCTAAGGTCCTGTTTTCAGTCACCACGACAAGGAATCCACTGACTGGGTTTTTGGCTGCAGATCCTGAAGTACTCCTGCTGCAAATTCTTCAATGCTGAGGTACTGTGTTGACATTGGTATGTACTTTTTCTTGGGATTCCTGTGTGGCATTTTCTGTGATGGGGTGGCCTCTCGTCCAGTGCACCCAGTCCCACTGCTAGAATCCTGCTAAGGTGTCTCCTGTGAAGCCCCTGGACCCTCTTCCAACTCTATAAGTAAAGTACTCACCTGTTTGCCCAGTCTTCCTAAAGACTGGACTTTTGCTACTTAAGAACCTATGCTGACACTGTCTGTTGGTCACTAGATCCTAGTGACCCCCCTTCAGGCACTGAACACTCATGCTCCAAGAATAAGGAAAATACTTTTAAAAAGGATTGTGCCTTTTGCCTAGAAAACAAAATAAGTGTTTAAAAGTTACTTACTTGAAAAACAGTTGGTTGGTAACTAACTTTAAGTGAACAGTTACAAACGTCCTTAGTTACCTGGGATGTGTGATGCACTATTCAAGAGTATGGTTAACATCTTTCTTTCCATAGAAACCGTTTTGCCATTCTAATGGAAAGTAGATGTGAAGGTAGATTACTCTCCTGTGATTTGGTTGTGCCTCTTCCCAAAAGTAATGTGTTGGTTTCACCAGGTTAGTCCTGTTAGGATAATTGTAGGAGTGTCCCCCACCTGGGTCTTGCTTCCCCTGACTTGCCGTTAGCCTGTCCAGAATAAGTCTGCATTCGGTTGTTGCCCAACTAGAATAACGGAGTCATTCAGTAAAGTCTAACGTTGGTATTTCCTTTCCCTGTGCTGTTGTAGACGGACACAAGGAGTCTTTGGGCTCCAACTCTCCCTAGTAAGCCATACATAAGTTACTTGTATAGCTGGGAAATATCTAACCTGGACTTCATTTTGAGATTTTAAAAAAGTATATGGGTTGTAATTACCCGAGTTAGCTGTGTGCCATCCAAAAGTAAGTTATCAGTTACTACTGATCTCCGTTTCACTGATCTCAAAAGCACCTGTAATTGAGGTTTTACTCACCTAGTATAACTGTGTTATCACACAGTAGTTCTAGGTTTTTACTGTACCTGGACCAAGTATGCCACTATTCACAAAAGGTCAATTGTCCAGTTAACAGATTATGGGATTTGTACCGAGAGTCACTGTACAACTGGTACGGTCTACTGCCCTTGCTGAATGTAATTGTGAAAGTTACCATTGGTTTTTACTCCCCAAGAAAAGGGGTGACATACTGAATGTGTATGAAAAGGTTTGACTTCCATAGTACTACTGTAAAGTGTTCCAAATAAGGTTTATGCTTTGGTCTGTGCACCTTCAAGCATAATGCTGTGTTTTTAGAATTGCGATAACATATAATGCGTGTTAGTACTTATTTACCCAAGATTAATCTGGGCCTACTTGTATTTAAATAAATCATTTCTTTATACATACATAGTGTTTCAGCGTTTCTTTGGACCATTTATATTACAATCTCATTTGTACTCAATCTACAGCCCTCTCTCCCTTCTAAGAGAAGCCTGGATTTTCTGTCTACACTACAATGAACTCAGGTGGTACAGCCTTATACTAAGAATGGAGTCTTGTACTGCATCAGTTGAATGGTTTTTACTAAGCCCTTAGTTGGACTTCAGAAAAACTGTCCTAACACCTTGTCTTCCAGCCTACCTGCGGGAATCCAGCTCAAGCTGGAAAGCTGGTTGTCCTGAAAGGACTGCAAACCCCACCAAGTTTGAATGTTGCATGCCTGTGTGATTGGCTGGATTGCTGCATAAAAGTCCAATACTGGAAGCTGAATGAGGTAGTCGACCACTGGAGCTGAATCCAAAGAGGAGGATGAAGGAAACACAGCTGAGACAATTTCCAGTGACCTGAGAGCCTGCTGTGTAACAAGAACCTGCTGTAGCGCTTCCTTCCAAGTGACCTGGGGGGTCCCAAAGACTATCACAACTCAGAGGCAGGTAAGACCCACTAGACTCAAGAAGACCTGCATTTTGAGCCATCGAATGTCGTGCTGCGACCTTGCGGGCTGCAATACCCTAATACTCTGGGACCTTGAGCCATAGGGCGGTCCACGGTCGTCCGAATCGAGCTGAAACTTGGTGGCATTCTGCTGGCTCTCCAGAGACACGATTTGAGTCCTTGTAGTCGCCTAACCAGAGTGCTGGACCAGATTAGAGACGAGAATCCGACCAGCGATATTCAGTCTTCTCCTGGCTCCGGAAAAAGGCGTCAAAACCACAGAGCCACATCCAGCAACGACGAAACTCTTGCCTGGAGCCTTCCTTTTGATCTTTGCTTCAAAAGCCCTGCCAATGTCCTGTCTTCAGTCTTAATGACAATGGAATTCATCAACTGGGTTTTTGGCTGCAGATCCTGAAGTAGTCCTGCTGCAAACTCTTCTTCCATGCTTAAGTACTGTGTTGGCTGGGGTATTTACTTAGCTGAGTCTTTGTGATTTCTGTGTAGCTTTGGGGCGTTTCCTGTGATTGGGAGGCCACTCATCCAGTTCACCCAGGCCCACTGCTGGAATTCTCCTAGGCCCTATGGTGTCTTCTCAGAAGCCCCTGGACCTACAACTAACTTTAAAGTGAAATACTTACTTGTTTGAATAGTCATCACCAGGAACTCTTGACTTTCGCTACTTCTGTGCCTATTCTGACCTGCCTGTTGGCCACTCAAGACCTATTGACCCCCTACACCCCCCCTTATGCCACTGAGAACACCCATACTCTAAGAATGAGGGAAATACTTAAATAATTGGGCCTTTTGCCTAGAAAAGATAACAAGTGTTTAGAAGTTACTTAAAGAAGTTGGTAAGTGTCCCTCTGAGAGTGAACAGTTAAACATTCATACTTCCCTTGAATGTGTTTTGCCATTAGTATTGCCCTCACAGGACAAGGCTGCAGTGTTGAAAAATGCAGGTTCGCCCGAGAGGCTGCCTGACGACATGCAACATGTTCGTTACGTCCATGCTACAGAGCCTATAAAATCCGAGGTTCGGACCCGCTGTGGCAAAGCCCTTGCAGGACAAGGCCGCAGTGTTTGGCGACGAAGGGGTCTGCGGCGCAGACAGAGTGCAGACGATTCACCCTCGCGTCTACGGCCGCCAGGTAAGAAGTTGGGAAGTTTGCCTGCTCTGCGCTTCTTATCCCTTCCGACTGAGTACTACTCTTCCCTTGCAACCTGCGCCTCTGCCCCTTGCTGGGTGCGCCCCCTTCCCTTGCGATTCCTACCTGCGCTGTCCCGTCCCACCCCTCGAGTTCCCCTCTCGCCCTTTCCATCCTAGTCCCCCCTGGCGCCCTCGCCCTGCGCAGGCCTTCGCATTCCTTGATCAAGTGTTCACTCGCGCCCCGCTATCCCTTCCTGTTGCATGCACGTCTTCATCCTGCGTGGTCCCTCGCATCCCCTGATGGCGTATACTTCCACGCCACTTCCATCCTTGCCATCGCTCACGACTTGAGTGGTCCCTTGCAATCTTTGCTCGCGTGTGCCTCCGTACCCCTTTCCATCCTTGCCTGCCCACGCTTCGCTTCCTCGGCCTGCTTGGTGGCTCACAATCCTGTGATCGCGTGTGTCCTACTGCCCTTTCGGCCACGCTCACGCCTGTGGGTCCACTGCCCATGTGGTCCCTTGCCTCCCTTGACCACGTGTCCCTCCGGCCCCCCCTTTCTTGCTTCATTCATTCATTCATTCATTCATTCCCACACTTACGTGTCCTTAGCCGGCTTGGTCCCTCAACTCCTGATCACGTCTCCCCCCCCCCCCCAAACCCCTCTCCCTCAAACCCCCCCCTTATCCCTCCTTCCGGCTGCTTCCCTGTACTTTGGTGCATTGTGTTCTGCTGTGGTCTTCCCTCTTCTAGGTTTTCTTTCGGCGACTTACCTGTATCTTGATGCCCTGGTAACCTGATGTGTGTTCTGCTGTGCTCTTCCTTCCAAGCTGTGTCTCATTCAGTTTAATCATTTACTACTTGCTCTTGTCCCTTTCTGTCTCGTCTGCAAGCACCCCTCCCCCCCCTGTGTCTGCCCCTAGTATTCCCCCCCCTTACCGTTATTTCCTGCTCCTCACCGCCACCACCCTTCCTCTCTCTCCCACCTCCTCTATGGTGCCCTCTGTTTCTCCTATCATTTCTAACTGCTTCTCTATTGACTATCCTGCTCTTTTCACCAGGTCTGGTAGGAAGTAGTTCAAACAGGATATCCTGTTCTCCAACCCAGGCCCTCTTTATCGCCGATACTTATACCAGTGCTTTCTCCAGACAGACCCTCACTGACATCCTCTTTGTCGTTCCTTCGCCAGACCTATGAACTCCTCACATGGTCTATGCCCTCTCCTTTTTATTCCTCTCCAATTAATGGTGGCACCAGGTGTGAGGCCCTCCTGGCCCCCTTCCACTCCTCGAAGGTCATCATTAATGTTTACCTAAATGGCACAGTCTTGGTCCAAGGCCCTCAAGCCAACCTACTCCTCTAATAGACGCTTCCTGTGTCTTATCAATTTCCTTTCTTATCCTACTGTCCCTTCTTCAGCTTCCTTGCTTCCCCTCTGACTTCTCTCTGGTGCCCTCATCCTCCTCCTTGGCTACCTTGCCCTCTCCTTCCTCTTCTGCCCTCCCCCCCTTGGGTTACTTCTACACCTCCGCAGGGAGTACCTCGGATTTGTACCCCTCCTAGGAAGTCTTTCAAGGGTGGCACCCTTCTCCATATTGCCACTCTCACGCAGCTATCAAACAATCCTCCGACATCTGCCGTCTCATGGAAGAAATTAACTTAGATGTCCTCAGTTTCACCGAGACATGGTTCACAGACAGCTCTCTCAGGAGCGTTGACTCTCCTCCCTGATGGCTACAAGATGCTCTCCAGGCCCAGATCCAACTGTTGCAGCCTTAATCGTCCTGCAGTGGATTCCTGTCTCTATCATTCATACGCAGGCCTACTCCTCTTTGGAATGCCTGGTTTACAGGCTCTCTCTCCCTCTCCTGGCCACAGTCTACCGGGCACCTGGTCAAGCCAAAGCCTTCCTCCGAGTGGGCAGACCTCTCCTCCCTCCTGGCCTCGACCACTCAACTCCTAAAATAAGCATGGCTGCTCTGTCTACACTACCAAATACTCAGGTGGTACAGTCTTATACTAGGAGTGGAGTATTGTATTGCCTCAGTTGAATGGTTTTACTAAGACCTTGCTTCAGAAAAACTGCCCCAACACTTGCTTACGTCAAAAAAGCCAAATATAAAGCCTGCTTTTGGTGCCGAGCTGGAGCATCTAGCAGGGTCACCAAAACTCTGTTTAAACCCGTCCCCACTCCTTTCTTAAACCCAGATTGAAAAAAGTCCAGCTTGTTTGGAGCCCAACTCAACAATTCCTGCAAAATCAACTTCGAAAAGATCTTGCTACTTGCATCCAGTAATGATATTGGCCTGTAATTCAGGGTCAAGGATCTATCGCCCCTTTGTAGACCACCACCACTGTTGCCAGTTTCCATGATTGAAGAATATGTTTTTTGGATAAAACATTAGCAAACAGAGTAGAAATGATCTTTGCCCACAGTATTGGGTCCGATTTGAAGGTCATAACACATAGACCCGGACGGGCTAACTCTTGCTAGACCGAATAAGGGTCAGCGCAAGTAGCCTGTATCCCAGGTAATAGCCCCTACCCAAGTTGCCATATAAACAACAGGACTTCCTTCTATCTCTGCCCTATATAGTTTTTCAAAATGATCGGCCCAAATGGTCCTCAAAAGTGGTTGAACCTGCAAAAAATGGGTTGAACCTGTTTGACCCAAGCAGTCGCCAAACGTTATCTGAACTGGACCCCGTCATACAGCCCAGCATTCTTTCTGCATCGTTCATCGACCTCAGAAACCTATGGCCCTGCAACCAGTTTTAGAATGTTGTCTTCAAGGATCGAATTTCTGCAAGGGTTGACAGGCTATTATTTTTTTTAAACCCCTGATGTTCCGTCAACTCTTTCTTGCGTAGCATTACTGCACTAACACATGAACGTGAACACCCACGGAGGCGCCTTTTACCAACAACCTTAGCCTAAGCCAATGGGTCCAAAATAGTTTGGATGACTTAGTCAAGGGGAGCGTGGGGCGGGGGTCTCCTGGAGCTTCGCCTCCATTATCCAATACATTTACATGCAAATGTATTGTATTTTATTTATATAGCACAGCAAGCCCTGGGGCATCGGGGCACATTTCATACAGGTAAATAGAGGCAAAGGTATTTACAGTTGCATAGTATATATTGGGTGTTGCCAACGCACACTGTGGTCCTTAGGTGAACAGATAGTACCAGCTCCTCTGAGCCAGTAAAACAAGATCACAAGCTGGAAACACAAACCATCATCGAGTGATCGCATAAGTGGGTGCGCCGTACCTCCAGAGAACTGTGCCTGGCCTGTAAATCTAAAGACACAAATACATAGTCTATAGTCAAGCAACAGAGAATTGTGCCACGAGAATTTAGGGGGAATATCAGGCTAGAAGACTCCATCCAGCGACACCAAGTCCCATGCCAGTAATTCTTAGCAAATCAAGCTACCGTTAAGGAGCTTTTTAGTGGAGATAACCAATCAGTCTTGTTTTTTGATACTATGACAGATCAAGACATTCAGAATTATGTCTCCCACAACAATAACATAAGCGCCTTCCCTCTGGAGTTTCCCAAAGCATGGAATAGGAGAAATCCAATAGAAAGTCCTCCAGAGTTAGAGTTACACGCTCGGGATTGAAATACACATTAAATAACACATTTATCCGATGCCAGCAGCTTCCAGGACAGTAACGTAATCAGCATGTCCTTTCTGGCCGATTTGATTAATGTCCCTGCAATTCCCTAGTTGCGTTTAATGGCGGTCAGCAGCACACCATATGGGCAACCTCTTTCTCCCAGTTCAGCCTTAATAGCAAATACTTTGTATTGATCCATAACATGCAGGCCACACATTAGCACTTCCTGAAGGCAAACATGGCAGCCTCTCAATTCTTCTTCATTTCTAGATATATTAACAAACCCCCTAGAGTTCCAATACACCATAGAGGTTAATGACACTCATGCCTGGGAGGGAGACCCTAGCCGACTCCCCATGTAGCAAATTTACAATCCTCACCCTATCCTATTTCACCTCTCCCTCAACACCCACCTTACTATCCAATAACTGCTGGGGCCCCTGGGTCTGAATTTTGCACAGATTAATATCAGTCCTTAAGTAGGATCTCTAGATCACAGATCACTCCTACGATCCCTCTCATGGATGGGTATTTGCTCCACTAAGTTCTCAGAAATCTCATAGCCCATTGACAACAGGGCTTCTCCCGCAGCAAGGATTACATTCTTAATATTCATACGGTCTTCGTGAACTAAAGCTAACCGTTTGATGTCTTTAGAGCTAATTAGCCGTAGGCGTGGCACCTCAGAACAAACAATATGCAGGCGATTTAAGGGGTTGTCATACTCTTCAAACAAGCACCCCAAAAAACATAATGTGGCTCATCCTCATATTTCACTTTGATTTGTATTGCTTTTACCTCGACCTTGATTCTTTTCCTTCCATGTCAAGATTGTTACATTACGTTATAACATTTCAATAGCGCCAAAGCCCCAAGGCATCTAGGCACTCCCTCACAAGCAGAAAGAGGACAGTGAGGATGGCCGAAGATTAAGTGAAAAGTATCGTTTTCAAGAGATTTCTAAAAGTCAAGGGATTGGTCTCTTCTGAGTGCCAGAGGTAGATTCTTCCATGACTTTGACACGAGTACTGGGAAGGAGCGTCCATTGCCACGTGCTCCCTTAGTCCTTGCCACCACCTGCAAGAGCTGGGCAGAGGTTGCTCGAAGGTTTTTGGTAGGCCGATATATAGTAATCTTGTCTTTTGGGTAGCTGGGAGCTGTCCCATAGATGCATTTATGACAGTCAGTGTTTTAGAGGAGATCCTGGATGATATAGGCAGCCAGTGCAACTCCTTTCTAGCAGAAGAGGTTGGTTCATACCTTTTCATACCGTAAACAATGCGAACGGATGCATTCTGGATTTTTTGCAGTCTAGGAATATCTTCCCTGCTGGCACCTCCCAGCAGGACATTGCAGTAATCCAGACGTGGAAGAATAACGGCCTTTACTAATTTGGCTCAGTTATTTTTAGAGATTTACAGAGCACCCGTCTCAATACTCGCAGGTAATATGGAGTGTTCTTTTCGATGGCATCCACTTGAGCCCCTGCATCCAAGGAGGCCTCCAGGTATGCACCCGGGGTCTTCACCTTATCAACCACTTCTATATGGCTGTCCTCTACCAAGAAGCTGGAGAAGGTTGGAGCTAAAATCTCTCTAGACTTCTTGGACCCATATATCATGAGTTCCATTTTACCAGCATTTAGGCATAACCAATTTGTGGTCATGCAGTTTTTTATAACTCGGTAAACCTCATTTAATTTGTACTGATCTTCCTGATAGTCTCCTGATGACTCCATTGATAACTGAAAGTCGTCAGCGTAATTTGTGAAGAAAAAGCACAGCCTTTCCAGTTCTCTACATAGAGGTACTATGTTGAAGAGCAAAGGAGACAGACATGCTCCCTGAGGGACGCCACACATATTGGTTTCCACCTCAGAGGACGAGTCTCCCCAATGTACCCTGGATCTTCTACCCTTCAAAAAGGATCTGACCCAATTTATCGTCTCGTCAACAAGTCCGCCCGTATCTTGTAGCCTCTTCAATAATAGCTTGTGGTCTAGTAGATCAAAAGCAGCGCTGAGATCTAGCATTATCGACAGGCCAGATCTACTTTTCTCCACTAATGTCAACATATGGGTTTGAAGGTCCACCAAAGCACTCAGTGCCATGAAAGCGGTGGAAGCCTGATTGTCTTTCGTGTAACCGACCTGTGTTTTCAATGTGGAGTTGAAGGTGGGTTGTAGCTACCTTAACCAATTTTACAAAGAATAAAGGTGTTTGTAATAGGCCGGAAATTTGCGGCGTCCTTTGGATCCAAGTCTGCCTTTTTTAGTAGGGGTGTAACTGCCACTGCTTTAATGGCCCGTGGAATAGTACTGTACCTAAATGAGGCGTTGACAAATCACAAAAATGGTGCAAAGATGTCCAAATGGTCCAGAATTATCTTTGAAGGGATAAGATCCCCAGGACAGCTGGTCGGGTTCATAGCTCTCATAATGCCTACAATTTCGGAGACGGAGATCTCTGGAAATGTATATCCTATGGGGGTTGATTTCGACTCTTCATTCTTGGATGGCGTGTGATCAGTCGTATGACTAATTTCAACATTCCCAGAGATGGAAGGATCTATAACTAGAGTTTGGCTCTGTAGTTCTTAAATGATTTTATCTTGGGCACATAATTTGTTTGCAAAGGCCTTCTGTGTTCTAATACATCCTTTGTTTAATTTCCAGTTGATTCAATCTGGTCATTATAATAAGTGTGCTTGGATTCCATGATTTTTTCTTTGTATGCTTTTTCATGAAGTTTCCAGGCAACCTTACGATTTGCATTTTCATATTTGAGCCAGATACGCTCTGCGCATCTTTTACTGGCTTTTAGTTGGGTCAAATCCGGTGTGAACCATTTTTGCTGATGAATGGTTTTCCTGGTGGTTTTAGACTTCATTGGAGCAACATCCAGCAAGTTTGTCATTGAAACCCTTTTTTAAATCTGGTGTCGGGGCTAAATACTAAACGTTTACCATGCTCCTTCGGTAATGGCTTTAAAGTAGAGTCCTTTTGTTTTTGCTCCAAAGTCCCAGTATTGGAAACAACTTACTCGAAGAGAGGGGGTTCATCGTTCACATTCCGGACAACTTGTTTTAACCTCCCCTTCTGTTAATATAGACTCCAGCAAGCTCTAACATTTCCCAGAACCAACTTTTATCCAACTTTCCTCGTACCCACCCGGCATAGCTTCCTGTGCTAGGTCCCCTTCATAATCTGAACCTTCAGGGCCTGAATACACCGATATCTAGTTCAAGTTAAAGGACTCACTTTTCGTTGTTACCAGGACTAAAAAGCAAGTAATGGGTACTTGCACCTTTGGAAGTGTGGCCTTAGAGGTTGGGGGGGGGGTGAGGGGGAATTCCCCTTTCTGCTGGCTTCCGACCCTTTTGTACCCTTGTTTTAACCACACCTTGTCCCTTTTTCGGACAACCCCACCCCTGTACTCACAGCAAGCACCTCCACTTTTAGCCTTAAATGCCACAGGAATTTCCTAGAGCTATTACCACGTTGCTCCAAGGTTTTACAGTTTGAGTTTTAACTGATTTGTAGGTCTACACTCCTTAGGTTTGCCCCTACTTGGTAATTTTTGTGAGGCAGCCACTGGCGTTTCCACCATACTGCTGTTACAGATAAACACAGAGTGCCCATCCCATAATGCAGATGCGCTTTGGCCCAGTATAGAAACAGTTAGACAAGTCTCTATCTGGTGCCAAAACTAACAAACTGGCTGATAGCTGGGCCTGACCTCCGAGACATTCTCGGTAGGTAGGGGAACAGCAAGCCACATGTTAAAGTCTGGGTAAAGGTCATTTGGGGGCAGGCAATGATGTGTTTATGCACAATCTTTTCGGCAGGTTTCACATTATAAAGTTTTCCTTCATGTTACTACCAGTAATAAAACCTTCAATAAAATTAACCTTTGCGCACAAATCCTTCAAAATTAATCGTACCTCCCTCAGTTCAGAATTAAGGGCATCATATCCCCTGTCCAGAGTCTAACATATGGGATAGGACTGGAAAAGACAACTCGTCAACAACCGTCAGCTCTTGGGCATGTTCCAGTCCCCCGGGATTAGCTGGCGTGGCTGGTAAGGGTGCCTTCCGATCTCCTTTTACTGAAGCTACAGTCTCATCATGGGCTTCACATCCTTTACTTTGAGAGGACAAGATTACGTACGGGAAACCTCTGTATTCTAATTTTTCTGGACTCTTATCTCAATTAGGCGATGTATCAGGACCTCTGTAACTTCGTCCCACTTGTCAATCGGACCTGAAAAGAGCCATTGGTTTGACTTAAAGTCAAGCAAGAGTCTCATGTGTTTCCTCAATTCGTGACAAATCGCAGCAGCTAGGATGAAACATCGGATACTAAGTCATTCTCATTGGTGATAAACATCTGCCGCAGACCCATTTCAGTTTGACTAGTCGCTTCCAAATGAGTGGGGAAAAAAGAGAATTAATTATAGGACTGGAGATTACAATGCCTTCACCCGGCTGTGTGAAATCAACCGCGATACTCTCCGAAGGTGTTAGGCAGAATCACATGCAGTACCTTTTGGGAACACTACATGCAATTAAGACTACAAGTATCAGTACCTTTGGTACAAGCCTGTACTACACAGTTATGTGGGAGCAGTGGCTGAGCAGCCAGACGTTTCTCAAGAGTTTAGTGAGCAGTAGAACAAGTTAAACAAAGGACCAACAAATACAGGGATTCAAATATACACTTACTCAAGGTTTCTTGGTAAAAGAATATACATTTAATTACAGAGTTTGAAAACATTACACTAGCAAGAGCAGCTCAATATCATATACTAATACACTACAAATACACAACCAATAAGTTACTGAACAAGTTCAGCTCCCCTTATATGGGAGCAAAATGGCACTTCAGATACTTTTAAAAAGGGGTAAAAAGACAAGGTTATAAGAATCAATAGCACAAACACTTGCATAGGCAGGGCAAAGGGTTTCAGTGAACTACAACCAGCAATTCAGTTCATAGGCCTGGGCCAAAGTCAATGGTTCAGAGTCTTTGTATAGGATAGCACAGTTCTGGTAGTAAACCTTTGCCACAGATTTTAGAAGAATTTAGCTAGACGAAAGGTTAGACTAATGTTTAGGGAAGGACAAGCCTTCGAAGTTGGGAAAGTTTCACAAACTTTCTCAGTGGCCGAAAAGATTTCCGGACTGCGTTTGCACAATACCTTTAAAGTGAAGAAGAGCAGTAGCTGAGGCAGTTGTTCCTGGCAGTTTGAGCAGATCTTGCTGTTCCTGAGCTTCAGTCGTGGGGAGAAGGAGAACGTCGGAAGGTACCTGCACTGCCCAGGGACGAGGCCACAAGCTTGGCAAAATATCGGTTTAAGGTGCGAGTGCCTTAAAGACCACAAACTGGTATCCTTCCCACTGTCTATCCGGTTTTCCGCAGCACTCTGCAGAAAATTTGACCAGGAGGGGACGGTGTCCAGGCGGCTTACGAGTTGGTTGTTCCCACCAAACTCAAGAGAAGAAGTTAACCTCGAAGGGCTTCTCTGTCGATGGAGTTTCAGGCAATTCGGACCTGCAGCAGGGCTTCACCGGTCATTCATGAGTTGCAGCAGTCCTCTTCCTTCAGCTCGTCTTCGTTTCTTTCGTTCCAGTGGTCGACTCTGCTTTCCAAGTCCTAGAGATCTGCTTTTAAACAGTTTTCCCCATTCATTCCAGCCTGGCTGTCACTCACACAGGAGGGTGGCGGTCATTGCCAAACAGCCAGCGGGCCAATCACGCCAGAGTGCATTCAGGTCTCCTAGGAGACTAAGCACATCAGGCTCCTCCCTTACATCCTGTCCATCCCAGACACCCTGGTGCAAGAGTAGGGCTTCAGCACTGAAGCCTGCCAACGAACAAAGGCACTAAGCCTGGTTTGGCACGCAGGGAAACACGAGAAGGACCTTTCCTAAAAGAAATGGTGAAAAAAGTTGACCGTGGTCTGTTTTTACAGATCGGTCCTGGGTGCCAAATTGGAAAACATGGCTGACCCGATTTTTAGCTGCCGTTGTTCGTGGTCAGGAAAAATCATGGTAGTTTGATCTAAACCACTGTCACCAGCTATTTAAAGTAGGAAAGGGTAACATTTGACTGTTGCACGAGTGTTTTGACTCGGGGGAAAGCTAGGCAACCCCTCCAGCACTCTATAGGAAGATAGTGTGTGCTGGGTCTGTAAATTTAAAGGGACTAGTAAAGTCAATTTAACTTTACATGCTCTGACAGTCATCAGTCCCAGAGAAGGTATTTAAACCTGGGGAAGTCTAAAAGACATCCCCGTGTCAGTCACTGCACTGAAGGTGCTGTGCGACACACGAAAAAGATGAGGCCTATGGAGTGGTTTTAAAACTCCATAACCAAAGAACACACAAGTAAAACGCATTGGAAATGAAAAGTTCAAAGCCCCAAAACATAGCAAAAGAGCTGGAGGGTTCCAAGGTAGAAGGAATTTAGCACTTGTGTGAGAATTCTCCTTAACAGTAGGCCCTCCCGCAGAACCAATTTCCACAGTAGGAACATTAGCCTGGATCATTGCCTCGGAGGCAGGCACTCAACGAGTGGGTTATTAGCTCCCGTTTGCAATGGGGACCCCCTTCCTTCATCAGTCCCAGTTCAGGCCTGAGTAACTAGTTACGTTCTTGAGAGGCGCCCAGTCTTCCTACCGAGCCTGTAATATGCTGCGAAGCACAGCAACCATAATCAGGAATTGGGCAGACAAACACCCTTAACGTGCAAGCCCCTGCGCGGCTGATGTTCAAATGAACTAGTCCCGCAGCCACCTCACAGCACCAATACAACAAACTCGCTACACGCCTCCCAGCACTGTTGGGCAAGATTGTATATAGTAACTGAGGGCGACTACACCAGCCTTGTCCTCTTGGCAATAGGTAACCCCAACCTTTGTAATAGGCCTGTACTACACAAGTTGGTAGAGTGACTGAGCAGCCAGGCTCGTCTCCAAGGGGTCAATGTGAGCTGTAGGGTTTCACAGAGATTCACTGTGACAAGTATTCAAATAACACTTATACTCAAGGTTTCTTGATTAAATCATTTATTAATTGAACAGTCTGTTTTAAAATAAGCCTTCTTTAGAAGGGGCAATTGGCAACAATAAAATATACTTCAATAAAACACAAGTTCAAATAAGTAAGCAGCTACGCCTTTGGGATGTCTCACACACACTTCCTACACCCTCCAGTGACTTCAATAACTAGGGTGCTGTGGACACTGATAAGTCACTAACTCTTAAATGCAATACTGGAGTTATGGTCAAAAGAAAACGTTAGGGAAGGAAACAAAGGTTAACACGTTTCTCAAACAGGTAAGCACTTTTCCATCCCCCAGTGAAATATAGGTGAACCCTTTCCCAGCTATTCAAGTAAAGTATGTTTGACATTTTAGAGAGACAGATCAACACCAAGTCAGAAGGTAAGAAGAGTCTTCAGGGAGCCAGGACAGCAAATGTCAGTCTAGGGGAGCTCAGCACTTTTTGAAGATAGGTAAAAAGTCTTGCACATTGTTAAAAAGTTTTGTTGTAAAAGACTCACTGTTGGGCCACAAGCTGGGAGGCTTGTGAGAAGCAAATATGCAAGCAACTCTGCACGGGGAAGAAAATGCAAGTCTCTAGTGAGAGCAGGCAAGCTACACATAACAAGAGGCAAGTACGACATGCATTACTTACCGTAAAAGCATTTCTGATCATTGTATCTGCTTAGATTCACATGCTGTGCATATAGTCCGACATCCAGTGGTAACCGCAGAGTATTGCGTCTTGTCTTTCGAGAATCGAAAGTGGACGTTGACATGGGCATGCCTGTAACACTAACCCTACGTGACGTGTAGTGTACCCAAAATCCCTCACGCGTTTAGGTCCCTCCGATTGTATTTTTTCTGCTGTGAGGGAGCCTATGACTATCGTGAGGGAGCACAGAAAAGAGACCGTAGTAAGAAGTCTACGTTCCTTCCATCCGAGCGGAGAGGAAGGGTGGGCGCATGTGAATCTAAGCAGATACAACCATCAGAAATGCTTTTACGGTAAGTAATGCATGTCTTCTGATGCTTGCTAATCTGCTTAGAATCATATGCTGTGCATAGACTAGCGAGCAGTACCCGGAGTTGGATTGTGAGAAGGAACAGTAGTGAAAAGATGTTTTAGTACTGTTTGTCCCACCTGAGAATCAGACCTAGAATCAGTGTTTTGTAAAGGTGTGAACAGAACTCCAGGTTGCCGCTTTGCAAATGGACTCTAGGGGAACATTTGCAATTAATGCTATGGAAGTCCCAGTGCCCAGAGTAGAATGCGCTCTAGGCTTGAAGGGCAGCTCTCTTAGCAAGTGAGAAAGAGTGTGATGCATTGGACAAACCACCTTGAATTAACTGCTTGCTTTATTTATTTGCATTTTTAGAGCGCACAGTTGCCCACGGGCATCGTGGCGCTGTTACAAGAAGGTTTACTTAACACAGGCGAATAACATGAAAGGCAGTGGACATGGTTACTGTTAAGAACTGAAACACAATGGATACAGGAGAAGGATTCAAAGGTTCTCGTAAAAGGATACAGACTGGTAGCAATAAAGGATACACTCGAAGTCTTCTTCCACCGGAAGATGTCAGAGGTAGGGCGCAGTGTACCAAAAGAGAACCTTGCAACTAATGTCTCTCTGACTAGTAGAACCCACAGTCAGAGCTATTAGTGGGAAGGGCGTGAGTGGACCAAGATTCACCAGGCTGTTGATAAAGAGGAACAAATTTAGAATGATGATTTGAAATGAAGGAAAATAAGAACCTATGTTGAACACACTAACCTGGGTGTGTAGCCAAGGAAGTCTCAAGAAGTCTGAGGAATCCAAGGAAACAACGGCAAGGAAAGGGTAGTGAGGGATCTAACCCGAGCGAAACGAGGGCCGCACTAGAGACGGGTTGGTGCACACACAGGAAAGCGTCCAGAGTCCAGTGCACGTGTAGAAAGAGAGTATGAGAATCTTGATCCAGGAAGTACAAGTCCTTAATACAGTAGAAGTTCGATGAGCGCAGGATCATGGTAGATGGAGGCAGAGCTGTAATCTGCAGGGTATTGGTGCTGCCGGGTAGACAGCCGAAGTCTCTATACAGCAATAGGGAGCAGCGGTGTGGAGCAGCAATGCGGCAAGCTTCCAATAGAAATAGCAGGAAGATGCCGTGGGTAAATGGTAGAAGTAAAAGGCAGAAGTAAGCTCCAGAACGCGAAATGAGCAACACACGATCAGAAGCGCGGTTGCAAGACTTCCGCTTCGTTAAATGGAGTCAGCTGACGTGCGTAGGACACATGTGAACGTAAACGTCATCGCGTTGGTCATGTGATCCATACATTTGGATTAGCGCCTCCCAGATAACTTCCATTGAGTGTAGAACGGTCTAGCCGTTCTCAAGGCTGAGGAAGCCGGAAAACAGGAACTTTTGGGTTTCACAACGGAGCCAGGTGGAGAGGGCGGAGAGGTAGGCATGATAGTTAGACATGGTTGAGGGTACGAGGTTACATGGGACAGTGAACTTTGGTATAGCAGTATACAAAAATTATTTGCATTGCAGTAGAGTTCACTTAAACAAGGTGGTTTTCAGAGCTTTTCTAAAGGCACTGAGGGATGTTTCCGCTCTCAGTTTGGGTGGTAGGGAGTTCCATGCTTTTGGTGCTAGGACTTCGAAGCTCGAGCCGCCAGCTTTAACTCTGTTGAAGTTAGGGACTAAGAGTTGGTTCGCGTACAGGTCCCTTCTGGGCCTGATTGTTTGGACTGGTTGTATCCGATCAGTAAGGTAGTTAGGGGCAGATTGGGATATGCATCTGTGGGTAATGGTTAGGGTCTTGAACTGGATGCGCTCTTTGACTTGGAGCCAGTGGGCATTTTGTCTTGCTAGGGAGATACGTTCCCTCTTGGGAATATTGAGGGCAGTTCTCAAGGCGTTGTTCTGTGTGATTTGGAGTCTATTAATGTTTTTAGCCGAGGTGCCTAATAGAAGGACGTTGCAGTAGTCCAATTTGGCACATATGGTGGACCTGGCTATGTTGAGGCAGTTTGTAGCGGATAGGTGAGGTTTTACTGCATTAATTATTTTGGTTGTTAAGGCTGCTGAGGATGAGATGTAGCTGACAGGTCTATCCATGGAAAGGGTGGAGTCTAGATAGACTGAGTTTTTACAGCAGGAGAGACTGGGATGACCGAGTTCTCAATTAGGAAGGTGCTATATTTGCCGTCAAGTTTGCTAAGGGATTCTTTGGGGCCCACCAGTAGGATTTCTGTCTTGTCTCCATTGAGACAGAGGCCATTGGCTGCCATCCAGGCCTGGATGATGGCATGTGTGTGTTGTAGGGCTTTTAGGTCTTGGTTGTAATCACCAGCTAGAGGGAAAAGAATTTGAGTGTCGTTGGCATAATTGGTGAACGTCATGCCGAATTCTTCTAAGTCGTTGAATAGAGGGAGTGTGAATAGGTTATATAGTGTAGGGGAGGTGCAGGAGACTTGTGGTACTCCGCAGTTGATGGGGGAGGGGGTGGCTGATGCTTGGTCTGAGTAGACTCGCATATAGAGACAGGATCCCCTTATCTACTAGCTGCCACTGAAACGAAAAATTGGTTCGTCTTTCTCAGTGGTTTAGTTCTGTCCAGGTAAAACATGATTGTCCTATGGACATCTAAGGTGTGTAGGCTTCTTTCGGCCATGTTGGTGGGGTTCTGGAAGAAAATATGCAGTTCTATTTATTGGTTCACATGATATTTGGAGATAAATTTGGAGATAAATTTAGGCGCAAATCTAGGGTGAGTGCGCAGAACCACTTTATCTCTGTAAACTTTAACGAAAGGGTCTAGAACAGAGAGGGTCTGTAGTTCACTAACCCTTCTAATAGAAGTGATAGCCACTAGGAAGGCTGTTTTATAGGTAAGATCCTCGAGACTTGATTTATGCATAGGTTCAAATGGAAACCCCATAAGTCTGGTTAATACCACATTCCGAGAGCTGGATTAGAAATGGGGGGAGGGGGGGAATTCTCTTGACACCTTCCATGAAAGCCTTAATAACTTGTATTTTCAGCCACAACACTTTCTGTTGTGACGTGGTGTAGGATCAGAGAGCAGCTAAATGAACCTTAAAGAAATTAAAAACCAGGCCTGGGTCAAATAAGTAAAGGTACAATATAATGTGCGTGGGGAGCAGTCAATGGGATTGACGCCCTTGGAATTGCACCAGATAACGAAGCGCTTCCCTGAGTATGTCCATGAATCTCTGAGAGAGTTGCAGGTGTCTGAACACCGGGAGCCAGGTCGCCAAGTTCAATGTTTGCAGGCATGGGTGGAGTGTCTGCCTTTGATCTGCAACATGTTGTACGGGCAAGGTAGCTTCACTGGGGGAGTGAGACATCTCCATCAGATGAGCGAACCAGGGTTGGCGGGCCCACATGTGCGCCACCAATAACATGGTGACTGGTTCCTGGAGGCGTAGTCTTGGCATTGAGCATTCTCCAGAGTTGCGAACAAGTCGATATCTGGGAACCCCCATTCCGCAAAAACATTGGAGACGATGTCTTCGTGTAATCGTAGAGGGAAATCTCTGGGGAGTACGTCTGCCAGAAGATTGAGTTCTCCTGGAACATGTTGAGACAACAGGAACATGTGTTTGAGAGCCCACTTCCAAATGTTCTCGGACAGTCTGGACAGCCCTGGAGAGTGAGTACCCCCTTGTTCGTTTAGAGAATACATGGCTGTGGTGCCGCCTGTGAGGATCAGGACGATCTACCCTTGCAGTTGGGTCTAAAAAGCTCTCAGTGCCTTGAAAACTGCCAATAGTGCCAACAGATTTCTGTGGTTGGATGCTATGTCTAACACCCAAACTGTGCACTGTTTGTTGAAGCAGGTGAGCTCCCCACCCTGAGAGATGAGTCTGTAGTGGGAGTGGCCTCCACTGCGGGCGTGGTGAAGGATTTTCCCTTCTAGAGGTTCTCTTCACCACTGCAGCGAGAGAACGAGGGCTGGCGAGACAACCACTAGATCGTCCCATTGTCCGCTGGCCTGACACCACTGGTTGTTGAGCCACTCCTACATTGGACGCAAATGCGTGTGAGGAACCAAATAAATGCAGGACGCCATCATTCCGAGCAGTGGTATAGCCCTGCGTGCAGTCACCTCTCGACTGGCTACATAGTGAGGGATTTGAAACATGTTTTGGACCCTCTCGTTGGAGGGATAGCAGAGGTCGTCCTTTGTTCGAATTAGAGCCCCTAGGAACTGCTGGACTTGACTGGGGTCTAAGCTGGATTTCATTTCGTTGATGGAGAATCCCAGGCTGAATAAAAGGTCTATAGTCTTTTGGGTATTTGACAGGCATGTCTTGTAAGAGTCCCCTGTTATGAGCCAGTCTTCGAGGTGAGGATTAATCAGGATGGATAGCCAGCGCGGGTGTGCTGCTGCTACTGCCAGTACCTTCGTAATTATCCCTGGTGCTGAGGCTATGCCAAAGGGGAGTACTTTGAACCGATAGTGCTTGTCTTGTATCATGAACCGGAGGTATTTTCTGTGCGCCGGCAACATTGAAATATGAAAGTATGCATCTTTCAAGTCCAATGTTGCCATGTAATCTCCCTGTGTGAAACTTGTGAGGCTTCACAAAGTTTGTTTACTGGACGCAAATCTAGTACAGGGCACCTGGTGAGATCCTTTTTGGGTACAAGGAAGTACACTGAATAAATACCCTTGTTTACCCGTGGAAGAGGTACGACTTCTATGGCGCCCTTTTCCTGCAGGGTCTCAACTTCTTGTAGCAGGATGCACAGATGTTCTGGCGTCAGGTGCCTCGAACGTGGAGGTCTGAATTGGGGGGCGGGGGGGCAGCAGAATTCTATACAGTACCCGTGGGCGACTGTCTTGGGTACCCACTGGTCTGTAGTTAACCCCTCCCATGCTTGAAGAAATGTGTTAGCCAGCCTCTGACCAGGGAGGCATGGGAGGGGACCCGGATCTGCAGGTCATTTTTGGCCTGAGGCCAGGGAGCCTCGAGGAGTACAATTTCGGCCCCTTCCTTTTCCACGTCGTTCACCTCTTGGTGGATATGGTGTGTTGTAGCTGGTGGTTCCTTGGGGAGAGGACCAATTATTTCCCGAGCTGTATTGGTTCGGAGGGAAACGTTGACCACGAAAGGAACATCTCGATCCGCTCCCCTTCCTTGGGAAAGGCCCATGGGTGATCTGATCCAGGGTCTTGAGGGCGTCATGCTCTTTCTTAGCAGTTTCGAGCACTTCATCTACTGCTTTTCCAATTAGATTAGTCTCTTCCACCGGCTTATTTATTAGTGAAGCTTGAGTTTCTGGTTTGAAACCAGGGTTTTGTAACCATGCGTGTCTCTTGAGGAGGGTACCTTGAGCAAAGGACCTGCCAGCAGTCTCTGCCGCATCCAAAGTATTCTTGAAAATACTCTGATTAGCTTGTCTGCCTTCTGCTACCGTGGAGAGCAAGCGAGCCTGCAGCAGTTCAGGGACTTCTTGGAAGGCCCTCCTGTAGCATGGTCCATTGTGTGTCGGCTTAATTAGCCAACAAAGCCGGGAGAACTAGACTCGGCCTGCGACATTACGTAGGCCGCCTATCGCTTAACACGTCGCTCCTTTAGCATCTTTGGACGCAGGAGCTGGCAAGCTTCACCAGCCGGATCGTCGTGATTCAGGGGCAAACACCTATTACACTTACAGTGGTTATCCCTCGAAGGAAATTTGGCCTTGCAAGAAGGGCAAAACCTAAACTGAGTCCGCTCTATAGCAGAGGAAAAATATAGGGATGAAGAGACCCAGGGAACAAAGAGGAAAGGGAAAGGCATTCTCGGAAAAGGAAATGTCCACCCCGACCCCACTCTCCCTACTGCGTAGGCCGGCCAGAAGGCCTGGCCATCCGGTTGGCAGTGCCGACCAGATCACCGTCCGTCGAAGGTCCATGGAACCGGCTTCGGTGTAGATCAGGAAACAGCCGTCGATGGAATGGACGGTAGGATAATAATTAATAACTTTACAATATACGACCAAGGGTCGAGGAGAACGATAGCAATGTCTCTTGACGAGCTCCGCATAAAGCAACCAGTATGCTGGGTGGAAAAAAAATCTGAGTGACCTCGACGCGCGAGGGATTTTGGGTACACTACACATCATGTAGGGATAGTGTTACAGGCATGCCCATGTCGACGTTCCCTTTCGATTCTCGAAAGACAAGATGCAATACTCTGTGGTTGCCACTGGATGTCGGACTATATGCACAGCATGTGATTCTAAGCAGATTAACAAGCATCAGAACCCTGGTTACACAGTACCTGGAGTCTAAAGAAAAGGTTCCAGTTGGCTTCTGTTGTAGTCCTGCAGATCCGGTTGTTCCTGGGCCTCAGTCGTTGGGACAAGAGGGAGGGCGTCTGGCGACTCCTGCATTAAGGTTGGCAGCAATGGGCACACTTCAGATCAGCAGCACTTCGCGGTTTCAGCTACTCGCAAATAGCACCACTGCAGTTCTTGGACAACTTGTGGACTTTCCTTGCTTCTGGGGTCCAGCACTCTGTTGAGGTGGCTCAAGGTTGGTTAATCCTGCTTTGAGAGAGTCCGGAGGATCTTCCTGGAGCTCGGGTCCAGTTTAAAGACGATGCACTCGTCCTTGTGTTCCTGTCCTATGGCACTCAGTTCCTGCAGCAGTAAAGAAGTACAGCCAGCAGGGAGAGGGGTTCCAGGCAAGTTCATCTTGAGGCTGTTCTGTCCCACAACCCAAGGGCAGAAGCCGTCCTTTCCGGGCTTCTCTAGTCGATTAGAAATTCAGAGCTTCAGCACTGCAGCAGGGCTTCACCAGGAAAACCAACGGCCCAGGAAGGTGCAGCAAGCTTCCCTTTCAGTTTCTTCTTCGGTGTCTTCAACCAGTGGTCGACTCTGCCTTCCTTGCAAAAGACCTCACCTTTTGTGCAATTCTCTCCCATTCATTTGCAGCCTAGTTGTCACTCACACAGCAGGGTGGTTGTCCTCCCAAGTACAGCTAGCCAGCCAATCACCTTTGGATGCATTCATGTAACCAAGGAGACTAAGGACAGGGAGTTCGGCCACCTCCCTAGCTTCCTGCCCTGCCAGACACGCTGGAGCCAGGGGTGGTCTTTACCAGTGAATCCTGCCAAAGAAAAAACTAACAAAGGGGCCAAACCTGGTTTGGCGTGTAGAGTAAATCTCAAGAAGGACCTTTCCAACAAGAAATGGTGAAAAAAGACGACCAGGGCCATTTTGACCAAATGGGCACCCAAGGGTGCAATACTGCAGCTGATTCAGCCTGCGGTAAAAACGCACAATGGTAGGAAACAAACCACTGCCACCAGCCATTAATTGTAGTGAGGGTTTGAGAAGGTAGACTAAAGGGGATACTAAGTAACCCCTCCAGCACTAGGTAAGATAGTGTGCGCTGGGTCTAGAAAGTCAATTTCACTTTACTGCTCTTTGAAACCAGTAGTTTAGCCAAGAGAAGTTATTTAAACCCTAAGAGAAACCCAAAGGGCTTCTCTGTGACACTGCACCGAGGGTGCTGTGTGTACCAATACAAAAATATGATGCCTATGAAGTTGGTCAGAATCCAAAACCAAAGGAAACCAGTGTCCAAATCAGATAAGAACACATGTGAGATTGGGGAAAAAGGGCTCGCTCTCTCCAGGATAAACATTAAAAGTCCTGAAGTCCAGCAACAGAGCTGGGGGTTGCTAAGGTAGAAGGGAATTAACAGAATTGCGAATTCTCCCTAACAAGTGCCTAGACTGATCTTTGTGGGGGAGCAGGGCGACTTTGCTTCTCCTCCACCTGGTGTATACAAATGAATGTAGGGTATGCCATCTGGGGAGAAAGAACAGCCAACGGGTGGGCTAGGGATAGCCACACTCCGGTACCAGATTTCTTGCTACAAAGTTTGTTGAGGCGATTGATCAATTGCTTACCCCAGCAGCATCCTCACATTGCAGTTTTAATTTTGCTAACCCGCTTCTATTGATGCACAGCCAGATTGGCCCATGGAGCGTACGCAGAGCTGTGTTTGTGGCCACAGGCACTGCAGGACGTTTTGAGTTCTGGCTCCTCCTCTCGTTCAGCAGGGGAAAGCAAAGAAAGACAGAGGGCAGACTGCTCAACCGCACAATGGTATGCAGATGCAGTTGGGGAACAATTCGTTTTGTTCTGCGCATGTGGAGAACGTTACTCGTCGCGACTGGCTAGTAGCTTGCAACTAAACACTTTTACCCCTACACAAATGTAAACCTTTTCGTCCTATAGCCAGAGCTCCAGTACACATCGTTCTTAAGTTCTCACTCAGAGTACACTCCCGATTCAGGGTGCTCTTTGTGGTATTACACAAGGAAAGACTGAACAGTCCCCTTCCATCTTATTGACGCTTCTGCCTATGCCCCTGTACAGTTCAAGGAGAAGTCACCAACTGACTGGGCCGCAGGAGGTAGCTTGCCTGGGTCAGTCTGTGTGGCTTTTTTGCTGTTCGCCGAGACATCACCATCTTATTATGACATTGTGCACCCATAGTGTGACAGTGACTATATTGTCAATGCTCCTGCTGGCCTCCCCCTACTAATAGTTTTAGTGAGGCTGCAGATATCTAACATGAAATGTTGTGCAATGGGGGACCTCAGAGTTTATGAGAACAGAGTACTGTAGTTGTTATAGAAATGGAAAACTGTTCTGTAAACAGAAAGCACTTCTGAAAGGCAGTGCAGAGTAACAACGCCAACGTGTTACACTGCAGTTCAACTTCTCATATAAAGCAACATGTTCAAATAGCCAAACAAGGAGGAACGCCACACATGACGTGCCCCAGAACCATTTTTTTTCCCTTTCAATGCAATGGTATGTAATCTTGTAACACAAGTTTTTCCAGTTTTTTGCAATGTTAGATTACAGTCCACTGATCACTCTGAGCCCTGTAGCGGAGCACCTCCAAATAACTCACAACATTATGAGGCAGAGCAGTTTAGTATCTTAGAGATTCCACATAAACAAAACCCACGGCAGTCGCGACTGACTGCCACGGGGCTTGACTTACCGCTGCTGTTTCCCGCTCAGTGCCGGAGACAGTCACAGCATCAGCGAGGAGAGGAACAGACATGTTGTTACCGCACATACACTGAGGGAAGACGACACGTGGCACCTGTCAAAAAAATGAATATAAAATATGTATATTTTTCTGAACCCTTTAACTCATTAATCACTACCGTTTTAGTTGCATTAGCAATGAATCCCAATAAAGCCTACAAAACATCTATTCTAAATACACCTTCCACGCAAGACCAATTTCATTGCAACGTACTTCCAACCATTGACTGGCCTACATGAACGCAGACCTGCAATCCCACCATAACCGCTACCCTTGGCCAATGCTATACGTATGCCAGCACCTTACATCTATGCACGTTAAATCCTCATCACAAGCTTGAGCACAACCACTGCCCATACATACCTACACCACAACCTCTGCTCAATGTCGCTGCCTAGTCAACTTCCCCACAACTTCTGCTCAATGTCCCTGCCTAGTCAACTTCCCCCACCTGTTTCCGCCACGCCTTCTGCTCAATGTCCCTGCCTAGTCAACTTCCCATCTGCATCCACCACACCTTCTGCTCAATGTCCCACCTAGTCTCAACTTCCCCACCTGCTTACACCACGCCTTATGCTCAATATCCCTGCCTAGTGAACTTCCCCACAACTTCTGCTCAATGTCCCTGCCTAGTCAACTTCCCCACCTGCTTCCACCACACCTTCTGCTCAATGTCCCACCTAGTCTCAACTTCCCCACCCTGCTTACACCATGCCTTCTGCTCAATGTCCCTGCCTAGTGAACTTCCCCACACCTTCTGCTCAATGTCCCAGCCTAGTCAGCTTCCCCACCTTCTTACACCACACCTTCTGCTCAATGTCCCTGCCTAGTCAGCTTCCCCACCTGCCTACATCACACCTTCTGCTCAATGTCCCTGCCTAGTCAGCTTCCCCACCTGCCTACACCACACCTTCTGCTCAATGTCCCTGCGTAGTCAGCTTCCCCACCTGCCTACACCACACCTTCTTGCTCAATGTCCCTGCCTAGTCAACTTCCCCACCTGCCCACACCACACCTTCTTGCTCAATGTCCCTGCCCAGTCAACTTCTCCACCTGCCTACACCACACCTTCTTGCTCAATGTCCCTGCCTAGTCAACTTCCCCACCTGCCCACACCACACCTTCTTGCTCAATGTCCCTGCCTAGTCAACTTCCCTACACCTTCTGCTCAATGTCCCTGCCTAGTGAAATTCCCCACACCTTCTGCTCAATGCCCCTGCCTAGTCAACTTCCCCACCTGCCTACACCACACCTTCTTGCTCAATGTCCCTGCCTAGTCAACTTCCCCACCTGCCTACACCACACCTTCTTGCTCAATGTCCCTGCCTAGCCTTAATTTCCTCATCTAATTCGATCACTCTTCATTCTCCTGTCAGTATTCCTTACTGCGCATCCGCCATGATGCAAGTTTATTCATACTACATTATCTTTTATTCGGACAGCAACTCAACTTTTCTTGGTTCCTCACCCCATTAATCCTTGCACTTACCCCCTTAAATTATTCATTACCAATTGAGCTCTTAATCTGGATTACCCTGATCGCCATTACCATCCATTCTTATAACAGTATAGCAGGGTTCAAAATTAAGGCACAATCAAAGCAGCTCCTGGGTCTCAGGTACCGCCCAATAGGCAGGAGCTACCGCTGAGGTACTAGGAGAGAGTACAGAGCGCACTGTGAATCTAACTCCACACAAGATGCACACGTTAACCTTTTGCCCATTATGTAGGCTAACTTGTGTTTAAATATTGCATTTAATTTCATCATTTGTTTAGCGTCTTTCACCATATGTATGGTCCCAACGCATTGTCGGTTGAACGGCCTCGGGCGACAGAATTCCAAATATGAGAAATGACGGTGCTATAATGCATGTGTGAATTATGTCCATTAAAGTTAGTATGTACTAGATAAATTAGGTGTCACGTGTTTTCCCCATGACTATTTGTGTTGCCATTTTCACCATGGTGTTTTTACCTTGACTGTTTGATGCGTTTAAAAAAAATAAAAGAAAATGTTGTGTGGTTCCCCCACAACCTCTCTCAAACCCAGCCCAACTACCTTACCTGGCCCCCACCCTCCTAATCCCTTGCACCAAACAATGTGTGTACTATTTTTAAATGGAAAAAATACATGCAGCGTAAACTGCCATAGTGAAAACATCAAGGCAAAAATGTCAACGAAAAAAATAGCAGTAAAGAACAAACAGTAAGAGCTTTATTAAAGTTAATACAGCATATGCATGTTTGTAAGACACTGGTGGCCTGTAGAACCAGCTGTTGGTTGCAAGCTAACCAAGCTCCCCCAGGCTAGAAGCAGGACCCAAGCAGCTGCCAGCAATTTCTAATCCTGGTATACTGTGTATAGGGCAAATTGGCGAAGCAATTATTGCACCATGCTGGCCCGATCACCACCTCTTTGAAGTGAGTATACACCACTGACTCCTAAGTAGTATCTGGATATTCATTCGAGTAAGAAAACAGCATCTTACTTGGATGACGGCAATCCAGCATCTCAGATTGGATATTGGGATTTTCTTTGCTGTAATCTTTCCCTCACTTCACTGGATATTTTCACAGACCTTGAGGGCAAGTGACCCACCTCAGGCTTTCACTTTAGTTTTGTGGACACTGGGACCCTTTTTGGGTTTCTAGTTTGGCGAGACCTCTCATCCATGTTCTGGCATCAGTGTTTCCCTATGGCAGAACACCCCACCCTCTGGGGTGTTCTGCCAGCTCGCAGCCCCAGGACTCTTTTTCCAATGTCATTTTGGGTGCACTGGGCAACCCATTGGTCTAACAATGCAGGAGCAGTCTTATTTAGATTCCCGCTGTTCTATGACCCGCTCCTGGTTCCTGTCAGAACGTCCTCTATAACGCCTACTGGTGTTAACCAGATCCTGATACCTTGAACTAGTCGAGTAGAGGAAGAGTTCTTCCTAATAATGTACCAATCTACTGGTCTTACTTGCACAGTAGAGCAGTTAATTAATGGAAAGAGGGAAAGACACCACTGGAACACTGCAGGCTGCAATAAAAGGCCACAGGTTAGAATACACAGTACAGTAGACTGGCTAAACAAATAGGGTAGTGAGAGCTCGCCTCTAGTGTCAAGAGCTGCATAGAGTTACTGATAGTGTGGAGCGATGAAGGCCAGTAGTCTCTCTCCTCCCCCCCTAAACACAAAACCCTTGGTGCGAGTGTCAAATAAACTAAACCCAACCAACTGTTGTAGAGTTCCTTACCCGTGTTTTATGGTAATGTTCATCGAGTAGTTAAATCAGAGCAATCAGCCAAGTCCCAATAATCCAAAAGGAAAACCTATTCCCAACGGCACGAGTACGCCTTAATCAGATGGCAGAACAAAGTCTCTAGCTCATGTAGGCAAAACGTGTGATAGAACTGTTCCAAAGAAGTAGTAGTTTCCAGGCGGGCAACAGTCAGTGGAAAACAAAAGTAAACAGGAGCCCGTGGAATTTAACAAGGATGGAATTGTGGGAGCAGCACCGGCGACAATTCGGAAGGCAATCCGTAAAACGTAGCAAGGGTCAGAACTGTGGGGGCAGCGTCAGTGACAAAACGCAGCCAAAATGCAATTCATGAAGGGTAGTAGGCAGGATCAAGTAGTCAAACTCTGGCGTGGCTGACCTCTCGTCTCTGACCGACCCCCTCGGGTCCAACTCGGGTCCTTCCTCTCTGCTATCTTTTTCTCTACCTGTGGTGTTCCCCAGGGGTCTAACCTCTCTCCCTGGCTGTTCAACCAATACATTGCACTCCTTGCCCATCGCATCGCCGCTCTCTGCCCCCAACTTTCAGTGATATGTGGATGACAACTCATTTTCAGGCTACACTCTGCCTCCTCCTCTCCTTCATTATCTCCGATTGTCTGTCTGCTATCCAGGAATGGTGTGCCACCAATGACCTCTGCCTTAATGCCAGTAAGAATGAGATTCTCCTTATCGGCACACCCACTCCCTCCTTTCCTGCAGCTCTCTGGCTGACCCATCCTGGCCCTCTTCCTGCTCCCACCTGCAAGGCAAAAAAGCTTGGAGTCATCTGACTCCACACTCCTTCTCCACTTACATCTCACATGTCGCTAAGAAGTCACACTACCAGTTGCACCTCCTCAGAAGTATTCTTCCTTTCCTCACCTTCCCCCAAAAGCTCACTGTCTCCAGAGCTCTGGTTCTCTCTAGGCTGGACTATTGCAACAGCCTCTTTCTAAAGATGCCTGCTTCTACTCTCCGCCGCTTATCCAGAACAGGACTGCAAGACTTGTGTAACACACGCCTTCGATTCTGTCCCACACATGAGTCTGGCTACCACACACCTGTTCAAGTTCCTCTGCTCCACTACCCTCCTCTGTCTCCTCACCTGTACTGCTGGAGTCTGATCTGTAGATGTCTTGTCTGGTTCTGTACTCGTACCTTTCTACGTCCTTCTGTTGAGATGATCTGCCCCGATGGGAAGCCACAATGGCCCCTGCGGCCCCGTCACAGACCGCAATGGGGAAAAAGCAAAAGGCTGAAAAAAAACAACGAAGAGTAGTCGTTGCGGTTGGGGACCAGTGATTCTGGAATAAGCAGGATCAGAAGACGAATGATGAAGGTGGTTCTGATGGATGCTGGGAGTTGACGTGTCCGAGTAGTCTCGTAGCAGTAATAGCAAGGAAGCCAGGTAAGAATGGACACAACAGACTCCGATTGGTAGGAAGAGCAGAAAGAAACAGGATGGGTTCCACGAAGGGAAGCAAAGCAGCTGCAAAAGAAGAAATGACAGAAGCGGGAAGTCAGTTCGGCGGAATGGTGCAGAGAGAAGGAGTAGAGGCAGGGCAGCAGGACCTGGGAAGGGCGAGAAAAAATAAAGGTAAGCAGAGACACAGGGAGCGTTAGCAAACCTGAAAGCAACAGAGCGAAAGCCGTGAAGAGGGTTGCAACACAGGGAATGCTGGGAAGAAGCAGTATAAGAACCTCCCAGCCACCACAGTGCAGAAAGAAAAGACTAGACCGTTACCAGCATGTTAAGAGAAACCTGATGGAACCACTAATGGCGGCCCCATCGAAACCTATTACAGAGCCTCCAGGTAACCGGACACATGACAGTATGCCCCCTTCTAGGTCTGGGGCAACCAGGTTTCCCTGGGTGTGTCCGATGGAATTTAGATACCAAGGCAGGGGCGTGTACATTAGAGGCTGGCTCCCAAGAGTCCTCGGATCGGGGGTAGCCCTTCCATCCCAATAGGTATTCTAAACGACGCCGTCTATACCTGGAGTCGAAGACGTGGGATACCTCGTATTCTGAGTCTGTGGTACCCTAGAGGTGACTGAAATTGGTAGCAGGTTGAGAGGAAGAGCCTGGAAGAAACGTCTTCAGTAAGGAGGAATGAAAGACAGGATTAATGCGTTTAAGGTTGGAAGGTAGTTGGAGTTTGACAGGATTGGTTTTAGCCAGAATGGGAAAAGGACCCAGAAAACGAGGGAACAACTTAGAAGGATGAGCCATTGGGGTAGAAACTTGGTGGAAAGCCAAACCTTGGAACCAACTGACCAGTCCGGACACTTGTCTACGACAGTCCGCCTGTTTGTATGAGTGAGGCCACTTCGAGACTACTTTTGGCTGATAAATGTGCTTCTTTAATCTTGTCCAAAACTATCTCAATAGCTGGGATGTTAGATTGATTGGAGTGATGCTCCGTGGATGGAATCTATAATTACAGTAGAACGGTGACATGTTGATGACAGTGTGTTTGGTATTGTTAAAAGAAACTTCTGCAGTGGAAGGTAGAGGGACCCAGTCATCCTGCTGATGGTTACAATAACAGCGTAGGTTTTGTTCCAACGTCGCGTTAGCTCTTTCTGTCGGTCCATTCGTCTGGGGGCTGATAACCAGATGACAGTGCTCTTTCCATTCCCAGAATCTGACAAATTTCCTTCCAGAATCTTGACGTGTATTGGGTACCTCTATCGGATCGATCTTTTTTGGAAAACCATGAAGACGAAAAAGATATCCTTGAACACTTTTGCCATCTCTTCTGCTGTGGGAACCTTGGGTAGCGGAGAGAAGTGACCCATCTTAGTATGGGAATCGATGTTTACCATAATGCATGTGCATCCATGGGAATTCGGGAGATCCACAATGAAATCAGTGGAGATAATTTCCCAGGGGTGTAGAGGTAAGGAGGGTTGTTCCAATAACCCAATGGATTTGCCAGGTTGATGTTTGCTTCTGGCACAGACCGGACACCTCTTGACATATTCTGTTATATCTTCGAAGTTTGGCCAATAATAAGAACCTCTCACCAGGTCAAGTGTTCCTCTTTACCCTCTATGTCCAGCTGTTTGGTTGTCGTGACACCAATCGAGCATCTTATGCCGTAATGGTTCTGTTGGTATATAAAGACTGTCCTCTTTGAACCAGAAGCCGTCTTCCTCTTTTATACCTGGTGGAATGGCTGTGCCCGAGTGCTGTTCTGTTACTATGGCTTGTTTGACTTGTTGTAGGAAGGAACTGACAAGAGCTACCAAACGGTTCCTAGGGAACATTCTTTCTGGGGTTACAGTCGGTTGGAGTTCTGAATGCATTTTTCTAGAAAGAGCCTCCGCTAATGTGTGGAGAGAGCCAGGTAAACATGTTATACAAAAGTCATATATGCCAAAATAATGAGCCCACCTAGCTTGACGTGAGTTGATGCACTCCATGGTTTCTGACACCTTTAGATTTCGGTGATCCGTGCGGATGGTGAAAGGTTGAGCACTACCCTGTAGTAAATGCCTCTAACCCTCGCAGGCCAGTTTCATTACACGCAGCTCCTTTTTTAGGAGAGAATAGTTGCGCCGACTGGGACTGAGGGTTCGCGACAGGTAAGCGATAGGATATTCGACACCTTTCTCCTCCTGTAACAACACTGCCCCTATGGCTGCTGCTGATGTGTCTGTTTCCACAACAAACGGTTTATTCTGATCTGGTTGTTTAAGGATGGGAGCCGAGCAAAACAATTCTTTAAGATGTTGAAAACTTTATATTCTGTGGATAATTAGAGGGTAGGATAAGGGGTTTTTTTTATTTTAATTTTTTCCCTCTTTGTGATGTTTGGTTTTGTCTTTGTGGTATTTTATGTGTATTAGGGTTTATATTTAGCGGGGTTCATTTAGATACGTTTTGCATGGTTGATTTTATTATTGGATTTGGTTTAAATGGTTTGCTCATGACTTTCATTTGAAAATGAATACTGCAATGTTAGTTTGATCCTAGGTAGAACTGCTGTATTGTAATCCTAATAAACAGAAGTTAAAAAAAAAAAAAGATGTTGAAAACTCCCATCTGCCGCCTCATTCCATTCGAATGGTTTAGAACTCTTTTTGAAGCATGGTGATAATCAACCTCCGAAAAATTGGGTATGAACCTGCACTAAAAGTTCGCCAGGCCTAAGAACCTTTGTATCTCTTTGACCAAGGTGGGGTTGGCCAATCAAGAATAGCGGAGACCTTTCCTTAGTCCATGGCTATTCCTTTTTCCGAAAGGAAATACCCCAGATATGGGATCGAAGTGACACCAAAAACACACTGAGCTTAGCCAGGAGATTGTTTTCGTAAAGGCGTTTGAGGACTTCCAAAAAATGTACTTGGTGTTGTGCTGGATCAGATGAAAAAAAATCAAGATGTCATCAAGGTAGATGCTAACAGAGAGAAACATGAGATCTGAAAACAATCGGTCAATAAAACGTTGGAAGATGGCTGGGGCGTTTACAAGGCCAAATGGCATAACCTTGTATTCATACAAGCCAAAAGGTGTTCGGAAAGCGGTTTTCCATTCATCTCCTTCGTGAATCCTTAGCAGATGGTAGGCGCTGCAGGGATCTAGTTTAGTAAAGATTTTGGCGCCTTTAACTGCCTTCAAGATGTCTGAGATAAGAGGCATAGGGTACTGGTCTAGTATGGTGACCTTATTGAGTCCTCTGAAGTCTATACAGGGCCGTAATTCGGAAGAGTCCCGTTTTGGGATGAAGAACAAAAGATGCCCCGGCTGGTGATCTTGAGGGTTGGATGAGCGTTTCGTACGCTCTTGTCCAGATATTCTCTGATCACTTTCTTTTCGATAAGAGACAGCGAAAACATGAGACCAAAAATGGTACAAAAGCATTGGGGTGTAAGTCGATCGCACAGTCCTCTGGTCAATGCTGGGGAAGTTCCAGGCATGGTTGTTCAATGACACCTTCTGGTACGTAGCGTACTCATGTGGTAAAGCGTGTACCCAAAGGACCTTTTCTTGTTCTGGGGTGAGTGCCTGTGCCCGACTGTGTAGGTTGAGACAGACCAGATTGTTTCCAATATTCCAAAGTGAAGCTCAATTGGTTCTTTGTCCAGTTGATTTCCGGATTGTGTCTCCTGAGCGAGGTGATACCCAGAAAGATGGGAAAGTGGGCAGCTCATATTATGTCGAATTGGATTGATTCAGTGTGGTGAAAAATCTGAACCACCAGTTCTTCTATAGTATGCGTTATGGGACCGGACGACAAAGGGGTACCATCGACCCCCTCCACCTTCTAATCCTCCTTTCTTTCGAGTCTGTTGATTCCCGTTCTTTCAGCCCATAATGTATCCACACAATTTCCGGCTGCTCCGCAGTCTAAAAGCACCAAAGCTTCTATCCATCTGACACAGGATTTGACCTTAACAGTAAGCATCATTAGCAGCGAGTCTTCATTCCGAGTAGTAGGGGATACCGAGAGAGAAACATGGGGACTAGAACCAGAACAAAACCCTTGAACACTTGTCCTTGCTATGTTCGAGGGAAGTCGTTTCCTGGTTTTCTGGAGGGTATTTCTGTACACTCCCATATAGAGTGCTTTCCTGATCCACAATAGGCACACAGCCTATTCTCTCGTCTGCACCTTCGTTCCTCAGCCTTAAGAGGTCCACGGGCCGAACCGATTTGCATGGGTTCTTCGCGAGGGATGGGTAGTGGAGGTGTGGTAGCGAATGATGATGCTCCCCCTGATGAGAACTGGCCACGATGTTTCCTACGCTCATTTTTCCTTTCTTGAATCCGGTGCTCAATCTGGAGGACAGAATAGAGCAGATCAGTAAATGTAGAAGGTCTGGTCATCCTTTATATCCTCCTTTAGTCTGCGTCGGAAGATGGCGTATTGGGCTTGCTACAGCCAACCTGCCTGTGCGGCTACATTCTTGAAAACCGAGATGTAAGAGAGAACATCCATAGTACCTTGATGAGCGTCAAGAAGATCCTCACAAGCAGTGTATGTTATTTCTGGCCGTTCGCAAGTTTGCCTTAAGAGGGTTTTGAACCCCGAATAATCTTGTGATATTGGATTAGTTCTGGTAACCAAAGGAGTGGCCCAGGCCATGGCATTGCCAGTCATATTGGAGATGAGATACCCCACTTTGGCCTGACTAGACGCAAACATGGTTGGTCTGAAAGTGAAATGGACTGTGCAAGCATCCAGGAATTCTGTACCCGTCTTTGAGGATCAAATTAACCAAAAGAGAGGCATTGTGGGTGATTCGGGAGTAGGAAGAGGTTCCTGTGCAGCAACCATCTGTTTTAGAATTTGGTTCGCGTTTAAGGTTTTTACCTCTTGGGTAAGATATTGGACTGCTCCCAACAGTTCCTGTACCTGTTCGGGCATAGCCATTATGTCTAGGCGTTGCAATCTAACACACACCTTCGGTTCTGTCACACACAGGAGTGTGGCTACCACACACCTGTTCAAGTTCCTCTGCTCCACTCCCCTCCTCTGTCTGCTCACCTGTACTGCTGAAGTCTGACCTGTAGATGTCTTGTCTGGTTCTGTACTCGTACCTTTCTCCGTCCTTCTGTTGAGATGATCTGCCCCGATGGGAAGCCACAGTGGCCCCTGCGGCCCCGTCCCCGAGACCGACCACAATGGGAAAAAAGCCAAAGGCTGAAAAAAAAAAAACACAAGACTAGTTGTTGCGGTTGGGGACCAGTTGTTCCGGAATAAGCAGGATCAGAAGACCAATGATGAAGGCGGTTCTGATGGATGCTGGGAGTTGAAGTGTCCGAGTAGTCTCGTAGAAGTAATAGCGAGGAAGCCAGGTAAGGATGGACACAACAGACTCCGATTGGTAGGAAGAGCGGAAAGAAACCGGATGGAAGCAAAGCAGCTGCAAAAGCAAAAGAAGAAATGACGGAAGCGGGAGGTCAGTTCGGCGGAACAGTGCAGAGAGAAGGAGTAGAGGCAGGACAGCGGGACTCCCACACGCAAGAATATCTATGAGCGTGGTAAGACCTGCACTCTGGGCTTAATTTGCGTCCTCCAGCAGCCCTCTGCTCATAGAACTCACTTCCCCCATGCCAGATGGAGAAAACACCAGCGGCCGCCTTCACTCAGCAGTAAATGCTGAACTTGATCATCCGCCGCCATTCTGGTACACGAGGTACCCGGCCACTTAAAGTTGGCCGATCGCCCTCATCACGCCGTATCCAGCATCTAACACGGCCACAGCCTGCCCCGCTCCTATTGGCTGGTCCAGGCCTCTTATTTCCTATTGGCCACCAACAGGCTTAGCTGGCCCACTGCAAACAAGGCCCACTGGAATAAGGCTGTCGCCTGTTTGCAGCCTGTTTCTGCCGAAGCTGCCGTCTGCCAGTCCCCCTGGCCAACACCGCCTCGCCGCCAAGGTAACATTCGCGTCCGCAACTTGCGCATGTACTGTAGCAGCGCATTGTTCCCACGGTTCTCGCCTACCTGCCTTGCACAACCCATGCCTACTCACGAGCAACTGACTGCCACCCGCGACTACGCTTATATGGGCTCGAGGTACTCTTGCAAAGCAAGTACCAGTAAATCCACCCCTACATTATTAGCCATCCAGCACAAACTATTAACTGTTAATCTACCGCTGCACTGGCAACTTAGACCCTCTGTCACCTGCACATTCCTCCATGACTTGGTCTACCCATCCAACTATACACAGCTCTATTAGTTCTCTATGCTGAGTCTCAAGCATCCCTAGTATAATCTGTCTTAAAATGCCTGGGTCTGCCTGCCAGGCCTCATTTCGAATTTAGCTGTGCCTACATCTGGTATTCCTTCACTGTAATTTGACTTAAATGTGCTTAATGTTTGCATGTTATTCTGCCATTGCCTGATAATGCGTGTTGTGCAATACCCAGCCTGCTGTGCCACACCTCCTGCACTGCTCCCTACCTGCCTTGCCCACATTTGATGCAAGCCTCAGTGTATCTGCTGATCCCAACTTGCTGCGTCGTACTTTTGATTCATGCATATGCATACTTCATTGCCCTCTACGCCCACCTCGCTGCAAACTTCAGCATCTGCATTACCTTTGGGACTTTTGACTCTGATCTGCCCCACTGCCTGATGGCCTAGATTGCTGCTCTGCTACAATTGAATCCTAGTTTTATCCCGTCTGCCTTTGTACACATCATTCACAGGCAATTTAACCTGGAGCTCGCTTTACTCAGCCAAGTAGCCCTTGTAACCTTTAACCAAGGACTCCTACACAGACTGTGCCCTACCACCTCTCCAAGCTGGTAACATGTTACCACGCTCGTCTAACCTAAGGTCTATGCTCTCCTTACTCAATGCACCACTTTTACTGTGGGTGACTGCCTGGACGCTCTACCTTTCGTCAACTAACTTAGCTGCACCCAGTACCTTGCACACTGCTTCCATGGCTCCCGCCTGCAGACTTGATGTTACCTACTCAAGTATTATACCACAACATCTATCTGAATGCCCCGGCCTTATGGCCGGACCATTTCACCAAAAAACCCACACCTAACCAACCTTGTTCCACCGCCCTAAGGAACATTAGACTTGGTTCTAGACTTATGGGCAAAAAGGGTCACTCCATGTACCCGAGCCCCCAATTGAAAACCCTGCTGCTTTGCCTACCCGCACAAACGCCCACCTCACTTACGTCCCCCCACCCTCAGACCAACCTTGCCTCAACAAGCAATATCGGCCTAATTAAGGCCGCTCTGAACAACGCAAGGTCCTTAGCTGCCCATGCTCTGGACATTGCTGATCTTATCAAGACGCAAGAACTTTATTTCATCGCCATCTCTGAGACGTGGTTACACGCTGCATCCGGCCCAGCCCTCTCTGGCAAATCCCACCGATTACTCCATCATCAGATGTGACCGCACCACGAGAGGTGGAGGAATTGCATTTATCTATAGAAACTCACTAGGACTCAGAACCATCCCAAGCATTAAGGTGGAATCCGCAGAGGTACTCTCAGCCAACCAAACTGCCACCATCCACCTAATATACAGACCCCCCCGGCCCTCCCACATACTTTGTGGATGACATCTCTGTCTTAGCACTTGACAAAGCAAAATCTAACTCTCAAACCATCATACTCGGTGACCTCTATCTAGAATACCAAGACCCTAACGATCCCTTGGCACTCGACCTCGCCAACACCCTAACAGACCTAGGATTCACACACCATATACAGGAACCCACCCACATCAAAGGGCGGTCCCTTGATTGGCTCAGTGACACCAACTGCAATATCCGCGTACTCTCGAACGCCCCTTGCTTCTGGTCTGATCACCACATCATCACCTTCAGCATTGAAGCAGCCTCTATACCCACGCCTCCCGTCGCCCCAGCCACTCTCACCAGAAATAAAAAGAACATAACCACCGAAAAACTTATCCCCCTCACCCTGCCCACCCTTAATGCGCCCGACACCTGCTCGGACCCTACCATCCTAGCCGACATTTACAACCAGTCAGTACTTGCAGCCATCAACTCGATTGCCCCCCCCTTAAACTTAGGAGACCTAAACAACGTGCTCACCTCAACTCGTGGTTCAGTCCCCAGCTTAGAGTGTTACGCAAAGAGAAACGTATAGCAGAGTCACGATGGAAAAGCCACCATTCTGACGCCCATAAGGACGGTCTTCTGCTAGCCACCCTCAACTACAAAGAAGCCCTACTCCAGGCTAAAAAAGATTCCTACAACAATCGCATTGAGTCAGCCCAGTCTAACACCAAGGAACTTTTCAGAATTCTTAAAGAACTTGAGACACCCAGAGCCCTCCCTGACTCGTGTACTAAAGAGAATACTTGGTGCACCAATATTCAGTCAGCACTCCTGCGTAAAATTGACACCCTCCAAACCAAAATCAGAGACAAACAAAAATCCCTACAGTCTGACCAACCACTGTCATCACCCACAACTAATACACACCAGGTTAATCCCTCTCTTGAACCCTTCTCCTTCACCCCGCTCACCATCCTCGAAGTAGAAGGAATCATAAACAACCTTAAACCTTACAACTTCCAAGGTGACCCTTGTCCGGCACCCATCATCAAGAAAGCATCTCATGACTTAGCCCCGTTCATCACAGCATTCATAAATGCCTCCTTCAAGACGGGCATAGTCCCAGATAACCTAAAGGATGCTTGGGTTATCCCAATTCTTAAAAAACCTTCCCCTTTACCCAAATATCCCAACTAATTATAGACCAATCACTACGGTCCCGTTGCTACTTAAGATACTGGATTGCGCAGCCTACCTGCAGATTCAAAACTACCTCTAATCCAATAATCTCCTGGGGCTAAGACAATCAGGATTCCGTCCTAAACACGGCACTGAATCAGCCCTGATTGATCTGAAGACTCAGATAGAGACACTAAAGGACAATGGGAAGTTAGCTCTACTCCTTCTCATGGACCTCTCTGCAGCGTTCGATTTGGTCAACCACCAAATACTCTGCCAACACCTTAAATCTGCTGCCCACTTCTCCGATTCTGCTAATGCCTGGATCCCCTCATTCCTGAGCAATAGATCCATGAGGGTTTTCTCACCCACAGCATCTGCAGACCCCTCCCCCATTCACTGTGGTGTCCCTCAAGGCTCTTGTGTGTCCCCCACGTTATACAATGTATTTACCAAGCTCCTCTTTGATGTGCTTGACTATCTGGGTGTCTCTCCTACACCAACTACGCGGACGACACCCAGATACTCATCCCTATCCCGGGTGACTACATAGCTGACACCAAAGCCTTGAATGATATCTACTTGGTCATTTAGGCCTGGATGGCGCATCACGAACTTTGCCTTAACGACGATAAGACTGAGCTCTTACTACTAGGATCTAGCCATCGTCTTCACAAGTTAGGCCAAACCTACAAGTCCTTCACTATCGACGGCAATGTTATCAATGTCTCCAAAGACACCAAAACTCTAGGTGTCAACCGTGATTCCACACTCTCCTTGAATAGACAAACCAATGCAGTAAGGTCGGCATCTGCCTAGACTTGTAAACTTATTGCCTGCAGACCCTTTCTAAACTCCATCAACTGCATCACCCTCGCCAGAACACTCATTATGGCCAAAATGGACTACTGTAGCGCTCTTTATTTAGAGACTAGTCAGTCCAACCTTAATAAATTGCAAACGGTACAAAATAATGCCATAAGGGCAGCCTTAAATATCCTGAGACGCTCCCATACCTCTACCATCAGATCTGACTTACGCTGGCTCCCGGTAAAACAACAAATTGCCCTCAAAATGCTAGCCCTGACCCACAAATGCCTGAATAACAACGCCCCACCCTACTTCTCCTCTCGCCTTACACTCCACACTTCTGCCAGACCCACTAGATCAGCCCAATCTCACAGCCTCATCTCGCCTAGATTCAAACTCCAAAAAGCGGGCGGTGAGCTTCCTTGTCCTAGCTTCCAAACTCTGGAACACTCTGCCTACTCCTATCGGAACTGAACCATCGTTCCTATCCTTCAAGAACAACGCAAAAACGTGGCAGTTCTCTCATGAGCTATGAGACTCCCCACTTAGTCCTGCTTCCTGTGTATTCAGGTTATACACACATACACCCCTTATTCGCTTGTATTATATTCTGCTAAATGTATGTTGTATAATATTGCTGTATACTGTGTAAACTTACTGTGTATTTAATTATTATTGTAACTTGTTACAAGAGTATGCGCCCGGCTGCCCCTGGGCCTGGTCTGCGCTTTATAAATAAACTAAACTTCAAACCTGGGAAGGGCGAGAACAAATAAAGGTAAGCAGAGACACAGGGAGCGTTAGCAAACCGAAAGCAACAGAGCGAAAGCCGTGAAGAGGGTTGCAACGCAGGGAATGCTGGGAGGAAGCAGTATCAGAACCTCCCAGCCACCACAGTGCATAAAGAAAAGACTAGACAGTTACCAGCACGTTAAGAGAAACGTGATGGAACCACAAATGGTGGCCCCATCGAAACCTATTCCAGAGCCTCCAGGTCACCGGACGCATGACAACTTGTCCTTGGTCTCAAGCCCAGGGATCGTAACTCTCCAGGACTGAAACTGCTGCATTGGCTCCCAGTGTCCGCAAGGATTAAGTTCAAAACCCTCTGCATCGTCCACAAGGCCTTCTGAATATCTTCAACTCTCTCCCCCTAAATATCTTCCTTCTCGAGCTCTCGCTCATCCGCCTCCAACTCCCTCAGGGTCAGTCGCTTCTCCAAACAACGAGATGGGGGTAGATTGCTTTCTTCGGCTGGTGCTTCCCTCTGAACAGCCTCCCTAACTCCCTTAAACTTGGAGAACCATCTCTGGTTCCAGAAGCACCTCAGAACCTTTCTCTTTGCTTCCGCTTCTTCTCTTCCTCTCCTCTGCTGACATCCTGACTGCAACCGGAACTGCAATGACCACCTGGACACCCTATGTTCTCGAGCACCAGGCCCGACCCGTGTTAGTAAGCCAGTGTCACAAACCAACACTGCCCACCTGGAAACCCCTGCACTTGGGGACTGTTTCTGTATCCCTACAGTCCCACCCCACCAGCCTTTGACACCTGATGTCTGTACTTACCCATGTACTTGCCATTAGCTGGCCGCTACTTATTGTTATCTTTCCAATGTACTGCACTATCCTTGCCCCCCCCTCACGCACTTGTGCAAACCGGATGACACCTGGCCTAGTAAGATCATTGTCTGTCCTCCCTTTGTTCCCCTCCCTTGCCTCTTCGCACCTTGAAACACTTCTGTATAGGCGCGTTATAAATGCCATATATCAAACAAAGCAGAAGGGCTAGACGTAGCGGGGCCGTGGAACAAAGCTAAATGGTCAAAAAATCCAAAGAATCGAATGGCAAGACGAAACGCACAATGCTTGATGATTATTCAGAAGCCAGGAGCGTTGCATCAGAGCCGTATTTAACCATCAGAGGTATGCAACGCACACTTCTGGGATTTCCTGCTCCGACGCGTTGCGCTTGAGCGTTTCCCCCAACAACCCCCAGCTGGAAGGCAATGCGAATTTCTGAGCCAGAGTTTTTCTTGGGAACCAGGACGCGGACCAGAAGGGCGGAGGAGCTCTCCTTGTACGGGAGTGTGTGGGAGATGTAGAAACAGACTTGAGGCTGGCGTGTCCCGACAGTTCCCCCCAGAGGTAGCGCCTGCCTGATGGGTAATGCCAGATGGTATAAATCTTCCTAACCTGTGCCAACCCAGAACCTTTTGCTTTACTGGTGGATTATTTTTTCCTATACTACAGTGAGTGGGAACCTTTTTTCCACACTCACAGAATCGTTTATTCTTTATGGGTGTCATTTTTTAGACTTTCCATAGTGGCTTTTTAATTGTATCCTCTGACAACTTTTGGCACATACTGCCTATTGTTGCTGGGTTTGCTCTGGCTAACCTTGTGAAAACGACAGTTCCCAAGGGTAGAAAGGCTCTTTGGATCCCTTTTACATTTTATTAGGTGAGACCAGCACCCCCCCCACCTTATGTGGAGTGCTTGAGAGATAGAATGATAAAACGGGATACATTGTAACTGTAAACTTTCCGTTACAGCAACAAGCTTACCTTTAATGGCTGATGGCAGTGAACTTTTTAACTAAATTTGGTGCTTCTTTACCACGGGCTGTTTCAACAGCCCTGGCAAGGGCACCTAAGGGTGCTCATCTTACCAAAATGGTCCAGTCGTCTTTTTTGCCATTTTCAGTTTTCCTTGTCCTTTCTTGTTCCTTCCCCCGACATCCAAGGTGGGAAAATCCTGTGTTAAACTTACTCTTCAGCGGGAGACCTCGGTCAAGTGCGGTCAAACGCGGCTGAGATGATTTCCAGAGACCGAAAGCCTGCTGTGTAACCAAAGCTTGCAGTTAACCTTCCTTCCTATCGACCTGGGTACTCTGAAAACGAAGACCCCATCCCAGAGCCTGGGGCGGCCCACTAGACTCAAGAAAATTAGCATTTTGAGCCATCTCACATCGTGCTGCGACCTTACAGGGCTGCAATACCCCAATACCTAAGGACCTCGAGCTATTGTGCAGTGCATGGTCTTCCGAAATCCGAATCTTACTGAAACTTTGTGGGCATCCTGCGGGACCTCCAGAGATGTGAATCTGCTCACCAGAGGGCTGGACCCGGCAAACAACTAGAATCCGACTGGTGATATTCAGTAGTCTTCTGGCTCCTGAAAAGGGTGCCAAAACCATAGAACCACACAGCCGCGAAGAAACTCTTGCCTAGAGCCTTCCCCGTTTGATCCTTGCTTCAAACGTCCTTCTAGTGTCTTGTCTTCATGATAAAGGAATTCAATGACTGGGTTTTTTGCTGCAGATCCTGAAGTCGTGCTGCTGCAAACTTCTTCTGTGCTGAGGTACTGTGTTGGCTTGGGTATTACCTGAGGTCTGTTGAGATTCCTGTGTAGTGTTGGGGCGTTTCCTGTGATTTGAGTCCTCTCGTCCAAGTCCATGGAACCTCAACTAACTTTGAAAGTATATTTCTTACTTGTTTGAACAGTCTTCCTCAGGAACTCTGACTTTGCCTGCAACTGAGCACTAGCTCACCCTGCCTACAGCTGGCTCCTAGACAAATAGGGTCTCTCTTCTGCCTCAGAGAACCCAGGTCATAGAATTGGGAAGGGCTGGATTATTAAAGGGGTCTAAGTAAAACGAGCGTTGAAAAGTTTACTTACTTGTAAAAGAGTTAGTTGGCAACTGTAGCTCTTAAAGAGTGATCAGTTACAAAACTTCTTCCATGAAAGTGTTCTGCCACTTGTAAAAGTATATGTAAGGTTATTTTACTTACCTTGGAAATGTTCTGCCATTTTGAAAAGTATAAAGTCTTTCTTTCCTTAGAAACTGTTTGGCCATTCTAAGGCCGCACATTCAGTCTGCCGCCTGCCACGAAATGCTGCCGGTACTCCAAGGTAAGGACACACCCCGATGCAGTCCCGTTCACTCATTTCCAGACGCGATCATCTATGTGCCCGCACTCTTATAGCCGCACTGCTCTCAATACCGCCAATCACAAGCACACTCAATGCTCGCCTGCAGGCCAGAACTATGTAAGCCTCCAAAAGCCCAGACGCGTTCACCAATGCTGACTCCAAATCCCTTAATCTACACTCTGCCACGAACTTGAGGCCACAAAGCGAGCATTGCACCGACTGCCACGCCACTGCATCATGGTCTAGGACCCCTGAAAATGTGACCCCCACTATTGAAACTGCAAACACTGTTATGCCCAATTCCTCTACTTCAGCCATGCAAGCTATTGTTTAAATGCTACTGTGCCTATGTCTAGGACCCCAGAAAATGTGACCCCCAAAACAGTAACCACCTCCACCCCTATACCTCACCTCAAATGTGCCCTAATCAACGCCCAGGCCATCAACGTCCATGCCCTAGACATCCATGACCTTATTACCACCCATGACCTAGATCTACTCACGGTCACCGAAACTTGGCTACATGAAGCCTCAGGCCTGCATTATCCCTCGCACTCCCACCAGGCAAGATCGCCCGACCATAGGGTCAAATAGCCAAAAACTCATCACCATCCGAAAGATCAACAAATCCATCAACAGCGACTATCTCCAGTTAAAACTTACTATCTCACACCACAGCACCATCTCCCTACACCTTATCCATCGGCCAGCAGGCCCTCTAGGTAACTTCCAGGCTTCTCTCACCCACCTCCTGGCTGACAATCTAAAAAAGTCATCCAAAGCCATACTCCTTGGTGACATTAACCTAGGCCTGAATGACGTCAAAGATCCTGCTGCCAAATCACTTGACTCAGCCCTGGCAACCCTAGGATTTACAAACACTATCACAAGCCCCACCCACTCCCTAGGAGAACGCTAGACTGGATCGCCCACCACAAATGCCCCCTCACAATCACAGGCAATACTCCTACCCCGTGGTCCGACCACCACATCATCACCTTCAATATCCCTACCACCACAACCCCACCTCACCTCACTCCCCCGCCCCACACAACCCCTACCACCTGCCCTCACAAGACGTGCCCGCCAACTTACCAAAGAAAGATTCCTACATTTCCTACAGGGACCTGCCTTCAGACCTCCCTTCTCCAATGACCCAGAAACCCTTGCTAAGAACTACAACACAGCCATCACTGCAGCAATCAATTCTATAGCCCCACTGAAACCACGCAAAACCAAACCCACTAGTCACACCAATGCCTGGTTCACCCAGGACATCCGTAAAATTAGGCACAGACAAACGTGCAGCACTAGCTCAGTGGCAGACATCACATGATGACAGACAAACTTCAAATCACGCTCAAATGAATATAAAGAAGCCATTATCAAAGCCAAATCATTCGAAGACCGAACTGAAGCCAAATCAAACACCAAGGACATGTTCGCCATATTTAGAGATCTTGACCCCACCTCCCCCAACAACTACCGGCCCATCACCACCGTCCTATTCCTCCTCAAGATTCTAGACCAGGGGTGCACAATTGATTTTGACAGAGGGCCGAAACTACCTCACATGATGGCTATAGTGGGCCGGAAAGTAAATGTGGGTGGGGCAGTAGGCGCGGCGGGGCATGGCAGGAGGCTTCTTCAACCCCCAATTTTTATTAAACACATGGAAAAAGAATTGGTTTTTGGAGGTGTAACGATTTTTATTTGTATTTCAAACTTACATTTTGTACTACACATTTTCCATTGTTATCATTCATTTCTATTTAGTTATTGCATTTCATCTGTATAATTATATATATTTTATTGACCCTTGATTGGACATTCTGTTCTTTTGGACTGCTATACTTTGATGTTTGGGTTGCCCGAGAGGAGTATGGCCTTCGTTGAGTCAGGTTTCCACAAAAAGCAAAGGATGTACATCTCCTAACTGTGCCTGTTTTAGCTTTATTATTGGGTTCTCGCTTGGGGTCCGACTATGCCCCATTACTCCCACGCCCAAACAAACATTATGCCCATGGCCCCCTCACCCCCAACAAAAAACTATGCCCCATGGCTCCCACCCCCAACCAAACACTACGCCCCATGGCTCCCACCCCCAACCAAACACTATGCCCCATGTCCCTCACCCCAACAAAAAACTATGCCCCATGGCTCCCACCCCCAACCAAACACTATGCCCCATAGCTCCCACCCCCAACCAAACACTATGCCCCATGGCTCCCTCACCCCCAACCAAACACTATGCCCCATGGCTCCCTCACCCCCAACCAAACACTATTCCCCCTGTCCCTCACCCCCCAACCAAACACTATGCCCCATGGCTCCCACCCCCAACCAAACACTATGCCCCATGGCTCCCACCCCCAACCAAACACTATGCCCCATGGCCCCCAACCACACACTGCCACGAGGCCCCCACTCCTCAACCAAACACTATGCCCCAAGGCCCCCACTCCTCAACCAAACACTATACCCCAAGGCCCCCACTCCTCAACCAAACACTATGCCCCAAGGCCCCCACTCCCCAGCCATACACTATGCCCCATGGCTCCCACCCCCAACCAAACACTATGCCCCATGGCCCCCAACCACACACTATGCCCCAAGGCCCCCACTCCTCAACCAAACACTATGCCCCAAGGCAAAGACTTTCCTAATGGAGGGCGGCCGATGCTGCTTGCGGGCCGCCCTCCATTAAGAAAGTCTTTGTTGCGCGCGGGCCGGACAAAATGGCATGGCGGGCCGCAACTGGCCCGCGGGCCGTAAATTGTGCACCCGTGTTCTAGACAAAGCAGCATACCTACAAGTCCAGCACTCCCTTGAAGAGAACAAACTCCTAGGACTGAGACAATCTGGCTTTCGCCCTAGGCACGGAACAGAGACCGCCCTTCGACCTCAAAAACCAGATGGATGACGCAAGAGACCAAGGTAAACCTGTCCTGTCTCCTCGACCTCTCTGCTGCTTTCGACCTTGTTGATAACGACATCCTATGTCAGCACCTTGCCTCCACAGCCAACTTCTCCCAAGAAGCCACCACATGGATCACCTCCTTCCTTCAAGGCAGGCCAATGGAGGTCTTCTTTGATCTAGCCACCGCGTCACCTACCATCATGTTATGTGGTGTACCTTGTTAGTGAGAATTCTCCGTTAAGGCTAATTTCCCAAACCTAGTGAGTCCCCCAACAGCTTTGCTGGATTTTTGGGGTTTATTTTTTTCTCCCGCTGAGTGAGACTCTTTCTCCCACTCTTAGACATGATTTGAGATATCCTTTGACTTTGTGATGTGTTTTATAGGCTCTTTTACTCCATAGGGTTTAGTGTGGTTTTTGGTAAGTGTGTTACACAGCACCCTTAGTGCAGTAACACAGGGGTGTCATAGTGATCCCCAAACATAGACTCCATACCCTGGGACTGACTACTGTCTCCCAGGGCATGTAAAGTCACCATTGACTTTACTAGTCTTAAATTGGGAACAGAACCAGTACAAACCATCATATTGTGGAATTACTGGTAGGGGTAATTAGATTGCCCCTGCATCTGTTTTTCGAGGGGGCACTGTGCAGTCCCCCCTCGTCGAGTTTCTGGCTGGTGGCAGTGGTTACCATGTGAAATATTCACTATAGGATTTTCCCATTCATTTTAAACGCACCACTTTTTGGTGCAATGTTAAAGATACTGCCGGGTTATTTATTTAATATTTAATCCCCGGTTGGGTCTTTTCACCAGGACTCATTTTTAAAATGGCATTTGTGTTCGCCTCTGTAACTCCAACCCAAGTCGAGCCCTTTGTTCCACTTTTTGGCGGGCTTCTCCACAGAAGCCTCCAAAAGTGGTGCCACTCTGTCTGGGTATACAGGATGTGTGGGGGGGGGTGGGGGTTTAGGCAACCTGGACTGAGTTGCCTCAGCAACTCAAGTCACACTCTTGTGTGATTGGCCCAGTGGTGAGCCGCCCGGCACGCCACTTAGCATGTTTGAGGGACAGCTAGGACTGATGAATGGGGGTTTTCTGCATAAAAGCAGGGTTTTGGGGAATGGGACTTCAGGCATCGCCACAGGACCAAAGGATCCAAAGAGGGAGAAGCTGAGCCGACCTGCAAGGACGACACCACCGATGGAGCCCTGCTGAACCGACTCACCACTTCCCAACGACAGAGGCAAGCTTCATCCCGAAAAGTCTTCTTCCTTTGACTGGTGGGGATAACCAGTTTCTTCCCGGATCATCTTGTGGCCGCCTTGCCTGTGCCAAGCACCCCGGCAACCGGAATACCACGTTTTACCACTGCCGTGAATAAAAGGGTAGTACCTTTTAAACAGAAGAACTCCGTGGCTGGTTTCTTCCCTGGCAGTGCAACGACTTTCAGCTTTCCTCCACGCCGAGATCTTCTCTTCCTCTGGACGACGCCGCGACTTACACCCACTGCCAGGAACAACTGCCCCCGCTGGAGGATCCTCTCCACTTTCAAGGTACTGTGTCCGCCTGGCCTCCCTCGCAACGGTCTGTGTGGGGTGTCTCGTAAATCCTCAATTTACCACTTGGGCTGGCCCTAGGCTGGCTAACTGAACTTTTCTGAGCTGAACCGATTCCTTTTTAAACTCTCTGCAAGACTTTCCAAGCCTTTTAAACTGTGTGATCTTGGGCGCATTGGTGTTCTCCTGTCTCCAAGAGGGAGCCTGGCCTCTGAACTTTTTGCTCACAAGTAGACTTTGACTTTCCCGCTTGCTGAGTGCTTCTAAAGTATTGTGTTGTGTGCTGTTCCTAATTTCTGCCTTTTCCCTCCCTTTTTCTTAACTTGAGTGCCATCTTTAGTTAAGCGTTCACCTCTGTCTGGAAATAAGTGGCGTTAACTAAGGAATAAGGGATGTATATATATTAATAGTGACTGTTTTTTAACTTGCTTACAATAATAGTGCTAGAGTATTTCTAAGTGTGTCTTTAAATAAATAATATACTTGATACCAAAGCTCTGGTCAGTGTTTGCTTGTGCTACTGTACTTTGGTACCCATCTTGTATACTCTATATACTGTCTAACTCTTCTTGAGAGAAGTCTGGCTGCTCAGCCACAGCTACCAGGTAAATCTGGGTGGTACAGACTGCTACCAATTGGGTTTACTGCCAACACCTGTAGTCTTAAGCCTTTTGCAGTGGTCCCCAAGGGAACTGCACAGGTTTCTGCCTAACATACATCAAGGTCCTTGCCTTTCCCCCACCATCTACAACATCTTTACCCGCCCCCTCTTACTTATCCTTGACGCCATGGGCATCTCCTACACCAACTACGCTGACGACATGCAGATCCTACTCACATTAACAGTGGACTATGAAACGGACTGAGCGACTCAACATATATAAAACCACCCAAATGTGGATGGCTGTCAACGCTCTCTGCCTCAACTCTGACATAACTGAGTTCCTACTCGTAGGTTCCCCTGACACCCTCAAGAAACTGGACGCCCAGTTTAGCCACTTCTCCAAGGACTCCATCAAAATTCCAGTATCGGACACAATAAAAACGCTAGGTGTCAACCTAGACTCTATGACCAGGCAAGTAAATGCAATCGCCTCCTCTGCTGCCTACCATGCAAAACTTCTCAATGGAGCCAGGCCCCCTCTCTCCAAAGACACCTGCACCAACATAGCCAGAGCCATCACTGGATCCCGGCTAGACTACTGCAATGCCCTCTTCCTAGGGACCGCCAACAAAAACTTGGAGAAACTGCAAGTAATCCAGAATAGCGCCCTGCGTGCAGCAGAAGTCATTGCTAAGAGATCACATCACCGCTGCCAGAAAAGCATCCCACTGGCTCCACATAAAGATCATTATCTTCAAAGCACTAACCATCACCCACAAGTGCAGCCACCTCTCTGCTCCAGCTTATCTATCCCAAAGAATTCACCTGTCTCCTCCACAAGACCTAACAGGACACCATATGCCAATATGTTCTCCGTACCCAGGGTCAAAAGAGCTAGAGCAGGTGGTGCTAGCTTCCCCTACCGTGTCTCCCTACACTGGAACACCCTTCCCTACTCCCTGCGAGCTGAACCATCACTCACTGCCTTCCGCAAAGCCATCAAAACGACCCTTTTTCGCCTGACCAACCCGATCTGCTGAAGTGACGTCCTTTCCCCTATGCAGGGTTACTATGGATGCCCACTACTGCAACCAATACTCTGTATCAATGACCTATGCATATTATGTAGGATACTGCTCACTGTTTGACCCTGCACTCCATCATACTGTAACCAAGTCCTGAACCGGTACTCACTGTAACTAAGTTTTTCCTACAAGTAACAGCGCCACAATGCCCCTGGGCTGTCTGTGCGCTATACAAATGTAAAAAATAATAAATAACAGAAAGTAGATAGAGTTACTCACCTGTGAATTGGGTCCCCCTCTCCCTAAAAATAATGCTGTTGTTTTACTTCACCGTTCCTGTTAGGCTAAACGTAGGAGTGTCCCGAGTTGGGTCTTCGTTCCCCTGACTTTCTGTTCCCCTGTCCAGAATACGCCTGCCGTGGGTTATACTTACCCCTTAAATTGAGGCTGAGCGGTCGTCGTGTCTGCGGAGGTGCTTGGCGACCGTGGGGTAGTGGATGAATCACAACTGGCTTAAACTGAACAGAGACAAGACTGAGGTGCTGTTGGTGGGCGGTCTCCCTGATCCTTCACTCTGGGTGTCCTCTTTCTGGCCGCCTGCTCTTGGTCCTTTTCCAATCCCGGCAGAGAAGATGAAAAACCTGGGTGTCCTTTTGTCGACATCCCTCTCCATGGACAAACAAGTGGCAGCCGTTTGTCAAGTTGGCCACTTTCAGCTTAAAGTTTTATGGAAAGTGCTTCCCATGACCCCGGTTTCTGTTCATCCACCTGTGGAGGCAGCATTGGTATTATCCCGGCTAGATTACTGTAATTCATTATACCTAGCAGAGCCGAAGGGATTGACTCAGCGACTGCAACACTTACAAAATCTAGCAGCCAGGGTGGCAACAGGCACGCTCTATGGAGCCCACATCTCTCCGGTGCTTTGAACTCTCCATTGGCTCCCACTGATCCAAGGCATTAGGTTCAAAGCGTTGTGTATTGTGCAACACATGCTCAGGGCGCGGAATTTCTTCAATCAATATGTACTCGCTACCCCCTGAACATGTGGCTACGTTCTGCAGCCACTGATCTGCTTGCACTACCTTCCTATCGGCGTGTCAGGATTGGAGGACGAGCCTTCTCCATTGCAGCAGTCGTGGTATGGAATAAGCTCCCGCTGACAATAAAGAAAGTACCCAATCAACTGGCCTTTACGAAAGCCGTAAAGACATTCTGGGTTTAGATGCTGCTGTGTTCCTTGGTTTTGATCACCTGTCTTACACTCTCGCGCCATGATACCTTAGAGTGACCGAGCGCTTTAGAAATGTATGTGACATAACATTAAGTTGCGGAAAGCTCCTTTAAAAAGGATATAGGTTTTACTTACCTTGTGTTAGCTGTGCGACATCCTAAAACAAGTTAAGAGTTGTTGCTTACCTCAATCTGTGTTGCACTAGAGTTGATCTCAGCTCTAACTTTCACAAGTATCACAGCTTGTGACCCTACAGTGATTTTTCATTCAACAAACTACATTTGTGTAAGACTTTTGCTATCTAAGAAGTGCCTCAGCTTCCGAGACTGTTCCAATTGACGTTGGCTGTCCTGGCTGCCTGCAGACTCTTCTATTCCATTGACTTAAATTCTTACTGTCCCTCATAGGTGATGCATTGATTTTAAACTAATGTTGCTGCGAATGTTATTTATCTAGATTTCATTGGAAGATAAAGTGCTCACATGCTCCGAGAACCTGTTTAACCCTTTTCCTTCCTCTAACCTTTCCTTTCTGCCAGCCTCAGAATTTACAAAGTGTACAAGTGATATAAATGCCAGTACTGTCCTAGTCAGTGAAGTCACCTCAGGGTGTAGGAATGGTGTATAAGCATCTCTAAAAAGAGTATCTACTTGCTTTGGGTTGATTCTGAGAAAGTAATTTGAAGTGTATTTTGATTGTTGCACATTGTTTTTAAATAAGCATTCTTTAAAAAGGGCAATCGTTAAATAATTGTTTTAAATAAAAACCTTAAGTATATGTGTTATTTGGATACTTGTATTGGTGGAGTTCATTGCTACAGCTCTAATTTACCCCTCTTGAGATAGGTCTGGCTGCTCAGTCACACTTCCAACGTGTGTAGTACAGGCCTATACCAAAAGGTGGGTTACCCAATATCAAGAGGACAAGGGTTGTGTAGTCTCCCACAGGGTTACTACATCAATTCTTGCCCAACACTGGTGGCAGGTTGTGGGATAGACGTAGAGTGGTTACATAGAGTATTTTCTGTACTTGTGCCAAGCTAAACCAGCCACAAAGATAAGCTCCATCAAAAAGTGAAGTAATTGTAACATGCCAGATATGGATAACTTCAATGAGGCAGCCCCGATTGTCCTGAGAGTAGATCAACTGAAAGATGTGTAAAACCAGGGGTCTGACTCTGAAAGGAAAACACAATTGGATTAGAAGATTGTTAAATCACCAAAGCTTGGGTACTCGCCCTGTAACACCTACTAACCAAAGACATAAGGAAAATGAGGATGACAGTTTCGAGTTAAGCTCTGATCTGCAAGAGGAGGTGGAGTCGTCCCAGGAACAGGGACCCTCTCTGCCACAGCCTGCCCTTGTGACTCAGCCCATTTCCATTGGGACCGCACAAGGTCCACAGTTGAGCCCAGAATATGTTTCTCTTGAAAGAATGAGATTAGAGTTGGAGTTCAAAAAGTTAAATGCCCAAGCTGAAGCCAAACATCAAGAGGTGAAACTAAGAGAAGGAGAGTTGCAATTTGAAAAGACTGTCCCTTGATTCTGCTTCCATTTCAGGGTCCTCTAGGTCTGCTAGTCCTAAGAGGCCTCACCTGCCCAAAGACACAGTATGTATATACCTAAACTTGATGTGTTGGATTGGCTGGGTACGTTTGAATACACCCATAGTCTTCAAGGAATCAATGGGAATTATAACTCCATGGCTCGTGTCTAGGGTCCCCCCAAATTGCTGTCATGCTATAATTGAGTTGGGTGCCATTGAGAGAAAGGATTATGAATCAGTGAAACTGGCATTAATAGCCATATTTGGGCAAACTCCTTCCTAGTATCTTAAAAGGTTTAGGACCCTCAAAAAGACTGATGGTACCCCTTGTGCTACCTGGGTTTGAAGAACGTAAATGGTTGTGTTAAGGGTTACAGAGTGAACACCTTTGAAGGAATGAGGAATCTTTTTTTGTTAGAATCCCTTTTTGATGCCTGCTCTCCTGAGCAGAGACAGCACTTGGCTGACTCAAAAGAGATTTATCCCAAAAAGATATCACAGGCTGCTGACTTGTGGGTAGCCAACAGGGCCCCTCACAAGGACCATGGGGCAACACACAAGGAGGAAGAGGGGAAGTAGCATAAGGAAGAGGGGAAGCAGCATAAGAAAGAGGGGAAAGAGAATTCTAATTCCAACCATCCAAAAGAGGGCCACAAACATAGCAAGGATAAATTCCATGGGAAACCTAGTAAATCTAGTGAAACCTCTGGTGCCAAACCAGAGGGAGATCCACAGAAACCCAAATTCCAGGTCTGTAGATCATGTGAAAGGGGATCCCAGATGCAACTGGCAACTTTCAATTACTGGCTGAAGACCTCAATGGAGTTCAACCCAGTGTTTTAGTGTCCCTGGGTCGGTGGGAACAACAGAATGTGGATGTGTACAACTCAATACCAGATAACACAAAAGATTATAAGGACAGTGTTGTTGTAAATTGTCAGAAAACTCCTGCCATCAGAGACACTGGGGCAAGCATTACAGTGGTTGATGAAAGCTTTTTCAAACCCGAGGATGTGGCTAAGGCACCCAAAAAGGTCCCACTAAGCTTGCATGAGGCCCCATCCAAATAATTCCTAGTCTGCAAGCTCTCATCCAGTGCAATAATATGACTGTTTGAATACCTGGCAGTGGACAGAATTAAGTTCCAGGGAGAGTCCTGTTGGGAAATGATTTGAAAACTCTTTTAGTACCCCCAGGCCTCCCAGTCAAAGGAAGCACGAGCAAACAAGATTGGCCAGAGAGGCAACCTTGAGACTCAATGGAGGTAGAGGACATTTCCAATACCCCTAGTACACAGGAAGGCCACCCTCCTATTTCCAAGCCAAAGAAAGAGACAAAAGGGGAAACCCACGGTCTCGGGGGGGGGGGGGGGGCGGGGGGGGGGGAGGTCTCAAACCTAAACCTGTTCAAAGGACAAGGACATCCCAAAGAGGAAAGTCCCAGGTCACCCAAGTGACCACATCCCCAGCTGAGTGGGAGGACCAACCAAACTCAGAAAAGACAGATACTTGTGGTACAGAGCTGGAAGAAATCCTTCCTGACGTTGGAAATCTGGATCCTAAGGACCACCCTGAACTGCAGACTTTACTTGCAGAAGGTGGACCCTCTTGGGCAGACTTCAGCAGAGGTCGGAGAGTGTACCTCTCTAGAAGGTCTGCGCCAGCAGACAGCTTCCCAGCTATTAGGGCAAGAGCCAGGAGGGCATAGGCTTTATTGTGAAGATGGCTACCTCATGGGACTACAGGAGACTGGTGGTGCTCCAGGACGTGAGACAGAAGTTCTTGCAGTTAGCCCATGAGATTCCTCTGGCTGGCCACTGAGTTTCAAGAGAACCAAAGAGGGGTTATCTCTGTATTTCTACTGGTCCAAGATGGGGGCCGATGTAAGAAGGTTCTGTAAGAGCTGCCACACTTGTCAGACGTCTGGGAAAAGTGGGTCCCTGGGGTGGGAGTCCCTTTTGAGAGGGTGGGGATTGACATTGTTGGTCCCCTAGACCCTCCAACGTCTTCAGGCAACCAATTCATATTGATTGTGGTAGACTATGCTACAAGGTATCCTGAAACCATACCTATGAGAACTGTTACAGCCCAGGCAGTGGCCAAGGCCCTCCTTGGCATCTTTACCAGTCTAGGTTTTAGGTCATCTCCAACAGGGGGTGACATTTTATGTCCCACTGAATGCAGACCATGTGGAAAAACTGTGGCAGTTCTCAACAGTCTACCATCCCCAAACCAATGGGATGGTAGAGAGGTTTAACAGAACTATGAAGAGCACAATAGGTGCTTTAGAGGAACCCCTTAGAAGAAAGTGGGACCTTGTACTGCCATGCCTTCTCTATGCTTATAGAAAGTCCCTCAAGCAGGGGCTGGGTACAGCCCCTTCGATCTTCTCCATGTTCATCCAGTCAGAGGCCCTTTGGCCCTGATAAAAGGAAGGGTTGGAGAGTGTTCCTACCCTACAGCCAGTAAGAGTCTCCAACTATGTGCTAGGCCCCAGGAAGAGGATGGCAATCATGATGACAGAAGCTTCAGATAACCTGAAAGGAGGTCAGGCTCTGCTCAAACATTTGCATGACTAGAAGGCCAACATAGTGGAGTTTACTCCAGACCAGCTTGTTTTTGATTATGGTACCTGCAAAGCAGAGGACAAATGGATTGGACCCTTCAAGGTTGTGGGTAAACTTGGAGATGTCAATTATTTAGTGGACTTGGGCAATCCCCAGGGTCTACCACACTAAGCGTCTGAAGGCTTATGTTTCCAGACCAGAACTAGGAGGGGGTGAGCCTCTCCCTGATGATCCCAGGCGACAACCCTCAGATGAGACAATTTGAAGGTGTAAAACTCTTCAGATTTGACTCTGCAACAGGAGGCGTGCAAGGCTCTGTTAAATCAGCTTGCCTCCCTCTTCTAACTGACACCAGGCTTGACCCCTTGGGGCCACCATGATAGTCACACTGGTGACAGTCTCCCTGTCAAAAGGAGGGGTTACAGCATGTAAGATCCCACATAAAGGCTTGATCTTGGGGTTATTGAGCCATCTACCAGTCCATGGGCTAGTCCAGTTGTACTAGTGCCAAAAGCAGGAACCAAAGAGTTGAGATTCTGTGTGGACTATAGAGCTCTTAATGCAGTCACCACGACTGATGCATATCCTTTACCCAGGACAGATGAGCTAGTGGACAAACTTGGTTCAGCCAAGTTCCTCAGTCAATTTGACCTGACCTCAGGCCAGTCGTAAATAGCTCTGACAGACAATGCCAAGGAGAAAACTGTATTTTCCACCCCAGGAAGCCTCTACCAGTTTAAGATTATGCCTTTTGGACCAAAAAGAAATGCACCTGCTACATTTCAGAGGATGATGAATCGTGTTCTGAATTGGATGGGGGATTTCTGTATGGCATACTTGGATGACATTGCAGTGTTCAGCCCCACTTGGGAAGAACATCTTGACCACATAGGATATGTTTTGCAGGCTCTTGAACAGGCCCATCCGACAATAAAGGCTAGCAAATGTCAAATTGGTCAGAGCAAAGTGGTCTACCTTGGACATGAGTTAGGAGGGGGTGAAATAAGGCTATTACCTAGCAAAGCACAGGCTGTACAGGCCTGGGCCAATCCTACTACTCAGACCGAAGTGAGAGCCTTTCTAGGTATCATTGGGTACTACAGGAAATTCATAAAGAACTATGGGACCATAGTTTCTCCCTTGCATGTGATTTCCTCACCCAAATTCCCCAAGGTCAGGTGGAATGAGGAGTGCACTAAGGCTTTTGAAGGACTGAAGAAAGCCCTTTGTCAAGCTCCAGCCTTGAGAGCTCTCGACTACAACCAATCCTTCATTGTACAGCCGATGCTTCTAATACAGGGGTTGGTGCAGTTTTGAGTCAACTGGATGAGAAAGGCAGGGAAAATCCCACCTGCTTCATCCGTAGGAAACTGAAAGACCAAGACAAGGTGGGCAACTATTGAACGCAAGTGCTTCACCATTGTGTGGTCTCTCGAAGTTTAGGCCATACTTCAGACAGACCACCAACCCTTGAGATGGTTAATGCATATGAAGGGGGAAATCCAAAATTGTTACGGTGGTCAATCAGCCTCCAAGGGTTTGATTTCACTATAGAACACATGTCAGGGTGCAATCACCAAAATTCTGATGGTCTCTACAGAAAGTATGACCACCTGGATTAGGAGATTCATCCAGGAGTGGATAAAATTGTCCTGCCCCCTAGTATGGGGGGTGGGGCGGGCGTGATGGGACGAGTTGGGGAGAATTCTCATTTCTGTGCCAATCCCCTTCAACCTTTAGGAGACCCCAGCCCTTTTTCTGGACTTTCATTTTAAACACTGGAGTGAGTGAGCCCTTTTTCTCACTCTCTCATATGTTTTAATCTGATTTGGATATTAGGTTTCCTTTGTCTTTGGAGTCTGACAAACTCCATATGCATCTACTTTTTGTATGGTGACACAGAACCCTCAATACAGCGTCACTGGTTTAAATACCTTTTCTTGAGTGAACTACAGTTCCCAAGAATAGTAAAGTGAAATTGACTTTACTTACCTTTTCACTTTGTATGTCCAGCATACACCATCTTATGTGGAGTGCTGGGGGGAAGGGGGAGGGGTTACTTAGTAGCCCCTTTTCCTACTTACTCATGCAAACATGTTATGTTACACTCACTACTTTAAATGGCTGGTGGCAGTGGTTTAATGCTCCTAACGTTCTTTTCTACCGCAGGCTGAATACTCAGATGCAGTATAGCACCCATGGGTGACCATTGTGTCAAAATGGCCCAGTCTTCTTGTTTTGCCATTTCCTATTTGTGAGGTCTTTCTTGGCTTTTACTCTGTGGACCAAACCAAGTTTAAGCCCTTTGTTTGTTTTGCCTTTGGCGGGCAGTACTGACATTCGCCTCTGGCTGCGGTGTGTCTGCAAGGGCAGGAAGTGAGGGAGGTGCCCTTTGTCTCCATAGTTACCTGAACGCACTCAGCCCCGATTGGCTGGCTGTCAGTGCAGGACAGCCACCCTGCTGTGTGTGTGACAGCTAGGTTGTTCATGAATGGGAGAAACCTGCTTAAAAAGGTGAGGCTTCTTGGACTGAAGACAGAGTCGACTACTGGGAAGGACATCCAGACAAAGAAACCGGGGATGAAGTTTGCTGCATCCTCCCGAGCCGTTATTTATAACCAGGCCTATGAGCACTACGAATACTAAACAGGGAAACATTTTGATTTTCTACAATAATAAACACGCTTACTGCCCAGTCCTTGACAGCTCCGCAGCTCATGAAATATCCAGATCCATTATTCACACTAATTACATCCTAATCAGTCCAGATCTAAACAGCCTGAAAGATCGTTTTGGAAATGGCGCTCAGTTAATCTTGGTATGCCGAGGCATCCCTCGGAAAATCAGAGATGAACCAGAGAAAAAACCCTAACAAGGAAAACACCATAAAATACAAACTAAACTCTAAATACAAGCATGCAGTGATGCAATCAAATCACACCTATTAGGCAACAGACAAGCATAGCTTCCATTTCCACCCTGAAAAGATTTCACATTCCAAACTCTCAGACTAAAACAATGTGCAACGTCATCGCTCAAGAACCATTGATGAATGGTGTAATACTACTCAGCCTCACTATAGAGAAAAAAAAAGGTTAAATTCAATCCACGTGACCATTGACGCCAGCTCCCCCCAACCCACAATACCCAGTCTGCCGCGAGCTATTCGCTACTCTGCTTTCTCAGGCCTCAGTATTATTTGTACTCTATTGTTAGCTTCTCATCCAAACAGGTTCTCCCGTGCTCCTCCAGAACTATCAAGGACAACATTGTCTCCCTTGCTCCCGCCTTGGTGATTTCCGCATTCACTCCTTTGCCACAGGATCCTTCCTGTTACACCTCAAGCACTCCCTTGTGCACGCTCTCCTCAAAAAGCCATCTGCAGACCCCTCCTGTCCGGCTAACTACACACTTATCTCCATGACCCCTTACTAGGCAAACTCTTGGAGAATCTGGCCATCTCCCAACTTATCCACCACACTGAATCTGTTAGCTGTCTCCACGGCCACCAGTCTTTCCTCAGAGTTGCCAGAGGCACAGAAACTGCACTCCTGAACACCCATAAAAACTTGCTCTCTAATCTCGATTTCAACTCTCCTTCCATTCTCACCCCTCTTGACCTTTCCTCTGCCTTTGATACGGTCGATCATGCCACGCTTATAAAACGGCTCTGTTATACCCTCGGCATCACAGACCAGGCTCCGGACTGGGTGACTTCCTTCCTCTCTAACCGAACTTCGCAGGTTCAACTGGGCCCTTTTCTCTCCTCCATCTCACTCGCTACCTGTGGTGTCCCCCAGGGTTCTATCCTCTGGCCTTGGCTTTTCAACATCTACCTTGCCTGTCTAGTCCATTTGATTTCCGCCTTCCATCCCAACTTCCATTGTTATGCAGACGGCATACAGCTCTCCTTCAAGCTTCCCTCCTCTGGCTCTTCCTCTCTCATTCCTGTCTGCTATTCGGGCATGGTGCACTGCTAACGATCTCTGCCTTTATGCCAGTAAGGCAGAGAGCCTTCACATTGGGACTCCAGCTCCCTCCAACACTCTGGCTGGCCTCCATGGGGCACCCTACCCTCACCCTCATGTGAGGCAAAAAACCTTGGTGTCCTCTTTGACCACTCTCTCTCCTGCGCTCCTCACATCACAGACCTTGCCAAGAAGGCCCACTTTCAGCTGCACCTCCTCTGAGGCATTCTCCCTTTCCTCACATTCTCCCAGAAACAATGTCTCCAGAGCTCTGGTCCTCTCCAGGGTGGACTACTGCAACAGCCTCTACCTCAGCCTTCCCAACTCATCCCATCGCCCCTTCAACTTATCCAGAATAGGAGGTCACGACTTCTCCTTGGCCTCAAGCCCAGGGACTTCATCCCTACAGCCCTAAAAGCTCTCCACTGGCTGCCGGTTGCTGCAAGGATCAAGTTCAAGGCCCTCTGCATCATCCACAAGGCTTTGAGACCTGGGACAACGCTACATCCAACTCGCTCTTTCCTTAAATACCTCCCTGCTAGAGCACTTCAGTCTTCAAGCTCCAACTCTCTGCAGATCTGATGCTTTTCCAAACAGAGCGTGGAGGTGCAGGGGTAGATTAAGGAAACAAAGTTTTTTTCTCTATGCAACAGAGCCTCTATGCCTTCGGGCTGTTTGATTTATGAATGTAAAAAATAAAATGGATCCCTCTCCTGCGCAGGTGACTCCCTTTGGAATGGCCTCCCTGCCCCTCTCAGACTTGAGCCAGATCTCTTTAAGTTACGGAAGCTTCTCAAGACCCTCCTTTCCTCTCCCCCTCCAATGCCCCCCTCTGCCTCTCTTGACTGGCTGCCCGATTCACTCAGATTCTTACGGGGCACCAGGCCCTCCCCGACCAGTGCCCTTTCACTTGGTCTCCCCTGCCCACCCCCTACCTGCCTGTACTTGCCCTTCCGGGCTCCGTCCCCCTGCATTAGCTTGGTTGGCCCTGCACTCCTTGAGCCCTCCAGCCCATCGTTCGCACTAAGCATGTAGATATTCTTCTCCCGGCATTCCCCTTGCCCTGTCCACTGGCCTCCCCTGGTCTCGCTTAACCCACGGGCCCTTCCTCCCCGAGTGGCATGCCCCCACCCTCCCCCTCGCACTTCTTGTTACTGCACTTGCACAATCCAAATGTCACAAGGCCTAGTAGAACCGTTTTTTGTTTTTCTTCATCCCCGTTGCGCACCTACTTCTCCCCCCCCCCTTGTCTTGTTGCGCCTTGAAACACACCTTGTGTACAGGCACATTATAAATACAAGAGACTATGCCTATAACAACCAATTTAAAATGAACTTGTTTTCCTAACAAACCATGTCTTTCAGCTACTGTTCTTAAATCCGGCTACTCCTGCACACAAACTCAATCTCCTCATCAGTGGACATCATCAACCTCTGCTGCCACTATTCTCTATCCCACCCCAGTGATCCTCATTGCTGCTGCCACTATTCTCTACCCCACCCCAGTGGTCCTCATTGCTCCTGCCTCTATTCTCTATCCCACCCCAGTGGTCCTCATTGCTGCTGCCTCTATTCTGTATCCCCCCCCAGTGGTCCCCATTGCTGCTGCCTCTATTCTCTATCCCTCCCCAGTGGTCCTCGTTGCTGCTGCCTCTATTCTGTATCCCTCCCCAGTGGTCCTCGTTGCTGCTGCCTCCATCCTCTATCCCACCCCAGTGGTCCTCATTGCTGCTGCCTCTATTCTGTATCCCCCCCAGTGGTCCCCATTGCTGCTGCCTCTATTCTCTATCCCTCCCCAGTGGTCCTCATTGCTGCTGCCTCTATTCTGTATCCCACCCCAGTGGTCCCCATTGCTGCTGCCTCTATTCTCTACCCCACCCCAGTGGTCCTCATTGCTGCCGCCTCTATTCTGTATCCCACCCCAGTGGTCCCCATTGCTGCTGCCTCTATTCTGTATCCCCCCCAGTGGTCCTCATTGCTGCTGCCTCTATTCTGTATCCCACCCCAGTGGTCCTCATTGCTGCTGCCTCTATTCTCTACCCCACCCCAGTGGTCCTCATTGCTGCTGCCTCTATTCTCTATCCCACCCCAGTGGTCCCCATTGCTGCTGCCTCCATTCTCTATCCCTCCCCAGTGGTCCTCATTGCTGCTGCCTCTATTCTCTATCCCTCCCCAGTGGTCCTCATTGCTGCTGCCTCTATTCTGTATCCCACCCCAGTGGTCCTCATTGCTGCTGCCTCTATTCTGTATCCCACCCCAGTGGTCCTCATTGCTGCTGCCTCTATTCTCTACCCCACCCCAGTGGTCCCCGTTGCTGCTGCCTCTATTCTGTATCCCCCCCCCAGTGGTCCCCATTGCTGCTGCCTCTATTCTCTATCCCTCCCCAGTGGTCCTCATTGCTGCTGCCTCTATTCTGTATCCCACCCCAGTGGTCCTCATTGCTGCTGCCTCTATTCTCTACCCCACCCCAGTGGTCCTCATTGCTGCTGCCTCTATTCTATCCCCCCCAGTGGTCCTCATTGCTGCCGCCTCTATTCTCTATCCCACCCCAGTGGTCCTCATTGCTGCCGCCTCTATTCTCTACCCCACCCCAGTGGTCCTCATTGCTGCCGCCTCTATTCTCTACCCCACCCCAGTGGTCCTCATTGCTCCTGCCTCTATTCTCTATCCCACCCCAGTGGTCCTCATTGCTGCTGCCTCTATTCTGTATCCCCCCCCAGTGGTCCCCATTGCTGCTGCCTCTATTCTCTATCCCTCCCCAGTGGTCCTCGTTGCTGCTGCCTCTATTCTGTATCCCTCCCCAGTGGTCCTCGTTGCTGCTGCCTCCATCCTCTATCCCACCCCAGTGGTCCCCATTGCTGCTGCCTCTATTCTGTATCCCCCCCAGTGGTCCCCATTGCTGCTGCCTCTATTCTCTATCCCTCCCCAGTGGTCCTCATTGCTGCTGCCTCTATTCTGTATCCCACCCCAGTGGTCCCCATTGCTGCTGCCTCTATTCTCTACCCCACCCCAGTGGTCCTCATTGCTGCCGCCTCTATTCTGTATCCCACCCCAGTGGTCCCCATTGCTGCTGCCTCTATTCTGTATCCCCCCCAGTGGTCCTCATTGCTGCTGCCTCTATTCTGTATCCCACCCCAGTGGTCCTCATTGCTGCTGCCTCTATTCTCTACCCCACCCCAGTGGTCCTCATTGCTGCTGCCTCTATTCTCTATCCCACCCCAGTGGTCCCCATTGCTGCTGCCTCCATTCTCTATCCCTCCCCAGTGGTCCTCATTGCTGCTGCCTCTATTCTCTATCCCTCCCCAGTGGTCCTCATTGCTGCTGCCTCTATTCTGTATCCCACCCCAGTGGTCCTCATTGCTGCTGCCTCTATTCTGTATCCCACCCCAGTGGTCCTCATTGCTGCTGCCTCTATTCTCTACCCCACCCCAGTGGTCCCCGTTGCTGCTGCCTCTATTCTGTATCCCCCCCCCAGTGGTCCCCATTGCTGCTGCCTCTATTCTCTATCCCTCCCCAGTGGTCCTCATTGCTGCTGCCTCTATTCTGTATCCCACCCCAGTGGTCCTCATTGCTGCTGCCTCTATTCTCTACCCCACCCCAGTGGTCCTCATTGCTGCTGCCTCTATTCTCTACCCCACCCCAGTGGTCCTCATTGCTGCTGCCTCTATTCTATCCCCCCCAGTGGTCCTCATTGCTGCTGCCTCTATTCTCTATCCCACCCCAGTGGTCCTCATTGCTGCCGCCTCTATTCTCTACCCCACCCCAGTGGTCCTCATTGCTGCCGCCTCTATTCTCTATCCCACCCCAGTGGTCCTCATTGCTGCCGCCTCCATTCTCTATCCCACCCCAGTGGTCCTCATTGCTGCTGCCTCTATTTGTATCCCACCCCAGTGGTCCTCATTGCTGCTGCCTCTATTCTGTATCCCACCCCAGTGGTCCTCATTGCTGCTGCCTCTATTCTGTATCCCACCCCAGTGGTCCTCATTGCTGCTGCCTCTATTCTCTACCCCACCCCAGTGGTCCTCATTGCTGCTGCCTCTATTCTCTACCCCACCCCAGTGGTCCTCATTGCTGCTGCCTCTATTCTCTACCCCACCCCAGTGGTCCTCATTGCTGCTGCCTCTATTCTCTACCCCACCCCAGTGGTCCTCGTTGCTGCTGCCTCTATTCTCTATCCCATCCCAGTGGTCCTCATTGCTGCTGCCACTATTCTCTATCCCACCCCAGTGGTCCTCATTGCTGCTGCCACTATTCTCTACCCCACCCCAGTGGTCCTCATTGCTGCTGCCTCTATTCTCTACCCCACCCCAGTGGTCCTCGTTGCTGCTGCCTCTATTCTCTACCCCATCCCAGTGGTCCTCATTGCTGCTGCCTCTATTCTGTATCCCCCCCCAGTGGTCCTCATTGCTGCTGCCACTATTCTCTATCCCACCCCAGTGGTCCTCATTGCTGCTCCCTCTACTCTCTACCCCACCCCAGTGGTCCTCATTGCTGCTGCCTCTTCTCTATCCCACCCCAGTGGTCCTCATTGCTGCTGCCTCTATTCTCTACCCCACCCCAGTGGTCCTCGTTGCTGCTGCCTCTATTCTGTATCCCCCCCAGTGGTCCCCATTGCTGCTGCCTCTATTCTCTACCCCACCCCAGTGGTCCTCGTTGCTGCTGCCTCTATTCTCTACCCCATCCCAGTGGTCCTCATTGCTGCTGCCACTATTCTCTATCCCACCCCAGTGGTCCTCATTGCTGCTGCCACTATTCTCTATCCCACCCCAGTGGTCCTCATTGCTGCTGCCTCTATTCTCTACCCCACCCCAGTGGTCCTCATTGCTGCTGCCTCTATTCTCTACCCCACCCCAGTGGTCCTCGTTGCTGCCGCCTCTATTCTCTACCCCATCCCAGTGGTCCTCATTGCTGCTGCCTCTATTCTGTATCCCCCCCCAGTTATCCTCATTGCTGCTGCCACTCTTCTCTATCCCACCCCAGTGGTCCTCATTGCTGCTCCCTCTACTCTCTACCCCACCCCAGTGGTCCTCATTGCTGCTGCCTCTTCTCTATCCCACCCCAGTGGTCCTCATTGCTGCTGCCTCTATTCTCTACCCCACCCCAGTGGTCCTTGTTGCTGCTGCCTCTATTCTGTATCCCCCCCAGTGGTCCCCATTGCTGCTGCCTCTATTCTCTGCCCCACCCCAGTGGTCCTCGTTGCTGCTGCCTCTATTCTCTACCCCATCCCAGTGGTCCTCATTGCTGCTGCCACTATTCTCTACCCCACCCCAGTGGTCCTCGTTGCTGCTGCCTCTATTCTCTACCCCACCCCAGTGGTCCTCGTTGCTGCTGCCTCTATTCTCTACCCCATCCCAGTGGTCCTCATTGCTGCTGCCACTATTCTCTATCCCACCCCAGTGGTCCTCATTGCTGCTGCCTCTATTCTCTACCCCACCCCAGTGGTCCTCATTGCTGCTGCCTCTTCTGTATCCCACCCCAGTGGTCCTCATTGCTGCTCCCTCTATTCTCTACCCCACCCCAGTGGTCCTCATTGCTGCTGCCTCTTCTGTATCCCACCCCAGTGGTCCTCATTGCTGCTCCCTCTATTCTCTACCCCACCCCAGTGGTCCTCATTGCTGCTGCCTCTTCTGTATCCCACCCCAGTGGTCCTCATTGCTGCTCCCTCTATTCTCTACCCCACCCCAGTGGTCCTCATTGCTGCTGCCTCTTCTGTATCCCACCCCAGTGGTCCTCATTGCTGCTGCCTCTTCTCTATCCCACCCCAGTGGTCCTCATTGCTGCTGCCTCTATTCTGTATCCCACCCCAGTGGTCCTCACTGATGCTGCCTCTATTCTCTACCCCACCCCAGTGGTCCTCATTGCTGCTGCCTCTTCTCTATCCCACCCCAGTGGTCCTCATTGCTGCTGCCTCTTATCTATCCCACCCCAGTGGTCCTCATTGCTGCTGCCTCTTCTGTATCCCACCCCAGTGGTCCTCATTGCTGCTGCCTCTTCTCTATCCCACCCCAGTGGTCCTCATTGCTGCTGCCTCTATTCTGTATCCCACCCCAGTGGTCCTCACTGATGCTGCCTCTATTCTCTACCCCACCCCAGTGGTCCTCATTGCTGCTGCCTCTATTCTCTACCCCACCCCAGTGGTCCTCATTGCTGCTGCCTCTATTCTCTACCCCACCCCAGTGGTCCTCATTGCTGCTGCCTCTATTCTCTACCCCACCCCAGTGGTCCTCGTTGCTGCTGCCTCTATTCTCTATCCCATCCCAGTGGTCCTCATTGCTGCTGCCACTATTCTCTATCCCACCCCAGTGGTCCTCATTGCTGCTGCCACTATTCTCTACCCCACCCCAGTGGTCCTCATTGCTGCTGCCTCTATTCTCTACCCCACCCCAGTGGTCCTCGTTGCTGCTGCCTCTATTCTCTACCCCATCCCAGTGGTCCTCATTGCTGCTCCCTCTACTCTCTACCCCACCCCAGTGGTCCCCATTGCTGCTGCCTCTATTCTCTACCCCACCCCAGTGGTCCTCATTGCTGCTGCCTCTATTCTGTATCCCACCCCAGTGGTCCTCATTGCTGCTCCCTCTACTCTCTACCCCACCCCAGTGGTCCTCATTGCTGCTGCCTCTTCTCTATCCCACCCCAGTGGTCCTCATTGCTGCTGCCTCTTCTCTATCCCACCCCAGTGGTCCTCATTGCTGCTGCCTCTATTCTCTACCCCACCCTAGTGGTCCTCATTGCTGCTGCCTCTATTCTGTATCCCACCCCAGTGGTCCTCATTGCTGCTGCCTCTATTCTCTACCCCACCCCAGTGGTCCTCATTGCTGCTGCCTCTATTCTCTACCCCACCCCAGTGGTCCTCATTGCTGCTGCCTCTATTCTATCCCCCCCAGTGGTCCTCATTGCTGCTGCCTCTATTCTCTATCCCACCCCAGTGGTCCTCATTGCTGCCGCCTCTATTCTCTACCCCACCCCAGTGGTCCTCATTGCTGCCGCCTCTATTCTCTATCCCACCCCAGTGGTCCTCATTGCTGCCGCCTCCATTCTCTATCCCACCCCAGTGGTCCTCATTGCTGCTGCCTCTATTTGTATCCCACCCCAGTGGTCCTCATTGCTGCTGCCTCTATTCTGTATCCCACCCCAGTGGTCCTCATTGCTGCTGCCTCTATTCTGTATCCCACCCCAGTGGTCCTCATTGCTGCTGCCTCTATTCTCTACCCCACCCCAGTGGTCCTCATTGCTGCTGCCTCTATTCTCTACCCCACCCCAGTGGTCCTCATTGCTGCTGCCTCTATTCTCTACCCCACCCCAGTGGTCCTCATTGCTGCTGCCTCTATTCTCTACCCCACCCCAGTGGTCCTCGTTGCTGCTGCCTCTATTCTCTATCCCATCCCAGTGGTCCTCATTGCTGCTGCCACTATTCTCTATCCCACCCCAGTGGTCCTCATTGCTGCTGCCACTATTCTCTACCCCACCCCAGTGGTCCTCATTGCTGCTGCCTCTATTCTCTACCCCACCCCAGTGGTCCTCGTTGCTGCTGCCTCTATTCTCTACCCCATCCCAGTGGTCCTCATTGCTGCTGCCTCTATTCTGTATCCCCCCCCAGTGGTCCTCATTGCTGCTGCCACTATTCTCTATCCCACCCCAGTGGTCCTCATTGCTGCTCCCTCTACTCTCTACCCCACCCCAGTGGTCCTCATTGCTGCTGCCTCTTCTCTATCCCACCCCAGTGGTCCTCATTGCTGCTGCCTCTATTCTCTACCCCACCCCAGTGGTCCTCGTTGCTGCTGCCTCTATTCTGTATCCCCCCCAGTGGTCCCCATTGCTGCTGCCTCTATTCTCTACCCCACCCCAGTGGTCCTCGTTGCTGCTGCCTCTATTCTCTACCCCATCCCAGTGGTCCTCATTGCTGCTGCCACTATTCTCTATCCCACCCCAGTGGTCCTCATTGCTGCTGCCACTATTCTCTATCCCACCCCAGTGGTCCTCATTGCTGCTGCCTCTATTCTCTACCCCACCCCAGTGGTCCTCATTGCTGCTGCCTCTATTCTCTACCCCACCCCAGTGGTCCTCGTTGCTGCCGCCTCTATTCTCTACCCCATCCCAGTGGTCCTCATTGCTGCTGCCTCTATTCTGTATCCCCCCCCAGTTATCCTCATTGCTGCTGCCACTCTTCTCTATCCCACCCCAGTGGTCCTCATTGCTGCTCCCTCTACTCTCTACCCCACCCCAGTGGTCCTCATTGCTGCTGCCTCTTCTCTATCCCACCCCAGTGGTCCTCATTGCTGCTGCCTCTATTCTCTACCCCACCCCAGTGGTCCTTGTTGCTGCTGCCTCTATTCTGTATCCCCCCCAGTGGTCCCCATTGCTGCTGCCTCTATTCTCTGCCCCACCCCAGTGGTCCTCGTTGCTGCTGCCTCTATTCTCTACCCCATCCCAGTGGTCCTCATTGCTGCTGCCACTATTCTCTACCCCACCCCAGTGGTCCTCGTTGCTGCTGCCTCTATTCTCTACCCCACCCCAGTGGTCCTCGTTGCTGCTGCCTCTATTCTCTACCCCATCCCAGTGGTCCTCATTGCTGCTGCCACTATTCTCTATCCCACCCCAGTGGTCCTCATTGCTGCTGCCTCTATTCTCTACCCCACCCCAGTGGTCCTCATTGCTGCTGCCTCTTCTGTATCCCACCCCAGTGGTCCTCATTGCTGCTCCCTCTATTCTCTACCCCACCCCAGTGGTCCTCATTGCTGCTGCCTCTTCTGTATCCCACCCCAGTGGTCCTCATTGCTGCTCCCTCTATTCTCTACCCCACCCCAGTGGTCCTCATTGCTGCTGCCTCTTCTGTATCCCACCCCAGTGGTCCTCATTGCTGCTCCCTCTATTCTCTACCCCACCCCAGTGGTCCTCATTGCTGCTGCCTCTTCTGTATCCCACCCCAGTGGTCCTCATTGCTGCTGCCTCTTCTCTATCCCACCCCAGTGGTCCTCATTGCTGCTGCCTCTATTCTGTATCCCACCCCAGTGGTCCTCACTGATGCTGCCTCTATTCTCTACCCCACCCCAGTGGTCCTCATTGCTGCTGCCTCTTCTCTATCCCACCCCAGTGGTCCTCATTGCTGCTGCCTCTTATCTATCCCACCCCAGTGGTCCTCATTGCTGCTGCCTCTTCTGTATCCCACCCCAGTGGTCCTCATTGCTGCTGCCTCTTCTCTATCCCACCCCAGTGGTCCTCATTGCTGCTGCCTCTATTCTGTATCCCACCCCAGTGGTCCTCACTGATGCTGCCTCTATTCTCTACCCCACCCCAGTGGTCCTCATTGCTGCTGCCTCTATTCTCTACCCCACCCCAGTGGTCCTCATTGCTGCTGCCTCTATTCTCTACCCCACCCCAGTGGTCCTCATTGCTGCTGCCTCTATTCTCTACCCCACCCCAGTGGTCCTCGTTGCTGCTGCCTCTATTCTCTATCCCATCCCAGTGGTCCTCATTGCTGCTGCCACTATTCTCTATCCCACCCCAGTGGTCCTCATTGCTGCTGCCACTATTCTCTACCCCACCCCAGTGGTCCTCATTGCTGCTGCCTCTATTCTCTACCCCACCCCAGTGGTCCTCGTTGCTGCTGCCTCTATTCTCTACCCCATCCCAGTGGTCCTCATTGCTGCTCCCTCTACTCTCTACCCCACCCCAGTGGTCCCCATTGCTGCTGCCTCTATTCTCTACCCCACCCCAGTGGTCCTCATTGCTGCTGCCTCTATTCTGTATCCCACCCCAGTGGTCCTCATTGCTGCTCCCTCTACTCTCTACCCCACCCCAGTGGTCCTCATTGCTGCTGCCTCTTCTCTATCCCACCCCAGTGGTCCTCATTGCTGCTGCCTCTTCTCTATCCCACCCCAGTGGTCCTCATTGCTGCTGCCTCTATTCTCTACCCCACCCTAGTGGTCCTCATTGCTGCTGCCTCTATGCTCGCTCTCGTGCCATCACTCTGCCCCCTCTCTGGCACCCCTTGCTTTAGTAGATCTTTTCCCCTGTCTATACATCACGAGGTGTCCCCCTCCTCTTCTCCCTCGCCCCTTCTCTCAGGCTGCACTTAAGCTGGAGTCTCCCCTTCCCTCTGCTCCTTCTCTGCCCGCCTCTGAATCCCTCCTGCTCATCCATCCATCCATCGCCCCCCTCCTTCCTGCGACTGCTGGCAGCTCGCCTCCGCCCCGGGATTCCCTCCCTCCCTCCCTCTCTCTCTCTCTCTCGTCGCCCCCAGTTCCCCCTTTTCCCCCTCACCTTCTTTCTCTCCCCTCCTCTGTCTCTCCTCTCCTCGGCTCTCACTGTCACTGGATCTCAGCGGAACTTCCGCCTACGTCCAGGTCACGCTCGGGTCACGCCGGACCCCGCAGTGACGTCACTGGCACGGGGCACGACTTGCACGCTGCGGAAAGAGAAAGGGGACTCGAAAGATAGCGCGACCTGAGGCTATAGAAAGAGGACGGTGCACGGCAAATACCTGTCTTTCTTCTGAGTCTATCGGTACCGGTGACGCTATAGTAAAAGAAGCTGCCAAACTACAAATACCAGAATGCGAAAAACACCCCTGGGAGGCTAACATGGGGTGACATGGACAAGTATTTATGGTTACATGTCATTAAAACGAATTCAATTACAAAGAATGCTGTAATAATGGAAATGCTATAACGAAAAATATAGCCATTTTTATTTTATTTTGGGGGACCCCCAAACACCCCATTTCCCTATGCTTTTAAAACCGCCCTAAACCCCTCCCCACATACATTTTAAACAAAAATTCGATTTATTTCATTACAACATTTTCGTTATTACATCATACTCTGTAATTCAGATTTTCAACACATTCGTAACTGAAAATCATAATTCTATTAAAGACACCTATGATTTCTCCAAACGTTACTGTTCAGCAGCAAAGAAAAAACAAATATGAATAACAATACAAAACTAATAAAAAAAACTACAATAACCATGAAGTTTTTGAGTTTTGTAGTCCATCTCCATTGGTCTTCAAACTGACCATGTGATTCAAGTAACCAATGAAAGCCAAGTCCTCAAATAAAACCTCTTGTCCTCTTTCTATTCCTCCTCTTTCTTTGATCCTGCCAGGTTGTGTTCAGTACTTCTTTTAAATTCCATCTGCATCCTAACTCAGATCCCGGATTGCTTGTTATCTGTCACCACTCCTATAGAAACATAAAATTTAGAAAGGTGACTATAGATCGAAGAACGGGGGACAATCGTATACATAAGTACAATAAACAAAAAACTATATCTTCAATAAAACTATTACAAATATTTTCTCATAAGCAGTATGTATAACACATAAAACATGATAAAATATCAATTTTACATTCATACGAATGATAGGGTGGGATAATCCTTCGCCTCTGTGTCTTTAATAGAATTATGACTTTCAGTAACGAATGTGTTGAAAATCTGAATTCTATGTCAAGACCGGAGGCTCGGATTATGCTTGTTCAAAGCTTACTTACTACTAACGATGTCGCACTTTCCATGGGTTTAAAATAGAAAGTTTTAAAAGTCGATTAATTCAACCAATCGGCAGCCCTCATAATATCCTCTACTCTGGCTCCTATATTATACGCTTTAGTAGCCATCGCTCTTCTAGAGGAGTGGGCGCCATATCTCTCAACATCTATGCCCGCTTGTACCATCACCCATCTAAGCCATCTAGCTATAGTGGCCGGAGTAACCGCTTTATATGGTCCACAAATCGCTATTAACAATTGCGACACTCCCGGGGCCGAACCTCCCTCGTCATCTCCTCATATGCCGCTATGCATCTGACTGGACACAATTTTGGTTGAGTTGGGAAAGACTCATAGGAAATGGATCTCAAACCTGTTTTGGTCCTCTTTGTTATAAGGAAAGTCACTCCGTTCGGACCTATACTGTTCCTGTTAACCTCCAGAGCCCTAACATCAGAGGATCTTTTGAATGCTAAAAGACATAAGAGCATGGATAATTTGCCTGAAATCGCTTTCCGTGACAACTCTTGATTATCCGGCCAAGATAAAAATAGTTTCAAGACTTTATCTACATCCCACAACTGATTATACTTAACACTAGGGGGTTTTAACATCCTTACTCCCTTTAACAATCTACAGATCAAGGGATGTTCACCAATCGCTACGCCCTCTACTGTAGGGAGCCCCGCAGATATCGCAGACCTGGTTGTGTTGATAGTCCTGTAAGCCTTCCCCTGCGCTGCCATCTGAGCTAAAAAATTGGCCACGTGAACTACATCCACTCTATCAGGATGAATAATCCTTTCCAAACACCAGCTATTCCATCTATCCCATGCTGATCTATAAGCCTTGTGAGTCCCTGGGGCCCAGGATTCGCTAATGATGTTCTCAGCCTCATTCGATAGTCCTGGCCTAGCCCAAGATCTCCTGAAATCGCCCACGCTATTAGTCTGAGTCCTCCTGACCTCACTAGCGGATGACTGCGATCTCTGGTATCTCGAATGATAAATTCTGTGTTGGGTATAACTACTGGGTTGTGGTGTGTCAGTTCCAGTAGGCTGGGAAACCACGCCTGCCCCTTCCAGTCCGGCGTAATCAGAATTATGGATGCTTTTCGGCGTCTCATCTGCGCTAGCGTCCTCGCTATCATGGAGAAAGGAGGAAACGCGTAATTCTTCTGGTGTTCCCAAGATTGCAGGAAGGCATCGGTCGCCTCTGCTTCCGGGTCCGGTCTCCAGCTGAAGAACCAAGGAAGCTGTTTGTTTAGTCTCGATGCGAATAGATCGATCTGGCAAGGACCCCAATGTGTCATAATTTCCCGGAACACTACCTCGTCCAGCTTCCAATCGCTGGCGTCTCTGAGGTATCTCGAGTTCCATTCGGCCACTTCGTTCATCTGACCCAGCAGATATTCCGCCGTCACTGAGACTCTTCTCTCCAGACAGATTTCCCAGAAATCTTTTGCCAGTTCTGCCAATAACCTGGATCTCGTCCCCCCCAGTCTGTTGATGTACCTGACTGCGGAGACATTGTCCATCTTTAATAGAACGCAACATTGTGCTTTCTCCTGGGTCCAGCATCTCACTGCAAAGGACCCCGCTAACAACTCCAGGCAGTTGATGTGGAGTCTTGTCTCCTGGTCCGACCACCTGCCCCCTGTCGACAGGTTCCCGCATCGGGCTCCCCAGCCCCATCTGCTGGCGTCGGATTCGATAATAAGGTCCGGGGATGAGCCAAATATGGCTCTCCTGTTCCATGCATCCATATGAATGAGCCACCATTCTAACTCCTCTCTCACCTCCTGCGAAATATTCACTTTTGATTCGTATGAATCGCCCCTCCTGAGGTGAGAGATCTTCAGCCTGTGGAGTGCCCTGTAATGCAGAGGCCCTGGAAATATTGCTTGAATCGATGCCGCTAGACGGCCCACCAATCTCGCGATGTCCCTCAGCGACAGTTCTCCCTTCGCTAGAGTATGTCTCAGCTGCTTTTTGATATCGTTCACCTTGTGAATGGGTAAACTGAGAGTCCCTTTTATCGAATCCACTATGAAACCCAGAAACTCTATTGACTGAACAGGTACTACACTGCATTTCTCCCAATTTATCAGGAACCCCAGACTCTCTAACACCTCTATAGTTATTTTAATTTGTTCTATTAACGTTTCCTTCTCTTGACACATCAGACATATGTCGTCTAGATAAATTATCAGCCTTATCCCTTGAGCTCTGAGATGCGATATTACAGGTTTCATCATTTTGGTGAAACACCAAGGTGCCGATGCCAGGCCGAACGGCAGACACCGAAATTCCCATATCGTACTCCCCCAGATGAATCTCAGAAATCTGCATTGTTCCTCTGCTATGGGAATAGTCAGGTAAGCATCTTTCAAATCTATTCTGGCTAACCAATCTCCCTAAATAAGGGTATCTCTTAACAGATGTATCCCTTCCATCTTGAAATGTCTGTACACTACGTAACTGTTTAGGCCTCTCAGATTTATGATTGGTCTCGTCTTGTGTCTTCCTTTCACTATGAACATATTGTTTATGTAACCTCCTACCTGACCTGCAGCAGGGCGTATAGCTCTTTTGTTTTCCAAACCCCGTAATTCTCTTTCCAGTAAGGCCCTGTCCTCCTTGTTCATCTCTAAACACTTTGGCGGTTCTCTCTGATAAGGTGTTTCTATAAAATCTATATAAAAACCTTGAGCGGTCTGAAGTACACAGGGATCCCCCGATATGTTCAACCAATTTTGTAAAAATTGAGCAGTTCTCCCCCCTACCTCTGGGGTAATTGAATGTGGGTATGATATTCTCACCTGGGTTATTCTGTTGGCGCTCCCCTCGCCAGATTCTGCCTCTTCCCCTACTCCTCGATGGGAAGAAAGGCGTTTGTCTGCGCTCTTCCTGTTCACGCCAATTCGTTCTGTCTTGAAAGGATAGATTGAATTGGAACCGGCCAGCCGAGCGACCCATGCCTCTGCTGGCCCGTCCAAAAATCTGCCTCCCGAAAACTCTCTTAAGAGAGGCTTGAGCCTTATCCAAGGCTGCGTAAGAATTTACAAATTTGGTGAGCTCCTTGATAAAGGAGTCCCCAAACAACTTTCCCTTTGCCGATGAGGCTGACTCTGAGGAGGCTAAATCACTTAATTTAGGATCGATCTTTACTAACCCCAACATGCATATCGCCCTTTGGGCCCATCCGATAAGAATTGCCGGGTCTATCGGTTCCCCTTTTACTTTTGCTTCTTCTCCCATCTGGAGAATCTTCGTGAGGGGTCCCGTCATGTCAAGCATCTTATCCTGGCATGATCGCCAGGATCTATCAAGACCCTTCCTCACATCTTTTGTAAACTTGCTCATAAAAGTTATCATTTTTTCATATCTAACAGGTGTATCGGCCGCACCTTCAGGGAGGAGTTGTCTGGGGCATTCCGCCCTCATCTTGCTTCTAGCCTCTTTGGCTAACGGCGCCCTCAGGTGTTTCTTTAAATATGCCGTAATTTTTTTGGGTGGTTCCCATTCTGAAGATCTGGGATGGATCAGTGCTTCCGGATCGAAATCCTCATCATCCGCACCATCCTCTTCAGCCTCCTCCTTCTTCATTTTCTTTGACGCCTCTCGGCTCTCTTCCCCTGATGAGGATATCGATAATACTTCCTCTTCTTCAGGATACTCCTCCTCCCAATCATTCTCTCCCTCATCTGAGATATAAGAAGATGATTCTCGTCCCCTGCTAGGCACCGTCTTACCCTTTCTCTTCCTTTTACCACCTTTCTTCTTCGGTGGTGAGCCCGGGGGGGGTGTGGGCTTCTTCTGCCCTACGGGCTGATTTACTGCCCCCTTTGGATTTCATCCGTGCCTTAAGGCCCTTGACCTCATCCAGACTCTGAGACAATCGGAGCCAATCCTCCATCAGCGCTCTTTGCTGAGGATCATGTCCCAGTGAAGCCCCCAGGGCTTCATGGAAGACATCAGTCATGTCTGAGTGGCTCCTCTTTTGGCTAACACTAGCCTTCCCCTCATCACTGGAGGAACTCATGATTCTCAGACCCTGGGGAGTGTAGGAATATGTATGTTATTACATATATATATATATATATATATATATATATATATATATATATATATACCAGGGGCCTCCAAAACTCTCTCAGTACAGAGAGCCAAATTGTAAAATAATTGAAATATCTTCCCTGGTTCTGATTATATAAACAGATATAATAATAATAATAAATCACAGGTTTTACCTGTGACTGTGCCCGTATAAGGTGCGGTATCTGTTTACAGCCTGCAGGGGCGCTGTAGTACTCCTGAACAGGACGCTACGTTCGGCGAATGAACGATGCGTGTTGTTTTGACATCAAATAGGCAATAAAGATCTTTTAGTAGAGTATACACACTCGCGTCATGAAACGATTCAACTCGGAATGAGAAATGAAAAAGAAGACGAAGAGGAGAGTGCCAGAACTACGCGGTCCCGTCGCGCTCTCCCTTGTACAGTGCCCTCTCTGATGGATCCGAGGAGCTTTGGCCGCCGGTGCACCAGCCCCGTCGCGGCCGCAACTCCCGAGAGCCACCTAACCGTAGCGGATATGCTCCGCCTGAAGAAGGAAACACGCGCGCGTGTCTGACAAGGTATTAAAACTGCCAATTCTCTCTCTCTCTCTCTCTCTCTCTCTCTCTCTCTCTCTCTCTCTCTCTCTCTCTCTCTCTCTCTCTCTCTCTCTCTCTCTCTCTCTCTCTCTCTCTCTCTCTCTCTCTCTCTCTCTCTCTCTCTCTCTCTCACACACACACACACACACACACACACACACACACACACACACACACACACACACACACACACACACACACACACACACACACACACCCCACCCCCACCCCCCCAACCCCCCCACCCCCTCCCCACCCCCACAAAATAGTACTTAACTCGCTGCCGAGGAGGAATAGAAAGAGGACAAGAGGAATTATTTGAGGACTTGGTTTTCATTGGTTACTTGAATCACATGTTCAGTTTGAAGACCAATGGAGATGGACCACAAAACTCAAAAACTTCATGGTTATTGTAGTTTTTTTATTAGTTTTGTATTGTTATTCATATTTGTTTTTTCTTTGCTGCTGAACAGTAAAGTTTGCAGAAAGCATAATCCGAGCCTCCGGTCTTGACATAGAATTTAGTTTGTTACAAAAATCACTGCATATTGTATTTATTAGTTAACCATTTTTTTTTAATTGAATCGAAGAAAAAATATAAACTCAGCCAAATGAATCCGAAATACATCAAAAACATGGACTAACTGATATATTTATTTTATTTATTGGATATTTGTAAGGCACTAATACAACAAATTGTGTTTCAAGGCACCACAAGACAAATGGGGGGGTACAAGGGAGACAAAATACAATAATGGCTCTATTATATTTATTTATTACATATTTATATGGCGCCTATACACAATGTATTTCCAGGCGCCACAAGACAGAAAAAAGTGGGGGGTGGGGGGGACAAGGTGAATAAAAATAGTAACGTTCCTACTAGGCTTGTGACATTCGGATCATGCAAGTGCAGAGAAAGAAGTGTGAGGGGAGGGAAAGGGGGTGCAGGTTAGAGAAATAAGTGCAAAGGCGGTAGGGAATTGTGACGGGGAAAGCCCAGGTGTTACTGGGAGGCCAAAGGGCAAGTGCCATGGAGAGCAGGTAAGCACAGAGAAAAAAAGGAGGGGGGCGAAGGAGGACTGGGCAGAAGGGGGCCTGGGGCCCTATAAAACTCAGAGGGAACCAGGAAGCCAGTCATAGAGGTGAAGGAAGGAGTTAGCAGGGGAGAGGGAGAGAGAAGGAGGAAGAGAAAAGGAAGGTCTTGAGGAGCTTCAGAAACTTAAGGAGATCTGGCTAAAGCCAGAGAGGGGCAGGAAGACCATTCCAGAGGGAGGTACCTGCAGAGGAGAGGCGTCTACCCCCCACTCTTTGTTTGGAGAAGCGACAGATTTGAAAGGAGTCAGATCTAGCAGACTGAAGGGATCTAGCAGGAAGATTTTTAGGGAGATAGAGAAGGATGTAGGGGGTACCCAGGGCCCAGAAAGCCTTGTGGATGATGCAGAGGGTCTTGAATTCTATGTCAAGACCAGAGGCTCGGATTATGCTTTTCTCTCAACTTTACTGATCAGCAGCAAAGAACAAATCAATAAAATGTAACACAAATCCAATATAACTACCATAACCATGGTTTTTTTTTGCATCTTTGTAGTTCATTTCTTATTGGTCCTCAAAACTGACCATGTGACATTTCCAGCCAATCAACATGTCCTTAGTCCTTAAAACCTCCTGTCCTTCTTCTATTCCTCCTCTTTCTTTGCTGCTCGGCAGCGAGTTAAGTGCCTTTTTTTATTACCTATTGTGTGTGAATGTTTAGTAAGTGTTTGTGTATATACAGATTAGCACGCACACGCGCGCGCTGTTAGAGGGTGGCGGAGCATATCCGCATTCGTTTTCAGAGCTTTGAAGTTACGGTCGCGACAGGGCTGGTGCTCCGGCGACCGCAACTTCAAAGACCCAACACAGAGGGCACTGCGGTCACGGAAGAGAGAGCGTGACGGGACCGCGTAGTTCCGGCGCTCTCTCTCCTTGATTTCACGGCCGTTACGAGGACAATCAGGCAGAATTCTACAAGCGCTAGTCAACATCTTTAGATCGGAGAGATCTACAATTATATTCGTTTCGCTTCTGAGCGCAACGTTCAGTCAGGATAGAGATACTCGATCAAGGAGCACAGCGCCCCTGTAGGCCAATATAGGGTACAGCATAACAATACGGGCACAGTCCCATGTAAAACCTGACATATTACATATATTCAATATATGATATAACAGACCAGGTGATCACTACACATATGTTATATATATATATTTATATCTTTCATTACTGAGGGAATATATAGAAATATCTTAAATCCTGGTATATATTATATACTACTGAAATCCCTGGTGTTTCTGTGCAGACATGAGCTCCTCCAGTGATGAGGGGAAGGCTAGCATTAGCCAGAAGAGGAGCCATGCGGCGATGACTCAGGTCCTCCAAAAAGCCCTGGGGGCCTCGTTGGGACACGGACCACAGCAGATAGATCTGATGGAGGACTGGCTCTGGAGGAAATCAAAGGGCTCAAGGCACAGGGGAAATCAAAAAGGGGAAGAAAAGCAGCCCACGGGGCAGAGGAAGCCCACCCCCCCCGGGCATACCACCAAAGAAGAAGGGTGGTAAAAGGAGGAACATAAGAGGGAAAGCGGGGCCTAGCAGGGGACAGGAAATATCCTCAGATACCTCGGATGAGGGTGAGGACGACTGGGAGGAGGAATACTCAGAAGAGGAAAAGGTATTTTCTATATCCTCCTCAGAGGAAGAAGGCCACAAAGCGCCAAAGAAAAGGAAAAGAGAGGAGACAGAGGAGGATGGTGCAGGGGACGATGACTTCGACCCAGAGGTACTTATTCACCCTAGGTCAACCGAATGGGAGCTGCCGAAAAGAACAGCGGCCTACTTAAGAAAGCGCTTGAGTGCGCCACTAGCCAAAGAGGCTAGGAGTAAAATGAGGGCGGAATGCCCCAGGCCTCACCTCCCGGAAGGTGCAGCAGACACACACGAAATAGATGAAAAAATGATTACATTTAAGGACAAATACACAAAGGGCGTGAGGAAGAGTCGGGATAGATCCTGGCGGTCATGCCAAGACAAAATGCTAGACATGACAGGACCCCTCACAAACATTCTCCAAATTGGAGAGGAGGCCAGAGAAAAACGAGAGCCGATAGACCCGACAATCTTAATCGGGTGGGCCCAGAGGGCGATATGTATGTTGGGAAACGCCAACCACGCCATCATCACAGAAAGAAGGAGATCTTTGTTGGTGAAAATTGATCCGAAGTTGAGCGAGTTGGCCTCCTCAGAATCAGCGTCAACCGCGAAAGGAAAGTTATTTGGGGACTCCTTTATCAAGGAGCTAACCAAATTTGCGAATTCCTATGCGGCACTGGACAAGGCACAGGCCTCTCTCAAAAGAGTGTTTGGGCGGTACATTTTTGGACGGGCCAGCAGAGGCAGGGGTCGCTCAGCTGGCCAATTCCACTACAATAGATCGTATCAAGACAGAGCACAGTGGCGAGAGTAAGAGGATCGAAGACAAACACCTTTCTTTCCATCAAGGAGTAGAGGAAGAGGCAGAAACTGGTGACATGGGGAGTGTCATCAAAACAACACAGGTGAGAACAGAGTATCCACACCTAAGTACCCCAGAAGTAGGGGGGAGGACAGCACAGTTTTTACAAAATTGGCTGGCTATATCGGGAGATACCTGGGTAATACAGACCACACAGGGTTTTCACATGGACTTTTTAGAGACACCTCATCAGGAAGACCCACCAAGGGGGCTAAAACTGAACAGAGAGGACAATGTATTACGGGAAAGAGAGTTGCGTGTGCTAGAAAGCAAAAAAGCTATAAGACCAGTAACAGTTCACTCAAAGGGATACATAGGCAATATGTTCCTAGTAAAAGGGAAACACAAGACAAGGCCAATTATAAACCTGAAATGCCTAAACGAATATGTTTATATTATGAGACACTTCAAGATGGAAGGAATACACCTGTTAAGAGATACATTAATTCAGGAAGACTGGCTAGCCAGGATAGATTTAAAAGATGCATACCTGACCATTCCCATAGCAGAGGAACACTGCAGATTTCTGAGATTCATCTGGAAAGAAGCAACATGGGAATTTCGATGTCTGCCCTTTGGCTTAGCATCAACACCATGGTGTTTCACCAAGATGATGAAACCAGTAGCGACACACCTCGGACGTCAAGGGATAAGACTTATAATCTATCTAGACGACATAAGTCTGATGTGCAAAAAGAGAAAGAAACACTATTAGATCAGGTTCAGACGACAATAAAATTGTTAGAGAATCTGGGGTTTTTAATAAATTGTGAAGAATCCAGTATAGTACAAGAGCAGTCAATGGAATTTCTGGGGTTCATAGTGGACTCTACTCAGGGAACTCTCAGTCTACCCATTCCCAAGGTGAACGATATCAAAAAGCAGCTAAGACACACACTAGCAAAGGGAGAATTGTCGCTGAGGGACATTACAAGATTAGTGGGCAGCGTAGCGGCATCAATCCAAGCGATATTCCCAGGACCGCTACATTACAGGGCACTCCAGAGGTTGAAGATCAATTACCTCAGGAGGGGCGCTTCCTACGAAGCAAAGGTTGCCATCTCCCAAGAAGTGAAGGAAGAATTGGAATGGTGGCTACTCCACATGGATGCATGGAACGGGAGGGAGATATTTGGTTCATCCCCAGACCTAGTCATCGAATCCGACGCCAGCAGATGGGACTGGGGAGCCCGATGCGGGAACCTGTCGACAGGGGGCAGGTGGTTGGATCAAGAGACGACTCTCCATATCAACTGCCTGGAGTTGCTAGCAGGGTCCTTTGCAGTGAAATGCTGGACTCAAGAGAGAACACAATGTTGTGTCCTACTAAAAATGGACAATGTCTCAGTGGTCAGGTACATAAACAGACTGGGCAGGAAAAGGTCCAGACTACTGGCAGAACTGGCAAAAGACTTCTGGGAACTCTGTCTTCAGAGGAAAGTCTCAGTGATGGTGGAATATCTGCCGGGCCATCAGAACGAGGTGGCGATTGGAACTCCAGATACCTCAGGGATACCAGCGATTGGAAGCTGGACGAGGTAGTGTTTCAAGATCTAATGATTCGCTGGGGACTATGCCAGAAAGATTTATTTGCATCGAGACTAAACAAACAATTACCCCGGTTCTTCAGCTGGAGACCGGACCCAGAGGCAGAGGCGACAGATGCCTTCCTACAGTCATGGGGCCACCGGACAAACTACACGTTCCCTCCTTTCTCCATGATAGCGAGGACGCTAGCCCAGGTGAGACGCCAGAGAGCATCCCTAGTACTAGTTACGCCGGACTGGAGGGGGCAGGTGTGGTTTCCCAGTCTACTGGAACTGTCACACCACAACCCAGTGGCATTACCCAACGACGATTTCATTATTCGAGATCCCAGAGATCTCAGCCATCCACTAGTGAGGTCAGGAAGACTCAACCTGATAGCATGGGCAATTTCAGGAGATCTTGGGTTAGGCCAGGACTATCGAATGAAGCTGAAAACATCATTAGCGAATCCTCGGCTTCCGGGACACACAGGGCATATAAATCAGCATGGGCTAGATGGAGTAGCTGGTGTCTGGAGAGGAATATTCATCCCGATGGAATGGATGTAGTACACGTAGCTAATTTCTTAGCACAGCTAGCAGCTCAAGGAAAAGAATACAGGACTATAAACACAGCCAGGACCGCAATATCGGCAGGACATCCTAGAGTAGAAGGCTTAGCGATAGGGTAACACCCATTAATCTGTAGATTAGTAAGGGGAATAAAAATGACTAGACCCACTAGCGAAAAGTATAATCGATTATGGGACGTAGACAGAGTCTTGAGATTATTTCTAGCATGGCCAGATAATCAAGACCTATCCAGGAAAGTGTTCTGACTTGAATGTCGTGTAGACCGTTGAGACCTCCGTCCCCAAGTGACGCACAGGGGAATCAAAAGAACCCCGCTGTGCGACCTTTGGAGCCACAGGTGGGAGATGTTACTTCCCGGATCCACGGAACCTCTGGAACCCAGATGCTGCTGAAAGAAAGCGGGGTTAAGTACCAGGCAAATACAATGGAATACAAGAATCACAGAATCAGAATAATCTTGCCTATACAGTGATTGGAAAACCCGGGAGACCTAGTGAGGGAGGTTCGAGACTCAGATGAGAGGCGGTCCCCAGAACAACAGGGACCAGAGTCACACATGGACACAGGAGAGCCCCACCTGAAAGTAGAGCTGGAAGCGTAGTGTGAGTCCCCAAAGGGCAATGGCGTAGAAGTCCAACAAAGTTCCAAGGGAAGATCCAAAGGCAGGTAAGGGACGGGCCGAGGTTCAGCAATGAGTAAACAGTTGCAAGCAAAGGTACCAAAGGATGATCCGAGGGAGTCCGGGTGCGTGATCCAAAGTCAAGGTAACCAGCAGAGTAAGTTCAAACGTAGCGCCAAACAGAGTCGAAAGACAGCTGAGAAGCAGTGAGCGCTTTGTGCATCAGGCGTTATATACTGTGCGCTTCCGAGTCATGTGACGCCCTCCATCGTCACGTGGGAAACGCCGCTCTGAATCACGTGAGCGGATGAATGATTGATGCGGAAGCGTTCCGCTGCCCCTTCTGCTGTATGCTCTCCATGGCAACTGCCAATGCAGGAAGGGCTGCAACCGGGCACGTACATTGTACCTGGTATGGAGTTTTCGGTCCTTTGAGGTAACCACATCACGTGAGTCTCGAAACCTGGAGGGAGTAGTGCGGGAACCCGGGGAAGGTGTTGTGGAGATGTTAGCAGTGTTCTGGTGTGCAGAGGAGCGTCTAACAGAAAGCTATTTCAGGCAAACTAGCCATGCTTGTATGTCTTTTAGCTTGTAAGAGATCTTCAGACGTTAGAGCACTGGAAATCAACAGGAAAAGTGTATCTCCGAACGGAGTGACTTTTCTCATAACGAAAAGGACCAAGACAGGTTTGAGATCCATTTCTTATGAAGCCTTCCGAGGACAACCAAAATTATGTCCGGTCAGATGCTTAGCAGCATATGAGGATATGACAAGAGAAGTAAGACCTCCAGGAGTATCCCAATTATTGATAGCAATTTGTAAACCATTTAAATCCATTACACCGGCTACCATAGCCAGATGGCTTAGATGGGTGATGGCACAGGCGGGCATTGATATAGTGAAATATGGCGCCCATTCAACTAGAGGAGCGATGGCTACCAAGGCTTTCAACATAGGAGCCAGAGTAGAGGACATTATGAGGTCGGCAGATTGGTCAAATGAATCGACTTTTAAAACTTTCTATTTCAAACCTATGGAAAGTGCGACATCGTTAGTGGTGAGTAAGCTTTGAACAAGCATAATCCGAGCCCCCGGTCTTGACATAGAATTCAGATTTTCAACACATTCGTTCCAGAAAGTCATAATTCTATTAAAGACACAGAGGCGAAGGATTATCCCACCCTATCAATCATAAGAATGTAATGTATTATAAAATACAGAAATGTTTACAAGTTCTTTTTTCTATAATTAAGGAAATGATGCATGATGGATACAATATGATGCTAAAGTTGTGAAATGCACAGAAAGAGAATGTTAATATTAGGTAGAATTTACGATTGTCCCACCCTTGTTTCAGTCTATAGTCACCTTTTTAATTTATATTTCTATAGGGATGGTGGCAGACAACAAGCCATCCGGGAATTGAACTAGGATTGGCATGGAACGGACGGAATTACAAAAGTGCACTGAACGCAACCTCGACTGGACAAAGAAAGAGGAGGAATAGAAGAAGCACAGGAGGTTTTAAGGACTAAGGACATGTTGATTGGCTGGAAAAGTCACATTGTAGTTCATTTCTTATAGTTCCTCAAACTGACTAAGACTAACAAAAAAAACATGGTTATGGTAGTTTTATTGGTTTTGTGTTACATTTTATTGGTTTGTTCTTTGCTGCTGATCAGTAAAGTTGAGAGAAAAGCATAATCCTTTGCCTCCGTGTCTTTAATAGAATTATGACTTTCTGGAACTAATGTGTTGAAAATCTGAATTTCATCCTAGCAGCAACAGAGAGCCAGTGGAGAGAAATTAGGGCTGGAGAGATGCAGTCCCTGGGCATGAGAGATTAAGGAAGAGGTTGTTACAGTAGGCAAGCCTAGGAAAGAAAGAAAGAAAGAAAGAAAGAAAGAAAGAAAGAAAGAAAGAAAGAAAGAAAGAAAGAAAGAAAGAAAGAAAGAAAGAAAGAAAGAAAGAAAGAAAGAAAGAAAGAAAGAAAGAAAGAAAGAAAGAGGACAATACCTCTGAAGAGGTGCAGTTGATAGTGGGACTTCTTGGCAAGGTTTGTAATGTTAGGAGAGGAGGAGAGAGAGGAATCAAAGATGATCCCAAGGTTTTTTGCTTCACAAGAGGGTGAGTGAAGGGGGCCCATAGAGGGCCGCCAGAGGGAAGGAGAGAAGGTGGCAGCTGGGGTCCCAATGGAAAGGATCTTGGTCTTACTGGGATTAAGGCAGACATCATTGACAGTGCACCATGACAGTGCAGTCAGACAGTCAGGGATGAGAGAGGAGGAAGAGAAGGAAGGAGAGGGAAGCTTAAAGGAGAGTTGTGTGTCGTCTGCATAACACTGGAGGTGAGGAGAGAAAGAGGGGATCCGATGGGCCAAGGGGGCAAGGTAGATATTGAAGAGCCACAGTGAGAGGATTGAACCTTGAGGGACGCCTGTTAGGTAAGAATTGGTGTAGTCACACTGTGAGCTGTAAAGCTGTACAAATGAAATTCGTCAATACAAGTAACCAAGCAACACGTGAGATAGGGGAGAGAAAATGAACCAGTTGAACCTGGGAGGGTCTTTTGAAGAGGAAGGAGATCAACCAGTCCAGAGCCAAACCTGTCTTACCAAGGGTGTCACAGAGCGGATATAGCAGGGTCTCATGGTTGACCGTGTCAAAGGCAGAGGATGGAAGGAGAATTAGAGTCACAATTAGACAGCAGGTTGTCACGGGTGTTCAGTAGAGCAGTTTCTCTGGCAGCTCGGAAGCCAGACTGATGGTCGTGGAGACAGCCGACAGAGTTGAGTCAGAGTTGAGTCAGTTGGAAGATGGCCAGCTTCTCGAGGAGTATACCCAGGAAGGGGGTGATGGAGATAGCACGATAGGGCGATAGTTAGTAGAGCAGGAAGGGTCAGAAGCAGACTTTTTAAGGAGGGAGTTGTGTGGCATGATTGAATGCAGTAACCATGGGGGAGACTACACCAGCCTTGTCCTCTTTGTAATAGGTAACCCTCCTATTGGTATAGGTCTGTACTACACAAGTTGGTAGAGTGTTCTGACTTGAGAGTCGTGTAGACGAATGAGACCTCCGTCCCCAAGTGACGCACAGGGGAACTAATAGAAACCCGCTGTGCGACCCTTGAGGCCACAGGTGGTAGATGTCTTCCCAGATCCACGGAACCTCGGGAACACCGATGCTGCTGTCAAAAGGGAACGAGGTTAAGTACCAGGCAATTACAATACAATCAGGTAAACAAGAGGATCTAAAGAGTCTTACCTATCCGGTGTTGGGGAAACCCAGGTAACCTAGTAGAGAGGTTCAAGACTCAGATGATGCGGCGGTCCCTGGAATAGCAGAACCGCAGGTGAGCGTGGATGTAGGGTTAGCCACCTGTAGGAGAGAGGGCTTGACTTGAAGCCCAAGAAGGGAAATGGCGTAGAAGTTCAGCAAGGTATCAAAGGATGATCCAAAGACAGGTCGAGGTGAAGTCCAAAATCCGGCAACAGGTAAACAGTTCCAAGCAAAGGTACAAAGGGGTGTCCGAAGGAGTCCGAGGTAGAGTTCCGTGATCAAAGTAACAAGGAGCAATTCGAAACGCCAAACAGGGTCTGAAGACAGCTGAGAAGCAATGAGCATTCTGTCTCTCAGACCTTTATACTGTGTGTCTCTGGGTCATGTGACGTCCACCAAGGTCACGTGAGGAACGCCACACTGGATCACGTGACCGACGTGAAGCCGTAACGCCGCCCCTTCTGCTATATGTTCTCCAAGGCAATTGCCAATGCAGAAAGGGTTGCAATCGAGCCCGTACACCAAGGCTGGTACGGTGTTTTCGGTCCTTTGGGTTCACCGAATCACCTGAGCCTCGAACCGTGGAAGGAGATGTTGGGGGAATGTGCGCAGTGTTCTGATGTGGAGTGGACTGGTGTGCAGAGGATCGCCTAACATAGCCCCCCCCCAACGGCCCACGACCCCGTGGGCAGGACGGATGATCCTTATGGAAGCGGGCCACCAACCGAGGGGCGTTCAGATCTAAGGTGGAAACCCAAGAACGCTCCTCCGGGCCATAACCCTTCCAATCCACTAGGTACTGGAGCCTACCCCTAAACCATCTGGACCCTAAAATGGCCGACACCTCAAAGACATCAGGAGAGGTCAGGGACACCGGCACAGCAGGGGTTCGAAGACGGACGGAATCAGGACAAGGTTTGAGGAGGGAGACATGGAACACAGGATGGATACGCCAAGAACTAGGAAGCACTAGACGAAAAGCCACCGGATTCACAACCTGAGAGATCACATACGGGCCGACAAAACGAGGTAGCAATTTCCGGCAACCCACTAGGCGAAGATGACGTGAAGACAACCAGACCCTAGAACCCACCACCAGAGGGGGAGCAGCTCGACGTTTGCCATCCACACGGGCCTTCATAGAAGCCTTTGCTTCAGTAAGATGAACCACAGTACTAGCATGTACAGCAGACAGATCCCTAAGACATGTTGTAGCCGCAGGATTCGAAGAACTAGAAGCATCAGGGACCGGCAAGACCTTGGGATGTTGGCCGTAGAGGGCGTAAAAGGGAGAATAACCAGTAGCTGAATGAGCCGCATTATTGTACGCGAACTCAGCAAGCCGTAAAGCGGCCAACCAGGAGGACTGATGTTGCAATATAAGACAGCGAAGGTACTGCTCCATAGATTGATTCGTCCTTTCGGTCTGCCCATCGGTCTCAGGATGATAGGCCGAAGAATACCTGGTATCAATGCCGAGTAATTTGGTCAACGACCTCCAGAAACGAGAGGTGAACTGTGATCCTCGATCGGATATAATGACCGAAGGAAGGCCGAATAATATGAACACATGTTCAAAAAACAAGTCTGCCAAGACCGGGGCCGAAGGAATGCCTTTACAAGGAACAAAACGAGCCATTTTTGTGAATGTGTCCACCACTACCCAGATGGAATCAAAGCCTTTCGACTTGGGGAGATCGGTAACGAAATCCATAGTCAACGTATGCCAGGGCCTGGGAGGTACCGGAAGCGGAAGTAACAACCCAACCGGTCGACCCCTTCGATGTTTAGCCTGAGCACATACTGCGCACGAATTGACATAACATTCTACATCGCGCTTCATAGAGGGCCACCAACACCAACGCTTGAGCAGATCTAAAGTGCGCTCTTGACCGGGATGGGCATTAAAGGGAGCATCATGAGACCACTCAAGGGCCAGATTACGAGTGTCAGGTGTGGGAAGAAACAGACGTTCATGTACGAAAGGTAATCCATCAGAATACACTGGGTCCCATTCTCGCAACTGATCGGAATGATTGCTAGTCCAGGATCGGACCGAGTCTAATAATGACAATGAGGGTGTACAAAGACAAATCACATGACTCTTTCCGAGAACAGTGTCAGGGAAGGTTGGCAACTCGACCCCCCCCGGGGAACGTGACAAGGCATCTGCTTTTCCATGTGAAGTGCCGGGACGATGCATGATATGAAAATCAAAAGAGGAAAAGAAAAGATGCCATCGGACCTGTCTGCTGTTAATGCATTTCAATGAAGCCAGATCCTGTAAATTCCGATGATCTGAGTATACAGTGATGGGATGTTTAGCCCCCAGGAGATGATGGCGCCAAACACGAAAGGCATCCATGACAGCCAAGAGTTCCTTCTCCGTAACGGTGTAATGAGTCTCAGTACTGGAAAACTTACGGGAATGGTATGCCACTGGGTGTAACTTGCCTGTTGTAGGGCATGTTTGAGACAGTACCGCATCGAGAGCAAAAGAAGAGGCATCCGCCTCAACTATGTACGGAAGATCAGGATTGGGGTGCTGGAGTACCGGTGCGGTAGTAAAGGCGGTTTTCAATGTTTCAAAAGCCTCCTGATGTTCTCTCTGCCAACGATAAGGTACCTGAGGACTGGTCAGAGCCGTGAGTGGGGCAACAATTGAGGAAAAGGAAGAAATGAAACGTCTATAAAAGTTGGCGAATCCCAAAAAGGCCTGCAAGGACTTGAGTGTTGGAGGTACTGGCCAATCTAATACTGCTTTGACCTTAGATTCGTTCATGGATAACGCCCCAGGGGTAATGTGGAAACCCAGAAACTCAACAGATGTTTTATGGAACTGACATTTCTCAGGTTTGGCGAATAAGGAATGTTCTCTCAGACGGGATAGTACTTCTCGGACATGCGTTACATGGTCATCAAGACTACGAGAAAAGATTAAGATGTCGTCCAAGTACACAACCATGTATACATCAAGAATATCCCTGAATATGTCATTCATGAATCGTTGGAATGTGGCCGGGGCATTACATAGGCCGAAGGGCATGACTAGATATTCGTACAAGCCGTAACGAGTACAGAACGCAGTTTTCCACTCGTCTCCCTCGCGAACGCGCACTAAATTGTATGCGCCGCGTAGGTCAAGCTTGGAAAAAATAGAAGCATGTGATAAGTGATCTAGAAGTGGTGTGATTAACGGGATGGGATACCTATCCTTTTTTGTGATAGCGTTAAGACGCCGATAATCCACACAAGGACGTAAATCCCCCTCCTTCTTGGGTACAAAGAATATAGGGCTTGCCGCTGGTGAAGTAGAGGGGCGGATATGCCCTAAACGAAGGGCGTTCTGTACATACTCTTTCAACGCTTGTTCCTCCGAAGGAGACAAGGAATAGATCCTGCCCGAAGGAACAGTGGAATCAGGGAGTAATTCGATTGGCAGTCATATGGTCTATGTGGAGGAAGTACCTCGGAAGAGCCACGATCGAAAACTGATTCGAATGCTTTGTATTCAGGTGGAATCCCAGACACCAAGCCCCCAACAGTATGAGAATGCACAACCTCTGGATCGTCAACAGTCAGCGTGAGCTGAGCTAAGGCTCCCAAGGCCCGAGAAGGTGTGTCAGTGGTTTGATGGACCGGGAGACAATAATTCTGACAAACCTCGGACTCGAAGAGCACAGCGCCTGACTGCCAATTGATCAGCGGATTGTGTTCACGTAACCAAGGGATCCCTAATATGATACCGAATTGAGGTGTGGTAATCAAATCAAAACTTAAGGTCTCTGTGTGTATTTCTTGTATGTTCAACAAGAGAGGTGCAGTTTGGTGTCTAACAGGACCAGAAACTAACGCAGAGCCGTCTACGGCTTGGACATGTTCAGGTCGTGTTTTTACCACTAGAGGTAGGTTGAGGGAATGGGCCAAATCAATGTCTATGTAGTTACCAGTAGCACCTGAATCAATGATGATATTGACTGCATGAAGAAGGCCTGTAGAGGGACATAGAGTAGCCTTTACAGAGATGGGTTGAACACGAGCAAATGCAAGAGGGGTACCCGGAGATGATGACGGGACACTCGACCTGTTCTCCGGATCTAAGGTCGAGCTGTCCGAAAAACCTGGCTCTTCTTGGGACGTCGAGGACACTCTTTCACAAAATGCCCAGTAGTACCACAATAAAAGCATGCATTATCCACCCTCCTACGTTCCCTCTCAGATGTTGTAATAGGACTACGTAGACCTCCCACTTGCATAGGTTCTTCTGTACTAGGAGCAGGAGCACTAGCAAGAGTAGGATGGGAAGAGACCCCCAATTCGGCTCTACGCTCCGATCGTCGTGCATCTATCTGCAGGGCGAGATCAACCAATTCCTGATACTGAGTGGGCACAGAAGGAATCACTGCTAAAGCATCTTTCATGATGTTACTCAACCCCCTATAAAAGACCACCGCCCGCTTGTTTTCTGGCCCTGCTGTTTCAGCAACTAGTTGATTGAACCGGGTGATGTAGTCTATCAAAGTCCTTCTACCCTGAGTTAGTTCTAACAACTCCAAATCCCTAGACTGTGCCTTGTGTCGGGTATCGAATACACGAGACATTTCTAGAACCAACAGATCAAAGTCATAAAGGACTGGGCTATTATTTTCCAGCAGGGGATTAGCCTTAGCGGCAGCTGTCCCGGCTAAATGGGAAAGGGCGAAAGCAGCTTTAGCAGTGGGAGTAGGAAAGGCCAAAGGTCTGCATAAGAAATGTAACTTGCACTGATTAACAAAGGTTCTGAATTTCTTGGGGTCACCTTGATAGCGTTCAGGAGCAGCCAGGGGGGAAGGGGTTGGGAGGACCACCGGAGTTGGGACTGTAGTAGTAGCCAAGGGAGGGGGTGTAGTTGAGGAGCTAGCATCTCCAAACTCGGGGTCTACGGGAAGGGAATGCTGAACACTCTGTATGGAATCTAACCTTTGGTGGATCACCGTGTTCGCGGCGGCCATGTCTGCCCTTAATACTGTAAATGCCTGGACTAAGGCAGCTATGGGTTCTTCCGTGGATCCCTGCATCGTCAAACACGACTAAACGGCTTCTCAGTCTGTTCTGACTTGAGAGTCGTGTAGACCGATGAGACCTCCGTCCCCAAGTGACGCACAGGGGAACTAATAGAAACCCGCTGTGCGACCCTTGAGGCCACAGGTGGTAGATGTCTTCCCAGATCCACGGAACCTCGGGAACACCGATGCTGCTGTCAAAAGGGAACGAGGTTAAGTACCAGGCAATTACAATACAATCAGGTAAACAAGAGGATCTAAAGAGTCTTACCTATCCGGTGTTGGGGAAACCCAGGTAACCTAGTAGAGAGGTTCAAGACTCAGATGATGCGGCGGTCCCTGGAATAGCAGAACCGCAGGTGAGCGTGGATGTAGGGTTAGCCACCTGTAGGAGAGAGGGCTTGACTTGAATCCCAAGAAGGGAAATGGCGTAGAAGTTCAGCAAGGTATCAAAGGATGATCCAAAGACAGGTCGAGGTGAAGTCCAAAATCCGGCAACAGGTAAACAGTTCCAAGCAAAGGTACAAAGGGGTGTCCGAAGGAGTCCGAGGTAGAGTTCCGTGATCAAAGTAACAAGGAGCAATTCGAAACGCCAAACAGGGTCTGAAGACAGCTGAGAAGCAATGAGCATTCTGTCTCTCAGACCTTTATACTGTGTGTCTCTGGGTCATGTGACGTCTCTGGGTCATGTGACGTCCACCAAGGTCACGTGAGGAACGCCACACTGGATCACGTGACCGACGTGAAGCCGTAACGCCGCCCCTTCTGCTATATGTTCTCCAAGGCAATTGCCAATGCAGAAAGGGTTGCAATCGAGCCCGTACACCAAGGCTGGTACGGTGTTTTCGGTCCTTTGGGTTCACCGAATCACCTGAGCCTCGAACCGTGGAAGGAGATGTTGGGGGAATGTGCGCAGTGTTCTGATGTGGAGTGGACTGGTGTGCAGAGGATCGCCTAACATAGAGGGACTGAGCAGCCAGACTTATCTCAAGAGGGGAAAGTGGGAGCTGTAGAGGGGTAAAACTGACATTCACAATTACAAGTATACAAATAACACTTACTCTCAAGGTTTCCATCTAACTGGGTCAAGACAGCTCCAATTCAGGTGTCGCAGGCATCTGTCTGGACGATAAAGGGTCTGCTGTAGTCAGGCGCACACAACACAGGTGCCCTACACAGACTTTCTTTCAAGCCATCAAAGGTCCTCTGACAGTCTTCAGTCCAATTAACCTTCCTAGGTTGTTTGGGTGAACTCAGAGCTGTCAGAGGTGAAGCTATGGTTCCATAGTCTGCCATGAAATTGCGATAATACGCAGTGAGGCCCAAAAAGGCTCTCACCTGGGTTTGAGTAGTGGGAGTCTCCCAGTCATGTACATCCTGTACTTTACTGGGGAGAGGTTGGAATTGACCCTCTCCTACCTCATGACCAAGATATGTGACTTTCCCCTGAGCTATCTGGCACTTGGTGGCCTTGATAGTGAGGTTAGGCCTTTTCAAGGCCTGTAACACCTTATCCAGATGTTGTTATTGTTATTGTTATTTTGCACTTATATAGCGCCTTATATACCATTGGTATGGTCTGAAGGCGCTGGTAGGTTGAACGCCCTTGGGAACCGAGGTTCATATCAGTAGAGAGAGAAGAGATAGTCAAAAGGTGCGCGTGAGCACTGGGTATGTGTACAGCTCGTGCGGCATCGGTGTGATAGCTGCTTTCTAGCGGTGGGTGTGGTGGTTGAGAGGTCAGGAGTATGTGTTTGTTCTGGTCGGATTTATCCAGATCGGATGTGGCTGCGTTAGGCCTGAAGAGAACGCCTCGCTGGGGGGTGTGTAACCAGCAGTGATTACTTAGAGTGATGTGGAGTAAGCGGCGAATGTTGATATGAGAACAGTTATACCGAATGGTGTCATAGTATCTCTGTGTTCTAGTTGAATGGTGATGTAAGGACAGAGTAAGCGTGTTTGTGACATATGATGGGTTACATGCCCTTTCGGAGACTTCTAATTCATAGAGAGGCTGTTGGGCATGCTTCCAAAATTCACAGAGGGTACATTTCTGAATTCAACTTTCACAGAGAGGCCAATGGGGACATTTCTGAGTTCAGCTTTCCACAGAGAGGTTATAGGGCACACTTCTAATCTCGGCTTTCATAGAGAGGCTTTTCGGGCGCACATCTAAGTGCAACTTTCCACAGAGAGGCTATTGGGCACACTTCTAAATGCAGCTTTCTAATTGTACTTCTGAATTCAACTTTCACAGGGTGTCAAATGCTCTTCCCTGGTGGAACTGTAGATGGGAATGTCGTCTAAGTAGGCCACACAGAAGGCCTCCAGCCCACTGAGCGCATGATTGACCAATCTCTGGCAGGTGGCAGGGGCATTCTGCAATGCAAAAGGCATGACCCTAAACTGGTAGAGTCCTTCAGGTGTTGAGAACGCCGTCTTTTCCTTGGCATGGTCCGTCAGGGCTATTTGCCAATAGCCTGAGGAAAGGTCAAAGGTGCTCACAAATCTGGCAGCACCTATGGTGTCCACAAGCTCATCAGCCCTAGGCAATGGGTGCGCGTCAGTTTTGATGACGGAATTGATTCCTCGGTAGTCCACACAGAACCTCCAATCCTTGATGCCTGCCTGGGAACTTGCCTTGGGGACAAGGACTACTGGACTGGACCAGGGACTGGTTGAGGGTTCAATAACATCCGGATCCAACATCTTGCCGACCTCAGCCTGGATGTGGTTCTTAACTGTATCTGACATACGGTAGCACCTGCTTTTGACAGGCACAATGTCACCAGTGTCAATTTCGTGCCTACACCATGGTGTAAGGCCTGGTGTCAGTGAGAACAGAGAGGCATACTGCCGTACAGGGGCGTTGCTAGGGGGGGCTAAGGGGGCTATAGCCCCTGATCTTTTGGTTGTAGCCCCGGATAGAATCTCAGGAGCTACATCCAAAAGACTAGCTAGCCCCCAGTCCCGACAGTCCAGACATCAGCGTAGCCCCGGGTCTTTTCCAGACCTAGCAACTCCCCTGCTGCCGTAGAAAAGCCCTGCAGGCCTTCTGCTGCTCTGTCGTCAGATCTGGAGAGAGATGTACTCCCTCCACTGAGCCAACCTGAGGGTTGCTATGCAGCAAATCAGGAAGGGGCTCACTCTCATCCTCTTCTTGCTCTGAAGCTAGCAAGAGACATGAGACCTCCGCTCGCCTATGGAAAGGCTTGAGCCTGTTGACGTGGAATACTTGAGAGGCTACACCAGAGACTCCATGTCAACCAGATAATTGACTTTGCCCATCTTGGAGATTATCCTGAAGGGTCCAGTCCGTTTGTCTGCCAAAGCTCGAGGCTTGGTAGGCTCCATTACAAGGATCTCCTGGCCTGGAGTCCAATCCACTTGCGAGTCTCTAAGGTCATGCCAGTACTTATTCAATTCCTGGCTGGCCTTCAGATTCGCTGTCGTCTGACCCATCATCTGTGTCATCTTCCATCTGAGGCCTAGCACATAGTCCCCTACTTGGGGGAGGGCCTGGAGGGGTGGCTTCCAAACCTTCTCTGATCAAGGCAAGGGGCCCCCTCACGGGATGTCCAAATAGTAACTCAAATGGGCTGAAACCAACACCCTCGTGAGGTACCTCTCTGTAAGCGAACAGCAGGCATGGCAGGCAGAGATCCAATTTCCTCCTTAGGAGCTCTTCCAAAGCACCTAGCAAGCCCTTGAGAGTTTTATTGAATCTCTCAACCAGACCAATGGTCTGGGGATGGTAAGAGTTGGAGAACTTGTAGGTTACCCCGCACTCTTTCCACATGATTTTCATGTAACTAGACATGAAGTTGGATCCTCTGTCCGAGACAACCTCCTTAGGGAATCCAACACGGGTGAAAATGCCAAGAAGAGCCCTGGCAACCACCTTGGCAGTAACAGTCGTAAGTGGTATAGCCTCAGGGTACCTGGTGGCACGATCAACCAAGACCAGGATGAACCAATGTCCACCTGAAGTGGGAGGGACAAGGGGACCGACAATGTCGATGCCCACCCTCTCAAATGGTGTGCCACCCACTGGCAACGGCTGCAGTGGAGCAATGACACTGCCTCCAGTCTTTCCAGACAACTGACAAGTTGGGCAGGTCCTGCAGTGCTACTCCACTTCTACTCACACCCGGGGCCAGTGGAAATGGGCTGAGAGCCTCTGCTTAGTCTTCTTGGTACCAAGATGACCAGCTAAGGGCACCTCATGCGCCAACTGCAGCAGGAAGGGTCTGTAAACCTGGGTTACCACCAACTTCTTGAGAGCACCAGGTTCAGGCTTGGTGGGCTCACTAACAAGGAGCTCACCCTCCCAATAGATCCGAATGTCCTCTGCACTTCTCCTTGTGCCTGGACAGGTCCTGTTTCCTCAGACCCTCGAGAGAATGGCACTCTCTCTGGTCCTTACAGAAGTCCGCCCAGGACGGTCCCCCTTCAGCCAACAGGCATTGAAGGTCTGGGTGGTCCTCCGGGTTGAGAACCTCTCCCACAGGAGGGTCTTCTGCCTCTTCTCCCTCAAGAGTTGAGATTGGGTTTTCCACTGGACCCAGCCCGTCCAGAGCATGGATCCCAATGTGTGCTGTAGGAACAGCAGGAAGAGAAGGAGCTGTCATGTCTTCCGTTTCTCCTCCCAGGTCCACATCTTACTCCCAGCCTCCCGCTTCTACACCACAAGCGCAGGGTAACACTCGAACATCCCGCAACCCACGCCAGTCTTCGTTCAGACTGCGACCATTCTTTTACTGGCACCTACCTTGGCGTTGCTATCCCAAACAACGTTGGTATACAGGAGCACGAAACAACGCAGGTCGCGTGCCGCGTTGTGTTAACATAAGGAGGAAAACAAAGCGCCTCGAGTCACGTGCTTCTACATCGACGGCTGCTTCCTTCACTACGAGGGTCACCTGACTCGACTCCACGCTCCCGGAGCGGAATCACGTGATCCCTGTATGCTGTTAAAAGAACGAAGGAAACAATCAACAAACGCTTCACAGCTGCTTCATTCCTTGAGTGCTGCATAGCGTTTAGTTGTCACGTTTGGAACTTTGGCTTACTCGACCACGGAACTCTTTTTGGATTGAACTGCTTAACCCTGACACTTTGCTTGGAACTTTGGCTTACTCGACCACGGAACTCTTTTTGGATTGAACTGCTTAACCCAGACACTTTGCTTGGAACTTTGGCTTACTCGACCACGGAACTCTTTTTGGATTGAACTGCTTAAACCTGACACTTTGCTTGGAACTTTGGCTTACTCGACCACGGAACTCTTTTTGGATTGCATTTTCTTTTCCCGTTGTCAAGTTGAACGGAACACCCGGTGTTCTTGGAATTTCTATTGGACTTCGTGCCTCTGCCTGTGATATTCCTGCCTGCCTCAGGTATCCTTCCTCCCCTATCCCTTCAAAGTGTCCTGCCCACCAGACTTGGGTAAGCTTACACACGTTGATTCGCCTTACTGCATTTTCATTTGTTTTCTGTTAACTGACCTAACCATTCTTGCCTTACAGCGGTCAGGGGGTCCTTCCGGCGTTCCCGGCCTTCGGCACTCTCACCTGTGGCCTCAAAGATTGCACTGATAGTAGTTCCTAAATCTATCAGTGTGGTACTTGGGGACGGAGGTCCTATTAATCTGCACGACCATCAAGTACAACAGAACAGGAGCCCTCTGGCAGAGGTGGCCTTCTTGTTCTTCCGTCTTCTTGCCTCAGGCCTCGACTCACAGCAGATCAACCCCAACTCTACTAGAACATTTCCTAACAGAATATTAGCAGGGACAATGTCCTGAACCAGGACAGGAAGCTTTGCTGTCTTGTCTCCAATCATGAGTGTGATTAAGGCTACAGGTGATAATTTGGGAGGCCCACCAGCTAACCTAGTAGTTCTCAGAGGAGCAATTACATAGTCCTCTGGCTTGAGCAGGGTCCTGTCCACCACTGGCATGCTTGCCCCAGTGTCTCTTAAACCAGTAGAAGGCTGGGCATTCAAAAGAACACTTCTCAAAAACCTACGGGTGTTCTGTGGTCCCAGTCAGCAAGGGACACTAGGGAAATCTCTACAGGAGCACTGAAAGTGATCCCTGTAGAGCAGGGGAGGACAGTGGCCTCCACCTCAGCCATGGGGTAAGGCTAGGTCAGGCTGACAGCCTAGACCCCAAGTGCCTTACCTTTACACTTGGGGTCACCCTTCTTGTGATCCAGAGCCCTACATTCCCAACAAGTGCCAGGAGTGCGAGGTACGGTACTGGAATCACTGGGAGCCTTCTTTGCAGCAGGTGGACCACTACTCTTATTCCCACCCACAGATTACCTATCCCCACTACATTTTTGGGTCTTAGGAGAGTAAGTTTTTAGTTTACCCAACTTTGATTGTTTTGGGACTCCTCAGCTTTCTGAGAGGTCCCCTTTTCTTTGTCCTTGTCCTTTCCTTAGGGGACACCCGGTGGGAGACCCATTTGTCAGCCAGCCTGGCCAGCTTAAAGGGATCCAAAATGTTCTGGTCAGCAACATACTTACGCCACTCTGGTGAACATGCTTCTGAAAAATGCTCAAAAAACAAAAGGTGGGACAATTCAACAAAAGTTTTCACCTTGTATCCATCAATCCACCCCATCATGTTCATATGTGCAGCACTCACCCAGTCAACCCTAGACACATTCTCTCTTTTCTTAAAATCCCTGAACCTTTTAAGGTATTGGGTAGGTGTCTTGCCAAACTTGTCAATCAAAGCAGACTTCATGCACTCATACTGACCCCTTTCTTCCACACTCAGTTTCAGAATACAGTCATATCCAGCCTGAGGCACTCTGCTTAACAAACACTTAGCCCAATCTCTCTTATCCACATCATGAATTGCACAAGCCATTTCAAACACTTCAATCCATTGGAGGATATCAGAACCCTCCACATACACACCAACCAAATCTTTCATAAACTTGGTGGCTGGGGACCTGACACTATCAACTGGTTTCGCTGAAGTCTCCACTCTAGCGTTCTCTAGCTGGATTTTCTGACACTCAGTGTCCTTGTTCTTGAGTTCAAGGTCCTTATCTTTGAGTTCAAGATCCCTATTCTTGAGCTCCACTTGCTATGCCAACCCCTCTTTCTTAAACTCAGCTTCTATTTCCAATTTGCGATATTCAAAGGCCAATTTCATCCTTAATAACTCAAGTTCCAAGGCATTCCCTGAAGAAACATTGCTGGAGGTCGGAACAGAGGCAGCAGGAATGGTGGCATTCCCAGAAACAGATTCAATGGCAATGCCAGGGTCAGGGGTCTAAATGGTTACAACCTCCCCTTCAGGAGCTTCACAATCAGTTTGGTAGTCCACCATGGCAGCTATCAGCTCAGCCCTAGACTTATCTTCAAAGTCTAACACCCTGGCTTCCCAAGCACTCTGGAGAGCCTCTAAGCTCATCCTAGTCAATTTACCATTCACAATAGATTCCATTGCTTGTAATGCAGTTATCTAGCACACAACTAAACCTCAATTTAACAAAGTGCAGATATTTTATAAGTGGCCCGGTTATACACTGATTCTTAAAACCATAAGCATCCCACCCCTGCCACCAATGTAAAGACCGGAGGGGGTGTCTGTACTTCTGCTCTCTACATGGCAGAAGAGAGGCACCGAGGACCCCAGCCAAGATTCTCTATAGGGTAGCGCAGGTTGAGCAATCAAGGCCTAGCTTCTCAGAAGGCGATGCATGCTGGTTCTTAAGCACCCACAAAGGAATATCCGCACACTGTATTAGTGAAAACACAGTCTTTGTATAGTTAAGGTTCAAGGTTATATACACAATCACAATAACTCACTTTGTGCTCAGTTAATCTACAATGGCAAATATATACAGTTCTAAGTGGTACCACAATTATTATCAGATTTCATTAAATTGCATCAACTGTCCTCTGGTCAAATGTCACACAAATCAATTAATAAAGGTAACCAACAACAGACATAGGAGAAAAGCAGTTGGTTAGAACACTTAGCAGAATGCTGGTCCCTACCGGTAGACACAGTTCTGTGTGGAGATCACCCCACCTGAGCAACCTGTAAAATAAAGATATACTACAAGCCCAGTCCATATATTGTTCAATGAGTCTTATTTCCTTCTAAAGTGTTTCTACCACCCCAAAGTAACTGGAATGGCAGAGTTCCTCGAGGAGGCGCTGATGTATCCTTCTTGGGTGACTCCCTTTAAAGCAGGAGCCACGGATTATCGATGGGCCTCGAAGAAGGTGAACTTGGCGTTGATGATCCTCAATGAAAAGTTCGATGGCGTCAAGGCAGCAGCTTCGGTCCTGGCAGTGCTCGTTGACGACGAGTCGAAGACGTCCTGCAAGGATGAGGCGTGCGGGGCACCTCGATGTCGATAGTTCAGGACCGCAAAGAATTTATGAAGAACTTTGGCCCAGCAAGGGCGTCAACTCGTCCGGCGCCTGTACGGTCTTTGGGTGGTGGGAAACCCACCGGCGGATGCTCCTCGGCGCGTCAACGGCCTGGCCTTCTCCGGTGGGATAAGGCAGTCGGTGGTGCGGACAAGCGCGTCCGGGAATCAAATGTCTTAGGCAAAGGAGCGTTGCGGCTCCAGTCGTCGACGGCACAGAGTCAAGCAGTCTCTGCTTCTGGGCAACTAACTTCAACGGGCCTCCAGTAGTTATAGCAAACCTGCAAACCCTGGTCGACGCGTTGGACGGCTGTCTGGTGCTTCTATTCGTTTCTCGTCGGAGGTCCCCGTCTCCGGTTGACAGTCTTTCGTAAGCTGACTTCCAGGGTGCTTCAGCGAAAGTTAGCAGTGCACGATGGTCTCCCGTAGCTCGGGAAGAGGGCGCCTAACCAGGTCCTCTCTGGATCAGTTCTTGAAGACACAGCAGCTTTCAGATGGGCGAAGTAGAGCAGCAGCAATACTTCTCTTCCAGCAGGGCTTCAAGGTTAAGCGTCAGTTTCAATTTCAGTTTCAGCTCCAGCTTCTAAACGATTTATAGCAATGAGAGGCCCCCAGATATACTGTTGATCTCCCATTCATTCTGCTGGGTCACATTCAGGCAACCAATCATGCAGAAGGGCATTCAGGCAGTCAGTCAGCCAATCAGGCACACCATGCATTCAGGCTATTCTTCTCCATCCAGACACTCACAACACAGAATGTGGATTCGGACAAGTACCACGCCATTCAACACTTCACACTGCATTCATACCAGTTTTGGGCAGGGCTGTCTCAGTCATTGTTTCAAACACCAGATGCTAGACATCCACAACACAGAATGCCTATTCCTAACACACTCCATTCACCCAGGTCCCACCCAAAGGCCCAGGTCCCACCCAAAGGCGTACCCACAACATTTGGTCATTGGGAAGGCTCCAGCCAGTCTGATCAGCACTTCCCCACACTACCATATATGGAACTTCCACCCAGCTCTTCCTCTTTTTGGTCATGGTGAACAGACCCTTGGGATACCCTTATGGCACCCATGGGCGGGGCGGTACAACCCTGTGCGCCTAGTGTATGTTTATGGGCACCTGGGTGTGGCCCACAGAGCAGGGTATGGTCTGGGGGCAGCTCCATGCTGAATTTGACAGGTGCTTCAAGTATCCTCCATTTTAGGATACCGAGGCCCCTTCTATCAGTTGATTCCTGATAGGAGACAAGATGGCCCCTGTGGCCTCTTGCTTTCTATCGCCTGTTACCGTGTTTTCCCGAAGTTCCGGGAAGCCCTGACTCTGTCCCTTCCCCCTGACTGGCTGTTGGGTGGATGTTCCATATATGGTGTTGTGGGGAAGTCCAGGCCAGACTGGCTGGAGCCTTCCCAATGACTGTATGTTGTGGGTACGCCTGTGGTGTGGGACCTGGGTGAATGAAGTGTGTGACCAATATGCACTTCGTGTTATGGGTGTCTAGTTTCTGGTGTGCAACACAATGAATGAGACAGCCCTGCCCGTAACTGGTATGAATGGAATGTGGAGTGCTGAATGGCGCGGTACTTGTCCGAATCCACATTCAATGTTGTGAGTGTCTGGATGGAGAAGAATGGCTGAATGCACTGTGAGCCTGATTGGCTGCCTGCATGAATGCCCTTCTGAGTGATTGGTTGCCTGAGTGTGACCCAGCAGAGTGAATGAGAAACCAAACAGTATATGTGGGGGCCTCTCAGTGGTGGAAATCGTTCAGAAGCTGAAGTTGAAACTAATGCTTAACTTTGAAGCCCACTGGAAGAAGAAGAACCGCTGCTGCTGTCCTTCGCGAATCTGAAAGCTGCTGGGCCTTCAAGGAACTGATCCAAGAGAGGACCTCGCTAGGAGACCTCTTCCTGAGCTACAAGGGACCATCGTGCACCAGCTGACCTTCGCCAAAGCTCCCTGGAAGTCAGACCCTCAAAAGGCTGCTGACCGAAGGCGGGCACCTCCATGGAATCACAAAGCGAAGCACCCTGACATTGAAGTCCATCACCGTCGACAGGGTCGGACCGGGACAAGAAATAGGCAAAGACACCCAAAAGAAAGTGGCCCACCCCTCGCCTCAAGAAAGTGGCCCACCCCTCGCCTCAAAAAAGTGCCCCCCCGTGCCTCAAAAAAGTGGCCCTCAAACCATCATCCGTGAATCGCGCCAATTCACAACTTTACAGGAGATGCTACTTATGGAGGGTTCATGTGTCTGTTACATTACAACACAACTCACAAAATAACATAACTTTGCATACTGTGACAGAGTCCACAGCTCTGAGGCGCAGGAGTGGCATGAACCTACCACCCCACTGCGGTTTTGGGACCTGTTGCAAGTCGATGCTTATACATGGTTCTGAACCACAGCATGGAAGGAGGGTTAGGGGGACAATTGTTGGATAGGAAGGGGGGGGGAGTAGGGAAACCGGAATGAGATTTAGGGAGAGGTTATAGCATTGTTCCTAAGTACACTACAAAAAATATGGTTATGATTTCACTAATGTGATATACATTTCATACAAGAATGGATCACCGTATGTATCATTAATATGTGTATCGATCCATATTATCAAATTACTGTGAATGCAAGCAGACGTCCAAGACCAAATTTTATGTTAATGTATAGCACTTACACTTAAGCTCTTTTTTTATAGAACAAATATGCATACAATATCACCCAACTGTTACGCTCACCTGGATTCCACAGGGGCGTCGAACGAAACTGGACTGCTGCGGTCTCCACCAGTGTGACTCGTAGCGAAGTGACGATCGACTGCACTTGCCCACTCAGTTTCGTCTGCCTGGCCCACAAGAATATTTTCCTAAAAGCAGTAAAGGGGATTAGCCACCCGTGGTAGAGAGGTTACACTAACACTATTTTCCCTGAAAACTTCCAGTATTCCCCTTCATAAAGTCTCACCTTATTGGTTGGAAGGATGAACTCTCCATCCTGCGTGGAGTGCAGGGGCGCGTAGAAGTTCAGTTACTTCACTGATCCGAGGGTATTTGGCAGAGTTCCAGATAACAATGACTGCAAGGTAAGTAGTGTGTAAACCGAATGTATAGTTCTTTTAGAGTTCAAATGTCTGTTAATTCACTCATGCTCCTTTCATACCTTTTCCCTTGCAGCGTGATCCAAGGAGTGAGTTCGCCTCGATGGATGAAGGTAGCGCTTAGGTAAGAGTCAGTTTGTACCAAGCACTGTCTAGCAAGTAATATTGTTCCAAATGTAATTAACTAATAGTTCTCTATCTTCTTTGCAGGTGCGGCGCCTTTCCGAAAATGTATAACGTAGGATGGTGACCAGCGCTGCCTCGAGCGGTAGAATTCCGAGTATCTTGCGGTAAGTAAAAGAATGTCTTTGGTGGAACCCCGCTCACCTTTTTTTTGTTCTTGTCTTTTCAGATGTTGATGTTTCGGGCGGCGATTCAACAGGTGCTGTGCCGGGTCGTGGAGATGCTCCGAAGACAGGTGAGTATGGCGCGGCGCTGCAGCTGGCAATGCAACGCGGTTTATTTTAATGTCTTTTTCCTATATCCACAGGTGCGGCTGCTCCAGGAAAAGATGATGACCAAATGGAAATCTCCTTGTTCTAACCTTCTCTTCTTCTTTCCTTTTCTCTAGGATCGGCTCCGGACACAAGACGGGTGTGGCTGTAGACTGGATGCTGGGCTGCAGACACGGTGAGCGTTACGCTGCTAAAATGTAGAATAACGCGAAGCGTGTGCTGCTCTTCGGGCGTGGTTTAAATAGCATCAAAAACGTAGTTCCCAGGTAAAGAGTTCCAGTACCACACCGAAGTAGTAAAATAGTTCCTAAAGGAAAGTAGTCCCTTCATGGCCTCATGATGGCCTGTACATGAGTTCTTTACAGGATGACCTGCATAGTGTACAGTTGGCAATATGAGCCTGGCGCCTACGGCGCCAGGACTGAACCCATATAGCCCCTAGGCAGGGTTTTGGGAATTCCTGTGTCTTCTTGGGTGCCTGTTCCCAGGACAGATGGGCCTGTTCCGGATGTCTGGGGGCAGGCATTGTGACACCAACCTTTGTTGGTACTCATTTATTGACCTCAGAATGATGAAAGGCTGAGATGGCCTTGCTGGGATTCGAACCTGCAACCTGCAGATCACACGCACATCGCAACAGTGAGCGCTCAACCCACTGAGCTATCATATCGGCTAAAGTAAAATGAGCAATTATTCTGTAGTGGATACCATTAAACTGGTAACTGAGATTTAACAGCAGACCAGTTAAGTTCATCTGCAGCTCTGATGCAAATGTGGCCGCATGTCAAGCCTGCGTGCATCTACTTTTCAGGCTTCAGAATCAAACGTTGGCAAAATAGGGAAAGCAGCGCACTCACAGGACATCCCTTAATCTGAGCATTCGTTACCTCATACATGCAAACAAACATCCTGAACAGCATGCCAGGGAGATGGGAAAGATAGACCCATTACAACAAAGCATTCATTGTGGCACAATTAATTCAATGTTTAACCATAGCACATCAAGTGACATGGCCACTTGATGTGCTATGGTCAAATATTTCTACATTATCCACAAGCTTTTGAGGCACAAGGATTTTGTCAAGTGACCGAGGACACCGGGATGGAATGTCTTGTGATGATCGTAACAGAGACAACAGCAGGAAACAAAAACATGCTATAACTGCAACTTGCGAAAAGCAAAATACTTACTCTGAAATGGTCCAATCTGTGTCTGAAGAGAGGAAAAGTTAACTCTCTCTGTGCTGCGATGACACAACGCCAAACTTGCAACAGCTGCGGAGAAGTGGCCTCCATGGGAAGTGGGCATATGCCTCCAAAAGGCCGCCGGTGTGGATTGCAGGTTGCTGCTTATGACAAGCAGACAGGAATGAGACTAATTTAGTCGGATATCAGGCGTGAGCCTCGATGATATTCAGAAACAGGCTGCTTTCATCATCAAATCACTTTACATGTCAGATATCGTTCCTGCATCTAGCTCCGTGATACTCGGGTTATTGACCTGGGGCTTGGGATTACGCAATTGTGAGCACATTTGGGATTTCAACCTGCAATTTACCGACTACGTGCATGCAGCAGGCACTTAACCCACTGAGCTACTTCCCTCTCAAAGGATTTGACTGTCCTGTAGATTGTATGACAAAGTTCAGAACCCCGAGCACGCAAACACACATAGGGACACATACTTCAAACACCCATTATGAAGTGCTCTGGCCATAGCAGAGAAAGTAAAGATCACAAGCCTTTTCGTGCATTTAGACACAGTGATTTTGTCAAGTGACTGAGGGCCATCCCTGGCTCCTGGCACTCTCACGTGTGGCCACTATCGTGCTCTGACCCACTGCAGAGACGTGACAGCAGGGCTCCTGCTGGTGGCACTGACGCACAAGTACCTGGCCCTAGAGTGAAGGAATGGCAGTGTTAGGAGGCTCACAGGCTGGCCTGTGCACGGGGGTGCAGCCTGCCAGCATGCCAGCGACAGAACTGCTGCATGTGGCCTGACCGACTCCTGCTCTTGCGGTGGCAGATGGATGGCTTCTTTTTCACATTCTATTCTTTACATTTTCCGAAAGGGGAGCAGATGGCTCCCAGTGTGTGCATCAGGCACGAGCAAGCAGTTCGGCGTTTGAGCACTGCTTTAGAGGCCCTCATCTTGAAAGTGTCGGAGGCCATGCGTGTGGGTTCTGGCAGTGTACCAGTGACTGCCTGATTGCTTCTCTGCAAGGCATGCTGACGTCTCACCGACAATGTGCACCTGTGGTTTCTGTAGCGTGCACACGCAAGAGGCCATGTCTGCGATATACAAGGTGTGTGCACGTGAGGGGTCATTTTAAGTTAGTGTGCATATGTTAGTACCATGACTAAAGTATTCTGCATTGTGCACATGTCAGAGACCATGTGTAAGGTGACCTTCACTGTGTACACATGTGAGGTCTGAGGACACCGAGATGGAATGTCTTGTGATGACCGTAACAGAGACAACGGCAGAAAAAAACATGCTATAACTGCAACTTGCAAAAAGCAAAATACATAGTCCGAAATGAATGCTTACCTCAGCTCTCGGCCAGGCTCCTAGAATCTCTCCGTCCCTGCTGCCAGGCTACCCATTCCCTGCTAAAGCTGCACTTGCTGCTGTGTTCTTCAGGTGAAAGCTGTGTCTGCTCCAGAAGACAAAGCAGCGCCGGGCTGCCAATGTCACCACCCTGGCGACCTGCTTTCTGCCAGCCATAGGCGGCAGCCTGATGCCAACCTGATGTCAATCTGGGGTGCCTGGTCCATTCCGAAAAAGATCACAATCGCCATTCCGACAAAGGCCGGCAGTTTTTCCATCTCCTACTGCGTGTGCCATTGACCAGAGAACTGGCGAAAGCTCTTGGGAGTCTCTGCTGTCATCTTAACTTATTGATGCAAAGCTCGCTAATGCCTGCCCTCTTCCTTTCTAGCGAAGTATCTGCCCCCACCTTCATGAAACTCTCTGAACATAAATCACTCCCTCTCATGCCGCCATCCCCATTGCTGTCACTTTCTCTCCACGTTTTCATTGATCTTTCAACCTCTGCAGCCGCATTTTTATTGGCCGAGCCCCGGTGGCCCCTAGGCCCAACAATAAGTTCCTTTGAACTTTGCAAAATGCAACAAATGTGTTGCTTCCTGCAAAGTTGAAAGCAACTTAATGTACGCACCGGCACCACTGTGTCGTGGTCCCAGGCAGGCCCAGCCCTGCAGGCAGCCCCCAGGCTCCTGCTGCAGTGCCCACACAGGTGTACTGTATTGTTACTAATTATGCCGTTGCGCCTTGTGGTGCTGCGGGTGCTTTTTGTTTTTTTTCTCACCGGCCCAGGCGTGGGCAGAAACCGGCCTCCAGGTAGGGACTGGCCCGCACAAAAATGATTTTGGTTGGCCACAGGCTGATTGGCCGAGGGGCCAGTCCACCCCTTGCCGTCGACGACGAACCTTGTCGACTGGAGCTGCAACGTCCATTGCCTGAGAACATTAGAAACAAGGACTCCCTTGCTCAGCGCCGACAACCACTTTGTCCCGCTGGAGAAAGTCAAGGGCGCTGACGACCGAGGAGAATCCCCCGGTGGGTTTCCCGCCACCCAAAGACCCCAAAGACGCTGACGACCCGATGCCCTTGCTGGGTCAAAGTTCTTCATAAACTCTTTGCAGCAACGAACGCTCGTCGTCGAGGTGCACCGCACGCCTCAGCTTGCAGGACGTTTTCGACCGATCGTCAACGAGCACCACAAGAACCGAAGCTGCTGCCTCAACGACAGTGTTCACCTTTTACTTCACAGAATCTCGACGACCTGTGGCTCCTGTCTTAAAGGGAATTAACTCAAGAAGGGCCCGTCGATGACTCATCGAAGAGCTCTACGAAACCAGGTACTTTGGGGTCATGGAACCTTTTAGAAGGAATCAACACTATATTGAGCATAATTGGACTGGGCTTGTCAAATACGCTTTATCTACAGATTGCCCGGGGGGGGGGATCCTCGCACAGAATTGTCTCATGGTAGTGGGATAGACTGTTCTGCCATTATTTGATTTAACCTGCTTTCTTTCTGCGGCCTATCATTGATTCATCTTATGATCTGATTCGTATGTCATTTGAACTGTTAGCCGTGGATGCATTTCAAAGGAATCGATAGTTGAAAGTGGTACCACATAGACCTGTATATATTTGCCCTTATAGTATTGCCAGAGTACAAAGTGTGTTATTGGGATTGTGTATATAACTTGCACCTTATTTATATAAAGAGCTGTGTTTTCAGTAACATAGTGTGTAGACATCCCTTTGTGGGTTCTTGGGGACTACAATGTACTTAAGAACCAGCCTGCATCACCTCCTGAGAGCTAAGCCTTGGTTGCTGCCACGTTTTACCACTTAGAGAATCTTGGCTGGGGTGCTCTGTGCTTCGACTCTGCCATATAGAAAGCAGGAGTACAGATACCCACCTTTCAACTTTGCAGGAAGCAACACATTTGGAGCAGGAGTACAGATACCCACCTCCAGTCTTTACACCTTCCAGCTGGGAAGTTGTCTGTCTGTTGGTGAAGACCTTCTAGAGAGGGACACTCTCTTTGACCTCTGCTGAAGTCTGCCCTAGAGGGTCGACCTTCTGCAGGTATAGTTTGCAGCTCAGGGTGGACTTTAGGATCCAGATCTACAACATAGGGACGGTTTTCTTCCAGCTCGATTTCACCAGTAGCTGGCTCCTCTGCGTTTGGTTGGTCCTCCCATCCAGCCTCAGCTGGGGAAGTGGTCCATGGGGTGACCTCAGACTGTCCTCTGAGGAATGTCCTTGTCCTTTGAACAGGTTTAGGTGCAATACCTTTCTTTCTTCCAGAGATCTTGGGTTTCCCCTTTGTCTCTTTCTTTGGCTTGGAAATAGAAGGGTGTCTTTCCTGGGGACTGGGGGTAAGAGGAATCTCCTCAACCTCCCACTGAGAGCCATGCAAAGTTGCCTCTCTGCGCAATCCTGTTTGCTCCTGCTTCTGTCTACTGGGAGGCCTGGGGGTGCTAGATACAACTCCAAGAGTTTTTAAATCATTAGTCAACAGGGCTCTCCCAGGCACTTCATTCTGTACACTGACAGGTATTTTAACAGTCATGTTATTGCACTGGATGAGAGCTGGCAGAATTGGAACCATTTGGATTGGGCCTCCTGCAATTTTAGTGGGACCTTTGGGTGCCTTAGCCACCTCCTCAGGTTTGTAAAAACGTTCACCACTATGCCACTGTATTGCTTGCCCCAGTGTCTCTAATGGCAGGGGTCCCCTGACCATTTACAAGTACACTGTCCTTATAATATTCATTGGAGTTGTCTGGTATGGAGCTGTACACATCCACATTCTGTTGTTCCCACATACCCAGGGACACCTAAGAAACACTGGCTGAAACTCCAATGGGGTCTTCAGCCAATAATTGAAAGTTACCACTTGCCATATGAACTTCTCCTTCAGGGATGAAGGCTAAGGGGGCAGTGTGGACACCTGAAGGTTTACCCTTGCATCTGTTATCCCCTTTCTTTCACATGATCAGTAGACCCACATACAAAGCATTTCCCAAATGTTCTCTGGAATGGGGGTTTCTGCTGACCTCCCTCTGGTTTAGCACAAGAGGTTTCACTAGACTTACTAGGTTTCCCATGAAATTTACCCTTATTATGTTTGTGGCCCTCTTTTGGATGGTTGGAATTAGAATTCTTGTTTCCCTCTTTCTTGTGCTGCTTCCCCTCATCCTTTTTGTGAGTTGCCCCAGAGTCCTTGTGAGTGGCCCTGTTGGCTACCCACAAGTCAGCAGCCTGTGCTAACTTTTTGGGATTAATCTCTTTTGAGTCAGCCAAGTGCTGTCTCCACTCAGGAGCGCAGGCATCAAAAATAGATTCTAACAAAACCAGATTTCTCATTCCTTCAAAGGTGTTCACTCTGTAACCCTAAACCCAACCATCTAAGCTCCTTAAATACTCACATGCTGAGGTCGCCCAAGGGTTACCATCAGTCCTAAACCTCCTAAGGTACTGGGGGGAAGGAGTTTTCCCAAATCTGGCTATTAATGCCAACTTCACTGATTCAAAATCCTTTCTCTCAATGGCACCTCTGTAACCCCATTACAGAATCACAGCCATTCATGGGGAGCCTGACATAAGCCAAGGGATTAAATCATTCCCACTGATTCCTTGAAGACCAGAGGTGTATTCAAATGTACTCAACCAATCCAATACACCAGGCTTTGCATCATACATACTCACTGCTTCTTTGGGCAGGCAAGGCCTCTTGGGACTTGAAGACCTAGAGGAACCTGGGAGGGAAGTAGATTCAAGAGACAGTCTTTTCATATCCATTTCATGTTGCAGTCCAACTCCCTGAGCCTGATATGCTGATGTTTGTCTTCAGTTTGAGCATTTAGCCTTTTGAATTCCAAGTCTAATCTTTTGTTTTCAAGAGAAACATATTATAGGCTTAATGTTAGACCATGAGTCAGAAGGTCAGGCTGTGGCAAAGGGAGGCCCTCTTCCTGGGACTCCTCTACTTCCTCTGACCCCAAACCTGTCATCCTCATCATCATTTTCCACATTACATGGGATAGTAGGTGTTGCGGGCCTACTAACCAAACTTTGGTGATTCAACAACTTTGTAATCGATTCACCTTTATTTCCTTTTACAGACAGACCCTTGACTTTGCACATATCTTTCCGTTAATGTACTGTCAAATTAATTAGGGCTGCCTCATTAAAGTTATCCGTATTTGGCATGTTAGTATTGCTTTACTTTTTGATGTAACTTAACCTTGTGGATGGTTTAGTTAGTTTAAGTACAGCAAATACTAAATGTAACCACTCTACACAAATCCTCACCGCCTGCCACCAGTGTTAGGCAAGATTGGATGCAGTAACTCCGTGGACCAGTACACCAGCCTTGTCCTCTTGATAATAGGTAACCCACCTATTGGTATAGGTCTGTACTACACAAGTTGGTAGTGTGACAGAGCAGCCAGACTTATCTCAAGAGGGCTAAATGTGAGCTGTAGAGGGGTAACACTTAAATTTACAATTACAAGTATACAAATAACACTTTCTCTCAAGGTTTTCTAGTAAAACAATTATGTATTCATTTAACGGTCAGTTTTAAATAAGCCTTCTTTAAAAAGGGCAATATGCAACCATAAAAATACACTTTATAACACTTTCTCAGATTTAAGATAAGCCAGTAGATACACTTTTGGGATGCCTCACACACACTTCCTACACCATGAGGTGACTTCAATTATTAGGACAATGCTTGGTATTGATATATCACTTTTTGTATTTAATGCAATACTGAGGCTGTGGAAAAGGAAAAGGTTAGGGAAGGAAAAGGTTAACAGATTCTCAGAGCCTGTGAGCACTTTTCCATCTCCCAATGAAGTTTGGATTAGATATTTCCCAGCAAGACAAGTTACACTTATGAACCACCTATGAGGGATAGTTAGAACAAAAGTCAATGGGTCAGAAGAGTCTTCTGGGAGCCAGGACATACAAAGTCAATTTTTACAATGTCTATGGAGCTGAGGCATTTCTTCAGATAGCACTAACGTCTTGCACAATGTTTTGAGAGAGTTTGTAGTAATAAAATCACTGTTGGGCCACAAGCTGTGAGGCCTGTGAAGGGTAGAGCTGAAATCTACTCTGCAAAAAGCAGCTACTGCAAGTCTCCAGTGGGAACAAGCATGCTACAAACTCAAGAGGTAAGTACCCCTTAGTCAAGACATTACCTTAGGATGGAAGAAGAGGGTCCAGCTGGCTTCGGATCTGGTTGCAGTCTTGCAGATCCTGGGCTTCTGGGCCTCAGTTGTGGGGACAAGAGGGAGAACGTCTGGAGGACTCATGCACTGCAGTTTGAATGTCGCCGGCGGCTACGGGCTCTTTCCAATTCAGCTGCACTTCGCGGTTTCAGCTACCAGTCAATAGCACCACCGCGGTTCTTGGACACTTGATGGGCTTCCCTTGCTTCTGGGGTCAAGCACTCTGGTGAGGTGTGTGAGGATTGTGTTGTTTTGCTTTGGGAGGGGCCTCTGGATCTTCCTGGGGTTCGGGTGCGGCTTAAAGACGATGCACTCGATTCTGGGTTTCCTGACTCCTGGCACTCGGTTCCAGCAGCAGCAAGGAAGTACAAGGAAGTACAGCCAGCAGGGAGAGGTTTTCCAGCGAAGTTCGTCATGGGGTTAGTTGGACCCACCAACCCAAGGGAATAAGTCATCCGTTCCAGGCTTCTCTAGTCGATATGAAATTGGAGTTTCAGCACTGCAGCAGGGCTTCACCGGGCAGTTCAACGGTCCAGGAGGGTGCAGCCAGCTTCTCTTCCAGTTTCCTTGGTCGGATGTTTCGTCCAGTAGTCGAATCTGCCCTCTGTTCAATGAACCTCACCTTTTATGCAGGTTTCTCCCATTCATGCACAGCTTAGCTGTCACTCACACAGCAGGGTGGCTGTCCTGCATGGACATTAACAAGCGGGGTCCTGGGAGTCCCTCTGCCAGACATTAGTCCTGGTTACGAGAGACTTTCCCAGAGTCTTTAGCTCACTATCTTTCACAGAGAAGAAACATACCAAACATATCAGTCTTGGTCCTGCCCTGGGGCAGTCCAGCACCGAAATGCTAGGCAGTTCTCCTCTGAACAAGAGTACCAACAGAAACCCCAGACACGTGTTTCGGTCTGGTTGGACCTCATCAGTAGGGTGGATCTGTGCCTCTCTAAGAATAGTGAGCAAGGGGTCCACGTCTGGATTCCCCTAGTAACTTAGGGTGAGAACCAAAGTTACTTAAATATGCAAATTAACAAGGGGGGTCCTGGGAGTCGTTCTGCCAGACATTAGTCCTGGTTACGAGAGACTAACCCAGAGTCTTTAGCTCACTATCTTTCACAGAGAAGAAATATCCCAAACATATCAGTCTTTGTCCTGCCCCGGGGCAGTTCAGCACCGAAATGCTAGACAATTCTCCTCAAACAAGAGTACCAACAGAAACCCCAGACACGTGTTTCAGTCTGGTTGGACCTCATCATTAGGGTGGATCTGTGCCTCTCTAAGAATAGTGAGCAAGGGGTCCAGGTCTGGATTCCCCTAGTAACTTAGGGTGAGACCCAAAGTTACTTAAAGGGATGGTCTAGTAAAAATGTTTATTTAAAAAATAGATAGGCCACATAAAAAAAAATACTAGTATCCTCTGTTTTAAAACTTCCTATGTAAAATTTTGAGCTATTCAAGCTCAAAATTCGAAAAAGCAAGCACAGGGGCGCAGCCATTTTGTGAAATGGAGGCCCTCCTGTGCTGGCTTTTGCTTTTGCGGCACTAATGAAGGAAAAGCCAGCCAGCTGTAGTAAACAAAGTCTACCGCTGGGTGGCTTTCCCTTCATTAGTGCCGGGACTCGGAGGACGCGGACCGGAGACCAGAGCAGGAAAGCTGCAGCTGAATCTCGGTAAGTGCTATTTATTTTTTTTACAAAAAATAAGCACTAGCTGCGGTTTTTTTTCTAAGTTTTCCGGGCTGGAGGAGCCCGGAAAACTTAGAAATAAAACCGCAGCTTTAAAAACGTTGTATTTATGTTTGCGGTCGCTTTTGAAGCGACCGCAAACATAAATACAACGTTATTACAGCTGGCTGGCTTTTTTTTACTAGACCATCCCTTTAAGGCCGCCGGGAGGTCGGCTATAAACAATTTGAATAGTAGAGCAGCTAGGGGACAGCCTTGTTTCACACCCTTTGTAGTTTGTATTTCTTCTGTTAAGTCCCCTTGCATGTTTAAACGTACTCGAATGCTGGTATTTGCATAAAGTGCCATAAGTGGAGCTAAAAGTTGCTTTGAACAGTCCCAGTTTTTCAATTTGTTCCAGAGGAGTTGGCGGTTGATGCTGTCGAATGCTTGTTTTAAATCGACAAATGCCAGAAACAGTCTCTTCTTTTGTTTTAAAGCATTCAGTTTGGCCATGTTCAATATCACTAGATTTAATTCCACTCCAACGCCTTTGGTGAAGCCTGTTTGTCTGCTATCAGATATTAATGCATCTTCAGCCCAATGAGCAAAGTGCTGTTGTACCTACTGTTTGCTGTGGCGTGGAGGAAGGAGAAGGAGAAGGAAGACAACAAAGAGAGGTGCGTGTGCCGTGTGCCTGTGCCTTTAACCAATTGACTGACTGGCTGTGTCACCTGACCCAGTCCTCTTGGCACTTAAGGCCGCCTCTCTCACCCTTGCGGCGCTAAGCCCTGAGTGCAAAGGGCTGTTGTACCTACTGTTTGCTGTTTGGCGTGCGGCGACAGGCGAACAAGGACTCTATAAGTAATGGAGCCGGTAAATCTCACCGAAAGATTCACAATTCCGAGAACAAGAGCCCACTTAAAAAGGGCTGCATCCTCGGATGAGACACAGGAGCTGAATATCAAACGATCGAGGAAAAAACAACAAAGTCTTTATTTGTCATGTAACTCCGTAACTGATATAGCAGAGGCTACCGAACAAGATGCGTCCGGTAACGTGGTCATAACAACAGAAGGCTCAGATGGCGTGTTTAACAATACTTGTCAAGAGCTAGAGTCGCAGCCCCCGATCAATGGAGAGTCCAACGTTGTAGTCCTTAATTCAAACTCGGAAGCATCTCGCACTATTGTTAGTGGCAAGAGCTCCGAGGTTGTTATATCAGTGGAGACGAAGACCAACACTTCGGTCGAATGTGACAAAATATTAAATGACGATGAAACACCCGAACATATAGCTGCGACGGAGTCCCACTTACCGAGTGCAGAAGGTTGTGGCTGTTTGGGAGAGGCCATGGCGTTGGAGCCGACGCGGAGAGATCCCGATGCGTCGCTGTATGAGGAGAGGGCGGGCCCGACGCGCGGTGATGACGCGGCCGTCCGGAGGAGGTACGGCGAGACGGACAATTCACGCAGTTCGAGCTGCGTTGAGGTCGGCACCCTGACGCGGCTGGAAGCGGGCGGGTGTACTAGAACAGGCACTTTCTTAAAAGACGATCATGCCGCGGTTATCATGTCTGCAGAGTCGCCCGGGGAACACTTGTTGCAGATGAATGAAGTAAGTAATTATACAATGATGCTCGATTTACCTAATGCAAACTCTATAAGAAATACTAACGCTTTACTTACTCGCCTGGACCCACCTGTCACTCCTGATTACAACAAGGCCATTGTAGTCGGCCCACACAATGACGAAATAACGATAGAACTGCAGAAGGATGGTTGTGCACAGAAAGCGCCCAGTGAGAGTACCATGACTGGGTTAAATGATAATACCCCTGGTGAGAAAAGAAACTCATTAGAAGTGGTTTCCTCCGTGTTGCAAAACTTAATAAATTTAAATAAAACCAGGAACTGTGATAAACAACCATTTTTGACACCAAGAATCGCATCTATAATTGCTGTATCACCTACAAAGCTAAGTATGTATGATACAGCACTCAATCCTGGTATTGGGGGAACTGACAGACTGAAGAGCAATATGGCTCAAGAGGTAGTATCGCCTAAGAGGTGTAGACAGATGCAGGAGAGCCATGTGCCCATCTCTCAGAACAGGGCCTCCAAACAGGATCACGATGAACAGAGAAAACGGGTAATATCACGTGAGTCTAGTAGGTCAAACTCGCATCTCGATGCATCATCAGATGAGGAAGAAACTTCAGACTCTTCGATTGGGGAACGCCCTTTTCCTAAAATAAGAAGAGAGAGGAGGTGCTATAATATCAATTTAGCAAAACCATTCGAGAGAAATGAAAATATGAAACGAGTGTCATGTAGTCATGTCCCCCGAAATGATCTTTTAACGACTCTAACTGCGGCTATGGCAATTTCGCTTACACCATTTACAAAACTTTATGAATCATTAAATGACAATGTAAAGGATATGTCAACCCTGTTAGCATTGACGCACTCAAAACTGGTTCAATTAGAGGCAATGCAGGGCTCGGGAAGCCTTAAACAAAACGAGACGAACCAGCAGTTGCTGTCAGGTATACAAGACATGAATGTATCTAAACAAAATGACAGGATCGACAAGAAGCTATTTGCTGAGGTAGCAAGGGAAGCTTTGTCGTTATTTCGCAAAACTCACGTGGTCCATAATGGGGAGATGCTGGAAGCTGCCTACCAAGAGAAAGATGTAGGTTTGACCCCTAAAGCAGTAAGCCCTAGCGGCAAAGTAAATATTCTAAATCAGGCACTGAATGCCCCCCTCTACCCGCAATTGGAGTCTACACACAAAGCCTCTCTACACCGCAAGATGATCACGGAAATACCACAGATTATTACGAATGTCTTAATGAATGATGGGGACCGGACAGAAGTTGATCAGATAATGCTGGAGGAAGACTTGAGATCTATCACTAATAAAAAGAACAGGAACGTGGAGGGTGATATAAATCCCCTCGACCTCTCATTCAATTCTGCGTTTAAACATTCACAAAATGCGATGAATCCAGCATTGAGGGAAGTTCAAATTGCCTCCTGCTCTGTTTCGACACAAAATATAATAGATCTGGTAGTTGACCCACAAAGCGATCAGGATGTGATATTAAAGCAATCGGGCTTGTTCCCGATTTTTGGTAATTCGAAGACAGAAGCGAGTCGAGGTCTTGTAGGGGATAAAACGAAAAATACGTCATCTATACAAAAACAAAAGAACAAACCGGCTCCAAAAAGAAGGCAACAAAAAGGTGCACGAAAGTTCTTGCGAAACTTAAATATGTTCCACTTAGTGGATAAAGCAATTGCCTCACGATTAAAATTAACCGATGCAATTAAAGAAGGCAAGTCGGTGTATCCTGATCACGAGGCAATAAAGGCAAAGGATCAAGAGAGGGAGTATAATGTTGTAGAGGAAGCAACGACAAAAAAGAATGCGAGCTTACAAATCGATGAGGAGGAGATAACACAGGCCGATTTAATGGAACTATCGGTCTATGAGGAGTATGCCACAGATGAAGCGAGTTCGGGTTGTAGCCCGGAGGAACCTTTAGCCAACCCAAGAATAGTAGTCAGCACAGAGACACTCAACCTAGACAATGATTTAGTGAAAGTGAGGGTGGAAACAAACCCCCAAGATTTACCAGACAAGTCACTTAGCGATGCTAAGGAACGAAGGTGCGTGAAACTACTTCCCATCGTCGAGAGTAAACAAGACAAGGAATATCCAATGAGCCCTGAGTTTGTCACACTCCAAGAAAAAAGAGACAGGCAAATGAGGAGGAACAACGCAAAACCAACGAGCCCCAATGAGCTAAGGCTGACCACCGCAAACATGACTCCAATGAAAGAAAGAAAGGAAGCGTTTCTCGCACCGAAGCCTTCATCTAAACCGTTGAAACATCAGAAGGTGGACCCCCAGCTATCAGAACTATTCGGGCAAAATTCGAATATGAGACAGCAGAGGCCTAGTACGAGAACATCTGACCCTGTGGCCCTGATTAAATTAATGTTGGAATGTCTACATGGATATGAAAATCTAATCTTAAACCGCTCTAATGTTTTAAGACTTTTACACCATGTTCCACAACTACGGTCGCTGGACTCAAAAGACATAAAAATAATCGAATTTCCAGATGAATTACGAACAGATAGAGTGATTTTACATTTAAACTCAACCTTAATTGCAAATGTAATACTTGAAGCAAATGAGGAACTGCATGCATTAGGCTTCGATGCCTATATAATGACTGACTATGAGAGAAGAAGTCTTAAGGATGAAAATAAAGACCCCAAAGGGGATGTCGCTCAGTGTGACCATAACGGCCACAGTTCAGAGAGGGACATGAGAAAGCCTGTATATTCATCGACAAAACAAAACTCACAACTTGAAAAGAATTAAATGGATTATAAAAACAACCAATACGGATCCCAGTCGCAAGAGTTTAGAACTGGAACTCATGATTTATCCATGTTAATGGGAAAAATCGAAATTACAATAAATAACGAGAAACTAACCGAGACCACAAGTTTAGCACGTTCCAACATTCCACGGCGGTCTAGCTTAAATGAAGATTGGACCTGGATGGCGAATGCTCTGAACAGGAAAGCATCCAGCTAATGTTCAAAGAGCGAATCGCAACAAGATCTCACGTTTAGTTCTTGGAACACACGCGGATTTAGTCATCTGTTGATCAACAATTGGGCTACCAATTTACATTTGATTTGTCTTCAAGAGACCTGGATGTGTGATTCACCTATAGTGGCAGACTTTGAATGTGCTTTGAATCCCGCCATCAAGCCTGACAAAGGTCGGCCGATAGCCGGCCTTTTGACGATGATAAATCGTTCGTCTGGTTACCGGTTAGTAAGATCTGTTAACCTGACGCCGTACATCCAGGCCTCTGAGATAAGTAAGTCTGCGGCGGATGACAAGAAGAACGACGTGATACATATTATTAATCTGTACTGGAACCATCAGCGCACTGGATCCTATGAGTTTATCGACCAAGTCACGAAAATACTTGACAATGTATTAGAATCCGGCTGCGGATCTGGCATAATAGTCTGTGGGGACCTAAACATTGATTTCTTCAAACCGCAGACCGCTTTAAAAACTAAGCTAGCGAAAACATGGAATGATGAAATGGAAGTAAGAGGCCTCACAATGTTAAATGGATGTACACAAGGTGATATTCCTCCTAAACCAACGTGGAGGCGTGATGGCCAAAGCTCCACCATTGACTATATTTTCGTGTCCAATAAAATGCATAAGAAAATAAAGTCGATGACAATATGTCCTATGACCCACAGCGACCATGAAATGCTTGAATTTACATTTCAAGATTGGAGTGATAATCCGAGGGAAAAATGGCGATCAAAGGTCTCAGTAGCTCCAAACAGATTGCGGTTAAAATTAGTTGACAAAGAGGTCCTAGCGATCCATAAACAATTTACATCAACTGAGAAGGTCATTGATTATGTTCCAATTCTGTGGCAATTTAAAACAAAATATATTGGCATGAAAAATGGGTCATTTCAGAACAAGCATAGTTTCGACTTACTTATAAAACAGCGAAAACGTGAAATGAGAGCCGAAATTCGCAGAAATAATCAAGGCCCAGTTGATGAAATTGTGGCGAAAAATAAATCTGCAAGACAATCCTACAAAAACTGGATGAAAAGTCATCGAGCCATATTGATGCAAAATGACGCAGAATCAATGATGAAGACTCTCGTAAACAAAAATAGTAGAGATTTCTGGCGCATACTTAATGCCCTTGAAGCCCCGCAAGCTGCTTTGCAGATATGCCCAGTGCCTGAAAAAGAATGGGTAAATTACTTTACAGTCTTGTATCATAATGATTTGCCATCCCTTAAGTCAATGCCTAATACAACACCATGGGACCTGCAATTTGCAGATGAGGAAATTCACGAGATAATAATGAGAGCAAAAAACTCTCGGGCGCCTGGACCAGATGGTCTGTCAAACGTGATGATTAAACAGTTCCCTGACTTATGGACAGCGATATGCGCTGAGTTATTCAGACGAATTAACGAGCAAAAACAAATCCCTGCATCGTGGAAAACAGGAATTATAATACCCATCTTCAAGAAAGGCAACCGATTAGATCCTGCAAATTATCGCCCAGTAGCCTTACTTGATGTATTGGGAAAAACATTCGCATCGCTGCTCCAAAAAAAATTGATTACATGGGCAAAATCTGCAAACAGAGTTGACGTAAGACAGGCAGGCTTTGTAAAATCTGTTGGTTGCTCGTTGAACTTATTGATCCTAAATCTGTTGAAAATGGAGGCTCTGAGAACGAATTCGAGAGTGTTCTTAGCTTTTGTCGACTTTTCCATGGCTTTCGACAGGATAGACCGTGAGCTATTATGGCAGAAGCTTGTCTTGTGGGGATGTCCTGAGGGATTATTGGCGGCAATAAAAGAACTACACAATGATACGTCAATTTCTGTCCGGTTAGATCAATCGGGATCGCTTTCAACACAAATAAAAACATACAAGGGCGTGAAGCAGGGGTGTCCTCTGGCAGCAGCAATCTTTAGTCTTTTTATTTCTGACATTGGGGCTACTATTCAGTCTGTCAGAGCTTTTCCTCCGACACTCAACGCTTCAAAGATAAGTTGGTTACTATATGCCGATGATTTAGTTATTCTAGATCTAACGTCAATTGGACTTCAGCGTAAACTAGACGCCGTCCAAAAATATGTGGACCAGAACAACTTAAAGATTAACACCAAAAAGTCGGAAATACTTATTTTTGAGAATCTAAAATCTAAACGGTTACAAAAAGGCCCAAGGCAGGTGTGGATGCTGAACCATGAAAAATTGAAAATTTCAAAAAGCATTAAATATCTCGGAATGCTCCTAAATTCAAGCGCATGTGATGAACCGTGGGTGGCAGATTCAAAACGGAAATGTGCCCAATTAGCATGCCAAGGCCTGAGGCTACATAGGAAATTTGGGAACTTTTCTATACAGCCTTTACGGAACTTCTATGAACAAAAAGTGGTTCCGATTCTGTCCTATGGTGCAGAAAATGCATTTGGATGCTCGTCAACTCACTGGGCTTCGCTCGAACATACGTTTTGGACAAAGACCTTAAGTCTGCCTCCGGGCATTTCAACGGCATGTATAAGATACGAACTAGCCCTAATCTCATTACATGCAAGGATAAGTTGGAATCAACTTAGCTTGTATCGGAAATCAAGGCCAGAAGTGGCAATATTTCAATTTGAAATCTTATACAATGCCTCATCCAAAGGTTCAGCTCTGCTCGCGCAATGGGTAAAACGATGCGAAGACCTGCTAAATGACTATAATATCAATGTAGAAACTCTCCTTACAAATCCTACAGCTGCCAAGGTATCAATATGGCGCCTTGATTGGATAAATACATGCGATGAGCGCAATGAAGCCCATGCAATGAAACATTCTCCGGGGGAAGCAAGAAGCTATGGAATCCTTCAACCATATCTGAGTCGTTTTCCATCCACGAAAGCAAGAAGATCATTCATGCTATTCCGCCTCAATGTTATGAAAACAAAAGACAGAATTAGTCATTGGGCGAGAAATGCGGACTTATCTACAACGTGTCGGTTATGTGATAAGGAGCCAGAATCTATAAAGCACCTGGTGCTTTTCTGTACAACATTGAAGGACATACGTTCAATCCACTTAGGCGGCTGGTATAGTGCACACCAGTCGGTATGTGCTGAGGAATGGTGGAAGCATATGTGGAATGGCTCAGATATGAAATTAATTCTACCTTTGATCTCCTTCCTTGCCATCATTGAAGAAAGATTAAATGCAATGGAGTGGCAATGAAAGAGCGTAATGTTGAAGGAAGCAGTTGCCTAAATAACGGTGTAATGATTGGCTTTGTGTCACTTCAAGCAAACATTTTAAAGGTTTAATGTAAACCAATAAAAAATTTAAAAAAAAAAAAAAAAGAGCAAATTTCTTTTTGAGAAAAGTGGCAAAGATGTTCCCCATAGTGTCAAGCAGCGCAATAGGGCACTAGTTCTCTGGATCACCACAGGTTCCCTTTTTAAAAATTGGTACTACCACCGCGCTAGTCCAGGATACAGGGATCTTTTTTGTCAAGGCAATGTGCTCGAATAGTGTTTTAATAAATTTTGCCCAATTTTCTTTGTTTGCTTTGAGCATTAGGTTAGAGATGCCATCGGGTCCAGCTGCTCGTAAAGATGTCAATTTTTGAATTGCTGATTCGATATCTTCCACAGTTTCGCTGACGTTCCAGCTTTCTGCTACTCCAATGGGTTAGACAACTTCATACTGTCCTCGTCGCTGAATAGCGCTGTGAAATGGTTTACCCAACTGACCACATTTACCCCATTAGCTAGTGCGCTTGTCTTGTTTAATTTGCCAGTGTTTATAATTTGCCAGATGTTACGGCTGTCTTTTTGAATTAATAGACGAAGCATCAGTTCAGCTTGTTCTTGTGTTCGTATGTGATTGAATGACTTCAGCCAATTGCGATATCGCTGTCGTCTTCCCTTCAACAACAACTTTTCCCTGGGTCCACCTTCTTTCTTTATCTGCTTCAGATCTTTTTGCATCTGTTTCTTTGCCTCGTCTAAGGCTGGACTGAATTGATGCACATTTGAGGCACTTCCTGCTTTTGGTTTGTTTGTGTAGGTGTCCTTCTTTAGTAATGACATATATTCTACTTGATTCTTCCACTCTGTAGTTGTTAACTTGCCGATCTGCTCGCTGTTAATTCGTATTCGATTTTGGGCATTATTGGTGCCTAGTGGGAATATATATCTTTGTGGCTGCTTGTTGTAAGGGTTCTCCCACGATAGCACTAGCGGGTCGTGGTCACTTTTAGTTGTCTTCCTTATTGCAAGATTTGTAATATAGGGATGAAGATTTTCAGAGGCCCAAATATAATCAAGGGTTTTTGATGTATCCCCTCTATCCCACGTGTCTGCTGCGGGGATGTCCCCATTGATTACATCGTTCAGCATTACACAATGCCACAGCATCATTTTGTGCCACGGTCGTCAAGCTCTGAGGGACATTTTAGAATTTTGCTTGACTTTCGCCTTTTTAACTTATCAAACCATGTGTAGTTTCGATCTCCACACGCTATTATGAACGGGTCCGAAAAAGATGCGTGGCATTTACCTATTTCCAATGTAACAGCATCCAGAAATACGGTTTCAGCAATCATCGCTGGATTCCAATATAGGTTCATTAACAGTAGTTGTTGATTTAAGGATTTTCCATCCTCGGTTAAAACTACTGTTTGCAGTGTTAGGGCCTGAACGAACAGATTAGGGTTATGGATGTGTAGCAATTCCCATCCTGCAGAGTTCTTTACCATGGTTAATAGGCCAGAAAAGGGGCGTTCTAATATATTTTTTCCTGCTGCATTTAGAAATGTCGTATATCCATCACTTGATGGTGGCTCACGTAGCCACGTTTCTTGTAGACAGATGAAGGTACTTTTTAAATCTTGTATATCGCCCTCTTTAAATAGATGAGCAAATCCACGGGTGTTCCAGGATGTTAGAAATTGGGTCGATCCTCTTGTCCCTGCATGATCCTAAGCGTGGCTCTTGGCATCTTGTGTTCTTGTTGCATTGGATGATTGAGTTTTCATCTGTTTCCATAAGACATCCCTTTTGATGTTATTTGAGGCTCTATTCTGCTTATGCTCATTTGCTTCATCCATTGCTGGATGTTGAGCATCACATACTGTAAGATCAAACCCAAAAAAGAGGAGGTCTTCTTTTGCTTCCAAGAGTGGTCTAGCTAAATTCTTAGATTTCATATGTAGCACCACCCAATCTGATCTTATTTCTGATTTGTATTCGACAATAGCAATGTCGCCCGATCTTATATTACGTAGTGCCGGTACATAATGTAATAACCTCATAACATTGGCTCTGTTTAAGTTTAGGTCACTGTTGTCTTCCAGTATATTTTCCAATTCCAGTTTCCACCATCTGTTTTTTTCTTGTGGATGCGAAGTTTTTGTTTCACTCTGCTTTTTTTGCTTTTGCTTTTGTGCCTGCGCAGTAGTGCATTTAGGATTGCACTTTGGAGGCACCTTTAGCGATGTTTCTTGCAATTGGTTGTTAGATTTTACTCGGGCATCTGGAGTGACAGGATGGTCCTTATTACTGTTCACTGGTTGCACTTTTGGGTGCATCTGCACATAACGCCACATAATTTTTCTTGTGAAGTCATTGGTGGTCTCTTCTTCTGTCGATGTTTCATGGTCTTCGCTCACCCTTGTCGTATTTATAGGGTCGGCTTCATCATCAATTGTATAAGTCGATGGATCGCATAGGTCTATCGAGTTATTATCGTCCACCTCATCTGCGGACATAGTCTCTTCACGAGGACGTTTTGTTGCCAGTTGTTGAGTTTTCACTGTTTCCTTTGGTAACGTTAAGAGAGGATTAGGCTCTTTAACTGGATTCTCGATTTGCACAGCTGTTTTACTACTTTTCGTACTTTCTGGTCGAGGGGGAGTGGTCAAGTTTCGTATAAACTTTTTTGCTCCATTTGTACAGGGGCATTTGGGGGCCGGCCCCTTGCCTTTTGTTTGTGTTGTTTTTGCTGTTTTGCCTTTATGCGGCACTGTCTTGACAGCTGCTACTTTTATTGATTTCACGTCCCAAAAGAGGCAATTTGTTCCTCAGTTGTTTCAGCACTCTTTTGATTTGATTGTGGTGTGGTTATCACTTCAATAGGTGGACTAGCATCTTTCGTTTCTGCTGCCGTATTCTTACTCGACTCTTGCCTAAGAGGCGTGTTAGAATTCTCCACTACTACAACTGCACTTTCTTTGGTTTTTAAGATCTTCGCTTTGGCGCATTCCTTTTTGGTTATAGTTGTTAGATTACCAGACTCCGGGTCTCTAGGCACCTCTTTTAGCGCCATTACTACTTTTGAGGGCGCATCCCTTGTGGATTGTGTCATTGTGTTGCTTGGATGAGTGAGAAGACCTGAGTTATTGCAATGTTGCTGACAACTACACCTGGTTCTCTCATAGCAGCTTAAAGGCTGTGCTGCCACATTGTGTCTGATCCACTTTGTACATTCGACAATGGCTTCCGTTAGATCAGATTTTTCGTGTGCCTCTCGCTTAGTTATTTCATTGAGCCTTGAGTGCCATTGTCTTGAAGTTGCTGCTTCCACGTCCAGTCGGGAAATTAGATGTTCATTCAATTTCTCCATTGCCGGGACTTTATTGTTTAAAGTTCCTAGAACAGAGTTCTGGTCTCGCAATGCATCGTTTAATGATTCATACAATTTCATAAACGGCATCATCCAGATAGATGTAGCAGCTAGAACATTGTTGTGGATCTGAATATTCCCTCTGGAAGTCATTGTGTCTTCAAGGTGGTGAATTACTGAATGCTGAGCCTCATGTGGACATTGCGTTTGCGATTTTCCTCCTGGCCTTAGTTCTTTGTCCCGCTGATCCAAGGTCGTTGCCAGGTTACTGCCACTTATTTCTTGATCATCATCCGAGATGTCAAGATTAATAGGGGGCACTGTTATCGACGGATTTTTTAATAGAGCTGCTTTACTGTTTCCGTGTGTAAATTCTTTTGTCAAAGTGCTCACATTTCGTCTGTTCGTGAGCTTCTGATCTTTTTTCTTAGTAAAACTTTCATTTAGACGCTCTCTCATTTGTATAAAGTCTGCCTTTAACCTTTCGGTAAGGCGTGCTTCACATGCTGCCACATCAAAATTTGTTGTGGCGTTTGCCACCACCATCGATTTGGTCCTTTGTATTGGAGTGTTTACGAGTTCAGCCTGTTCAGTTTTATTCTTTTCTTTTTCTAATGAAGTCTCACTATGTCCAGTGAATGAACATGCTTCAACCACATGCTCCTTACTCTTAGAGTGTGATGGTTTAGGTGCCTGATTTCCCTTTTCTCCCCCTTCTGTCCAGCTCTCCTCACCTGAACTGCCGGAATTACTGCTGGGATCCTGTAGCCGCCGTCGAGTAAGATAGTCCTTCTCCTTTTTTCGAAGTGCCTGCTTGTCACGGAGGGAGGCCACCTTGACTGCTGCTGGGAACAGCTGGCCGGGGACCTCCCTTCCGGGACTAAGCCGAAAATAGGGGAAAAAACCCCTGATGGGGAAAAAACCCTGGGACTCCTCAGGTTGTCAGCAAGGTAGTATTGTACGTGGCCGTGCAGGTGAGCAGGAGAAAGTAATAAGCAGGATCCGTGTTGGTTGCAGGAACAGCAAAGCAGCAGGAGGGTCCTACTGAGTGGAAGAATCCCCGAAACCCCTGCCAGCCAAGCAACTAGCGGGGCGAGGACCAGGAATGGGAGGAGGTCAGGAAAAAAAACACCGGCAAGGCACCGGCAAGGCAGTCCAGAGAGAAAGCAGAGGAACGAAGGAAAAAAGGGGCGGAGCCTATCCGCGAGGACGGAACCGCAGAGAACTGAAACAAAAGTCGCCGAGGCACGGTGACTACAGGGAAAACTGGAGGAGAGAGAGAAAAGAGAAAAAACGTACGCCGTGAAGGGGCGCGAGAGCAGAGCAGAGCAGAGCAGAGTAGACGGAAGCTGAAACGGGGTAGGAGCGAAGAACCAGGAAGCAACGAGGGCTTCCACTGGACAGTTGCAACGCAGGGACCGCTGGGCCGGGAAGGTAATTATACTCCCAGCGGCCCCGCGTCGTGAGGAGGAAGCGTGATGGACACAAAGGAGAGACTAGTGCCCTGCATACCTGTGTCCTAAGTTCCAACGCGGGAGAAGCCGCCAAGCGGAACGCCTGCGGGTGACAGTATGCCCCCTCCCAGACCGTATCACCCCCGGCTTCCCTGGGTGCAGGCGGTGAAATCTAGCAAGCAAACGAGGCGCATGCACCTGAGAAGCCGGTTCCCAAGAGTCCTCCGACTCCGGATAACCCTTCCAGGACAAAAGGTATTCCAACCTGCCTCGATAGAACCTAGAGTCCCTAATGTTGGAGACTTCATATTCTGCTTGAGTGGGGGTCTGTGATGGAGCAAGTCTGGGCACTGGTCTGTGATGGGAATCGAAACAGAAGTCTTTAAGGAGAGAGGAATGAAAGACTGGGTGAATGCGACTTAGAGAAGGCGGCAGCCGAAGACGGTAAGCCACAGGATTGATTTTGAGAAGAATGGGAAAAGGACCCAGATAACGAGGGGACAGTTTAGAGGGTCTTGTCCATTTGGGTAGAAACCGGGTGGACAGCCACACCTTGTCGCCTGGCTTCCAGTCCGGACATTCTTTGCGATGTTTATCCACTCCCATCTTAGATCGTCTCCTGCTGTTCTCCAAACTCTGTAATGCTGTGTCATGGGCATCCTTGATCTGATCTAACACCTCTTCGGCCGTCGGGGAATTGGTGAAACTGGGAATTTCAGGGAGAAAGGACTTAGGGTGAACCCCATAGGTACAAAAGAAAGGTGAAAGACCTATGGCAGAGTGTTTGGCATTGTTATACGAGAATTCTGCAGTAGGGAGTAGGGAAACCCAATTCTCCTGGTGTTGAGTGACGTAACATCTCAGATATAGTTCGAGAGTGGCATTAAGTCGTTCCGTCATCCCGTTGGACTGGGGATGAAAACCCGAAGAGAGTGCTCTCTCAATTCCTAAACGGGTACACAGGGCTGTCCAGAATCTCGAAGTGTATTGGCTTCCCCGGTCCGAGATGATCTTGTCGGGTAGACCGTGTAGCCTGAAAATGTCTCGTGCAAACACTTCAGCCATTTTGGTGGCTGTGGGAACCCCAGAAAGAGGGGAGAAGTGTGCCATCTTGGAGAAAGCATCTACCGTGACCATGATGCAGGTACATGATCCAGATTCCGGGAGGTCTACAATGAAATCCGTAGAAACCAACCCCCAAGGGCGAGTAGGCATTTCAACTTGGGTAAGTAATCCCAACGGTTTCCCCGTCGGATATTTTGATCGGGCACAAATAGGACAGGTCTTCACAAAGTCTAGGGTGTCTCTCCTCACGGTGGGCCAGGAAAAGGTTCTCGAGATGAGCTCCAGAGTGTTGATTCCCCCGCGATGACCCGCAAGGCGGGATGTGTGACACCAATCCAGAATCTTCTTCCGCAGCGGGCCTTCCGGAATGTATAGACGTTTCTTGAAGAACAGCCAGCCGTCTTTCTCTTGATAAGGAGAAGTGGGGTGCAACGCAATTCGAGGAAGCTCTTGACTCACGGCGGTCTTAACCCCTTGTAGGAAAGTACTGACCTGGGCCAATATCCGATTGTGATGAAACATGGGTTCAGTGTCTAGTGAAGCCCTTTCCTTGCTGGAGTCCTTGCGAGATAGAGCGTCTGCCAGACGGTTAAGCGAACCGGGAATGTAAGAGATCTGAAAATCATATTGTGAGAAAAGATAGGCCCAACGAGCTTGCCTGGAATTTGAGCACTCCATTTCTTGGAGGGCTTTCAGGTTTTTGTGGTCAGTCCTGATGAGGAATGGATGCCTGGCCCCCATGAGTAAATGGCGCCATTCGTCACAAGCCAATTTCATAGCCAACAACTCCTTTTCTAGGACCGAATAATTCAATTGGCTAGGTGAGAGAGTCTTGGATAAGTAGGCTACTGGATGCTCCACACCGTTGACAGTCTGAAGTAGAACCGCTCCAATCGCGATTGCAGAAGCGTCAGTCTCCAGGATGAAGGGCAAAGTCTGATCTGGGTGGTGGAGGATCGGAGCCGAGCAGAAAAGATGTTTGAGTAGTCTGAAACTGTTTTCGGTATCGGGCGACCAGTAGAACGGAGAGGCCTCTTTCTTGAGTAGGCGAGTGATGGGATATACTACTTCAGAGAAGTTGGGGATGAATCTTCTGTAATAATTGGAAAGTCCCAGAAACCTTTGCACCTCCCGGACAGATGTGGGTGCGGGCCATTCGAGGATGGCCTGAACCTTCCTCTGATCCATATCTATACCCTCTTCGGACAGCTGATAGCCCAGATACTGCACGGAAGGGACCGCGAATTTACACTTCTCAGCCTTCACTAACAGCTCGTTCTTTTGTAGACGTTCCAGGACTTGAGTGACATGCCCGATATGTTCTTGTAGGTTGGAGGAGTAGATAAGGATATCATCCAAATAGATGATGACGGAAGTAGAGAGCATGTCAGAAAACATTCTGTCCATGAATCTTTGGAACACAGCCGGGGCGTTAACTAGCCCGAATGGCATCACCTTATACTCATATAGACCGAATGGAGTGCGGAATGCCGTCTTCCATTCGTCACCCTGGGAGATTCTGAGCAGATGATAAGCGTTTCTGAGGTCAAGTTTTGTAAATATTCTGGCCCCTTGTACCGCCTCGATGATGTCGGAGATAAGTGGCATAGGATAACGATCACGGATCGTCACCTTGTTGAGACCTCTGTAATCGATACAGGGTCTCAGATCAGTAGAGTCTCTTTTTTTTTATGAAAAACAGAGGAGCCCCTGCTGGGGATTTTGAAGGCTGAATCAACCCGTTCTTCATATTAGTGTCCAGATAGTGTCGTAACACAAGTTTCTCGGCCAGAGTAAGGGAGAACATTCTGCCAAAGGGAACTAGGGCATTGGGTACCAGATCTATAGTACAGTCTTCGGGCCGGTGAGGTGGCAGTATGGAGTGAAGGTTCTCCCGGAACACCTCAGAGTATTCTGAACAATAGTTGGGCAATGCAAACACTCTCACACAGTCCGAGGTATAGGCCGTAACGGATTCAGGGCCCTTCTGGCTCTTCGGAGAAAGACAATGTTCGGTGCAGTATGAAGAACCAAAGCTCAGCTGGTTCTTAGTCCAATCGATCTGGGGATTGTGTTTGCGAAGCCATGTGATTCCCAGTATGATCGGGAAATGTGCAGCCCGGATAATGTCGAATCTTACCACTTCTGAATGATGAAAAACTGTTAAGGACAGATCTTCAGTGGTATGGGTGATGAGTCCGGATGATAAGGGAGAGCCGTCGACTCCTTCTATCTTCTGTCCTTCCTTCCGGGGTATCCTGCGTAGACCGACCTGGTCTGCCCACAGGGTATCAACAAAGTTGCCGGCTGCTCCGCAGTCCAGTAACGCGAGAGTCTCCACCTTCTCGCCTTTTACCGTAAGAGTGGCAGTAACTACCATGAGTCTGGTATCTTCCTTGGGTTCAGAAGAAGAAACTGTAAGCGAAACATAGGGACGAGTAGAGAGAACTGGAAACCCCCGGACACTAGTCCCTATTGATGCCGAGGGTGCTCGTTTCCCTGCCTCTTGCTAGGCAATTCAGAACAATCCTTAAGAAGGTGTTGGTCTGACCCACAATAGGCACAAAGTCCCTTTTCCCTTCTTCGCCGTCTTTCGGCAGCAGTCAAAGGTGCTCTTGTGGCACCTATCTGCATGGGTTCTTCTGACGCGGCAGTGGAAGAGCGACGAGGGGGAGAGCATGCCCGAACATCCAGGGGGAATCCTGAGCCACGTTGTCTGCGTCTTTCTGTCTTCCTTTCTTGTAGACGATACTCGATATGCAGTGCAGCCGTTAGTAGGTCCGAAAAAGTAGGCGAGCGAGTAGACCTGGCTAACTCGTCCTTAATTTCCTCTTTGAGACCCCTCCTGAAAATGGCATACTGTGCAGGTTCTGGCCAGCCAGCGCCAGAAGCTACTGTCTTAAAGGCCGAAATGTATGACAGGACATCCAAGGAACCCTGCTTGACGTCCAACAATTCTTCAGAAGCAGTGAATGATAATTCTGGGCGTTCGAATGTCTGTCTCAGAGAATTCTGAAATGCTGAGTAGTCTTGAAGTATGGCATTGTTGCTTATGACTAGGGGAGTAGCCCAAGTCAAAGCATTGCCGGTCATATTCGAGATTAGGAAGCCGACTTTAGCTTGATCCGTAGAGAAAGTGCGGGGTCGGAAAGTAAAGTAGACAGTACATGCCTCTAGGAATTCCTTCACCTTCTTGGGGGCACCGTCAAACTTTCCCGAGGATAGTATCGTAGGTGGTAGTTCTGGAGGAGGGGGTTCCCTGGCGGAAACCATTTGTCTAAGGAGGGCGTTCTCCGCCTTGACTCCCTGGAGTTCTTGAGACATAGCTTGGATCGCCTTCCAAAGCTCTTGCACTTGTCCCTCAGCGGACATCGTGTCTTTACTAGGCGTTGCAATCTGTGATGGTTTAGGTGCCTGATTTCCCTTTTCTCCCCCTTCTGTCCAGCTCTCCTCACCTGAACTGCCGGAATTACTGCTGGGATCCTGTAGCCGCCGTCGAGTAAGATAGTCCTTCTCCTTTTTTCGAAGTGCCTGCTTGTCACGGAGGGAGGCCACCTTGACTGCTGCTGGGAACAGCTGGCCGGGGACCTCCCTTCCGGGACTAAGCCGAAAATAGGGGAAAAAACCCCTGATGGGGAAAAAACCCTGGGACTCCTCAGGTTGTCAGCAAGGTAGTATTGTACGTGGCCGTGCAGGTGAGCAGGAGAAAGTAATAAGCAGGATCCGTGTTGGTTGCAGGAACAGCAAAGCAGCAGGAGGGTCCTACTGAGTGGAAGAATCCCCGAAACCCCTGCCAGCCAAGCAACTAGCGGGGCGAGGACCAGGAATGGGAGGAGGTCAGGAAAAAAAACACCGGCAAGGCACCGGCAAGGCAGTCCAGAGAGAAAGCAGAGGAACGAAGGAAAAAAGGGGCGGAGCCTATCCGCGAGGACGGAACCGCAGAGAACTGAAACAAAAGTCGCCGAGGCACGGTGACTACAGGGAAAACTGGAGGAGAGAGAGAAAAGAGAAAAAACGTACGCCGTGAAGGGGCGCGAGAGCAGAGCAGAGCAGAGCAGAGTAGACGGAAGCTGAAACGGGGTAGGAGCGAAGAACCAGGAAGCAACGAGGGCTTCCACTGGACAGTTGCAACGCAGGGACCGCTGGGCCGGGAAGGTAATTATACTCCCAGCGGCCCCGCGTCGTGAGGAGGAAGCGTGATGGACACAAAGGAGAGACTAGTGCCCTGCATACCTGTGTCCTAAGTTCCAACGCGGGAGAAGCCGCCAAGCGGAACGCCTGCGGGTGACATAGAGCCATCGTTCTCATCCTGATTGATTTGTACATCCTGATGTAAATGGGTTTTTTTGATCACCACTTGCGTGGTGGGGGCAGCTTCTGCTGCGTTCCATCTTTCTTATGTTTTGCAGTTTCTCGCAGGTTCATCTGCTATGCAGGGCTGGCTCTGCTGTTGGACGAGACTTTCACTAGGAAGTAATAGCGGGAGCACTTCCTCAGCAGGTGACCTTATCGCTAGAATGTCTGCGTCTGTTATATCAAAAGAGAAAGTTGTCTCTGAGGCATCGTGGTATACTGTAGCTGGTGGAGGAGTATTTCTTTCCGAATTTGTTAATTGCTTATCCAGCACTGATACACTCCCAGCTTGAGTTTTACCTTGCCTCGACAAGTCAACATCTTGTTTAGATAGGGACAGTCAGAATCAATGATTCTGTATATAGCTGAACAGGAGCTAGTGTTGTAGCTAATACTGCCTCTATTCCATCCGTGCTCTTCATGTGATTTTCCTTTTCCTTTTCACTTTCAATGACCCGACTTGGCCTCAACATCTGTTCTTCTGATGTACTTCTAGCGCTTTGGGTCAATGTGTTAGTGACGGTGTGAATACATGTTTGCTCAGCGGGGGGCTGTTGTGCTACAGCTACAGCTGCTGTAGGAGTACACACAAGAATGCTCCCTGCTTTAGGCAAACAGTCAATCGTTGTTCCCGTCTCTCGGAGCTTAGTTCTACACGGGGAGGAGCCGGTCAATACACATGCATCGCTTACCTTTATTTGGTAAGATGTTTTGGTTTGCAGCCGCCGCAGCTGTAGAAGACGGTTTCGCGTGTGGAGGCCGACTCCCGTTGGTGACACTTCAGGGTCATTGGGAACATTTGAAGTTGGATCCATTGCGTCCTCAGTGGCGGATAGAGGCGGACTGGGCTGACTGGAACTCAGCACCAAACTCTGTTGGACTGTACACTATTACTATCAGTACTTCCAAGGATCAGTTCACCTCCAGCGCCTAACAGCCGCACAACAGCCGATTGGCTTTTCTCCACCGGGCTTAACGCCCGTGGCTTCACGCCCCTCGGGCGGATGGCTCGGCGTTAAGTAGCTGTTGCAGATCACGTGAAGCGTCACGTGTGCCGAGTAAGCCCCGCCTCCTCCAGGAAGCAACACAGGCACCACGGCACCAGCAAGAGCCCCGTCATGGCTCGCAATGCTGGGATAAGACAGGTAAGAACGTTCGTTTTCCAAGCAAAATACTATTCAGTTAATGTTGCAGCGATAATAATGGTACACACTTGTCTGTACAAGGAAATAAATAATCATTACCTAATGTGTACTTAACACATATATGTTTATTTTTTACAGACCATAGAAATATTGAAAATGTGACTCCAAAAGACACAATGGAAAAGACTCTTGAACGCATTGAACAGAAAGTAGACATTCTTAAGGAAAATGTCAATAGTTTGAAACAGTTAGTAGAGGACCACATCAAAGAAAAAATTAAGTACCATTGTCCCACCTGTACCTGTGCCCCCTCTCCATGACACTGTGAACAACAAGATAAACATTTTGATGAGATTTCCATCCCTTCATCCCCTCCCATTCATCCTCTCCAAACCCCTCGGCCTTCCCATCCATCTTCTCCTAATTCCCCTATTTTCTACCAGTTTCTGCTTCCCCCTCTCTTTCATAATTTGTTTATATGTATATAAATAAAGAAAATGTATGTTTCTTGTAATTAAATTCTTTGTGTCTTATTTTTGTTTTTTAAAAAGCAGTTAAAATGTCTGCGGCCTGTCCGTAATTAACAAAATGTGGATATCCTAAGGACACTACACCTATCCTATAAGGACACGTACCATTCGCAACCAAGATGGAACTGTTCTTAGAACACACCAGCGGTCCGGGATGTCCGTAAATCAACAAAATGGAAGTATCCTAAAGACACTATACCTCTCCGCACCATTCGTAACCAAGATGAAACTGTTCTTAGAACACACCAGATGTCTGGGTTGTCCGTAAATGAACAAAATGCAGGTGTTCTAAGGACACTATACCTGTCCGTACCGTTCGCAACGAAGGTGGAATTGTCCGTCGAACAAGCGCGGTGTCCGGGATGCCCGTAGTCAAACAAAATGGAGGTGCCCTAAGGACACTATACCTGACCGTACAGTCTGCAGAACATCTAAGCACATGCGCACCATACTGAAAAGTCCTGCGAACATTGCGCCTGTCCGTAACTGTCCGTCTCACTTGTGTCGCACTTTTAATTAGTTTCAGGACCCAAACACTGTCTGTAGAACACCTACACGCATGCACACAACCGCTCCTGCGCATTTGCTGTCCTGCGGACACCCGTTCCCTTCACGGACGTGTTCCCAACGTCATCATGTGACCGCACCCGCGCTGAGTGTGTGTCCTAATTTGCGGACTCTGTCCGGATGCCCAACATTTTAAAATAACTTATTCAGACAATCCAAATTATTTTACAGTAAAAAAAATCACCATTTCACATGTCCCAGACAATGGCCCTGGCTTTCCCCATATTTTTTGTAACTTTTTGAACGCTTTTGAGTGTTCGATATGTTCTCGAGGCACGCCCCTCCACCCCTATAAAAAGCAACACCCCAGAGCTGATATTCATTGTACTTCTGGCTATTGCAGATTGACTTTTGCTGCCTTTAGTGCTCTAGCTGAGATTACCTCTTCAACCTAATGACATCAATGGCTGCTGTTGCTACATCAGCCTCAACACCACCCCCAACCCCTCCAGCAACACCACCTCCCCAAAGGACTGCAGAGGGGAACACGCGTGAGGATGTAGAGAACGACAATGAAGAGGATGAAGAGAATGAGATGGAGGAACGCCCTACTACCAGCACTCGCCGGGAGTCGTGGGTGTGGCAGTTGTTTACTGTTTATGGTAACGTACCAAAAGCACGTGCGGACAAGGTCATCTGTAACCAGTGCAAACTAGTGTTGAGTCGTGGGAGACATGGTGCATACAGCTTTGGTACGACATCCATGAAGCGACACCTAACTTCGTTCCACGGTGCCGACATTCGCAAGGTTGTACCTTCTGATGAACGTAATAGGTTGAGTTCCTCCACAGCATCCTCCGTTTCCGCTCCTCTCACCACAAGAGACACTCCTGTGGGAGAGCGCATCCCTCCAGCTGCTTCACAGGCCATTCACGATGCTGTTGACCCTTGTAGTGATACACGAAATTGCAACCTTGCCAATCAGGGCTTTAGATGACAGCATTAGCCGCTGAAAGCCAATAGTGTATTCAAGGTATGTGCTAAAAATGCTGACAGTAGTCTGTTGTAGCACTTCCATTATGCAGTAGTGAGCTACAAGGGATATGCAGGCCTAGTATGAAATAGGTCACATTAAGCATTGTTGATAGACAGGCAGGGAGGGCCCCCAGCTATGTAGCTAATAGGTTTTTGGAGTGTTTGGAACATCATGGCACCTATATAGCGCTTAGATAGCCAGTCTTAAGCGCTATAAACACTAAGCTATGAGTGCATGCCTTTTAGAGCTTGCAGATGGGGTTAATACATCCCTGCTTCCCTTAGAATATTCAGCCTCACTAACGGTAGCCCTGGCTCCAAGCTAATCTTCCTTTTCTCTGGGAAGGTACTGATAAGACATTCCTCAGCCAGCGCAGATGGGAACAAGGGAGGGGGTAGGAGCGAGCAGGGAGCATCTCAGAGAGAGCTGGGTTTTTTCCATGAACCAGCCTCACAGGGAAAGTTCTGGAACTATGCGTCATGGTGACTGACAGCAAGAGATTATAAAATATCCATGCACACATGGGATCAGGGGGAGATCGTCCTGTGGACTTGATTCGTGTACAGTCAGGTGCCCGGCATTGGCTCTCACGGTGTCCTCCAGCCTTGTTTTTCTATGAGCGGGGCTTGTTTTACAGCTAGCTTATGAAAAACCCAGGTCTCCCAGGGCTGATTAAGGGACGTAAGACTGTGTTTCTCTATGTTTCTCTATATTTCTCTATGTTTCTCTATGTTTATCTAAGTTCCATGTTTCACTATATTTTGCATTGCTCTTTGTTTTATGCTTTGTAATATTCTCTAACTTGAATCCCAAATGTATATGAAATTCACTGCTTAGAATAAATATGCTAAAACTTTGAGGGTGTCATTTGTCACTAGCATGAGATCACTGCTCAGCACAATAGAACCTGTATTTTGGGCTGAATTGGGTATTTTTGCTCTCAAAGGGCTGGCCCCGAGGAAGATTTTGCCCAATATCAAGACATTTGGTGGCAGCTTTGTGGGATTTGTGAAGAGCAGTGCCATGCTGACATGACAAATGGTGTGAGAGAACACAGTGTAGAGTGGGGAGCAGGCTGTCGCATTTCCTTGATGGTCTCACTGCAGCTCTGAGACTTCAAAAGGCAGCAATGTTGTGTCGGTTTGCCGTGGCCGATAGCTTGTGTGGTTAAGACTCCCTTCAGTAAATCAGTCGTGACTGACTTATTGCATGGGATTGGTGCCAGGGAGTACAAGGCAATAAACGAGCGGGAAATGGCTTTGTTTAAAGCACCCCGATGAATGGTTAAGAAAGATGTATGCTCAATTAGAAAAAGAATTTTATCATGTGGTTTCCCAAGTTTAAAGTTGTAATTTGGAATGCATAATGAGACGGAGTTCTCATCTCTATTCTGTCATGAGGGCAGGAAAAAAAATAATTGCAGGGATTTGACATGCAAATTGTGAATAGTGATTTAACCATTGACTCAGCCCCAGTGTGCTAGCGAGTGGGGGCTGTAATGTTCGGAGGCGAAGGTTCGTTTTTTTTGATATATGCTTTTGAAGGGTTGGCATTCCTGAATAATGAGGAAGGGGAATGAGCCATGCTTAGGAGAATGAGTAACATCTGTGCTGAGAGCCTAAAGAGTTTTTTCTTTCTTTTGGCAACTGTAAAATTCCATGTGCTAATGGTGGCAAATTCTGTTTAAAGGAAACACACTAAAATGGTTATATTGCATTTTAGGCTGTGCCATGCTTATATTGGGTGAGAGACTCACTTAAAAGGAAAGTGAGTGAATGTTATTTGGATTTTCGATTTTTGTGTACTGATTTGAAATTGCAGAACCAGTTTGCAATGGTTGGGGGGAAAAACAATTTATATTTTTCTAAATTGCCCCTGGAGTATTTTTTGATCCCATGCTATGCCATGGATTTGTGCTGTTGCCTTATAAGTGATGTATGCTTTGGAAATAGTGACCTGTTGACTGTGATACATGGGGAAAAATGTTGTTGACACATTAAACAGCCCACAAGCAATAGAGTGTGGGTTGTTGTTGCAGAAAAAAAAACGTGCAGGGAGCTGCACTAAACATTGGCATTTTTATTTTTAAATGCACTGAACTGAGTGGTTATAGTTTGGCAATGGTACAACAGAATGAAACATCTGTGTGTGATAAGATAGCACAAAGATTTAATGGGTTGTGAGTTCTCTTGAAAGATCGCACATTACAAGAAAAAAAAAAGACGCTTTGACATTTTGCAAAATTACATGGAGTAGGAAAATGACAAGAAAAGTGCCGCTTTTGAAAAACAAGAGTCTTGCTGTGTGTGCAGAGCTTGTGCCTTGAAGCTGTCTTGGGCGAGGTGCGTGAAGGCAAACAAAAGCAGAAACAGTACAAGAAAGAGTTAATCTGGATGAACTGTCTGAAACGAGTGAAGCCGCCACAGTATAAGAGTTATAGGCAAAAGAGATAAGCTGCGTGCTCATGGCGCTGCCAGGTGCACACGAAAGATAAACATGCCTGCATTCCTGAGGAAGGGGGAGCAAAAAGAGAGAGCTGTTCAAAAAGTAAAGAATTTGCCCAGTAAACTGTGGTAGGGAACAAAGGCTTCATGCAGGATGGCAGACGGGCACATCACATCTGAACATTTACCTATGCATCTGTGAATGGGCCAAGAAAAGACAGCTGCCCATTCCAACAGACATTACTGTGCAAACCGCATTCCCATGTGATGTGATGTGAAGTGAAGTGAAACGCTATTGCTGTGCAAGCTGCATTCCAATGCTCCATGTGATGTGAACTGAAGTAAAGCGCTGTGCACTGGAGAAGAAACCTCTAGGCGCTTTGAGAAGAGAAAATACACATCTGGCAAACTGCAAGCTACATTGCCAGGGGATGGAGTAACTGACAAAGACATTATGGCATTCCAGATGGAAGCAAAACTGACAAAAAGTGCTTAGCCGTTTTGCAAGAGACAACATGCAGAGCGGGGCTTTGAAGTACAACATGAACACTGCACATTAGCCATGATCCAGAAGCCACACGGCTTAGTGCAAGAATGAATGATTTGTTGAAGCAACAAAAGAAACTGGCTTAGACTATCGCACTCAAAGGGGTGGTTCAAAAACAGCAAACGCCCTTTGAAAAAATGACAAGTGAAAAAACCAGAGGCTTGAAAAGACACTGCTAAGAAAAGAAAGATAAATAAACAAAGCTGCTTGTACAACTGTAAGCGGTATTGGACTGAAAGACTTTACCTTTGAAAAATGGAGTGATGCCAGCAGGGCAAACTGAATCAAGATCATGAGACACTGGAAGCAAGTTGGCGCCTGGCATTGGTGATCGCTTTGGTGAAAAAGAAAAGCATTGTGCGACCTGGGTACTTACTATATGGCTTTGTAAAAGCACAGATCAGTCTGAGGTACCATTGACCAGCTATGATTGCATTGCACAAATGAGTTTGTGATTAGGCAGTTACACCCCGTATGGTTGAGTGTAAATAAGCCCCCAGAAACATGCAGAAAGGTGATAAATAATTGCAGTAGCAATGACAAAGTGTGTAGTTACCTGATGAGACTTTTTGAAGATGGGGGTGGTATTATGGGAAGGGGTGGATAACGCTGATATTGAAGTTTTGATGACATCCTAACATTTCTGTTTGTATTTTGCCTAGACAAAGCACGACAAGACATTTTACAATATCAGAAACTTAATATGCAGTTTGTGGGTGACACTGATCAAAGAAGGGTCAGACGCATTCTCAGAGAAAGCGAGCCACTGCGACATGCTATTTCAACTTTAACTTGCCCTGCACCGCACTCAATGCTGTAACCTGCGAATAGTGTCCAACAGAGTAATAACTTTTGCTGAACTGGCACGATGCAGACTTGGCTAATTATCAAGTATTTGATGCTACACATTTAAATGACATGTTTTGCCCTTTCTTGTTTAAAGGACTATGGACAATGAATTGTGGACTGTAACATCAGGCACCACATACAGCTGTGTGACACAGCAATTGAATGCTAACACATTGAAAAATGGTTTTTAAATGCACTGTTGAGATGAATCTGAAAAAACCAAATGGTTTTACTCTTCCAACTGAATGGCTTTAACCAGAGATGTTTTGTTTTTGAAAAAAAAAAAATATTCTACATTGCACGTAGGCAGGAGAATGATTTATGAACTGTTGGGGCAGCAGAACTATGCAAGCAGGAGCGTAATTTATTTTGAGATAAGATGGGTGCGCACATCAAAGTCACCTGTGCGTAGGTTAAGATTCTTAATTGAAGTAATGCTGCCAAGTGTATGAGCTATAATTTGAAATGGTAATCTTTGAAACACTGGATACTTTTACAGCCAGCTTAAGGCAGGTAAATGAAACCATGACTGACTTGATGTTTGATTTTATGACACAGAGTGTGACACGGTTTTTTGTTAAACCAACCAGTTTCATGTTTTTGTGGGGACAGCTGTCTCCAGCACACTAATGCAAAGAGTCACCTTTTGATTGTAAACATTTGGAATAATTCTTTGGAAAAGCGCTACAAATGAGTATCCACATGGAATTGCTAGTGTACTGGCCTGGCACATTGTCAGGCATCTTTTGTCACTGAATGGATACCATTTGTTTAATTTGTCTAATGTGATGTTTTTCTGACCAAGAACTGCAGCGAGTGTTCTCGCCAAGATTTTATGAACTATAACTTGACTAAATGAATTTTTTCCATGGTGTGATGAAACAGCCACTGCCGGATAGTAGTATGGTGTTTGTGGCTAAAGTTAATATTGTATATGGTAGATATCCCACTTGAAGAAGGGTATTCTCCAAGTCACAGAAGGTAGACACTGTGAACCTGTTAGATTTTCCAGTAGTAAGACAACATGTAAATTGTAGACTGGTAATGCACACCTTCATTATTACAGTGCTACACTTAGACATAGATTTACCATGAGGCAATGTTTCCTTAGTACTACCAAGCTGCTACAAATGGAGTCCATTTTTATGGCCCATCACTAGAGTGCGCGTAGCTAGGGAGCTAGATTCATTAATTGCAGGAGCTTTATATGCTTGTGACATAGAAACTGTGCACAATAAGCTAGCCACTATGGGTTCTGATGCCAGCTCTGCTATAGAACTTCTGGCCTGGTGGGGCCCATTGATATGCCCAGCACTGCTACAAGTATTGACAGCCAATTGAAGATGACAGAATTTTAGACATGAAGACATTTTTGTCTGCCATAGGGCAGGTCAACAAGACTGCTAAATACACACAATGCATTGTATGGCAAACATTGTTAAATCAGCAGGTGTTGGCTTTTTACTGGGTGGGGGCGACCATCCTCCACACACTGGCACGCAGAGCTACAGTTACCAGCATACATATGGATTGAATTGCTTGCTTTTTGATTGCATGAATAACACATGCCATGCTTTGATGTAAATTAGTAGAATTGTTTTTATTTAGACAACCTGGTGCCCATGGGTTCACCTTGTTCACGAAATTAGATGGTTTCTGGTTGGGTTCCACCTACCTGGGGGAAGTGTCTAGTCACACAGCCCATAGTCACGCTTGAATGCCCTGGGATCAGGGGGAGGGTAGGCCCTTAGGGTGAAAGGCTGCCAGGTTTTAGAATTGGTAACCATACATAAATGCAATAGTGCATTATAGATTAGACTACACTGGATTGCCTTGACATTTTAACTGCATGCTGCTTTTTAACTGACAATCAGTTATACAAAATTGATTTAGGTATTTTTGTGTAGGCCATGTTTTGGCTAGAGTAAATGTCCATGTTCACTTGGTGTAGGTATTTTTGTGTAGGCCAGGTTTTGGCAAGGGTATATGTCACTGTTCACTTTGTGTACATTTTTGTTTAGGTAGTGTTTTACCTTGCATGCCACGCTAACTAACCGCTAGAAGATAGTTTGCTTAAACCTCTTGCAAAGCCCCAAGGTCTTTATCACTGCACTAAATACTATATTGATAGGTATTAGTCAGCATTTGTCGCACAAACATTGAATAGGGGTGGAATGTAGTGATACACGAAATTGCAACCTTGCCAATCAGGGCTTTAGATGACAGCATTAGCCGCTGAAAGCCAATAGTGTATTCAAGGTATGTGCTAAAAATGCTGACAGTAGTCTGTTGTAGCACTTCCATTATGCAGTAGTGAGCTACAAGGGATATGCAGGCCTAGTATGAAATAGGTCACATTAAGCATTGTTGATAGACAGGCAGGGAGGGCCCCCAGCTATGTAGCTAATAGGTTTTTGGAGTGTTTGGAACATCATGGCACCTATATAGCGCTTAGATAGCCAGTCTTAAGCGCTATAAACACTAAGCTATGAGTGCATGCCTTTTAGAGCTTGCAGATGGGGTTAATACATCCCTGCTTCCCTTAGAATATTCAGCCTCACTAACGGTAGCCCTGGCTCCAAGCTAATCTTCCTTTTCTCTGGGAAGGTACTGATAAGACATTCCTCAGCCAGCGCAGATGGGAACAAGGGAGGGGGTAGGAGCGAGCAGGGAGCATCTCAGAGAGAGCTGGGTTTTTTCCATGAACCAGCCTCACAGGGAAAGTTCTGGAACTATGCGTCATGGTGACTGACAGCAAGAGATTATAAAATATCCATGCACACATGGGATCAGGGGGAGATCGTCCTGTGGACTTGATTCGTGTACAGTCAGGTGCCCGGCATTGGCTCTCACGGTGTCCTCCAGCCTTGTTTTTCTATGAGCGGGGCTTGTTTTACAGCTAGCTTATGAAAAACCCAGGTCTCCCAGGGCTGATTAAGGGACGTAAGACTGTGTTTCTCTATGTTTCTCTATATTTCTCTATGTTTCTCTATGTTTATCTAAGTTCCATGTTTCACTATATTTTGCATTGCTCTTTGTTTTATGCTTTGTAATATTCTCTAACTTGAATCCCAAATGTATATGAAATTCACTGCTTAGAATAAATATGCTAAAACTTTGAGGGTGTCATTTGTCACTAGCATGAGATCACTGCTCAGCACAATAGAACCTGTATTTTGGGCTGAATTGGGTATTTTTGCTCTCAAAGGGCTGGCCCCGAGGAAGATTTTGCCCAATATCAAGACAACCCTTACCTTTCGAGGGTCACAATATTGTGTATGTACTCTGCAGGGGGGAGAGTCTTCGAAGTGCTTTTGAGACTAGGGTCACGGACCACCAGAAGACCTGATACCTACCTAAATAAGGCCCACCCCTACATCTTCCTTTCTCCACCTGCCCTTTCTTATCCACATGGTTGGTGTCCCTTCCTTACCTTCCTTTCCCCTCCTCTCCTAGTGTGTCGTGTGTAAAAAGGGCAAAAATAATAAAACAACAAAAATCCCCAAAAAAAAAGGCTTTTTTCAGAGCAGCCTTTCTCAGTTTAAAATTAAAACTATCAAATAAACAGTGACAGGTCCTTGCGCATTTTTTAAAAGTCTGCGGACAGTCTTAGGACAGATAACATTTTGGTGTGATGTCCTAGCAAAACCAATGCAATTTTCTCTGGGAGTAAGTGGTGGCTCTAAAAAGAGCCTTTTGGTGGTGTTTTGTATGTTTGAAAAACTTGGATTCGTCACCATCTAATACAAAATAGATGACTATAATTCCAAAAAAGGTTGCAATGCATTTTGTACATTTCTAAGAAAAATCTGATTGCCAACATATGTAAGGTGGACTCCATCTCTGTGAAAAATGAATGTGCTACGAAACATAATATTTTCATTGTAAAAAGAGGACATGCCAACATCTCTTAGAAAGGCACAAATAGCCTTATTGACATTGCGCCTCGCTTTCTCCATTTGTGGACCAAATGAAGAAGAACGCAGCCACATTTTTCTTTGCGCAATACGAGAAAAAATTACTTGCGAATTTGGAAACATGTCCATGACCTTCTCAAGTCCTTCTTTCATTGCAAACTGCAAAGAAATTCCAGACACATGTCCTAAACTGTTCCCTCCACAATGAATTATAATTATGTCAGGATGACGCTCGGTCTGTAAAGTAGCACAGAGCGCAGAGCGGTAGCAAGTCCAGCCACTTCATTCCACGCACTCCATGCCAGCGCACTTCCACATGAGGGAATCCAAGATCTACAGATATACTGCAACATTCTGCACGCACCTTCAACCAATGTATCCATGAGTCTCCCAAAATCCAGATAATCTCTTTTCGAAAACACACAGCCATAGCTATCTGTTCTTCTCTCAGGAACAAGACGTCCTCACTAAATCTCTCCTTACACAACACACCAACTAAACTTTACTGACCAATCCCTAGCTCTGCTCATTCTCATTTGCATGCCTCTCCACCCCAGAATGCCCGTATGTAATACGCGCTGTCCGCAGACTACCGCCATGTCCGCGGACATGTAGAAGATCTGAGCATGGTGAATGTACATTTAAATAGTGTTTCCCATTTCCCCTTTAAGGTGGGCTCTGAAAAGAGCCGTTTTTTTTTTGTTTTTTTGCAGATGCCTGACAGACACCTGTTATTTTGTATTTTTTGGGGTTTTTTTCTTCTTATTTTACAACTAAAATCTTCACATAACCTGTTCCAAAGCAACCCTTACATTCCAAAAGAACATGGCATTTCCCAAAAAAGATAAAGAAACACCATCTGCTTCAAAATAAGCAGCATTACTCGAAACAATATTCTCTTTGTTACAGAATTAGATACCAGCTCTTAGCATGAAAGCACGCACGCCTCGATTGATTGCACACCTATCAATGTTTTGGTGAGGACAAAAAACAGAACTGTTGTCGCATATTGCTCTAGGTAGTAATCCGGAAAAAATTACTTTCGCATTTGGAAGAATGTTGATTGCAGCTTGAACCAACTGTTCCAAATCTGCCAACAAAGTAGGGGAACTCACGTAACCCAAATGGAAAGCATCATAGTGCAAAACTACTACATGGGGCCTGGTCATCCTACACATATCTCTACAAACTTCGAGAATTGCCTCTACATTGCAGTCAGTCGCAGCGCTCCACACCACCTCCACTCCTCTAACATCGAAATTGTTTGCCACATACCTGCATTGAGAATACTGCTGTAAACCATGGACAAACATATCTCCGAGCACCAACACCCTGACTTTCTCCACCTCTGCCATCTTCACTACACACACTCTCTTTCTACACAAATCAACAACGTCAACATCTGATTGGCTGATACCTACAGTCCCCTTGCCATGCTAGGTTTGCTGGAAAACCCCTTATGTGGCGCGCCCTACCCGCAGACAGCCGCGGTGTCCACACAGCACGTAACTTTTACCCAGCCCTTCTGCCCTTTCCCCATCACTCTTGGTTCCATTCCCTCATTGGATACAGCTAAGCAGTCACACAACCATCCACCAATCACATCCAAGACCTCTACATCTAACTTCATCATCAGAGTTCCGCACTTCAAATGTACTGTTGATCACTCTGAATACAAGTCTCATATCATTGGAAAGCACCTACAATAAAAACTACTGTACAAGTCTCGAAGATTTCTACTTACAACTCCATGCATATCCACATGCATGATTACAAAGTATGGGTAGGTATGCATATTTTATTCAGAGTACATGTACAACTCTTATGATTCCATATAAACAAAGTAATGCCACTAAACCTGCATAACCTATACATACATGCCAACCCTCCCGACTTACGTGCGAGACTCGATTTTTCATTGAAAAATGTCACAATTTTTTACTGTCTCCCGCCTAAAGGAATGCTAATCTCAATGCAATCGTATGAGAAAAATAAATGTTCCCGATTGCTGTGGTGAAACCTCCCTCTCAGGTGCTCCTGATTGTTCGCATGTCTAGTTATAACCTCCAAACATCTTTGCTATTAAAAAACAAGTGAATTTCATGAGCTTAAAATTCTACTCATTTGCGAAGCATGTTATACTAACATACTATAAATAACATATAAAGGCTGCACATAGTGAAATGAAATGCATGCATACACTATGTTCAGATATCAAACAAGAATACTACCATAAAAGCATACAAATCAACGGGTACATTAACATCAGTGCTGTAAACACACACAATATTACTAACTTCTTCCTTTTACAATTGCAGTGAAGACCACTCTCCTGAAAATCAGCAGCATCTAAACTGCAAACAACATATCCAAAGAAACCTGCTCATTCCACAAAACAAAATTAAGTACAATATTACTTTTATATTCTTACTGTAACTCAAAGACACTGTGCCTCATTACAGGTCAGGCGGTCTGGAATGAACAGTGGCGGTAAACCCACCGCCACTGTTAATTCCAGACCGCCCGATCCCGAGTCCTGCAGGCGGGAGGTGATCTTCCCGCCAGGTCTGACCTGGCGGGTTTAACACCGCCCGCCTGCAGGCGGCCGTGGAAACAGCACCATCACAAGATGGTGCCGGTGTTTCCACTTCCCCATTCCCATTGAGTCCTATGGGACTCAATGGAAATGGGGATTTACCGAATTCCGCCTCTGGAATTCCCGGGACACCAGGGTCGTAATGCCCTGGTATTTCCGGGAGTCACGGAAGTGGAATGGCAATACGAATCCGGCGGTAACCAGGTGGTTTTACCGCCTCGGTTACCGCCGGACTCATAATGAGGCCCACTGTGTGGTTCATTCATGTAATTTGTGCACCAAAAAAAACATCGATTTCTGAACCGTTCTGCCCACAAATCCCCATTTATTAAACAGAGATTAGCAGGCAGAATGGCACACAAATCCCCGTTTTTTTGGGACACAAATAACATACTCAACCCTACTACAAAACAAAAAACTGTTTTAATTTTATACCATTACGTTTACTATTAATGCTTCTTCTCACCACTATCTCACTTTCTACTCTCATCTAAACTGCAGTGTAGTAACATACAAACAGAAGAATAGCCTTCACAACTCATTGTAACTGCCCAATGCACATTCACATACCACCACATACATCTTTCCCAAACTCATACACACATGCACACAGCACACATACATTGCAAAACAGACCAATCCATACCTTCTTTTTTTCTCAACAGACCCCAAAGAATGCCTACCAAAAAGCAAGTCTGGAGAAAGCAACGCAGAAATAGAGCAAATGAAAATAAAATTCTCCAAAATAAGCATACATCTCTACCAGAGTTTGTACAAAATGTTCAAACAAAACAGCTAATGAAGTCATTTAGCGAAACAAAAGAAACTTCTAGCACAGAAACTTTGCCTCCTCTATCAAAATGTAAAACGATACAAAGTGATTAACAAGAATTCAGCTACCACTACTTCTAACACTGCTCCTATAAATCTTGATGTAGTGGCAAGTAACCATACCAAAAAAAGTATTTTAGCAAAAATGTTCCCCCTAGAGTCCTTCAGAATCTTATAAAAAACAGGAGCAAAATCAGGCAAAACCATTAAAACCTACCGTAGAAAATTAATCCTAGAAGCTCTCGTAGACAGTGCAATTCTTCTCAAAAGGAAGTTAATCATTTTAGTTTTCAAAAGGATTAAACCACTAACAAAACTAAGTACTAAACTACAAAAAACTTCTCAATAAACGCAATGTCAACAAAAATAACTTCTTAAATATATGTGGAATTGAATGGAGTCACACCACAACCACAGAACCATATTTTAATGAAGAAGCATACAAACAAAACCAAACAAACACAATTGTCATCCATAGCAGTGGACGAGGTTAGGAAAAAATTAATAATACCATCATGGAACAAGAAACACTGCTTACAAAAATATCCCCAAAAAACTCAGAATTACCTCTCCATTCGACTGAACCAGAACGTCCGGTATACAAATGGCTGTGCACGTCAATGTGTAACATTCCCAACAAATGTTTCAAATCTTTACGCCAGTTCCTCAATCAGTATGTGAAAGGTAAAGACAAAATCAAAATGAAAGTGCTGCAAAATATGGATACCTGTCCAGTGCGCAAATACACAGGACTAAAAGGACATTCATTAGCCTGCATTTCAGGACCTATTTGCAAAAGCACCTTCCATGATATCAAAATGATATCACTTCATCATTCAAATGTAAGAAATCTAGTGAATAAACTGTACTATGCTAAAAGTCCTGCTTTAGAACTAGCCAATTTAAATAACACTCTTCTACATGGTACATCCAAATACCTACAAGAAGAAATCGACCGTATCCAGAGAAATTATTTTGGAAGTGAAAGCCACTTACAAAATGCAATAGCTTTAGAACAGACTAGCAACAATTGTGCACATGGCAACCTTCTATTACACACATACAAAAAAGAAATACGAAAATGTAAAAGTACATCCGCTGAAGTACCAAACCATGTGTGTGTGTGTGTGTGTGTTGCCGCAGAACATTTTACAAACGTAACACAAAAACTATAGACGTAGCATACAAAATAGAAGACAATGAATATTCCAAATGGTTTGAATTAGCTCTCTACCTTTTAGCAGAAAACAAATACAAAATAAGTGACCCCTTAATACTTTGCAGTTACTGCACTACAAAACTTGACAACAACCAAACTCCTTCACGTGCTATCAATAATAACTTGGAATTATTCCCACTACCAAAACACCTGCAACAACTGAATTTATATGAAAGCATCATAATTCAAACAGTACACCTATTACAAGCAATAATATGCCTTCAACCAAAAACAGCAAAATTACCTCCCTCTGAATTGGTAAAAGGCATTAGTGGCTAAGTAGTTTATTTACCATTAGATCTGACAGAAAATGTGCACACTCTAGGAGTGCAACGTCCAATAGAGCAATCTTTAATTGTTTTAGTAAATGGTGTCCCAACAAAAGACAAAAAAAATTGGCAGCAACTCGTGGACTTACATAAAGTTAGACAAGCCTTGCAATATCTAAAAGACAATAATGAATACTACAAAGAAATAAATATTGAAGAAAACTTAAGGGAAACAACTGAAATAATTAAAGAGCCACCAGAAACTGGTCAATTTGAACTTCTGGATCCTGCTGCAGTATCCAATATTTTAGACCACTATACAATTCATCCATTGCCCTCTAATGGCAGCATAGATGATGCACTAGAAACATACCAAATGCGACAAACCAAAGGATCACCAATGAGCATATGGGAAAAAAGTATAGAAGCACATACTTTTCCTCTACTACTTCCTACTGGCAAAGGAGGAAGGTACGATGATAGACCCACTCAGATAACAGCATCAGAATACCGCTCATTACGAATGTATTCTGAAGATCCCAGATTTAGACAAAATGTGGAATACATATTCCACCTACTCTTTGAAAGTGAACTAGCAACTCTATGTTACGGAGTTGCACACATATTGAAATCGGGAATCCACTTTCAAAATATGTCAGCTATGCAATTAATGCAAAAAGTGCAAGAAAAAGATGAGGTTTTACAATCAAGCATTACAAATCTGTTTGCAAACATGCGTGGTACGAAAGAATACTGGTTCTGACGTCCGTTGTATGATCAGAAACCTTGGACCACCCACTTGGTTTGTTACATTAAGTTGTGCAGAATATGCATGGGAAGATTTACATAATTTCCTAAGCATATCAAACAAAAACAAAACAAACATAGATATAATAAGACCTGGACAACTTTGCTCTCTAGATCCTGTTAATGTTTCAAGATATTTCCACCATCGTTTCATTGCTATGCTACACTTTATTTGTAATAAAACTGTTCCTCCCCTCGGAGAAGTGCAACACTTCTTTTGGAGAAAAGAATATCAAGCCAGAGGAGCACCACATATCCAAATGCTTTTATGGATCAAAGGTGCACCTAAATTTGGTCAGGACAGTGAAGCCACTGTTTTGCAGTTCATCCAAAAATATGTCACTTGTGAAATCCCTTCACAAACGAGACATAGTGACCTTCATGCACAAATTGTACAATTTCAAAGATACAAATGTAGCAAATATTGTCGTCGCAAATACAAAAACAAAGGGAAATACTACACCAAATGCCGCTTTGGTTTCCCTAGACCAGTTACAGAAACAGGTGAAGTGAACAACTTCATGTCTTCAGTTAGACATAGTGTTAAAGGTAAATCACCTAAGAACACGTATTACATAAAAAGAACAGAAGAATCAAAATATATCAACGATAGCAATGCAATCATTGCCCTCTTATGGAATGCAAACATAGATGTGCAGGACATTGCAGACAATTCCACTGCAGTTGCATGATATGTTACAGCCTACTTAACAAAAGCAGAAAAAACAGAGCTTCAAGACCTCTGGAATGACCTATCATCAGACAAAATACTATCTCAGAAATTGTACAGTTTAGGCATAAAAATGCTCTCTCATAGAGAATGTGGCGCCTACGAAGCTGCAGATCGTTTAACCGGTACTGCTTTGTATGGAAAATCTAAAAATATAGTATGGCTAAGTCTTGGTCCTACTAAATCTAGAAAAAGAGTTCTCAAATCATATGAGGACACAGGGCCTCATTACACGGTAGGCGGTGGACCAAGGTGCTATTAGCACCTTGGTCCATGCCGGTAAAATACTGGCACCACCTTGGAGGAAAGGGGAATTACCGCCCTATTCCAAAGTTGGCAGGGCGGTAATTCCCCCTTCTCCCATTGCCCTTCCCCATTCCCATTTTTGCCCCATAGGGCATAATGGGAATGGGGAAGGTGCTAATTACGGTACCGCAAATTGCGGTACCGTAATTAGCAGCTTGGTCCCTTTGCGGGTTGGTTTTTAACACCTGCTAAAAAGCAGGCGTTAAAGTACCAACCCGCAAAGGGACCTCGTAGTAAGGCGGTAAGGGTTAACGGTCACCGGTACCATTACCGGTGACCGTTAACCATTACCGCCTTCCGTGTAATGAGGCCCATAGAAACAATAGCCAAAAATGATCCTAACAGCCAAGACATTGAAAAACAATTTACTAGAAACATACTACCTGAACAGGAGTACCACTTTGGAAGCCATGTGTCCATACCACAAAGCCCAAAACTTTGCATACAAAAATAATATAAAACCCGATTAAAACAAAAAGGTAGGAGTAGAATGACAGATTGTGAAGGCAGCTTAGTGAAACTTACCAAATGAAGCTTAATTAATCATATCAAATTGTCATTAAAAACTCCTCAACAGAAAGAACTATGTTACATGTCCCTGCTGCAACTTTTTAAACCATGGAGAAAAGAAGAAGAGATACTAGATAACTATGACTGCTATGAAGACGCTTTCAAAGCAAATGAAAGCACTATCACTGATGTGAACTTTACGCAGTACAAAACAATGTTGCACAATGAACAGCAACACGAAGAAGAACTCCAGGCCCAACTAGATAAGGACACTCCCAACAGTAGTCAACCTTCTGTAACAGGAAGCCAAGAACCACTGGGACAACCACTAATAGCAAATGATGCAGAATTAGCTATGACAGAAGTAGAAAACACCATGTGTCACTATGAAGAAGATACAGAAGACTTAACTGTACTACAATCAAAACTTAACAAAGAACAGCGCACCATTTTTGAAGAAGTAACAAAAGAAACTGCACATGGTGTACAACACGAAAATAAAGAATGTACTTGCCAAAATTACAAACCTATACTGCTATGTGTCAGTGGTGAAGCTGGTTCAGTTAAAACATTTAAATCAAAATCATCAGCAAGTTCCTTCAACAATTGACAAACAACAAACTGTCAGCTGTTGTAACTGCCCCTACAGGTTTAGCTGCCTACAACATAGGCGGTGCCACTTTACACTGATTACTACTCCTTCCAGTAGAACACCAAAACAAATTAGACTATTACAGACTTTCTACAGAAGCTGCAATGGAACTACGCAGAGTATTAAAACAAATGAAAATGCTACTAATAGATGAAGTGAGCATGGTCTCCAACCTAATGTTGGCTTTGATTCACCTCAGATTGCAAGAAGTACTTAAAACAAACTATGAAAAACTCTTTGGAGGAAAACACATTATTTTTTTCGGAGATCTTCTTCAATTGACACTAGTGAAAGGTGAACCTATTTTTAAAACCTTAGGAAACAACCTCTGCCATAAAACTGTTGGCAGCATAGGACATGTCAACCTTTGGCAACATTTCCAAAACAGAGAATTAACAGAAAGCATGTGCCAATCTGCAGACCTCACCTACGCCAACATTTTAAAAAGTATTAGAGTTGTGTACTATCTCAAGAAGCACAAGCAATATTAAAAACCTGGCACATCCATGCACTTTATGGCGATAACTCATGTGCTACTGATGTTATGGAACAATTAGCGCACAAAAATGTCAATTGTATGGCCTTAATGCCAACTCTTGCAAGCTGTTCCAAATTCAGTGAAACAATGTTGAAAAAAGAAATGCAACCAGTAATTGAAATTTGCTCCACAGACAAACTGGACTTACATGGTATGACACTACCCATGTGTCAACAAACCACAGCAAGACTAAATACCTTAGAAAATTCAATCTCCAACACAGCTGGGTTGGAGAAAATATTACAATTATCCTTAAACCGTAGAGTAATGCTTAAACATAACCTTGACGTGGAGCAAGGACTAGTTAATGGAGCACTGGGTACAGTTGTTGGCTTTCAAACATACCCACGTGACAACAACATTCGGTTTGTCAATATTCTCTTCAACAAACTTTCAGAAGTAAAAAGGATAGGGCGCTCAACAGCTCGATTCCTTCTCTTCAAAGACATGTATGTACGCAGAGAACAATTTTCTCTAACTCTTGCATATGCAGTCACCATTCATAAATCCCAAGGTCTTAGCCTAGACAAAGCATTAAAAGATATTGGTAACACAGTCTTTAAAGAAGGCATGAGCTACGTAGCACTGTCACGCTTACGTACACTTGGCTGTCTATTTCTAATCAACTTTGAGGCAAGTAAACACTGATATTCCTTGCATTTTAGAATACAATAGACTACGTTCATTATACACCCCCCACCTAAAATCATATCCTGTTCCACAAAAAGGAAAACATTGTAAAAGAAAACGAATTCTAACTGAAATGCAACAGGATGTGACTGCAAATCCTCCAAAGAGAGTAAAAGAAGCTTATACTTCATCAATTACCACAACCAAAGAAGAACCTATTAGTCAAAGTAACTCAGGTACTTCTTCAAATAAGCAACACACACTCCAAAAAAAATGACTTGGACACAGAACTATCTGGTCCATTCAAATTTTTAAATGTAACTGGTGTAAGTTGCTACGCAAATGTAGCAATGAATATTCTATTTCAATTGCCACCAATTGTTAACAATATTTACTTACACAGTACAGACCAATTGTGTTTGCAAATGTTAGTCCTTCATAGAAACGCAACAAACAATCCTGACAACACGTTTAGTGTTCACGGAATAAGACAAGAATTGGACTACTGTGCTGGAATGGTGAAATTCACTATAAACTCACAAGAAGATCCACAAGCATTTCTAATGTACTTACTACAAGTACTGGAAAGCAAAAACATACCTATAAATGAAATCTTCCAGATTTCATACATGTGGAAACATACATGCACTCTCTGCAAAAATATGATACAGAAACAAATCCCTAATGAGCGCTTTGTGTATGTGTCCATACCTAATTGTGAATCCATCCCATTTCAGCAACTTGTACAAAATGCAAACCATGGCAGATTATGTACTACCTGCAATTCAGATAATCGCTCCACCTTACTAATACAAACACATAGTAACTACGTAATACTAATGCTTCTACGTTACAATGCAGATGGTACCAAAAACAACTGCGATTTGACTGGATTCACACACGGTCAAGTATCACTTGCTAAGAAAACCTTCACAGCAATAGGTATAATCTACCATGCAGGAGCCACAACCAATGCAGGTCACTACACTGCATATATTAAAAAGAAATGTGGATGGTTTGAATGTAATGATAGTACCATTACTCTAAAGCAGAGATTACCAGCAAATCTTACAAATGCATATTTAATCTTCTTAAAACCAAAATTTAATAACTAATCTGTACTTCAACATTAACAGAAATTCAATAATAAAACTTTAAACAGTTAGAATACGCCAACAGGTATCTAACTGGCCCAAGATTCTATAACAACCAAACAGATAAATGAATACCACTAAATTGTAACAATAAATAGACAGAATACGCCAACAGGTATCTAACTGCTTCAAAAATCTGCCACAAGCCAACAAATAGAACATTAACCAGAAACAACAAGTGAACACTGAAAGGAAACAAAGAAATACACTGTAGCATAACAAAAAAAGTCTTTTTAATCCAACAAGAATTTTCTTTTCCCACAGACCCAATGATTTCAAAAACAAACACATAAACAGAGCAAAATGCACAGTACACTGGTTTGTAAAACAAATATGAAGGTCGAAAAAAAGCTGAAATGTCTATTATGCAATGTAATAAGTCTTTATAGAATACATACACTAATATGCTCTTTTCTTTTATCACAGAAATTGAAAAGAATATTTCCTACAGGTACCAAACTCATGTAAATATATATTGAATCTCAACAAATCAAACAGTAAGTATAATTTCAAACATGTGATAGATATTGGAATTTATAGGTGTGATCTATGGCTGTGATATGGTGCGGTGGTTCTGGCCAGGGCCTAGAGTCTTGGGTGTATAGCCTAAAAGCCTACGGCCTGCGCCATGCACCCAAGACTCTAAGCCCTGGCCACAACCACTGCAGCATATCACAAGCACAACCACTGCACCATACCACAACCATGCTACCGTATAACTTCAGTACTTATAACTTCGGTCTTGGGTGCATGGTCTTCAGCCATGCACCCAAGACTCTAAATCCTAGCCACAACCACCGCAGAATATCACACCCATTGTGGCTTATAACTTCAATACTTATAACTTTGGTCTTGTACGTCCTGCCCACAACCAGCACAGTATATGCAACTCATGTTGGCTTATAACTTCAGTGCTACGGCCTGCGGCCATGCACCCAAGACTCTAGGCCCTGGCCACAACCACCGCAGCATATCACACCCATGGTGGCTTATAACTCATTATCACCCCCATAGAATCAAACATTTTAACTGCGGCATATACTCAATTTTAAAGTCTGCTGACACCACGCGTGTCCTTAGAACAGTTTCAACTTGCCTGCGCACAGCACGGACGGGAGTACTATCCTTAGGACACCCCTCATTTTCAGTAATTATGAACATCCCGGACAGCGCGGGCATGGCTCATACATTAGTAGCACCTGCCACCTAAACAAATACAGTATTTCACCCTTCTCTTCCTCCCTAAATCTCCCCAAGCACTCTTGCACACCAAAACACTTCCCAAAACTGCATTTCACTGTTGTTTGCTGCCACACTGTCAGCGGATCCAAGATGGCGGGCGCATCGGAACAATCTGACGCACATCACGCATCACTCCAGCCAATCGACGGACACGTTGCATGTCCGCGGACATGATGCGAGCCCATTAGCCAATCGGTGTCCAGCCCGCGGAGTGAACAGGGAAGTGTCTCCACGGAGCAGACATAGATATCACTAATTTTTTTTAGACCTACTTTTTGATTGTTTTAAAGAAAACTACTGGATGGATTTTCACCAAATTTACAAAAGCACACTTTCGGGAACAAGCCCCTTCTCCTGCCGCAAATTTTGTGAAAATCCATCCAGCGGTTTGGCCTGTAGGCGAGCGCAAAGTTTTTCCCCCATTCAGTCTATGGGAAAAAAAGAAGTTTTGGGATATATATATATATATGTATATATTCACTAGACAAAACTTTGTTAGAGGGACGTTATAGTTAAGTTGCACTACTAAAAACCTGTGAAATTCACAAAAAAAACTTTATAAACATGACATTAGGGTTCAAAGTACAATCAAAAAACCCCTGCAATTCGACAGTTATGGTAGGCTAAGCAAGCGTAACTGCCTGCACCACTGTGCACTGCTAACACTAACACCCAGGACATCAAGGGATGGAGGGATGGCCTTAGCTGATGTCATTTTCAGATAACTAGAACTTTTGCTAAAAGTATGTAATGTGTACTACATTGCTAATGACTGACTACCAATACGTGTTGGCGCTGTGCAAGGCAAATGTTGCAGTTGGACTTTCCTACATCAATATCAAATCTGTTTGCACACTGTCCATGAGGCAAACATCTTACTGTTAAGTGTTTACAGATTCTGGGACACGTTACCATGCTGTACACCAGCATATCGTCATGTGGTATTCGCCGGAAGGTGTGTAAATAAGTCAGAAGTTACTTAACATTATTGTTACGTGCCACTACTATAAGCCGATGATCTTTAGCAAAAAAACTTTGCAAAAGGGGCGGTATGGTTAAGTTGCTCTACTGAAAACCTGTGAAATTCAGTAAAAAAAAAACTTTATAAACGTGACATTATGGTTCGAAGTAAAACTGAAAAACCCCTGAAATTCGCCAGTTATGGTAGGCTAAGCAACCATAACTGGCCGCACCACTGTGCACTGCTAACACTAACACCCAGGACATCAAAGATGACATCACAAATGTCATTGATGACATCACTGATGACATCACATGTAAATTTAGTTTTCATGCAGAGGCTCTACAAGAAATTGTAATTATATCTTTTTTTTTTATTGAAACATCAGTCTACTATGTCTCAGCATAACACTGTGACATCAGACTTTTATTACAAACGTTTTTTTGTCACATATTCCTCCAAAAACACTAACACTAGACCAAACCACAAAAAAGTAAAAGAAAGATGAATGCATGAAGAACACATGGGCGGCCAAAGCCTCCATTCAAATACTCTCTAGCTTCATAATTAGGGAGGCACAATCTGTGTCAATTGACCCATAGCCTCCAATTCAAGAGAGGCGATGAAGTCAACTATCGCACAGCATAGTTTCATGGAATTGCCAGCCATTGCATGTGACCACCAATCTCGAGAGTCGGGGCTCGCAGGACTAAAGTTCCCAAAATGTAAGATTCGTTTTGCCGTGATCATCGTGCATTTAGTTATTAGATGTTCTAGGGATTCAGGTTCCTTCGAACAAAATCGGCATGTATCATCAGTTACTTCTTTGGAATGACGAAGCCACAACATGGCTCTTGTATCTGTGGCATTCAGACGTATTTGCAAGAACTGCTCACGATGGTATCTAGACGGACAGTTCGTCAGATAGTTGCATGGAACACCCAGCTTGTGTTCCCCTATTCCAGCGTCTAGTGTTGAGGCCATCTTACTCCGTTGTTCATTATTCTGGATCCACTTCGCAGTCTCAAACTTTTTTTCGCAGATTGTGGTCTCATTATCAGGTCATTGGTATTTAGATCAGCACCAGTTAAGATCTGTACCAAACGTTGTTTCCACTCTTCACGTAGGTTAGAGTGACCAGGCCCAACACTTTTTGAAAAGATCTGATAGGCAGGAGGCATGGGCGTTACAATCATTTTCCGGAATGCCATTAAAGATTTCCACAGGACACTAGTATGTAACGAGTTTAAAGAAAGCTCATGTCTTAGCTGAATCATTGAAATGCATGTTGGCAGCTTCAGGACCCGCTGCCAAAAAATACCCTCGAGTTTCTGCCAAAAAGCCACGTCTATGCTCCAGCCTGCTTCTGAACCAAAAGTAATCGCCGGTACTACTTTTTGAGAGTAGAATGTCAATATGGGAGTAAGGGTGAATTTCCCATACGATTTGTTCAAGAGCTGTGCTTGTATGCTGAATTGAGTCATTCGAGCTATTAGGTCAGTTTTCTAGTGATGTTCACAGAGGGAGTTGTTGAAAGAGATTCCTAAGTATCTTATTGAATCTACTACATCAAGCGGGTTCTTATCGATGCACCAAGTGAAGGCTCTTTGTCTTTTAAGGTTTGTTCTGCCAATGACGACCATCTTGGACTTGTCAGTGTTTATCTCCAAGTCATTTTTAATGAGATATTCATGTAAATTTGTCATTTGCCGTTGTAGGCCTATCTGGGTCTTGTCTACGAGGACCACATCATCAGCGTAAATGAGGCATCCAATTTCGGTGTTATTTTTTTTTATTTTTTTTTTTTATTAAGCATGTAGAGTAAATAAATACAAACTTTTGCTTGTTTCGCTCGCTTAAAAGGCCAAACCATATCTTAGAGTCTTCCTTATATTTCTATGGCAATTCCTCTCATACTTGCCACCTTTTTAATTGATTATTCAAGTCCTCTTTGGTTTGGCCTGAGTATAGGCATATATCAGAGGTTATGCTTTTTCCTTCGTCTTAAGATCCTTTACGATTTCACTGTGAGATTCCTGTTTATTTTCCAATTTGTCCATCATCGTTTGAAGAAAAATTCCAAGAGCTCTCGTGGTTTTCTGATTTGGGTTATCGTACAAGGATTCCCACCATAAATCGGAATCCAGCCCACACGTCGGCGTTAATGCTGGATGTAAATATAAATCTCTTACTGTTTTTAGTTCAGGACAAAACATTATTAAGTGTTTTAAAGATTCCACTTCCTGCTCACAGAGCCGGCATATGTTATCACTTACTGTGCCGTATTTTTTCAAATTTGTTTTTGTTTTTAGAATATTTAATCTAAAACGTAAAATTAGATCCCGATGAATTGGGTTCCCACTCTTTTTCAGGTAACTAGGTAGAGTTTTTGGAACTGATCTCAGATTTTTTGAGAGCGTGTGAGATTTAGAATTGGCACGAGCAGTTTCTGTTTTATCCCAGTCAGCACACAGTAACGCAGTCTTCACCCTTTTTGGGTTATTGCATAGTGTGTCCTCAGGAATATTTAAGTTCTGTAAGAGATCTTTACATTTTTCTTTCCAGCTAGACAGTGGCCAGAATTGTGTTTTAATGTTTTCGTCCTTTAAGATTTCATATTGTGGTGGACAATCTTTGATTAGTGTCTTTCTGAATGTTAATAAGGCTTTCCATATGATTGTGGCCTGCAGGGAATACAGGCCCAATTCATGTCGTATTATGATCATTGGGACTCATTGAGGTAATCTCATTAGTCTTCTCCAAAATGTTGCTTCAACCTTGCCCCAAAATTCTGATGGTATTCTGAGAGCTGTATCTCCAGCATAAGCAACAGACGGAATAACTTTTGTATTATAAAAGTCAACTGTCGGTTGGATCGAAAACTTTCCGAATTTTTGTTTAAGTATAAGTGCTTGTGCCGTTTGTTGACTCATTTTACGCATTATGTGCTCTATCCACGGTTCGTCGTTCCAGTCTGCACTTATTATTGCTCCCAGGTATTTTGCGCTCGTTGTTATTGGAATAACTTTGTTCCCGACATACCATTTGAAAGACTTTTTCTCTCTGGCTCTTGATGTTTTCATTATTAGAATTTCAGATTTTTCAGGATTTATTTCTTGATTATTTTCTTTGACATATGTTTCTAGGGCCTCCAGTTTTTTCTGCAAACCGATTGGGGTTTTATCCAAGATGATCAAATCATCTGCGTACAACAGGTGGCCCACTGCTATGGTGCCTATTTTAGGCGAACAGCCTCTTGATGTGACAAGCCGGTCCCCTATCTCCAGAATGTAAAAGTTGTAAAGGGTCGCTGCCATGGGGCAACCTTGCTTCAGGCCTCTTGTTGTCGGGATCGGTTTGGTTAGGTTACCTTTTTGGTTTAACCTTACTTGGATGAATGTGTTAGTATGCATGGCTTTAATAGCGGCCACGAGATCTTCAGGACATCCTCTTTGCTTTAGTTTATTCCACAGGATTTGTCTGTCCACTTTATCAAAAGCGGCGGCCATATCTATGCACGCCAGAAAAAGTTTCTGTTTTTCACAGATGGATTTAGCCTTTAATAGGTTGAGTATGAGCAGATTTAGCCCACAGTCGACTTTTTTAACAAACCCTGTCTGTCGATGGTCGTAATTTCTTGAGTATATAATCCATTCCTTTAATCTCTTTAAGAGGATACCTGCAAATATTTTGCCTATTACGTCCAACAGAGATATTGGACGATAATTCTCAGGCTTGCATCTATCTCGCTTTTTGTGAATGGGAATAATAATCGCTTTGGTCCATGATTCCGGTATTTGTTTGGTTTTGATGATTCGTTTAAACAGTACGTAGCACATGTCAGCCCACACTTCAGGTGATTGTTTTAATATGGCGTTTGTTAGGCCATCGGGCCCAGGTGCCCGCGAACTGCTTGCCTTGTTGATTAATGTAATGATTTCCGACTTCTCGAATGAAATGTTCCAAGAAGTCTTATCCATGGTTATTTGCATTTGGACCTCTTCTAGCATCTCTTGGCTATGCGCTTTTTGGAAATATTGGATCCATTTTCCTTCGTGAATCGGGTTTATCTGTTCTGTTCCTTGTGATACACTTGTTTGATTCATTAGAGCCCACATGAATTTAGCGTTTTTATTAGCGGTAACTGACAGCATCTCTTCAGAGTCTCTTTGAAAGAGTAAGGCCCTATGAGATTTAGCCCAATTACGGTAGGCTTTTTTTAAAATTGCCCTTTCTTCACATGCCCCCTCGGTATTCAATTTGTTTAGAGCTCTTAGCTTTGTTGCTAGGTTTGATTTTCTTTCAGCCAATTCAGAGTTATATTTATGTAATCGAGGGATTTTTGGCTGTATCTTATAGCCTGATTTCACTCTGAAGGTGGAAAGACATGTTTCGTATTCGACTCCCATGTTTGTCGTTAGTTTCCATCGTTCTATGATTTTTTTGAGCTTCGGTGTCATTTTTGGTACTAATCGTAATCTATTAAGGCCATTGTTCGTTTCGACCTTATGAGGCCAATTTTTTTGGTAGGTTGATGCATTTTCCTGTGGCTTGATTGTAGGTACGCACGTAAGGAGAAGTATTTTGTGGTCGCTTTTGCTTGTTGGAATTATATTCAGTGAACAGATAGTTTTAAACGTTTCTCTATCCACAAAAAAGTAGTCAAGGGTTGCGTATTGATTATATGACGCCCATGTGACTGCTCCTTGTCGGTCGCCGTTCACATTTCCGTTTACCTGCAAAAGATCTCGACTATTCATTTCCGCTAACCATCTTTTTGTACGCGTAGCTCTCTGTTGTGAAACTCTTCTTTGTTCGACATGAGGCTTCTTTATACAGTCTATATTGAGATCACCACAAATGATTAATGTGGGTTTCTCAAATTCAGCTCTCAGCTCGTCAATGTGTTGGAGCACAGTTCCTAGGAACTTCTCTCCATCCTTGGCTTTGGAATTCCAGTAAAGATTAATAATAATTTGATAATGCTTTTTGGATTGATGAAAGCCTCCATTATGCTCTTGAATTATAGTTATTTGTATGAGTGGTGAGAGGGTCATAACCCGGATTATATTTCCTTTGTATTCGTTTTTTATCACTGTCAACAGTCCTGCAGAAGGTCTCCCTTTCAGACCTTTGTATCCTTTGTTAAGGAGACATGTGGACCCCCCCATAACTGGGGGTTCTAAAAGCCAGCATTCTTGGATGCAAATAATGTCTGACGATTGTAATTCCTTATTCAAATGATCTAACAGATGTCGATGCCCACGAGTATTCCATGACACTATTCGCAGGTTATTTGAGACAACTCCACAGTCGATCTAGAGGTTGTTTTTTGTGGATAATGTGCCAGCAAGCCAATTCCAGGATTTAGTTGTGTCGATTTTTGTCACAAGAACAGCTTCACTTCCAGCTGAGGGACATGACGCCTTGCATCCTACGTTTCCTTTTATTCTCATTCTGAGAGCAGTGGGTCCTCGCAAAATTGTTGGAGAGAACCTTATTGGTTTTGCATTCAAATCGTCTGTTGTCTGGGCAGCCCTTGGTGGAGAGTGGCTCGCGAACCGTGGCAATTTATGCTACTGTTTTGATCCTTGTTCTTGGTTTTTAGATGCATCTGATTTGATGTCAAAGCCAAGAGATCTGAGTGCATCAGCAGCTAACAAAATAAGATTCATGATTGCTTTTGAAAACAGATGGAGGCAAATTCGATCATTTCATCTTCTTTAGGAAAAGCCACTATCTTGATGTCTTTTGGCTCTATGACTCGTAGTTGTGGTACGTTATGCAAAAGTCTCATAAGATTTGATCTATTTAGGATCAGACCATCTCTAGCTTTCAACACTCGTTCGACTATGAGTATATGGCCTTTCTCCTCCATTTTACCTCGCTTTTCCGTTGCCGTATCGGCTCGGAATTGATCAGAATGTTTTTTTGTTTCTTTCCTTATGGTTTCTCGTTGAGGTAGGTCTTTCTTTTTCCGGTTCTCCTGATTTGAATGGTTCAACATAGCATCCAATACTTGTTTTTTTCTCATTTCGTTTATGCTTTTGCGTTCTAGCAAATCCCTTTTTTCCTGTAAAGTTTTAAATGCTGGTGATTGGGTCTCACTGTGGTTTAAGTCCTCGTTCTCTTCGTCCTGATGGCCGATGGTCACTAGGCCTTCTTGACTAGTATTATCTGCGGATCGATCACACTCGTGGACCGAGAGTTTTAAGAGGGCATCTATGTCTTCGCTAGTATTGGAAACGTCTTCATCTGTGTCTACAGTTATCGATTTTGGAACGGATTCTCGATTGTTATAGTTTTGGCGTTTTTGTGAGCCGTTTAGTTGGAAACTTCTTTCACCGTTATGCGGTACTGTTCCAATAGAATTCAAGTTACGAATGAAGTGACGAGTTCCTTCTGCCGAGGTGTGTTTTGGCATAGGAAGATTTTTTAACTTCTTGGCTGTTGTCCCCAAAGCAATTTCCTTTTTTTTGGAGAATTTCACAGCAGTTTGTTTAGATTGACCACCCATTTCTTTTTCCTTTGATGCAAGTGGACTTTCTGTAGCAAATAAAGGAAATAAAGCTTTATTTTTATCTACCTTAAGACAGTTGTCAACATGGCCTGTCAATGGATTTATTATCACTTCCTGTATTTCCGATTGTGCAGCAGGACCAACTACGGAGGCGTTCACGGGACTTTCTTTACAGATGGTGTTGTGTTGTCCCTTTGATGACTCCGGCCTCACCTGGTCTGGTCGGCTGTCAATGACCACTGTTTTATCCGTCATATTATCCTTTTCGTTCGCACAACTCCACGCGTTTTCTGTAGATGTAAATTTTTCCATAGTTTGACCTTGATACCTGAATACATCCGGTTTCATCATTGTTATTGTATCACTGAAACAATGGAGAAACGCCTTCTTGTCTTCTCTGGCATCTTTCATCAGATCAATGAGAGTTTTGAAAATTACATGTTCTGTTTCTTCTTCTCTTGCCCTCTTTTCTTTGATAGTCGCAATATACGATTCTATGTATATTAATTTAGATTGAATTAGAGCCAGAAGAGTTGATTGGTCCTTGTAGTTTTCATAAAGAACTTCGTATAATTTAAGGAACGGTGCCATGGTTATTGACATCATAGATCCCACTGCAGCTTGCAGGTTAGCGCAAGCTTCTGCATTAGCTTTTAATATTGCTGGTGCAATTTTATCAAAGGCGATCTCTGCAATTTTGTCATAGACAATCTCTGCCTGACTGTGCTTTAAAGGCGCTTTAGCAGGCGAAATATCATTTTCTTCATCTGTGCTTTCTATTAAGGTTGGCTCGATGTCACTGTCCTTTCTTTTCGTTTGCCCTGCTTGTTTCTGCGAGCTGTTATTTGCTGTGGCTGAGAACATCAATTCATTGGAGAACTCTTTCATATGGCTTGGCTGCGTCAATGCACATTTAGATTTTGTTTCAGGGGCTGTTTTGACAATAGCTGGGGTTATTACTTCTTCTCCCAAACCTCGTTTCGATCTATTTGGGTGAGGGGTTGAGGTTTTTGTTGGGCTGGTAAACACCTCCAGGGCCTCAGCTTCTGTAGTTAAAATAATTGGTGTTTGTCCGTTATGTGCATCTTGTGGCTTCGAGGAGCAGTCTTGGCTAGAGGCTGGTTAAGCTACAATTTGCGGTAACTCTAAGCGAGCAGGATTGCATGGTCTGTGATTTTCTAGGAGAGGACTCCTCCGATCTCCAACCTTTACTGGTGTCTGATTCATCACGTTTACAACTGGTTCTCCGGTTCCAGTCGCTTGAAGTAGTTCTTGATCAGTGACTTCTAGTTCAGCTGTCATTGAACAGTGTTCCCCGATGAAACCGGAGGCAGCTTTTGTTGCTGTTCCAAGCTCTTTTTTGTTAAAGTGCCATCTGATTGATTTTATGTCCGAGAGCGAATTTGCTCTTGTTTTACTCTTTTGAGCAAGATTTTTAGTATAGCCTTTGTTTGTTCTAAGTGAATCGTTTTTTGCAGCTAGTGGACTTGTTGATTTGATGTTTTTGCACATAGTTGATTTCACTGGAGGCTTTAAGCTGCAATTTTGGTTTTGTCCTTTTTGAATCAAGGGCTCAGCAGAGGTCAGGGACTCGCGTACTTTTTGAGAACGGGCCAGACTTTGTTTTTTTGTGGGTGAACAGGGGTTCGGGGAAAGTTCATGATCGTTCCAGAGGTCTCCCAAGGCATCCACATATGCAGGAGAAGTTAGGCTTTCACCTAACACTTCATTTCCTTTGTTTAGCTGTATCTGTGGAAACACAAAGAAGGCCTCTTCACGTGGTGCGCAGAAAGCAAATTTGTCCACGCTCCCTGGCTCTTCGACTCCTACGAAAGTTTGTATCCAGTCCTCCTCCTTTTGCGGCTCTGTTGGGGCCGCATCTCCAGACCGCGGGACAGTGGGAGAATCGTCCATACACACAGCCCTTCTGGCCGCGCCCGCTCCCTCTCTCCCCACCGCGCCGCCACCTCCACCTCCAGCGATCGGGGGACGGTCACCAGCACCAGGGGTCCCGAGGGCTCGCTCCCTGCAAACCCCCGGCAGGGTAAGTCCACCCACCGGCCCCGGGACATCCCCCGACACGCCGGCCTCGCCCCCACAGGCTCCCCCGGCCGCCCCCCGCAAAGATCGGCCGGAACAGCGGGCCAACAGAGCCTTAAGGACTTGCAAAACTGGGGAGCAGGTTATTTTGCACATACCTTTAGTTCCGTTTACCACGGTTTCCATATTGGGAGAAGCCGCCATCCGCGGGGAACCTGTTTCCAATAGGCCAACTGCGGGGGCGGAGGTAGTATCCTCTGACTCTCCATTATGCTCAGCGCTAACGCGTTGGAGGCCATTGCGTGGTGGCATGCCAGTGTCAATGACCTGTTCATTCCAAATGTTGTTTTTGTCAATCTGCATTTCATCGGGAGGCGCAGGGCAGGGCGCCTCATCTACTTCATGCAAAGCATCGGTCATTTTTGAGCGGCTCCGGGTATGAGGTGCTTGTTTCTTTGGGTGGGTTAATGCTGTTTGTCTTGTGTCCATGGCGCTTTCTGCGCCCTCTCTGCGAACACTCTGCTAACACTCAGCGGACGCTCCGCGTCTAGAGTGAAGCTTATGTTCAGGCACCACCTCCAGGCACCACCTCCAGGCAGTAGAAAGAGAAAAGATCCTCAAGGACCAACAGTGTAGCTTCCAGGCACAGGCACCAAACACTCTGCTAACACTCTGCGGACGCTCAGCGTCTAGAGTGAAGCTTATGTTCAGGCACCACCTCCAGGCACCACCTCCAGGCAGTAGAAAGAGAAAAGATCCTCAAGGACCAACAGTGTAGCTTCCAGGCACAGGCACCAAACACTCTGCTAACACTCCGCGGACGCTCCGCGTCTAGAGTGAAGCTTATGTTCAGGCACCACCTCCAGGCACCACCTCCAGGCAGTAGAAAGAGAAAAGATCCTCAAGGACCAACAGTGTAGCTTCCAGGCACAGGCACCAAACACTCTGCTAACACTCCGCCTAAATTCCTCCGCCACCATTCCTAAATAACACACTTCGGTGTTATTTAGGAATGGTGGAAAGCATCTCACATTTGTGCGATAGGCTGGAATATCGGCAAAGAAGAGTTTGAACAACTCGGCAGCTAGTGGGCAGCCTTGTTTCACACCCATGTTCGTAGATATTTGATCAGATAGGGCGCCTTGATTGTTTAAATGTATGCTAATGACTGTATCTGAATAAAGCGCTCTTATTGGGTCAATCAGATTACTTGGACAGTTCCAATTTTTCAGTTTTTGGCATAGCTTGGATCGATTGATACTATCAAAGGCGCCACGTAGGTCAATAAAGGCGACGTACAATCGTGTTTTAGCCCTTATACTTTCAAGTTTTAAGATGGTCATTAGCAGCAAATTCACTTCGACCCCGACTCCTTTTGTGAATCCTGTTTGTCGACTGTCTGGGATTTGTTCCACGACTGACCATTGAGAAAGCTGTTGACGTAGAAAAGAGGCAAACATTTTTCCGATGGTATCCAACAGGGCAATCGGGCGATAGTTAGATGGATCAGCCAGATTGCCCTTCTTATGGATTGGAACTATTATTGCATCCCGCCAAGAAACAGGAATTTTCATCGTTAAAGATATTCTTGCAAATAGGGATTCTATGAAGATAGCCCATTCTGCCCCATTGTTTTTTAACATTACGTTCGTAATTAAGTCCGGGCCAGCGGCATTAGAGTTCTTCAATGACCGAATTGCAAGTGTTATGTCATTGGCTGAAATACGCGGGCCCCATGAAGGCAGATTTTGATCGGAGCCACTTGCGACTTCACGTTGTGGATTGCTAAAAAAATTTGCGTAATGGCGCATCCATTGCGCTGAGTCAATCTCATTTGACACCATGGACTGGTGTTTGGAGTTCCCAGAGTTAATGATTGCCCATGTTTCCCGTGAATTTTTCTGCACTAATTGTTTCATTAATAGCTCAGCTTTGTCCTGCTCTATTATAATTTTCTGGGATTTTAGCCAATTACGATACAATTTGCGATGTGTGTGGATTGCAGAGATTGTGGAGCTTGTGTCGTTGGTAGTCTTAAGCGACTTCTTCAGCTTCCTCACATCTCGTCGCATTGCTTTTTTAGCTTGCATCAGAATTGTCGATGATATGTGTTTATGTTTGTGACCCATGGTGGAATTTGCCACTCGTACGGTTACAAAATCGAAAAGCAAAGGAAGATAATCAACCGCTGTTTCTTCGTCATTGCTGAAGTTCTGGCTGATCTTTTGGATTTTTGCTTTATCGATCCTTAGATGGTTGCCACCTGCATTCACTGAAACAGGAATGTCGTAGCATTGGTTTTCTGTTGGCCATTCCACCGGACAGGTGAGTCGCATAAGATTGTGATCACTGTTTGTCATGGGTAAGATTGTTAATGACAATTCTTTTTTAAACAGATTTTGCGATACCCAGAAGTAGTCGATGATTGAATGAACCTTATTATTTGACCACGTTTGCTTTGGAGGACGGTCTCCTGTCACATGCCCGTTGACCATTTGGCAATTCCTCATATGGAGCGCTTGACTCCATTGACGACCCTGACACGCAATTTCTTTGACAGGGGCTGGCTTATAACTCTGAGTTCCTTTGTCATATTTGAACCAATTGCAGTTCAAATCTCCTGCACAGATTATTGAGAGATTCTTATACTTCACTATGACGTCATCAAGTATATGAATTGTGGAATCGATAAAGGATTTTGCAGTGATTTTCCCCGGGTTCCAATACCCATTTAAGATGAGCAAATGCTTCCTCGCATCTATGTCTCGATGATTCGTTTGTAATAAGGCGCTTTGTACGAACAGATTGGGGATAAATACTTCTTTGAGCTGCCACCATGTATTAATCCTAATCATCATTAGCAGGCCAGAAGAAGGACGCCCTTTTGGGTTTTTGATTGCAGGATTTAGTAGGATCATAAATCCATCTCTGGTTGGAGGCACACTTAACCATGTCTCTTGCAGACACATGACAAAAACTTTTCCCAAATCCACATCGAATTGATTGAATAAATGGGAGAACCCTCTGGTGTTCCAAGAGATAAATTCATGTGGACATTCGTTTCCAGAAATTGATGGCTAATGCCAGTCTATTTTGCCATTTCTCGTGTTGTTTTTAAAAGTCTGATCAGTGTGTGATCTTTGGCAGTCGGTAGTGAGGGCAATTCGCCGCAGGTCCAGACGTCTTTGGTCCATATGGTTGAAAGTTGCATGCCCTGGACTTGACTTTAGATTAGCAAGACCAGGGCTTATTGGTTCAAGTGAAATATCAAATCCATAGCTCAGTAGTTCGTCCGCAGCGTTCAAGATGGAATTGTGGACTAAGGCAGACGAGATATGCAAAAGAACTTGATCACAACAACGTTCAGTAGCATACTCCACGAGTTTTATGTCTTCGGATGTAATTGTTCGAAGTGAAGGGATGCAGGTGAATAGTTTCATCACATTTCGACTATTCAAGTTCAAGTCATCCTCGTCTTGATAAAGATTTTGCAATCTTAATTTGCAGGTCGAAGATATGGTTCGAGAACTCAATGATGTGGAAGCCTTTGAGATATATCATGCAGACTTATTTCCTTGAGAGGTGGTATGTTTTGGATTCAGACGAGATGACTTTTGTTCCTTGTTTTGCTCAGACATCTTTGACTTATTATCAGGTTTCGCGTTTCTGCTTGGTGCTGGGACTCTGTTCGAAAGACGCCCCACTTGTGGAGCTTCCCATGCCACGCCAGGATTGGCGGTAAGTTGAACGTCCGACATGTCGTCAGAGTATGTAGATAGATCACAAATATCGATCATGGATTTAGAAACATTCCCTACAGAGCTTTCTGTCACTCTTTGACGCTTACTAGAAAGGACTTCCGATGGCCCAAGAGCGTGTGTTGATTTGACTCGATCTTTTGTGGTGTTGGCAACAGGCTGGTTAGTAGTATCAGCTCGATTGAAAAGGCCTGGGTTTGCATCTGTTGGTAAGTTTCGAATCAAGTTTCGTGTGTTTAAAGACGGTACACCCTTCCTGGTTACCTGCCTCGATTTTCTTTGTCTTGTTTGAGTCGGTGGTCCCTTTAAAAAACTATCAGTGGTTATTGGTTGTCCTTCTTGTTGTTTTGGCGGTCCTTGGAAGATACCAAAGGACGCTATGGGCATCGTGTCTATATGTGTCACTGATGAATCGGTCGGTAATTGACACGTAAGTTGAGCAGGAGCTAAAGCATTGCAAGGTGAATCAGATTTATTCTTACTTGATACAGAATCTTGTTTCAGTTGAGGCATTATTAAGGAGGTGACCTTAGGTATTGAGTTGGATGTAGGTCTAGGTATTGGCTGCTCTTTTGGTTTGTTGGAGCCCTGAATCATGGACTCTGATGATGGAATTAGACTTGCGTCGGGTTTTCTCACAGATGATAATCCAATTGTTTGGGTTTCAACTCTAGAGATCGTCTCAGCAGTAGAGTGCCGCATCCACTTCACTGCCTATAGTAGACCATCTGCAAGAGAATCGTTTTGGCAATGGTGGCGTGCGGCAAGGTCGCATAAGCGCTCTTGCCAGCGCAAGGTTCGTTCAGCTTCCTGAGTCAGCTGACTTTGTTGAAAGTTTGTAACTGAGTTACAACTGTCCATCTTTTCTTTTAGAGAAATGATAAGTGAAGACTGGTCCTTGTGGGCCTCGTGAAGAGATTCGTACATCTTCAAAAAAGGAAAAAGTGCAGCTGACGAAGCGGCCAAAACGTTATTGTAGATCTGCATGGCTGCTGCCGACGAGAGGCTAGGCTTAGACTCGTCACTCATCTTGTCGGCCATGTGTGAATGGTTGCTATTTACTGAGTCGGACTGGGGATCAGACGTTAAAGATGAGTCTCCATTTGCAATCGTAATGGCACCTTTTAGGGCATTTAGTTGGTTTAAGAGCATTCCCCTGTTTCTCAATAAACGCACTGGTGACATCTTGTGATGCTGGATACAAGAATTGTGTGACGGACGACTTGATGCTAGGATTTCTCTGTCATCAGAGCTACTAAAGCTGTGTACTGGGTGTCCACAATGTGAGGCAAACCCCAACGAGAGATCCATTAGCGCACCACAGGGAGGTTTTAGCAAAACGTTACTTGACTTTCCTGGATTCGTTGATTCTGGCGAACGGACGGAGAACTGCTCGTTCGCGACGTTGCGTCATCAGTCTCAAACAATTGAGGCCGTTGGTAAGTAGAGATGGCACAAAGCAATGTTTTTTTAAAAGATTTTACTTCGACTTCTCGACAGGAGGTGACTCTTTGTTCTGTGTTATTGGAATCTGTTTGATTCTTGTTGTTTAGATTGGTGACTGTCGTGCTGCCGGCCAGAATGGTGTCGTCTTGATCGTTGACAAAGGTGACTGGTTCTTGGGAGGGTTTCGAAGATGGTACATCAGAATCGTTTAATGATGTGGTGACTTCCTCATCTTGCGAGGCTTCCATTAACTCGGATTTCGGTCAAGTCGAATGCCGTAAAAAACTTGTCTCCTTTGTCAGAGTAATTTTGGTTTACCGCGGCTGGTGATGCAACATTTAGTTGAAGGGGAGGCAGGTCAAGCAAGGATAGTAAGGGTCTTTGTGGAAGGTAAGCCTCCTCTTTGTTTACGTCTGTGATTGCAGTTGAGATTTCGACCTCGCTTACTGGGTCAGACTCAGTCGCACATGTAGCTACGGAATCGGTTGACGGGCTCGACGGTCTCATTTCGATGAGATGCTCGTCGACAACAGTTACAGCTGCATTTAGGTCAGCATGGCCAGATGATAGCAGGCAGGTTGTGATATCAGGCATGTCAAGAGGGATGGTCGAACTCAGTGAGCCTGCAATTTCAGCCCCATTATCAAATGTAAAAGTTTCTGTACTAATAGGAAGTAAGTCAGTTGATAAACATTCCGAAGACTTATTCTTTGGTACAGGTGAGAAACTGTCGCGGTGGCAAGATTTCATTTTTACTGTACGTGGATCCAAGCAATTCTCAGTCACACATTTCCGTGGCACTGAGCTTACCTTCGAGGACTCGAGCGACGAGTCGGCTTTCAGAGCGGTCCAAGGGTTCTGCATCCGACGTTGTTGGATTGTCTTTCGTCGGGTGAGGGGGCCAGTACCTGGGACCGCCTGGCCACTCGTGCCTGATTGCGCCGTCATTGCGGTCGCACTGTCCGCTAGGAGCCTCACAGCCTCGACCAGCCGTGGACTGCCGTAGACTGACTCTACGCTCGACTCCGCGTGTGCTGCGCGCTTGGGTCGAGTTTAAGTAGAGTACGCCCACCGGCACCGGCACTAGCAAATTTCTTAAAGGCACAGTGAGGGGGGACTCCAAAGGCAGCAGAATCACGTCGCTGCAGCTCCTCTCAGGCAGAAAAACACAGTCGACTGCCGTAGACTGACTCTACGCTCGACTCCACCGTAATTATATCATTGGCAGAAAAGTATCAGAGATGATTGAAGAACTAAGATATGCCACATAGGTCATTAAGCAATGCGTTGATGGAAAAAAAACGATTCCATTACTGAGTTCTTTCAGTACATGAACGAACACATGAAGACATGTAGGCATTGTATGCAGCATGCACTACAGAGGTGCAATATTTGCAATCTTCCCATGTAGCATACCACATTGATAAATGCTACCTTTAGAAATGTTTACATACTGTGAAACATAAGTATCTACGTATGCTTCCTTTACTGCATAATTGCACTATTGCTCACAAAAAGATATAGAGAGCACTATGCATACAAATATAACCATATACAGGGAACGTAAAGCATGCACCAAAAAGTGCCGTTTCAATAGAACATTTTCATACCCGAACTAATTAACTTCATGAACAGACAACATTCTTGTATTTCTGGATTTCTTCTTCTATGCACATGTATGCTATGATTTGACCGTAAATTCAAGAAAGTATTGTTAGAACAAATGAGAAGGGTAAGGACTACAAATATAGAACTTTTACCTTCTTAAACTCCTGACTGACAGTGAAGAAAGCCACCTGGCTTACATACATCAGTGAACAAAAAAAGAATGAGCTACACATGTAATGTAATGTAAACTAATTTTTAGTTCCTGCCTGTTACTGCCCCAAATATATCAGTGAAGGAAAAAAGAGTGAGCCAGACATGTGATGCCATCAGTGATGTCATCAATGACATTTGTGATGTCATCTTTGATGTTGTCATGCACCAGCCCTGGAAGCTCATTTAATCGCTGGAAGTACTACTAACATGGATACCAGAAGCAAGCCTAACGGTCTAGTCTATTCCAAGATGGCCGCCCACTTCTATAACCAGCTGATCAGACTAGCGCTCGGCGCGTTGTATCGTATTGCTACTAGCGCTGCTAGTCCCTTTCAGTGACTCGCTTTCTCTATACAGCAAAGTTTCCTAGCCTATTTCTGTACCTTTACACTAGTGGTGTTTTCAGGTTTTCAGGTAAGGGATCTATACAAGCTGTCTAAGCTTTCACTATGCGTCTACTTCGTTACACGCGTATTCCTTGTCTGTGTTTACTTCTGCGTTTCTCCCTGCCCCGCCGTGTACACCCGCTATCGCGGTTGGGGAAATTCTGTATCTTTTCTGTTCTATCCCCTGTCTGTGTTTCCTCTATACCTTCTCTCTTCCACTCCGCACGTATCGGCTTGTTTACAGTCTATGCCGATTCATTCACGGAGGCCAGTGAGAACGAAGAGACCTGCGGTATCCCCGCACGCTGAATCCAGCAACCGGCTCCTTATACCATACCTGAGTGTTCCATAGCTGGAATAGGCAGACCAGCGTTCCCGCTTCAGCAAGTCTTCGACAAGACCTCGGACCTTTTCATCTCTACGGTCTTGAGGCCATCAGGGTTTTTTGCCTATACGGCTTTTTCCCCGTTTAGGGTGTGCTCCTCTGGTAATCTCCGGTTCTGCATTAGATTCAGACCACGGAGGCAGCCGGGGGAGCGCGGCCCTATTTACGACAAAAAAAGGAGAAGAAGAAGCCAGGGAAGAAGATCAAGAAGAGAAGCTCAGTCAGGGTGGAGGAAGAACCTGACCAAACAGGTGAGGAGGAGTCAGGGGAGGAGGAGACCCCGCTTGACAGATGTCCTGGGTGCTAGTGTTAGCAGTGCACAGTGGTGCAGCCAGTTATGGTTGCTTAGCATACCATAACTGGCAAATTTCAGGGGTTTTTCGGTTTTACTTCGAACCATAATGTCACGTTTATAAAGTTTTTTTTGGTGAAATTCACAGGTTTTTAGTAGTGCAACTTAACCATCACGTCCCCTTAACAAAGTTTTTTTAGTGAATATATATATATAAGTGTAACCTTAAGATAAGCTATTTACTGCAACTTGTAATATGTATCATTGTAACCTTAAGAAAAGCGCCCAGATGCCTTTGGGCGAGGCGCGCTATACAAATAAAGAAATACAAATATAAACAAAAATTGGCTGCCCTGCCTCCCCTGGCTCTTTTTGCCCTACACCATCAGCCAAGTTCCGACCCCCACCTCACGTCCCATGAAATTGGGATGGGTAGAAGAATGCACATCCCAATGCGACACCCACGCATGCTCGACTGGATGCAGAGTTCTCTGACTGCGCTATCTAATGAACCTAGTCAAAATAAAAGGGCCTATACTAATAAAAACCTATTACCAGCCCTTACTCTACTACAACAAAACGTGAAAGGGAAGTGAAATGCAATAAGGAACAGTGTTCAAAATAGTATGTCAGAATGGTAGAGCAATACATTTCCCTGTTTTCAGCACGGGGTAAGGTAGAGCCCTCAGGCTCTTATAGCTCAGTCTGGCTTCTCAGCCTGAGGAGGCAGTCTCTAAGGCACGGCAGGACCTTCTAAGACAGTCTCTTAGCAGCACAGTCTCTCCCTTAAAGAAAGCCTTGTTCAACTAAAAGATCTAACAACTTAGTTCTCTTCCTTTCGCTTGTAGCACATATCAGGTGGATCACCCATCCCGGGGTCTGCCTCCGCCGGGCTCGGACTCCCCTCGCTTTTGAAGACACCGTAGACCCCCTCATTTGGGCTCAGACCTTCCTTTCACTTATTGGAATGTCCTTTGACTTGAGTAACGTCACTACTATATGTCCGTCACTGTTGCAGGCTCCCCTCAACCAAGCGCAAGTCTATCTTTCATTCTCTTTGGCATTTCTTGGGATCAAAGACTTTAGATTGTACTAGAGATTTTTCTTAGACCCTCGCCCGACCACTTTGATCTTTCCACTTTGATCTTTCTATCCAATCTCACAAGTTCTATTTGCAGTGTACCTTCCTGCCAGAGCTCTTTCGACTGGGCACCCATGTGGTGCCGGACCACTATGCTATTGTGTTGAAAAGTTTTTTTTTCTTCCGGTCTTCCCCAATGTTCCACTTTTATCTGGATCACCCCACTCACCGTTTCACCAATCTTTCATCAGTGACACGCTCGCCGCTGGCAACCTTTGTTCAACACAGCTAAGCCTTACACAAGTTCTCTCAACTCAACGGCTGCTTGGACATTGGTCTCCCTTGCCTTGCCACAGCCTCTCTCTCTGAATCGGCATCTTGGCTTCACATTCTTCTCCGATCTCTCAAAACTTCTTGTGCAGTCTTTTTATACGCTCTGGCTTTCCAGGTCCTCTCTGTGTTCCTGACTTCTTCCCAAAGGTTCTTTGGGTTCTCCCTCCATCGGGTTTGGATCCCGACCTAAATGTTTTACACAAAGGTCTCCCTCAGCCGGGCTCAGCCCAATCTCTTTTTTACAAAGAACCAGTTTTGGACTTCCAGTCCCAGAATGCATTGTGGTGTATTTTGCTCTCACTTCACAGCACCCCAAAATGGCATTCCATGGCTTTGGGAGCTGCAGGAGTTTCAACGGGATGTGTATTGAGGTTAGGGTCTCACCGCCTGCCCCTAAGAGAACTGGGCTCGCCTGCTTGGCCCAGGGGAGGACTTCTGGTGTGGCAACACCAGGAGACCCCACCTGACCCTGGTTTTGCCTCCTGGGAGGTACAGTTCCCTCTCCACACGGCAACCTCCCCTGTATTCAAAGGTCCAGTGTCTGGATGGTTTCCTCCTCCTCCAGGTCTCCCAGGGTCTCTGCAGCACACTTGGCCTTCCTCTGGCTTCTCAGCACCTTCCCATAGCTCTCAACTCACACGCCATTGGCGGGTGACACCCGCCTTGTAAAGGGCTGACTCACCTGCCAAACCTCCTGCATGCCCATTCATTCCAATTCGCGTCTCACCCGCCAAAAACAAAATCGGGTAATTTCACCCGCCTTTGCAACACAAATGGTTGAGAGCTGTGCCTTCCAGCATCTTTAGCTCGCTCAAAATGCTTTTTCTGGCTGCAGCTTTTATACTCCCAGCTAGAGTTGATTGGAGTCTGGTGTGAAAGTTGTCCCTCCCTGCCTGACTCTGCCTGACCTCATTATCTGGACAACATGGAGACTGCCCATAGGAATCCATTGCCCATTGATTGCTATGGGTAAGCCTCATGACTCCCATCTGCCTCTTCTTTGTCCTAGTCCTTGGGTATTTCAATAGGGGAATGGGATTATGGAATTATGGTGTTCTACAAAAAAAGAGTAACAATGTGGATTTTTGTCTGGAAAAGGGGTTTGAATGTAGGGTTGTTGAAAAGGGGGTTTTGAGGAAAGAGGGGTAAAAGTCATGTAGGAATTTAGGGATGGTCTTTGTTTTCCCTGATGGTTTCGCCTTTTCCTTACAGAAAGTTACTGGGGTATGATGGGATTCGGTTTACAATATCCCATGACCACTGAGTGGGGGTTGGGTAGGGATGTATCGAACGGGAGGAATACCATGTATTGCCTGAGGGTGGTCTTCCATTGTCCCCAAGGACCATCTGCCCAGGTGATCCTCCCTCGCACGCCCGCTCCCGGGGGTTGGGATCCAAGAGCAACGGCCATCCTCTGGCCCCCTGGCCCCCTGAACAAAGGAGCCCCGGGAAACACCTGGGAGAAACGCCTCAGGTTACTCACAGCTAGGAGATGAGATGCATGATTATTTGACTGCCAGATAAAGGTGCTACATGCGGGCCAAGAAGCAACCAACAACAACAGAGAAAGAATTGTAGATGGAAATGCTGAAATACCCCCTTGCTACTTTTTCCAGGTGATTTAATATGTGCAGAAATTCATGTGCAAGCGGCACAAGACCCAATTCGAGGGCCCATATGCTGTCCAGTGTGCAAACCCCACCGCAGTAAAAGGGCACAGAAAGAAAGTGTTGGTGCATAAAGGTGAAACTATGCGTAGGCACGGTGGATGAAGAGGAGCCAGAAGAAGAGTTGACCAGAACCCAGACGAGAGTGAGAGGGCTGACCAGCCATCTAACGTCACACTACCAAACAATGTACTTTACAAGAGCTAAAGTGACTGTGGGCCTCATCACTGGTTGGGCGGAAATAGCTTTACCGCTGGGTCGTGCTGCAATATTTGCACCATATCACAACCTGGCATGAACACGCCCCCACTCCAGCGGTAACAATATTAGCGCCTGGAAGAAACTGCGTGGAAATAAGGGTTTCTGCTGACAATCCAGCGCTAATAGCACTGGTGGAAATTGCGTCACCGCCGGAACGGGAAACAACGCGGTGGCCATTTTGACAAACACAATCCATTAAATAATGAAATGTCTCAAGTTCCTGCAGCCATCCGGTCCTGGAAAGAAGCAAAAATGTCCCAGGAGAGGGTCAGAGGCAAGGTGGCCAAAAATCGCCTACGAAAACCTACGTTCAGTGATGGCCGGCTTGTGGTCCTGACCGATGAGGCTGTTGCTCACACTGATGAGCTATATGGCCTTCGACCATAGGAAAACATCAGGAGAGAGCAGGACAGCCATCTGGCATGGCATCAGCCAGAAAGTGACAGCTGTAGCCAGCGTCCCCTGTGATGGAGAGGACTGTCGCAAACATTGGAATGACCTCAGGGTCAGGGTGCGTGGGATGCTGTCGCAACACTGCCTTGTGTCCCTTGCCACAGGAGGAGGAACAGTTAAGCCACTGGTCCTCACCACTTGGGAGGAAAAGGGAGTCGGAGGTGGGAGCCAGCAGCCAGGAGGTGAGGCAACCCCGCCCCCCAACAAGTACATGCACAAATGACAGTCTAGCATAAGATGCCCCAGTGGACAGGGTCACATGTCAGCAGACCCAGAAGCTCGGCATGCCAACTGAACAGAGGGATGGTGTGGCAAATCAGGCACCCTCCACAGCAGCCATCGGGCAGGTCACCAAGGGCACCCCGGATAATCACAGCAGCGGGTAGGGGTGGCAAGTGACCCAACCAAATGCTGTGTGCACCACACCCCTACAGGCACACCCTATGCCAGCGGGATTGAGGTGCATGGGCGACCACAACACCGTGCAGCAGTCACACCAGCATGTTGAAGGCCCAGTTGGTCTGCCCCATGTTTGCATGTCAGACAAGTCACAGGGAAGTGCACGTCCCCCACAGTGACATTTGCCCAGCCTGCCAATCACCGTACACCACAGTGCCTCACTGAGCCATGACAGGCCACCAACCTCACCCCACCATGTGAGTGCCACCCGGGGCGGGGATGTGGGCGCATGAAGGACCACAAGCATGTATGCCAGACGCCAGCTGCCCCAGCACGGACACCCTGCCCCCCCACACACAGGCCAAACATAGACTGCCCATGCGTGACACACTCACAAGCAACCCCATGATGCTCTGCCCACATGCAATAACCCTGACCAACCATGCCCATTTGCCCATATGTGTAGAGTCCCACTCTGTACTGTAGCAAATGTGTCTAGCATGCCAACACACGTAGGGGAACCATTTTCTATGTCCCCTACAGGCACTCAAGCATCGTCAGAAGCATCAGAGGAGGTTGCGGACCCATCTGGGGGCGTCACATCCAGGCCCTCAAGGGCTGCTACCACCACCACACAAATGGCCACTCATGCCACACTGAGGCGGATGTCCCGCTGTGTTACTCTTTTACACAGCAGGTCCAAGTCAACAGCCACACTACAGGCCATCCGGAGCCGTGCAAGGCCCACTGCACCCACAGCCACAGCTGGAGGCACAGACACCAGAGCCACATCTGCTGGGAGGGCGACAGAGAAATCTCAGGGGGACACCAGCCCAGTGTCACAGCCTGGCGAAGGGCCACACTCTCCGGAGAGCCCTCCACGCCGCCAGCATCCACAGACATCAGAGCCGGACATCGACACACCCTCTTATGGCTCCCCTGATTTCAGCACAGGGCCAATGAACAGCCCCTCACCCATATGCCACTCGCCACCAAGCAGCACTGTGTTGCAGAGGCTTGAAGAGATGGAGCACAGAGGGTGATGGAGGCAATAGGGTGCACAACCTCTGACCACCTGCAGGCAATCCATGATTGCTTACAAGTGGCCACCCGCAGGATTGCGTGCCAAATGTCGAGAAACCGGGCAAAGGCAGCTGCCAGTATGGCTGCGCTAACAGTATACGGGCAGAGGGTCTGTACGGCTGTGCTAACAGTATACGGGCAGAGGGTCAGGGAGCAATCCAAAGGTGTCTCAGAAATCACTAAGGCCATCCGCCAGAGCAATTAATTGACACAGCGCCAGCTCTGGGGGCCAGGCTCTATCCCTTTAGGTTCAGAGTCACAGCAGGGCGCGCCATTGCACTGGTCGCGATGCCATTTGTGCACAAGATCACCAGAGGATGGTAAGAGACCATGATCATGAAAACATTATTGCCCCAAGTGGTCATGCTGGGGAGTTGGTGGTGGGTGAAAGGAGTGGGATAGTGTGTTGGTGGTGGGTGGAGGGGTGATAGTGTGCTGGGGAGTTTGCGGTGGGTGGAGGGGTGATAGTGTGCCGGGGAGATGTTTGGGGCACATCATATCATTCAAACTACTAGACTTCTTCAGAGCAAGGATATTCCGGATTGTGTCATTGTGGAGTTTATTCACAGAAGTGACTGTCATGCAGTGGTGCATGGCTTGTGCCATGGAAAGGAATACAAAAGAAAATGTCAATGAGTGCCTGCCGAGCCTGTCTCCTATCCCTCACGTCATCTCGGACGTTGCTGTTGTGGCATCTGCCTCAGGCACTGCGTAATCATCATCTGGGGGTGGCATGTCCATGTCAGAGGTGCATTCCTCCTTACACAGAGGTTGTGTAGCATAGCACACAGAAGCACTATTTTCCCTACTCTTTCTGAAGTGTACATATGGGCTCCGCGTGTACAATCTAGGCAGCGAAAACGTGCCTTCTGGAGTCCAAATGGGCGCTCAATGCTCACACGGGTCCTGCTGTGTGCGTCGTCGTATACTATGTCGAGTAGTGTTCGTGAATCACGCACAGGGGTCATCAGCAGCCCAGCTACGGGTATCCAGTCACCTGCATGGGGAGAGGCACAGACATTAGTCATTGTGAAACGCGTGGTGGTGGACTTGCGTATTGTATCAGGGCAATGGACATCATGTGAATGCATATGGGGCTTCCTCACATGGCCTGTGCCTCTAAAATTTCTATGCATACTGTCACTGGTATCATACATTCTTTTGTCTTCACAGGCATCCTGTTACATTGCAGCAGATGTTTGGTAATTTGTCTGTTGGTGACATGCGTACCTGTAGGCGGTCTTGTGGCTCAGTAGTTTTCTCTTGCTTGTGGCATGCTGGGTTTCACATCGACCTTCCCTACTCTTCGGGGGCCAGTATTGCAGGGTGGGTGTGCAAGGGTACATGGCTGTGGCACTGTCAGGGTTGCAGTTGTGCAATGCAATATTGCCATTTCTTTGGTATTGCTTTGGATCGTGCACGATGCATTGTGGTACCTGTAGTCATGTGTGTTATTTGGATTGCTGCTGTGCCGGACATGAGCATGCTACCTGGGCTGTACTCTGACGTTGGTGCTGGTGCAGGCGCTGGCCAGGTACTACATTTGCATTTACTTGCCATGCCATGCTTTGTGCCATTAATCACATACCCCCTGCCCCCAATTTAGTCAGGTGCTTCACAGTACATGCGTGCAGGCAGCTTTACTCACCCACTATCCACCTGAGTTGTCCACTGTGCCTCCCCATGTATCCTGGTAGTATGCTGCTCCGTAGGACCATGTAGTCATGGGTGGAACCTGGGTAGCGGGCACAGCAGTGCGTGATGATGAGGTTGGGGTCGCAGGTCATCTGCACATTGAGGGAGTGGTAGTGCTTGTGATTTTTGTACACTGTTTTGTGGGCCTGGGGGGCCACCAACGCAACCTGGGTGCAGTCCAGAGCTGCTACAACATTAGGCAATTGGGCTACAACATAGAACTTTGCCTTCACAGCATTTACCGGGGCTGGTGGGAAGTGTGATGTGGTGTTGCACATGCCACAGGAGGGCATCCAGCACATGGAACAGTACTGCACAGTACACGGGTGTTAGGCAGAAACATGTGCAGTTCCCTTAGGGACCACTGCAAAAGATTTAAGACTACAGGTGTTTGGCAGTAAACCCACTTGGTAGTCAGACTTCCCTCAAGAAGAGTTAGGCAGTATATAGAGTATACACAATAGGTACAGAGATACAGTAGCACAAGCAAACACTGACCAGAGCTTTGGTGTAAAAGTATATAGTTATTTATTTAAAGACACACTTGTAGATTACACTAGCACAAAGAGGTAAGTAAATTCAGCACACAGTCACTATTATATATATACAACCCTAATTACTTATTAGACAAGTCTTAATGAGAAACACCACTTATTTTCAGACAGAGGTGAGCACTTAACATAAGAGGGCACTCTAATAAGTTATTAAAAAGGGACGGAAAAAGGCAGAGCTATGGAAGCACACAAATTTCAATACTTTTAAAAGAACCACAGTAAGGCAGGATAGGCAGAGTTCTACTGGAGAGCAAGGAAGTCAATTGCAAGGCCCACTCTTGGAGAGCGCAAGCAGAAGGGGTCCAGGTTCGCACAGTGGGGTTATGCCCAAAGAGTCTTGTAGATAGTTCGCACACAAAGAATGAAATTAAAGTCAGGAAAAGTTGGCTAGGTTGTCCCAGGCCAGCCCAGGTTAGAAAGTCGAGGCTTTGCTGTCACCCCGAACGATCTGTCGCAAGGGAAGCCAGGCGGGACACAGTACCTTAAGTGGGAAGGAAGCTCCAGCGGGGGCAGTTGTTCCTGGCAGCGGTTGCAAGTCGGTGTTTCGTCCAGAGGAGGAGGAGGTCTCGACGTGGAGGAAAGATGAAGGTTGTTACACTGCCAGGGAAGAAACCAGCCGTGGAGTTCTTTGGTTAAAAGGTACTACCCTTCTATTCGCGGTAGTGGTAAGCCGTGGTATTCCGGTTGCCGGGGTGCTTGGCACGGGCAAGGCGGCCACGAGATGCTCCAGGAAGGTGAAAAGAAGGCAAAACTGGTTATCCCCACCAGTCAAAGGAAGAAGACTCTCCTGACTGGAGATCTCCTCTGTCGTCGGGAAAAGTGGTGCCACGGTTCAGCAGGGCTCCACCGGTGGTGTCGTCGTGGCAGGTCGGCTCAGCTTCTCCCTCCTCGGATTCTTAGGTCCTGTGGCGACTTCTGAAGTTCCAGTCTCCAAAGCCCTGCTTTTATGCAGCAAACCCCCATTCATTCAGCCTAGCTGTCAATCAAACATGCTAAGTGGTGAGCTGGCCGGCTCACCACTTGGGCCAATCACACAAGAGTGTGACTTGAGTTGCCAAGGCAACTCTGTCCAGGGTGCCTAAACCCCCTCCCACACCCTCTGTGGTACCCAGACAGAGTGGCACCACTTTTGGAGGCTTCTGTGGAGTAGCCCGCCAAAAAGTGGAACAAAGGGCTCGACTTGGGTTGGAGTCACAGAAGAGAACACAAACGCCATTTTAGAATCGAGTTCTGGCAAAAAATACCAACCGGTGAATTAATATTAAATAAATAAACCGGCGGTATGTTCGAGGCTATAGGAATTAAATAATTAAAGTTGGTAGCCTCGAACAATGGGAAAATCCCAGAGATATATTTGCGGTCGAATATAAAAAGTAGTATCCACTGCCACCAGCCAAAACTCGATCAGGGGGGACGGAGACGTGCCCCCTCGAACAACAGACCCCGGGGCAATCGAATTGCCCCGACCAGTACGTCCACAATATGATGGTTTGTTCTGGTTTCTGTTCCTAATTTGGGACTAGTAAAGCCAATGGTGACTTTACATGCCCTGGGAGACAGTAGTCAGACCCAGGGTATGGAGTCTATGTTGGGGGGTCGCTACGACACCCCCTGGGTTACGGCACAGAGGGTGCTGTGCAACCCACATCAAAAACACATGAAACCCTATGGAGTAAAAGACCCCATAGCCCATAAAACACATCTAGATTCAAAGAAACACACTCAAATCATGTCTACTAGTGGGAGTAAAAGAGTCTCACTCTTAGCAGGAGAAAAAAATAAACCCCAAAAATACAGCAAAGCTGCTGGGGGACTCACTAGGTTTGGGAAATTAGCCTTAACAGAGAATTCTCTCTAACACTCGCCCCCCGCCAGACTAAGGGACAGGAGAATTTAATCCACTCCTGGATGAATCGCATACCTCTAGTCGATGACATACATCCTAGAGAGACCATCAGCATTTTGGTGGTGACACCCGGACCTGTGCTCAATGGTGAAATCAAACCCTTGAAGGCAGATTGACCATCTCAATAGTTTTGGATTTTCCCCTTTCATTTGCATCAACCATCTCAAGGGTTGGTGGTCAGTCTGAATGACAAAAGTAGAACCATACAAGTATGGCCTAAACTTCTTCAGTGCCCACACAATAGCAAAGCATTCTCTTTTGATTGTTGCCCATCTTGTCTCAGGATCCTTCAGTTTTCTACTGATGAAGCAAATGGGGTGCTCCCTACCCTTCTCATCCAGTTGGCTAAGAACTGCACCTATACCTACATTGGAAGCGTCAGTTTGTACAATGAAAGTTTGGTGGTAGTCAGGAGCTCTGAGTATTGGAGCTTGGCAAAGAGCTTTCTTCAGGTTTTCAAATGCATGATTGCATTCCTCATTCCATTTGACCTTCTTAGGGAATTTTGGATTGGAGATCACATTAAGTGGAGAAGCTATGGTCCCATAGTTCTCAATGAAATTCCTGTAATACCCAGTGAGGCCTAGGAAGGCTATCACCTGGGTTTGAGTAGTAGGTGTTGTCCAGTTTTGCACAGCTTCAATCTTACTGAGCAAAGGCCATATTTCTCCACCTCCTACCTCATGCCCAAGGTAGACCACCCTACTCTGGCCAATTTGGCATTTACTTGCCTTTATGGTCAGATTGGCCTGTCCAAGAGCCTGCAAAACATACCCTAAGTGGTTCACATGTTCTTCCCAGGTTTGGCTGAATACTGCAATGTCATCCAAGTATGCCATGCAGAAGTCCTCCATCCCATTCAGAACCTGATTCACCATTCTTTGGAATGTAGCAGGTGCATTCTTCAATCCAAAAGGCATAACCTTAAATTGGTATAAGCCAACTGGGGTAGAAAATGCAGTCTTCTCCTTGGCATGGTCTGTCAGGGCTATTTGCCAATAGCCTGACGTAAGATCAAATGTGCTGAGGAACTTGGCTGAACCAAGTCTATCCACCAACTCATCTGTCCTTGGCAAAGGGTGGGCATCAGTCTTGGTGACTGCATTAAGAGCTCTATAGTCCGCGCAGAATCTCAATTCTTTGGATCCTGCCTTTGGTACTAATACAACTGGGTTAGACCATGGGCTAGTAGAGGGCTCTATTACCTCGAGATCAAGCATCTTCTTGACCTCCCCTTTGATGTGGGTCCTTACATTTTACGACATTCTATATCCTCTGCTTTTGACTGGCAGACAGTCACCAGTGAGTATATCATGCTGTCCCCAAGAGGTCAAGCCTGGTGAAAGTGAGAACAGGGAGGCAAACTGATTTAACATGGCTTTGCACTCTTCTTGTTGCTCAGGTGTCAGATTTGAAGAGATTTACTCCTTCAATCTTTTCGTCTAAGGGTACACCTCTGAGGAGATCAGGGAGAGATTCACTCTCTTTTTCCTCTTCTGTTGAAGCTAGAAGCAAGGCTCCTACTTCAGGCCTAGAGACATACACCTTTAGTCGGTTGGTGTGGAAGACTCTAGGAGCCTCCTTGGGATTGCCCAAGTCCACCAGATAGTTCACCTCTCCAGGTTTACCCACAACCTTGAAGGATCCCATCCATTTATCTTGCAAGGCTCTCTGCCTTGTTGGGATCATAACTAGAACTAGCTGGTCTTGAGTGAACTCAACCATGTTAGCCTTCTGGTCATGCCAATGCTTGACCAAAGCTTGTCCAACTTTCAGGTTATCACTAGCTTCTGCCATCATTTGTGACATTCTCCTTCGGAGACCTATCACATAGTCACTCTGACTGGCTTGGGGGAAGGAGCACTCTCCAACCCCTCCTTAATCAGGGACAATGGACCTCTGACTGGATGGCCATAAAGAAGTTCAAAGGTAAAATAGTCTACTCCCTCCTGAGGGACTTCTCTATAAGCAAAGAGAAGGCATGGCAATAGAAGGTCCCACTTTCTTTTAAGGGGATCTTCTAAAGCACCTATCATGCTCTTCATGGTTCTGTTGAATCTTTCCCACCCATTTGTCTTAGGGTGGTAGGCAGTGAAGAACTTGTAAGTAACTCCACAGGTTTTCCACATGGCTTTCATGTAGTGGGACATAGAATTTGACCCCCTGTCGGAGATTACTTCCTTAGGAAACCCAACCCTGGTAAAAATACCAAGGAGGGCCTTAGCCACAGCCTGAGCTGTAACAGTCCTCATAGGAATTGCCTCAGGGTACCTAGTAGCATGGTCTACTACAACAAGGATAAACCTGTTGCCCGAGGAGGTTGGGGGAATCAAGGGGACCAACAATGTCAATCCCTACCCTCTCAAATGGGACTCCCACAACTGGGAGAGGCACTAAAGGTGCCACATTCTTGGACCCAACCTTACCAGAAGTCTGGCAGGTATGGCAGCTCTTGCAAAACTTATCTACCTCAGCCCCCATCTTTGGCCAATAAAAGTAGAGTGAGAGCCTTTCCTTGGTCTTCTTGAAACTCAAGTGACCAGCCAAAGGAGTCTCATGGGCCAGTTGCAAGAACTGTTGTCTGTTTTCTTGAGGTACTACAAGCCGCTTGTAGTCTCCAGGTGCAGACTCAGATGGTTCACTGTAGAAGAGGCCATCTTCCCAGTGCAACCTATACTTCCCAGGCTCTTGCCCATCAGCCTGAAAAGCTGCCAGTTGGCGAAGACCTTCCAGAGTTGGACATTCTCTCTGTCCCTTACTGAAGTCTGCCCTGTTGGGTCCACCTTCTGCCAGTAAAGACTGCAGCTCAGGATGGTCAACAGGATCCAGATCTCCAATGAGTTCCTGGCCTTCCACTAGCTCTTCTTCAGAGTCTAGTTCCACCATACAGGGTTGTACCTCCTTCTCAGCCTCAGCTGGAGTTACAGGTGTAACTTTGGACAACCTAGGGGAAGTCCTTGTTGGAAGCACTGGAGTGCTTGCTGTTGGCTGTTTCTTGGAAGTCTTGGGTTTCCCCTTTGCTTCTTTTTGTTCAGTAATAGCAAGTTGTAACTCCAGTGGAGTAGGAGTGATATCTTTCTTCATCATCTCCTTGGGAGTACCTCTCATGGTTCTCTCCCTTGCAGGTCTGGTGAGCTCCTGTAACCTTTTACTAGGAGGTCTGGTGGTATGTGACACTACTCCAAGAGTTTTCAGGTCATTACCCAACAGAACCCTTCCTGGTACCTCACTTTGTATGCTGACAGGTATCTTCACAGTCATATCATTACACTGGATGAGAACTGGAAATTGGGGAAGCATCTGCATAGGCCCTCCAGCTAACTTGGTGAGGCGTTTGGGTGCCTTAGCAACATCCTCAGCCTGAAGAAAAGATTTATCCACCACAGTTATGCTGGCTCCAGTGTCCCTAATGGCAGGAGTCTCCTGACCATTCACCTGGACACTGTCCTTATAATACTCTTTAGTATTATCTGGGATAGAGTTATAGACATCTAAATTCTGTTGTTCCCTCAAACCCAGGGACACTAAAGAAACACTGGCTGAGACTCCAATGGGTTCATCAGCCAGCAGTAGAAAGTTTCCACTTGCCATTTGTACTTCCTCCTCTGGAGCGAAGGCTAAGGAGACAAGCTGGACCCCTGAAGGTTTACCCTTACATCTGGGATCTCTTTTCACATGGTCAGTAGAGCAACAAACATAGCATTTACCAAATGCCTTCTGGAATGGTGGCTTGTTCTGACCTCCTTCTGGTTTTGCACCAGAAGGTACACTACTCTGATTTGGTTCCCCTTGTGGCTTACCCTTATTGTTTGGTTTGGGGCCCTCTTTGGGATTGGAATTATTAGAATTCTCTTTGGAGTCCTTTTTTGGCTGTTTCCCCTCATCCTTTTTCTGAGTTACCCCAGAGTCCTTGTGAGTAGCCCTGTTGGCAACCCACAAGTCAGCAGCCTTAGCTAGTTTCCTGGAATCTAGTTCCTTTGAATCAGCCAAGTGCTGTCTGAGCTCAGGAGAGCAGGCATCATAAATTGACTCCAACATCACAAGATTCTTCATTCCCTCATAAATGTTCACCTTGTAACCCTTAATCCATCCCTCTAAATTCTTCAAACTTTCACTCACCCAGGTAGCCCAAGGGGTACCATCATGCTTTTTGAGGGTCCTAAACCTCTTAAGGTACTGGGAAGGGGTCTTCCCAAATCTAGCTATCAAAGCTAGTTTTACACATTCATAATCCTTCTTATCCTCCTCCCCCAACTCCATTACCACATCAGTTGCAACAGGGGGGAGCCTAGAGAACAACCAGGAAAGTAACTCATTTCCTGTGATGTTCTGGAGCCCATGATTATATTCAAACAAACTCAACCAATCCAACTTAGGCTCATACATACCCACCAACTCCTTAGGCATCCAGGGTCTTTTGGGAATGGAACTCGTAGAGGATTCGGAGAGAGAAGCACTTTCCACAGACAATATTTTCATTTCTAGCTCATGGTTGAGCTCCATTTCTCTAAGCCTTAGTTCCTGGTGCCGTTGTTCTGTTTGAGCACTAATTCCTTTGAATTCTAATTCAAGCTTCATTTTTTCTAGTTCCATATATTGAGGATTAAGTGTGGGACCTGGTAAAGGTCCAGTAGGTACAGCTGGCAGGGCAGGTAGAGGCCCAGGGGAGACAACTCTATCATCTTCCACCTCCACGTCTGCTTCTGACTCAAAGTTATCAATACTAACATTCATATCAATATCATTGCTGTTATCTACAGTTGCTGGAGTGGTAGGTTCCTCTGAACCACCATCCAGACTTTGGTTTGCTAACAACCTTTCTATTAGCTCCATTTTCTTTCCCTTAGTCAGGAGATTCTTATGCTTACAGCGAACTCTTAAACAATCAGCAGTTTTTGTAGCAAGGGACTCTTGACTATAGCTTTCCATAGTTTACATGTTTTAGAAAATACTTCTTTAGTGCTAATCTTTGTGGTTAGTTGCACAAAGGTATCTATAAGCACACTAAAATGTATACTCAATACAAATCCCACCGCTGCCACCAGTGTTAGGCAGAAACCTTTGCAGTTCCCTTAGGGACCACTGCAAAAGATTTAAGACTACAGGTGTTTGGCAGTAAACCCACTTGGTAGCAGTCTGTACCACACAGATTCACTTGGTAGCTGTGGCTGAGCAGTCAGACTTCCCTCAAGAAGAGTTAGGCAGTATATCGAGTATACACAATAGGTACAGAGATACAGTAGCACAAGCAAACACTGACCAGAGCTTTGGTGTAAAAGTATATTGTTATTTATTTAAAGACACACTTGTAGATTACACTAGCACAAAGAGGTAAGTAAACCCTAATTACTTATTAGACAAGTCTTAATGAGAAACACCACTTATTTTCAGACAGAGGTGAGCACTTAACATAAGATGGCACTCTAATAAGTTATTAAAAAGGGAGGGAAAAAGGCAGTGTTATGGAGGCACACACATTTCAATACTTTTAAAAGAACCACAGTAAGGCAGGATAGGCAGGGTTCTACTGGAGAGCAAGGAAGTCAATTGCAAGGCCCACTCTTGGAGAGAGCAAGCAGAAGGGGTCCAGGTTCGCACAGTGGGGTTAAGCCCAAAGAGTCTTGTAGATAGTTCGCACACAAACAATGAAATTAAAGTCAGGAAAAGTTAGCTAGGTTGACCCAGGCCAGCCCAGCTTAGAAAGTCGAGGCTTTGATGTCACCCCGAACGATAGGTCGCAAGGGAAGCCAGGTGGGACACAGTACCTTAAGTGGGAAGGAAGCTCCAGCGGGGGCAGTTGTTCCGGGCAGCTGTTGCAAGTTGGTGTTTCGTCCAGAGGAAGAGGAGGTCTCGACGTGGAGGAAAGATGAAGGTTGTTGCACTGCCAGGGAAGAAACCAGCCGCGGAGTTCTTTGGTTAAAAGGTACTACCCTTCTATTCGCGGTAGTGGTAAGCCGTGGTATTCCGGTTGCCGGGGTGCTTGGCACGGGCAAGGCGGCCACGAGATGCTCCAGGAAGGTGAAAAGAAGGCAAAACTGGTTATCCCCACCCGTCAAATGAAGAAGACTCTCGGGACTGGAGAGCTACTCTGTCGTCGGGAAAAGTGGTGAGACGGTTCAGCAGGGCTCCACCGGTGGTGTCGTCGTTGCAGGTCGGCTCAGCTTCTCCCTCCTTGGATTCTTAGGTCCTGTGGTGACTTCTGAAGTTCCAGTCCCCAAAGCCCTGCTTTTATGCAGCAAACCCCCATTCATTCAGCCTAGCTGTCAATCAAACATGCTAAGTGGTGAGCCGGCCAGCTCACCACTTGGACCAATCACACAAGAGTGCGACTTGAGTTGCCAAGGCAACTCAGTCCAGGGTGCCTAAACCCCCTCCCACACCCCCTGTGGTACCCAGACAGAATGGCACCACTTTTGGAGGTTTCTGTGGAGAAGCCCGCCAAAAATTGGAACAAAGTGCTCGACTTGGGTTGGAGTCACAGAAGAGAACACAAACGCCATTTTAGAATCGAGTTCTGGCAAAAAATACCAACTGGTGAATTAATATTAAATAAATAAACCGGCTGTATGTTCGAGGCTATAGGAATTAAATAATTAAAGTTGGTAGCCTCGAACAATGGGAAAATCCCATAGAGATATATTCGCAGTTGAATATAAAAAGTAGTATCCACTGCCACCAGCCAAAACTCAATCAGGGGGGGCGGAGACGTGCTCCCTCGAACAACAGACCCCGGGGCAATCGAATTGCCCCGACCAGTACGTCCACAATATGATGGTTTGTACTGGTTTCTGTTCATAATTTGGGACTAGTAAAGCCAATGGTGACTTTACATGCCCTGGGAGACAGTAGTCAGTCCCAGGGTGTGGAGTCAATGTTGGGGGGTCGCTACACCCCCTGGGTTACGGCACGGAGGGTGCTGTGTAACCCACATCAAAAACACATAAAACCCTATGGAGTAAAAGACCCCATAGCACATAAAACACATGGAAAGACAAAGGAACACCTCAAATCATGTCTAAGAGTGGGAGTAAAAGAGTCTCACTCTTAGCAGGAGAAAAAAATAAACCCCAAAAATCCAGCAAAGCTGCTGGGGGACTCACTAGGTTTGGGAAATTAGCCTTTACAGAGAATTCTCCCTAACAGCGGGCTATGCCATGGCTGGAAGGTGCAAGTACTGAGGAATTGTAATACTGACACTAGCTTCAACAGTGGGGGCACAGCTGTGCAGATGTTTATCTTGCACCCTATTTTCTCCTGTATTGTACTGAGTAGCTGTTATGGTCTCCCTGTTGAGGCGGTGCAGGGTGTCAGTGAGGGTCCAGGGTGAGGGCCTAGCCCTGGGGATGGGTGCACTCCTTGCTTGGGCCCTCCTCCTCCCCCTGCCCTCTGGTTGTCCTGCATCTATGCATCCAGGTGCAGCATGAGCAGCTGCATGTCCCAGCTCAAAATGGCTATTGGCAGCAGGAAGGGGTGTGCATTATGTTGCCCTGGATTGGGATCACCTGTTGCCTCATTTCTGGCACCTGTCCTGTTTTCATTTACCTCCAGCCGCATCTCTGCAGTATTAGCACCGGTTTTCAGCACTAATACCGCCGTACATGGACTTGTGTTGCTAGCTGCAACAGCATCGGCTGATTTCATAGTCGGCAGTATCGTGATCCGGCGAAGCGGTATTGGTGGCGCCACTTTTAAGGGTTACCACTGGACTTGTGATGAGGCCCTGTATCTTTTTTTTAGAACTCTTTTTATTACGTTTTACAACATGTTTCAACCATCCTTCCAACAATACCCCCCCTCCCTCCCCTCTATCCCCCCTGAAGCAACTTCCATTCCATCCCAAATTATTTCTTTTCTTGTACATTCACCGTTTCTCATTGCAGTTCAACCAGTCTTAAGCGCTGCGGGCACCACATTATTCTGAAATCATCCCGAAGGAAGGTTAGTATGCCCCCCCCCCAGACTGCAGCAAGGTTTTGAACCTTATTGTCCATGGCATATGTCGCCCATTCAAGAGATACTATTTCCCAAACTTTTCGCAGCCAGTCTTGTATCATGGGGGGGTCCGAGCTCTTCCATCTTTGCGCTATTACCATCATAGTCGCTAAAGTTAGTATCAGTCTCGCTTTTTCCCTTGTTTTAGGCTCCCCCTCACAATGGGCTCTTCCAATTCCCAGGAGAATCTGGACAGGCGTTCTATCATCCCTCAAACCATAAACTTTCTCCTGAGCCCTCTGAATCTCCCTCCAAAACTACAATTTTTCAGCATACCCACCAGATATGATCTGCTGTGCCCTCCAGCCCACATCCCCTCCAGCACCTTTCCGACGTTCCCAGGTAAATTCTATGAAGACAAGCTGGCGTATAATGCCATCCAACCAGAATTTTGTACCAAGTCTTCTGCAATTGGGAACCTTTCACCAGCTTGGGAGCCCTCCTCCATAACCTTTCCCACTCCCTTTCTAATTCTCTCCCCAGGACACGATCCCATGTTTGCATATACCCCCACCGTTGACCTGCATTCTCACTTGCCAAGATCTTATAAAGATTTGAGATCAGACCCTTCACCCCAGCATTGGATAGGAGAAAGACTTTCAGTTTTGTTAGCTCCGTGATTGCCGCCTTCCTGATCACCAGATGCAACACCCAGTGCCGCACTTGCACCTATCTTAACCTTTCCCCTTCTTGTATCGCAAACTCCCTTTTACAGTCCTCAAAAGTCAACAATTCCCCCCTTGAAACATATCACATAACTTCCTGCAGCCTCCATCCTGCCACTGCTGAAACGCCCCTTTCTCCATTCCTGGCATGAAGTCCCTATTACCAAAAATCGTCGTGAATGGAGAGGGGAAAGTCGTTATCCCTTTGGACACCAAGAGTTTATCCCAAGTATCCGCCATAAGTTTAGTTATTGAACTCTCATATAGATGTGTAGGCCTATGAGACTTAGGTAACCAAAGAACTTCTGCCAAATTACAGTGTGCAACCGCCCTATTCATCCTTACCCATAACTTGTCTTGCGACCCTTCCTCCCCTTTCAACCATTCCCTGATCACTCTCAACTGGGCCGCCTTAAAATACCTCCTGAAATTCGGTAGCCCCAGTCCTCCATCCTTTCTGGACGCCATTAACAGGCGCTTGCTGACTCTAATTTTTTTCCCTTCCCATAGGAATTCGTTGGTCAGCGTCCCCAGAGCCCCAAAGAACCCTGAAGGTACTGTCTGTGGAATCGCCTGAAATAAGTAGAGGAGTCTCGGGAGTGTGACCATCTTGACCGCTGCAATCCGCCCCAGCCATGAAACCCTGAGATTCCTCCATTTCTGAAAATCCCTCTTAATTTCATTCAGGAGAGGGGGGTAGTTAGCCAAATACCAGCCCGCAAGGGATGCCGTAATCCTGACACCCAAATACCAAATTCCCCCTGGTCTCCACAGAAAGGGAGTACTCACCCTTAACGTATCCCACTCTCCTCCCCTAATCTTAAGGTTCAAAATTTCAGACTTGCCACCATTGATTTTTAATCCCGAAACCTCCCCGAACTCCTCTAGCAGATGCACACTAGCCCGTATTGAATTAATTGGATCTGTCAGGGTAAGTAGCATATCATCAGCGAACGCTGCTACCTTCTGTTGCCTCCCCCCGAAAGGTATACCCTGTATCTCCCCCGCTTCCCTTATCGCCTGGAGGATAGGCTCCAAATAAATTGCATAAAGCATCGGGGAGAGGGGGCAGCCTTGTTTCGTACCCCTAAGCAATCCGACTATTATGGACATCACTCAGTTTACCGCTATCCTTATGGACGGGGCCTGATTACTGGCTTGTATCATCGTTAAGAATTAATCTCAAAATCCCATCTGGCGCAGCACCTGAAACAGAAAGGACAACTCCACGCGGTGAAATGCTTTTTCTGCATCCAAAGCAAGAAGGACCGCGGGAGTGTCCGTTTTCTGCACCTTTTCTATTAAAATGGGCGACCCGCCTTATATTGTCCGCCGTTTGCCTGCCCCTTACCAAGCCCGCCTGATCCGGGTGTATCAAATCCGGCAGACAATTCTCAAGCCTATTCGCCAAAATCTTAGTAAAAATCTTGGCGTCAGTGTTTATCAACGCGATAGGCCTCTAGGACGTTCTTTCCTCTGGGTTCTTATTAGGCTTGAGAATAAGGGTTAATTTAGCCTCCTCCACGGAAGGAGTTATTCTGCCTGTCTGCCTAAATGTATTGAAGAGTGAGGTCAGGTACGGGATCAGTAGTGTGCTGAATGTTTTATAAAAGGCTCCCGTATTGTCATGATCTCTGCTTCCAAAAGATCAGGACTTGCCCGACTCCCTTGGAAGCAGACCCATAACCCCGGTTCCGAGTGCCAGCCAGTCCCAATTGGGACCTTTTGGACCCTGTCCTGGCGCCAGTGGCACCAGGCTCATAAAGATGCCCAGTCCCAGCGCTGGAAGCGCCAGGCTCATAATGCTTGGGTGGACTTACCTGCAGCAGACCATGCTGCTTACTTACCTGCCAGTTGAACCCCTGATCCTCTTCTGTTTGGGACTACTTTTCCTGTTGGGTGGGGCAGGAGCCACTCCCTAGGTTCAGAACACTGGAACTCTTCTGGAAAGCAGGAACTCTTTTCTTACCTAGGCGTGGCTGTGGAAGGAGACACCTAAGCACTACAGGAGGCTATTTAAACTACACCCGATGGATGAATCTTGCTTTGTGTTATTCTGCATTCTCTGCAGCAGAACGCTCATCGTGTCTTCTGCTTCTGATCCTGGGCCTAAGGGACCAAAGGCTTACCATCCTGGAATCCAGTCTTCAGCAGCACCTGTAAAGACAAAGAAAGAACAGGTTAGCACTACGGTCTTCAGTGGCAGCGCATCTCTTACCTGGTCCATCGGCTGTCACCAACGCCTCGCGCTGCATTCCGGCATCTGAAAGACAAAGGCTTACCTACTCTTCGCACGCTCCGGAGGCCTTCGGCGCTGCATCCCGCATCTGAAAGACAAAAGAAGGTGCGTTTAAAGACATTGGGCAACTTTATTACTCACGTGCCATTACTCCTTCCCACGCCGAATCCAGTGGGTATTCCAGCACCCTTCAGCTTCTCTAAAGCTCCGAACTTGTACCTGCAAGATAAAAGGGACAGTTAGTGCGCATCGTGAAGCAGGCTACAAGCGCTTACTTACGTGCTTCCAGGCGCTTCTATTCCTCACGCGGGTTCGATTTTCAACTCTCATCTGCCCGCCATCGCCGGAACCTGCAAAACAAGAGATATCATTACAAAAGACTTTTAAGACATTTGAAGTGCCCAGAACTTACCGTTCGTGCAGTTAACGACGGACAGCAGTCCTCTGAGGTCAAGAGGCCTGCACCCTTATCCAGTGAAGAAACTGGTTACGGCACCCTGCCCCGAGGCAGATGGAGAGCTCGGCGTTCACTTACCTAAGACATCTTACTCTTCAAGTCAGACATACAGTGCACAGAGGTCCAGCCCAAAGAGCCAACCGTGTGTTACACATCACCTTTGAAGATACGGCATTCACCCAGTCAAGACCGGCGCCTCTGCGGGAATCAGGTGAGCGTTACAGAACACAAAGCCTACCGCAAAACTCCCACCCAGGCGCTATGGAAACCTCGGATACCGACCAGCTAGCCCAGTTACTTGGGGAACTAAGAGCAGAAGTGCATGCAGCCCGTCAGGAAACGAATGCTCTAAGAAGGGAACTGATTATTTCCAAGGAGCGAACAGACGATCTCGCTAGACAATTGCTACAGTCACAAGCCGGACAAACTCCGTTACCCGCATCAGGGGCAAATCTTCCTTCAACATCCTCTATGAACCCAGTGCAGATCAACCTACCTGGGAATGTACCTCTGGCTCCGCCCGAACGATTTTCTGGTGACCCAAAGAGGTTTGCAGTATTTATTAATCAGTGCCGGTTGCACTTCTTATGCCGGCCAGCAGCCTTTCCAACTGATCAAGCTAAGGTAGCTTTCGTGCTTTCGTACCTTAGTGGCAATGCGGCAGACTGGTCGATCCCTCTAGTTAATCAAGGTGATCTGGTTCTCCATGATTTTCAAGCTTTTCAGCTCAGTATGGAAAAACTGTTTGCAAGACATTCACAGGGGCAGGCCTTGGACAATGAGCTCCTTTCATTGCGACAGGGTAATCAAGACCTTTTGGCTTATATTGCGTCTTTCAACAGACTGATAGTGGAAACTCGATGGCCTGAGGACAAAAGGATTACGCTGTTTTATAGAGGTCTACGTGGAGAGCTCAAAAATGTGTTAGCCCAAGTAGTGAATCCCCCGCAAGACTGTTCGGACTATATTGACTTAGTCGTTCAAATTGACCACAGACTGCAGAACAGGAAGGCCGATCGTTCCAAGTTTGATGCTCGAGTATTTTCCAAACCACCAACTACTACCAAAGGAGTAGACTCCGGGGAACCCATGCAAATAGGGGGCCTGAAAGGACCACTAACACAAAAGGAGCGGGAAAGGAGAAAACAGCTGCAATTATGCCTCTATTGCGGAAACTCGGGGCACTTTCTTCGAGACTGTCCGGTGAAACCAGCCAAGAAGGCAGTAGGAGCTGCAGTTACCAGGGTCACAAACTCTGAGCAGGGAAACGACCTCGCCCGACAAGAATAGAGGTCCTCTTGCCGAGCGTTAAAACCAGTTCAGTGACCTCGCATTTCGTGATACCTGTGGTCCTCATTAGCCCTGAACATCCGGATCGATTACATGCGATTGAAGCTTACGTTGACAGCGGTGCCATCGGCAATTATGTGGATCATGAAATGGTTTTGAGGATGAATCTGACTCTTTGTCCAAAGGCTGTAAAGGACGTCATTACTACGGTGGATGGTACGGAGATAGCCTCCGGACCAGTAACGCATACCACCCAAGAAGTGACGCTAGTAAGTCAAGATGGACACCATGAGAAGATCATGTTCGATGTGATCAAGGCCCCTCAGTTCCAGATTATTCTAGGAATTCCTTGGTTAGAGAAGCACAATCCTCAGATCGATTGGCGAGCAAGAACGGTTCAGTTTCCAGAATGTGTCTCTACTTGTCACCCTCGACATGGTGTTGCACTGGCAGCAATTTCCTCGGAGGCTCCCCAGTTACCTCCTGAATACCTTAGAATTCCAAGATGTTTTCCGGAAGGATCAGGCTAACTCTCTACCTCCTCATAGGTCTTATGACTGCCAGATAGACCTGATACCTGGATCTACTCCTCCTTGTAGTAGAATTTATGCCCTCACCGAGCCTGAGAATCTTCACCTCCGACAATACCTGGATCAATACCTAGCGAATGGGTTTATTCGTCCTTCCAAGTCCCCTGCTTCCTCAGCTTTGTTCTTCGTTCCAAAAAAAGAAGGGGACCTTAGAACTTGTATAGATTATCGCACCCTGAACCAGATCACCGTTAAGAATAGATATCCGTTACCTTTGATCCCTGAACTCCTGGACCAAGTCAGAAAAGCATGCATATATACAAAGCTGGATCTTAGAGGAGCCTACCACTTGGTACGAGTAAAAGAGGGCGATGAATGGAAGACGGCCTTATGCACCAAGTATGGGCTATTTGAATATCAGGTCATGCCCTTCGGACTTTGCAATGCCCCGGCCGCCTTTCAATATTTTATGAACGATGTCCTCAGAGAGCTCATAGATGTGTGCGTTGTTGTTTACATTGACGACATCCTCGTTTATTCTTCATCGGAAACTGAACATCGGAAACACGTGAAAATGGTCCTCGAGAGATTGCGTCAACACAAACTTTTCGCTAAGTTGGAAAAGTGTGTTTTCAACGTGACTGAAGTTGAATTCTTGGGATTCATATTATCACCTAGCAGAGTGCGTATGGATTCAAAGAAGGTCGATGCAATTCTCAAATGGCCATCGCCATCCTCCGTAAAAGGTGTTCAAAGCATGTTAGGCTTCGCTAACTTTTACCGCAGGTTTATCCCCGAATTCTCTCGAATAGTCCAGCCCATCACCGCCTTGTTAAAGAAAAACAAACGTTTTGAATGGTCTACCGAGGCGGAACAAGCTTTCCAGAATTTGAAGACTAGATTTATCTCTGCACCGATCTTAAAACATCCTCGCCCAGAACTCCCCTACATCGTTGAAACTGATGCTTCGAGCCTTGCCATGGGGGCAGTTCTATCACAAAAAGACCCAGTAACCAATCAGTTGCATCCCGTGGCATTTTGGTCCCGCAAATTCTCGCCTCCTGAAATCAATTACACGATTACTGATAAGGAACTTCTAGCTATCAAGTCCGCCTTTAAGGCTTGGCGGCATTATCTTCTGGGGGCTGACTTCATAATTACCTATCGACCTGGTACAAAAAACGGTAAAGCTGATGCCCTTTCTCGGATGGGAGTGGAAGAACATTTGATCAATCCTAAACCTGTACCTATCATTCCCGAACAAAGAATTCTAGGTGTAATCGCCACACAATCCATAGAGGAAGTTAAGGATAAAGCCAGGCTACTGGTAACTCCAGCAGACATACAGAATTGGCATCTGCAGGGAAAGGACTTTACGGTGAAGGACAACCTATTATATTTCCAAGAACGGTTATACCTGCCCAGCACAGATTTACAGAAAAAGTTAATCTCTTGTTATCACGATTCTTTAATGGAAGGACATCCCGGTATGACCAAGACCTCGGAAAAGATCAAGCGCTACTTCTGGTGGCCGTCTTGGAAAAAAGATATCAGAGACTTTATAATGTCCTGTGGAGTATGCGCCCAAAACAAGAGTCAAAAGGAAAAACCAGCTGGCCTCTTACGCCCTATTGACATCCCGCCTCGCCCTTGGCATACGCTTTCTATGGACTTCATCACCGATCTACCTCCATGCTCCGGATACAATACGATCCTAGTAATCGTGGACCTATTCTCCAAGATCGCGCATTTCATTCCACTCAAAGGCTTACCAACAGCAGCAACTCTGGCCCGAGAATTTCTCGAAAGCATCGTCCGACTGCACGGTTTTCCTTCAGTTCTAATTTCGGATCGAGGTAGTCAATTTATTTCTCATTTTTGGCGAAGTTGCTGTCGGTCGGCTCAAATTGATGTGAGACTTTCGACCAGCCACCATCCTCAAACCGACGGACAAACCGAGAGGACCAATCAAACTCTGGAACAGTATTTGCGCTGCATGCTACAACAAACTGAAAAAACTTGGAAAGATATCCTTTGGATAGCCGAATATGTCACACCGCGGCCGTGGAAACTCTGGTCAAGATGGAGGCGGTATTGAGCCTCTACACCGGTCCGCTCGACGGGCTAGTCGTCTAGGACCGGCAGGTATAAGAGGAGACCACGCCCCCCTGCAACTTGCGTTGCAACTCGCTTTGTTAGTCTCCTGACTTTCGTCTGCTTGCAGTGCCCCGTCCAGCGAATCTATTTACTTTTGCTTCATCTGATTCTTCGCTATCCTTAGCTTCCTGTCCGGATTTCTCTTCTGCTGTCAGCCTCGCTTGCTTCCTCTTCTCTCGCTCCCCCCGGTTGTACCTGCTTGGAGCCTCAGTCAACCTGTCGCGGTGTGTTCGGTGTCAGTTTCACCTTACTACTCCCGCGTCTATTACTCTTTCTCTCTCTGACGCTCGATTTCACTCTCACGCTCGCTCTCCCTCTCTGTCTATCCCTCTCTCATTCTTTCTCTCTCTCTCTCTACCGCTCTCTTTCGCTCTCGCTCTCTCTCTCATTCTTTCTCTCTCTCTCTCTACTGCTCTCTTTCGCTCTCGCTCTCTCTCTCTCTCTTTCTCTTTTTCTCTCTCGCGCTCGCACTCTCTCTTTCTCTCTCGCGCTCGCACACTCTCTTTCCTTTTTCCTCTCTTACCTTCGTCCAGGAGTCTTTTGTGGCTATCATTACTTCCTTAGCCTCCGGTTGGATTTTCTCCTCGCTTCCCGTGAGCGGCCAAACCCTCATCCGGAAGGATCAAACCTTGAGCTTGCTATTACAGCTGATACAGGACTACGCCAGCCTCTCCAGTCTTCACATCGGATTTACCAAAGGCATCGATTGACACACAGGGTTTTTTCTGCCTTAACAGGCTTTTTCCCTGTTTGAGGAGCGGACTCCCCTGGGTCCACCTGACTGCCAGATCCATAGGCGGGCAAGGTGGCCTCGGGGGGAGACCGTCTCTATCTCTTCGAACGAAAGAAGGGAAGAAGGACTATTCAGTCAAGCGACGAAAGAGAAAGTCTCCAAACGGAAAGAAGAAGGAGACCGAAGTCATCAAACCCTGCTGAAGAACCAGGTGAGGAGTCTCAGGGGGCTGGAACTTTTGCACAGTGTGACAGATTGCAACGCCAAACTACCGGCATGGCCTCCTTAGAACAATTCCAGGAGATGGTTACAGCTATTCAGGGCCTTCAGGCCGAGGTTCAGAATCTCCGGACCGAGAACACTAACCTACGCCAACAGGTAGCGACACGAGAAGAATCCCGAGGCGATCTACCTCCTCTGACCTTTTCTTTTGGGAAGTATGATGGCAATCCGAAACTTCTTAAGGAATTCCTGAATGCCTGTATGGTTTACTTCACCTTTCGACCCAGGGCATATGAACTGGATAGAACTAAGGTAGGGTTTCTTGTTTCCAACCTTACGGGTAACGCTCTGGCTTGGGCAACCCCACTGATAACACTCGCGGACCCTGCGCTAGCGGATTACTCTCAGTTCACTCACCTATTGTGTGCCAGATTTGAGAGACCAGAAGTCCAATATTCTTCTTATGAAACCCTTCTAGATCTCCGGCAAGGCAATCAAGATGTACAGACTTATGCCTCTACTTTTACCAAACTGGCCACAGACTCCGGATGGCCAGATTCGGCTCAGCAGACCCTTTTTCGCCGAGGCTTACAGGATGAGCTCAAGGACGAGCTAGCCAGGATGGCACGTCCTACCTCCTTCCAAGAGTTGGTTACTTTATCCCTGCAACTGGAGTACAGATTGCATGAACGAAGGTTGGAAAGAAGGAGATTCAGACTCCATCCCTTAGGAGGGAATCCCTCTGCAGGTTCTCCTAACCGACCACAACAGGAAGAGCCTATGCAAATAGGAACAACCCGAGGCCCTTTGAACCCCGAGGAACGCAAGAGACGCAGAGACCTGGGCCTCTGCATGTACTGCGGATCTTCGAAACATTTGCTCCGGACTTGTCCGGATGTGCCCCCGAGACGTCCGGGAAACGCGCCTCCCCGGTCTTGAGCAGGGAAAGGAACCGGGCAGGATCAAGGAATCCCTGCAATTCTACCCACCAGGATCCCTCTGCGGATAACAACAGTCTTATGGTGTTTTCTGTGCGCCTAACGTTTGAATCCTCTCCATCTGTTGAAGTACTAGCTATGCTGGATTGTGGTGCGGCCGGAAACTTTATGGACATCCAGTGGGCTCAAGAACAAGGCATACCCCTGCGTAGGAAAGCCTGCCCTTTGCCAGTAGAAGGGGTCGATGGAGCACCCCTTTCATCCGGTCCCATCATTAAGGAGACAGTCCCGGCTAACATGTCCTTGTCTCAGCACCAAGAACGGATTGTTTTTGATGTTATAAGAGCAGCCCATTTCCCAATCATCTTAGGCATACCCTGGCTACGTAAACATAATCCCAGGATTGATTGGTCCGCAAATACCGTCTGTTTTTTGTCACAGTATTGTTCGAAGGAATGTCTACCACAACCCTCTCCTTTGATGAAGAAGGGGAAAGCACAATCGACATGCACTACAGTGGTCCAAACGATTCCACCGCATTATCAGGAGTATGCGGAAATCTTTGAAGACAGGCTACCTCGTTCTTTACCCCCACATCGAGCCGAGGACTGCGGTATCGACCTAAAGCCCGAGGCATCTGTTCCTTTTGGCCGTATGTACCCTATGTCCCTTCCGGAAAGAAGAGCCTTGAAGGAGTACTTGGATGCCAATCTGCAAAACGGTTTAATACAAGAATCCCGTTCCCCAGCAGGAGCCTCGATGTTCTTCATTCCCAAGAAGGGAACTACAGAATTAAGACCGTGTATAGACTACCGTGGGCTGAATAGCATGACCATCAGGGATAGGTACCCAATGCCTCTCATCAAGGAGGTACTTGAAGCTGTGGAAGGAGCCTCAATCTTTACAAAGTTAGACCTCCGAGGAGCCTATCATTTGTTGAGAATAAGGGAAGGAGATGAATGGAAGACGGCATTTAGAACTCCCATGGGACATTTTGAGTATAGGGTAATGCCCTTCGGACTAGTGAATGCTCCTGCCGTGTTCCAAAGGTTTGTAGACAAGATCTTCTCAGACATGTTATACATCTCTGTGGTTGTCTATTTGGACGATATTTTGATTTTCTCTTCCTCCCTATCTGAACATCGAAGACATGTCACGCAGGTCCTTCAAAGGCTGAGAGAACATCAACTACTGGTCAAACCCGAGAAATGTGTTTTTGAAACCTCCTCAGTATCCTATTTAGGATTCATTCTTTCTAAGGAAGGAGTACAGATGGATTCGGAGAAAGTTAAGGCAGTTCTCCTATGGCCTACTCCCAGGAATCCCAAGGATATTCAGAGATTTCTGGGACTATCTAATTTTTACAGAAGGTTTATTCCCAATTTCTCGGATATTGTTCTACCCATAACCCGTCTGCTTAAGAAGGGTCAGAAGTTCGAATGGGATAAGGAGGCGGATCAGGCCTTTCTCTTACTTAAGAGGACTTTCACCACCGCTCCCATCCTAGTGCAACCAAATCAGTCTCTTCCTTTTGTGGTGGAGACGGATGCTTCCGGAGGTGCCATAGGAGCTGTTCTCCTACAATCAAGCAAGGATGGAGCAGAACATCCGGTGGCCTACTATTCCAGAACTCTTACACCTAGTGAGAGGAACTACTCTGTTCTGGAACGAGAATTACTGGCTATTCGTCAGGCATGTATAGAGTGGAGGCATTTACTGCAGGGGGCGGCACATCCCTTTCTGGTTCGCACGGACCACCGGAATCTCAAGGTTTTGCAACAGATGGAATGCCGTAATTCTCGTCACGCCCGCTGGGCGTATTTTTTTTCCCAGTTCGACTTTGAAATAACCTACCTTCCAGGAAAGGAGAATACCTTAGCGGACGCTCTGTCCCGCAGTCTGGAGCCCAAGGAAGAACAAGGCCTGGGTGAGATACTCCCTGGGAAGAGAATCCTAGGAATGATCAATTCCTTCATACAAGAAGTTGAGCGCTCGACTAATTTCTCTGAAGTCTCTTCTGACCATAGGACCAGCATGGAAAGGAGAGGGAAACTATTCTTTCATCAAGGATCACTGTATTTACCGTCAGAGAAACTCCAGACACAAGCCTTATTCTGGTGCCATGACCTCCCTTCGGCAGGACATAAGGGCCAAGAAGCAACACTCCGTCTGATATCCAGATATTTCTGGTGGCCGACTATGGACCAGGACGTCAGAACCTACGTGAAGGCTTGCCCGGTTTGTGCTGCTAATAAACCCATTACTCATCGGCCCATGGGGTTGCTCCAACAAGAACCTCTACCATCACAACCCTGGGAACACATTTCCACTGATTTCATCGTGGATCTCCCTCTCTCAATGGGATCAATGGCAATCATGGTTACGGTGGATACCTTGAGCAAGATGGCTCATTTCTCTCCCTTGCCTGGCCTGCCATCTGCATCCGAAACCGCTGAAGTATTCCTCAAAGAAATAGTAAGATTGCATGGTCTACCTCGGACCATAGTATCCGACAGGGGCTCCCAATTCACATCCCGATTCTGGTCGGCTTTATGTAGTACTCTAGGAATAAAGAGAGCTTTATCCTCTGGTTATCATCCCCAAAGCAACGGACAAACAGAACGCCTAAATTCCACCCTTGAACAATATCTCCGTTGTTTTTGCCATCAGGAACAAGATAAGTGGAAATCCTTTCTAACTCCAGCAGAATTTACCTACAACAACACTATACATTCGGCAACTGGCTGCAGCCCTTTCTACTATACCTACGGATATCATCCAAGACATATACCTCTCTTTGGTATTCCTCCAACTTCAGTCCCTTCGGTAGATCAACGCCTGTTTGATCTCCGATCCATCCAGAAGGAAGCGACTCAGCAGTTGGAGGCAAGCAGAGCTCGATACAAGAAGTATGCGGATAAGAAGAGATCTCTAAACCCCGAATGGGAAGTGGGAACTAAGGTCTGGTTGTCAACCAAATATCTCCCACGTTGGGTTCATCCAGGGAAATTCTCAGCCCGCTTTATAGGCCCTTTTCCCATTTTGTCTCAAGTAAACCCTGTGGCTTTTCGATTACGTCTGCCATCCAGTCTGAAAAGGATTCACCCCGTTTTTCATACTTCTCTCCTGAAGGCTTATCATCCTGATGCCATGAACCGTCATATACCCTCTTCTAAACTCCAAGACCCTGAACCGGAAGAATATGAAGTGGAGAGGCTGGTGGATTCACGTTACAGGCATGGATCTGTACAATACCTGGTTCAGTGGAAGGGGTATTCTGTCGCAGAACGGTCTTGGGAGCCCAGAAGACATATCCACGCCCCACAACTTTTAAGACAGTTCCATCGCCTACATCCGGGAAAACCTGGGGGCGAGTCGATGAAGAGAGGGCATACTGTCACACCGCGGCCGTGGAAACTCTGGTCAAGATGGAGGCGGTATTGAGCCTCTACACCGGTCCGCTCGACGGGCTAGTCGTCTAGGACAGGCAGGTATAAGAGGAGGCCACGCCCCCCTGCAACTTGCGTTGCAACTCGCTTTGTTAGTCTCCTGACTTTCGTCTGCTTGCAGTGCCCCGTCCAGCGAATCTATTTACTTTTGCTTCATCTGATTCTTCGCTATCCTTAGCTTCCTGTCCGGATTTCTCTTCTGCTGTCAGCCTCGCTTGCTTCCTCTTCTCTCGCTCCCCCCGGTTGTACCTGCTTGGAGCCTCAGTCAACCTGTCGCGGTGTGTTCGGTGTCAGTTTCACCTTACTACTCCCGTGTCTATTACTCTTTCTCTCTCTGACGCTCGATTTCACTCTCACGCTCGCTCTCCCTCTCTGTCTATCCCTCTCTCATTCTTTCTCTCTCTACCGCTCTCTTTCGCTCTCGCTCTCTCTCTCATTCTTTCTCTCTCTCTCTCTACCGCTCTCTTTCGCTCTCGCTGTCTCTCTCTCTCTTTCTCTTTTTCTCTCTCGCGCTCGCACTCTCTTTCTCTCTCGCGCTCGCACACTCTCTTTCCTTTTTCCTCTCTTACCTTCGTCCAGGAGTCTTTTGTGGCTATCATTACTTCCTTAGCCTCCGGTTGGATTTTCTCCTCGCTTCCCGTGAGCGGCCAAACCCTCATCCGGAAGGATCAAACCTTGAGCTTGCTATTACAGCTGATACAGGACTACGCCAGCCTCTCCAGTCTTCACATCGGATTTACCAAAGGCATCGATTGACACACAGGGTTTTTTCTGCCTTAACAGGCTTTTTCCCTGTTTGAGGAGCGGACTCCCCTGGGTCCACCTGACTGCCAGATCCATAGGCGGGCAAGGTGGCCTCGGGGGGAGACCGTCTCTATCTCTTCGAACGAAAGAAGGGAAGAAGGACTATTCAGTCAAGCGACGAAAGAGAAAGTCTCCAAACGGAAAGAAGAAGGAGACCGAAGTCATCAAACCCTGCTGAAGAACCAGGTGAGGAGTCTCAGGGGGCTGGAACTTTTGCACAGTGTGACAGAATATGCCTACAATAACTCTGTCCACTCGGGAACTGGGAAGACCCCGTTTTTTCTTTTATACGGTAGTCACCCTCGAACCTCGGAGTTGGATCCACTCCAAGATCTTGGAACACCAGCAGTAGACCACCTGCATTCTACAATCACACAAGCCTTTAAGGAAGCCGTTTCTCACCTTCAAAGGGCTAAAGAACAATACAAGAAAGGAGCAGACCAACATCGGAAGGAAGCCCCCCAATATCAAGTAGGAGATCAAGTCTGGTTATCCACCAAATATCTACCTCTAAAAGGACCACGCACATTCAACCCAAGATACCTTGGTCCCTATTCCATCACTACCATAGTAAATCCAGTAGCGGTCAAGTTGGACTTGCCCCCTCACATGAAGATACATCCGGTCTTCCACGTCTCTCTATTAAAACCTGTGCAACCTCAAACCCGACTAACTACATCTCCAAAACCTATTCTAGTTGATGGAGAACTCGAGTTTGAAGTCAAAAGCATCCTGGATTCCAAGATCTCCAAATCTAAACTATTTTACCTGATTGACTGGAAAGGCTACGGTCCCCAAGAAAGATCCTGGGAACCTGCAGAATATGTCCACGCGCCTCGTCTAATCAAAAGATTTCATCGAACATTTCCTAACAAGCCCAAACCCCCGGAGAAGCCCGGTTTGGGAGGGGCCTTGAGGGAGGGGGGGTGCTGTCATGATCTCTGCTTCCAAAAGATCAGGACTTGCCCGACTCCCTTGGAAGCAGACCCATAACCCCGGTTCCGAGTGCCAGCCAGTCCCAATTGGGACCTTTTGGACCCTGTCCTGGCGCCAGTGGCACCAGGCTCATAAAGATGCCCAGTCCCAGCGCTGGAAACGCCGGGCTCATAATGCTTGGGTGGACTTACCTGCAGCAGACCATGCTGCTTACTTACCTGCCAGTTGAACCCCTGATCCTCTTCTGTTTGGGACTACTTTTCCTGTTGGGTGGGGCAGGAGCCACTCCCTAGGTTCAGAACACTGGAACTCTTCTGGAAAGCAGGAACTCTTTTCTTACCTAGGCGTGGCTGTGGAAGGAGACATCTAAGCACTACAGGAGGCTATTTAAACCACACCCGATGGATGAATCTTGCTTTGTGTTATTCTGCATTCTCTGCAGCAGAACGCTCATCGTGTCTTCTGCTTCTGATCCTGGGCCTAAGGGAACTAAGGCTTACCATCCTGGAATCCAGTCTTCAGCAGCACCTGTAAAGACAAAGAAAGAACAGGTTAGCACTACGGTCTTCAGTGGCAGCGCATCTCTTACCTGGTCCATCGGCTGTCACCAACGCCTCGCGCTGCATTCCGGCATCTGAAAGACAAAGGCTTACCTACTCTTCGCACGCTCCGGAGGCCTTCGGCGCTGCATCCCGCATCTGAAAGACAAAAGAAGGTGCGTTTAAAGACATTGGGCAACTTTATTGCTCACGTGTCATTACTCCTTCCCACGCCGAATCCAGTGGGTATTCCAGCACCCTTCAGCTTCTCTAAAGCTCCGAACTTGTACCTGCAAGATAAAAGGGACAGTTAGTGCGCATCGTGAAGCAGGCTACAAGCGCTTACTTAAGTGCTTCCAGGCGCTTCTAATCCTCACGCGGGTTCGATTCTCAACTCTCATCAGCCCGCCACCCGCCATCGCCAGAACCCTGCAAAACAAGAGATATCATTACAAAAGACTTTTAAGACATTTGAAGTGCCCAGAACTTACCGTTCGTGCAGTTAACGACAACAGCAGTCCTCTGAGGTCAAGAGGCCTGCACCCTTATCCAGTGAAGAAACTGGTTACGGCACCCTGCCCCGAGGCAGATGGAGAGCTCGGCGTTCACTTACCTAAGACATCTTACTCTTCAAGTCAGACATACAGTGCACAGAGGTCCAGCCCAAAGAGCCAACCGTGTGTTACACATCACCTTTGAAGATACGGCATTCACCCAGTCAAGACCGGCGCCTCTGCGGGAATCAGGTGAGCGTTACACGTATACCCATCTGGACCTGGCACTTTATTAGCCTGCATTCCCCCAATCACTTTCCCTACTTCTTCCTCCGTAATCTCCTGATGTAGGGACTCCTGTACTTCCCTCCCTATTCTCCCCAACTGCATCTTCCCCAAATACCTCTCCTGTAGGTCAGCCCAAGGGTTCTGCGAAGCGTAGAACTCTGCAAGTGTTTCTTGTAGTTCCTCTAGTCGTGTCATCCTTTCCCCTGCTCCAATTTTTAACGCCGTAATTGCATTCCTCGATCTCACTCCTCTAAGGAGGCGTGTCAGCAGCGTGTCTGCTTTACCCGCCTTTGCGTAGTATTTCTGGCGCACTGCAAGCAGAGCTCCCTCCGCTTTTTTGGTCCGGAGAACCTCTAACTGCCCCACCGCCCTCCTGTATTCCCTCATGGCAGACCTGGATGGCGTCACACCCATTCGTTGTCTAGCTGCCTTTACCTCCGCTTTCAGCTGTGATTCAAGCGTCTTAAATTGCCTTGTCCGAAGGGTGGCCGCCACTATTAATCCCCCCTGAGAGTAGTCTTAAATGCATCCCATCTGACCTCTTCACTCGTATCTCCCTCCCTGTTAAGAGCAAAACACTTTTGATCTTTTCTTCCATTTCTTGCCTAATCACCATATCCCTTAATAAGGCTCTAGGGTATTCCATCCCCTCACCCTTTCTTTTGGCCATAAATCCAAAATAATGGAGACTGTCTTGTGGTCTGCTATTCCTATAGGGCCCGTATTCACCTCCAGAATCCTACTAACCAGACCCGCAGAGACCCAGATGTAGTCAATTCTGGACTGCGACCCATGGACCCCCGACAAACGCGAATCCCTCCACCTCCCCCCTCAACTCCCACCACGTGTCTCGCAATCCCATCCTTTCAATCCTTTCCTTCAAAGCCGCTGACATCACCACCCCCCTCCCTCTTACCTGGCCCCCAAGCTTGTCCCATTCCTTGTGCCATGCAATGTTAAGATCACCCATCAGGATCACTTGGCCCCAGGCCCTCTCCTCCAATACCTAACAAAACACAGAAGTACACTTGCACACCAGTATAAAAATAGCAATTCTATGTATATATTCTAATTCATAGGGTGTGTTTTAGTAGGATTCAAGGTGCAGGGGGTAAGGACTCGGCCTTGGTATCTAGGCCGAAATACAATAGAAAACAAAAAGAAATCCTAATTATGGAAAACTGCGTCCCCTGCACACTTTCTAGATGGCATAAAGCCTAGTTGAGTTAAACAAAGTTTTGAAAATCTCTAGTGATTCAAAATTTTGACAACAGTTCATAAAGAAATTCAATAGATCATTTTGCTTTTTGAGAATACAAGGGTCTTCTCCTTTTTATTGATTTTTTCTGTGATGGCCCAACGCGTTTCGAGATTCATATTACCTTCATCAGGGGCTTAAAATTTTCAATATAACTTTCACAAGCATCTATAAAGAACATATATAAAAAGGAAATTACATGAGTGTCATGCTAAATTCAAAAGAATGTTTTTATGGCATTTTTCATTCAAATAGAAGTTTTTATCCAAATTCAGTTTTTTTCTTTTAAAAAAAACAAGTACATTTTTAGCAAGAATAGTCAAGAGATAGACAACAAGTCCGTAGTGTCCTTGGATGTCTGATGATACTGAACTGTGAAATAATTTAGGTAATAGACACTTATTGGTATCTGGAAGAAGTTTTAGTATGGGCAGGGTTGTGTTAAAAAATGGCGGTTTGAACACACTGTGTGGCCAGTAACATAATACACAAATTAGATGTGGTGTTTTTAGCAACTGCCTAATTAATGACCATTGTGGATATACATGGTGTAAGCATTCTGGGAGAAACCCACCCCTCTCCAGCAGAATATCTAATCCAGAAACATCCAGTCACCCCAGTCTTTTACGGACTGCCAAAAATTCATAAAAATGCCAATGACCCACCCTTCCGTCCAATTGTTGCAGGAACGGAGTGTATTTTTCAACCTCTCGCCATCTACCTGGACACTGCTCTCCAACCATTAGTTCAATCCATCGAAACATATCTTAAGGATACCACCCATTTTTTGAGAATCTTACAATCATTACAACTGCCCGGGGAGAATCTACTACTCTTTACAATGGACGTGAACAGCCTATACACCTCCATCCCGCACTCGGAAGGCATTGAAGCTATGGAATGGTTCCTATTGTCACACAGAGAAGTCAACATCCAAAACGTTTTCGCTTTGGAACTGCTCCATATCATTTTGTAAAATAACTACTTTAGGTACAATGGACAATACTACCTTCCAACATCTGGTACCTCTATGCGGTCCTCAGTGGCCCCATCCTATGCAAACATCTTCATGTATCACTACGAGAAAACATTTGTACTAGACAACCCCATTTGGAAAAACAAAATTGAGATTTGGTTGAGATATATTGATGATATATTTGGTATTTGGAAAGGCACGGAGACAGAACACTTGAATTTTTGGAACTACCTGAACACCTGTAACCCAAGAATAGGGTTCACAATAGAAATTGGCAAACCCTCTGTGAATTTCCTGGATGTCACAGTGGAATATACTGGCACAAATCTTAAAACAAAAATCTTTTGAAAACCTACAGATGTCAATAGCTGCCTACACCATGCGAGTCACCATCCAAAACACTTGAAAGACAATCTACCCTATAGCCAGCTATTACGGCTCAAACGGATAACCTCAGAGACTAATACATTACAGGATGAATATGACATCATGAGAAAAAGATTTCTAGATAGAGGATTTCCTCCAGAAACAATCAATCAACAAAGCTATCACTCGGACTGAAGCTCAAGATAGAAACACTCTCCTACAAGGTCATCAAAAGACAGAAAATAGAAATCTAATACATACGCTTAGATATTCAAGCAAGAGTTTCCAAATAAAAAGAATAATCTACAAAAATTGGGAACCAATTAAATCTGATGAAACTCTTTCACATCTATTTCCAGATCCACCAATGATGGCATATAAACGTGGAAAACATTTCAGAGATCAACTAATAAGAGCTGAAAGAGTGAAACCGACATCACAGAGGACATTAAGCAAACCAAAAGCTGGCACCTTTGCCTGTCTACACTGTCAACACTAACAATTTGATCAAAGGTGACCATATCCGCCATCCACAGACAGGCAAAAAGATCTTTCTAAAGAACTTTGCAACATGTGATACAAAAAATGTTATCTGTGCCATACGCTGCCCCTGTAGTAAATAATATTTTGGAAAGACAAACAGGAGAGCCAAAGATAGATGGACGGAACACAGATCCTGTATCAGGACAAAAAACACTAATTCACCTGTCTTCAGACACTTTCGAGATATGAGACATAACGTCTCCCAAATGAGATTAGCAATACTGGAAGTTATACGCCCATTCAGCCGGGGAGGTAACTTACCCAAACTGCTAGCACAAAGGGAATTGTTTTGGATAAACAAACTTGATGTGATGACCCCTTTCGGTCTAAATGAAGAATATTACTTAGGACCGTTCCTGTAGACCTACATCTAAGAGTCATAAGTGCCATTTCTTAACTCCTGTTCATTTCCTTTATGTTTTTATGATCAAAAATAGTAATTTAAACCATATGATGGTAGTTGGATACTATTATCACAAATCTAGACAAGATTGTACACCCAGCGAACATGGGTTAGATGACTAACATTTTACTTTGCTACTAACGTATGCCTTGTATTTCATGCTTTTACTGTACATTATAGTGGTTAGATACTTTTTTTGAATCCGCGTATATTATGAAATCTGGAAAAGAATGTACACCCAACTGTTATGGGGCGGATAATGATTACTCTATTATGTTGTTAAAATACGCTTTACACTCCATGCCTTTAACATATATAACAACGCTATTGCTCTATAGCTACCTCGAACATCAGAAGCCGACCATATTAGCCTCTTCTTCACTAACAGGCGCTCTTCTTTTCTTACAAATACATCTATTCCCGTTTTTTCTAAAAATCGAATTTTTGAAATAAATCTCCGCCTTTTACTTTAAATCCAAAGATACATCATATTACAACCTCAGTACGCCAAGGTCCTCGTTATTACGCACAGTAACCACGTTGTAATTATGTACGTCACTTATGGTGGCGCAGCCATTTACTTGTACAAATGTCAACCCTATGGCCTCAGAAACTACAATTTTTCCATCACTCTACACTTTGTATGACTTTCCGTCACTATGACGCCGCGCGCGCAACCGCGAGTGACGTCATCAATTTTGGCGCCACACTCGCATGCGCGAGTGACATCATGCAGACCACTTTTACATATATAAACACACTCGTAGTAGATGTGGTCGGAAAGCAGCGCTTCCTGATCGCATCTCCGCTACTGGACCATTTCGATACTCCTAATTTGTAAGTCTATAAAGGGGTTACCTCCTTATGCCCATGTTCTTAACCAGTTCCTCAGATTCTAATATGCACATCCTCCCCTAGGAGACAAGAATCAGCTAATATTGGGTACAGATGCGACTTCAGTAAAGAAACTACTTGGGAAACCCTTTCCCTCACCTGTAATAGAGCCACTTCTTCAGACCTTTAGAAGAGGGGCGAGTTTCTCCCAGAATGCTTACACCATGTATAGCCACAATGGTCACTGATTAGGCAGTTGCTAAAAACACCACATCTAATTTGAGTATTATGTTACTGGCCACACAGTGTGTTCAAACCGCTATTTTTTAACACAACCCTGCCCATACTAAAACTTCTTCCAGACACCAATAAGTGTCTATTACCTAAATTATTTCACAGTTCAGTATCATCAGACATCCAAGAAAGCTAGGGACTTGTTGTCTATCTCTTGACTATTCTTGCTAAAAATGTACTTGTTTTTCTGAAAAGAAAAAAACTGAAATTGGATAAAAAACTTATTTGAATGAAAAATGCCATAAAAACATTCTTTTGAATTTAGCATGACACTCATGTAATTTCCTTTTTATATATGTTCTTTATAGATGCTTGTGAAAGTTATATTGAAAATTTAAGCCCCTGATGAAGAGAATATGAATCTCGAAACGTGTTGGGCCATCACAGAAAAAAATCAATAAAAAGGAGAAGACCCTTGTATTCTCAAAAAGCAAAATGATCTATTGAATTTCTTTATGAACTGTTGTCAAAATTTTGAATCACTAGAGATTTTCAAAACTTTGTTTAACTCAACTAGGCTTTATGCCATCTAGAAAGTGTGCAGGGGACGCAGTTTTCCATAATTTGGATTTCTTTTTGTCCTCTCCTCCAATACCCCCAGCACTCGATGTAGAAACTGCTCCTGACCTGAGCTTGGTGCATACACTACCGCTATGGTATAGGGGATATCCTGAAACTTCCCCCTGACTATTATATACCTCCCCTCCTTGTCTCGTATGACATCCCCAATCCTAAAGTCCACCGTATTTCTAAAAGCCAGAGCCACTCCCTTCGTTTTGCTGTTACTAGTTGCATGAAGGATCCGATCAAACCCCCACAATTTCAACCGCCCCTGACCTTTGGACAATAAATGAGTTTCCTCAAGCCCCAGGACATCCGGCCCCTCTTTCCTTGTGAACTGTTCCAACTTCTTCCTTTTAAGAGGGGTGTTCAGCCCTCGTACATTATGTGTTAACCACTTGAAGGATCACCAACCCACTTCTGTTTCCCGGCTGCTCGTCCCTCTTTTTCAACTTTTCTGAAAGTTTCCCCCATCCCCGCTCCTCCCACCTCCCCCCCACTTCCCCTGTGCCCTCCCCCCGGAAGAACTTTTCCTTCCCGCTTCTCCTCCACTGCTAACTCGGGCAGTCCTGCCCATTCTGATTCAAAATGGTTTCTCCCCATCAAGCCCAAAAATCTCATTACACCTTTTAGAGGCCCAGCACCCCTTATACCACCATATAACATCAGGGGCGCTCTTGCACTCCCTTCGCCATTCCTTCGGCGTTTTCCTTTAGTTTTGGTCCTCTCTCCTGCAGAGCCCTTCTCCTTTTCTCCCCGGCCGTTGACCATTCCCATGGTCTCAGTCTAGGCTGGTTGCTCACGCTCTGCAAGCCGGATCCTGAGGCGTCACCTTCTAGCTCTATGCGTAATATATCCCCTCCTTCCTGCACCAAGGTAATGCGCTTTTGACTCCCCTCCCATTCAAAAGCCACTGCAAATGGGAAAGTCCATTTGTACCGGATGCCTTTCTCCTTCAATGCTCTCAGCACTGGGCTCATTTGCCTCTTTTTTGTGAGCATAATACTCGCCAGGTCTTGATACAATGCAATCTGTTGCCCCTTATACCAATGGGTTCTTATTTTCTCTGCTTCCTTCTGGGCTTATCTGGTGAATGCCGCAAGGACATCCCTTGGTCTCGCCGCTCGTCCCTTAACCAATCTCCCCACTCTGTGTACTCTATCCAGTTCAATCCTGCTCGAATTCTCTTCTTTCAGTATCTGTGCGAACACTTCCTGGACCACTAGCTTTAGGTCTTTATCCATCACCAATTCCGGCAGCAGTTTTATCCTTATATTTGCCCTTTGGGACCTGTTTTCCAGATCTTCCACTTGTATTTCCAGGTTTCGTGTTGCTACATCAAGCCTTTCAATAGCTTCGCTATTCGCAGGGGTTTCTTTATCCGCCTCGTGAAGACCTTTTTCCAAGAGATCGGTTCTCTCACCTAGTTCTCTCAACTCTTGTCTGATCCCTCTAAGGGCCTCGTTAAGATCAGATTGCATAAGTTGAAATTGATCTTGGAATGTTTTTGTCAAATTAGCCTGCAACGCCTGGAATTCACCCAAGAGATCCTGTCGGGACATCGGGGTCAAACCTTCCGTAACTCCAGGAAGAGAGCCCTCCCCGACCTCCTCCTGGCTATTGCCAGCTCCATCCCTGGTGTTCTGCGCCGACCACATTGCGTGGAGGGTGCCCGATGTATCTTCAGAAACTTGGGAAGGCTTTCCCCCTCTTCCTTTTGTTTGTGGTCATACTCTTCTGCTTTCCGTCTCCTCCCGCACTAATCCTCTGCCCGCCCGAGCTTCCTGAGCCTCCTCTCCCTCCTTCAACCTTTCCTTGCACTCCGATGCGGGAAATTCTCTCCCCGTTTCTAACTGGTCTGGTCAGCCTTTACTGGGCGGCACGCACAAAAGGAGAACGGGTGCCGACTCCTGGGGGGCCCAGGTCAGCCGCTCAGTTCACAGGATACCCAGGGGCTCCGGCTGCAAAGAGACCGCACACGTCAGAGCCCTGCTCGGTCCCCGAGCTCCGGCTTCTGGAGATCATGGAGGGGCCTCCTGGCTCTGTTCAAATGTGCCCGCGGGTCCGGCTCTGCCCACAACCTTCCTCCTCCCACCGGGGGGCTTGAAGATCTCCTTTCTCTTCCCCTCCTCCTCCAAGGGGGCACCGTAGCTGATGCTTCCTTCCCCCTTGCCTCCCACTGCCAAGGCGCCTTAGTTTTATGCGCTGGGAGAAGCCACCTCCTCCCTGAAGCAGTAACAGAGGGGGCCTTCCTTCCTGTCTCCTTGGGGCTCCCCTTACCTCCTCTTCTCAGGGTCGCCTCCCGTTTCGCTCTCTCCGTGGTCCCGGCCCCACCGCGGGACACCGCCAGGCCAGCTGCTCCATATAACACCCAGGGCTCAGCCGCTCTCTGCCCCTCCTCCACCTCCAGCGATCCGCTCTCAGCACCCGTCCTCCATGCGGGCCCAAGAGCTCTGCGCCGCCACTCCTGTGCCCGCCTCACTCCACAGGTCTCCTGCACCTCCTCAGTTCCGCACTGATACTGGTCTCCCCCGCGCAGCGCTCCTCCTCCGAAGGCGGGGAAGAACCGCTTTCCCACGCTCACAGGCTTCACCTTGCCGCCCGCCTCAGCTCACGGCTCCCTCTCCTTCCTTCCTGAACACCTCCACGATGGGCCGCTCACTTCGCTTTCCTCACTCCAAAGTACTCGGGTCCCGCGGCCACCTCCAGCGTCGCGCGGCTACCACAGCAGCTAGCAGAGTGCTTTGGAGGCTCTGGAGGGGTGGTGGGACGCCCAAAACAGTTTTGAGCCTCGGGAGAGCTGTCGGCAAATCTACTCGGTGCCGGCGGCCATCTTGAATCGGATGCCCTGTATCTTTAATATCCCAAATGTGAGAAGATATTTGGAGAAAATGGATTTCATCAGCATTGGTTCTTTTTTCCTTTTCATTTTATTTCTGGTTTGCCTACACCATGGCATTAGTGACAATAGTATTAATGCAGCTGTTTACATGAGCAAAGGAATGATACGAGTAATGATGACATCTCCTGAGATAATACCCTAAAGGCTATACAAAAATAAAAAATGGCAACCTATGGTACGTGCACATGACTACAGTGGGGAGAAATCAGATGAAAACCGTTTCGTATGCTCACTCCTTTTGCACGCCTTGAGTGTCTCCAGATTGTTAGTGGCTGAGGAAATACAAGTAAACAGGGCACATTGCCTAACCCACATTGCATTATGCAAAACAAGGAGACAATTCCAGGGAAATTCGGCTATTTTAAAACGGGTGACAAAAGCAGCCATCACTTTATGAAGCTAACTTTCTCAAAGAAAAGACAATGGTAAACAAAGTGATGAAAGATATACTATTGGGGCCACAAAGGGGCAAAGTAATATTAAGGGACCATAAATTGCTGAAATGTACTCACAAGAGAGGGAAAGCGATTCCCTTTTCTGGGACAGACCACAGGTTCACATAGCAGGCAAGGGGTTCACCCCTCAGGGTTGGATAGTAGGGATGATGGGATGTAGAGCAGAAGCAGAAAAGGCTAATGAACTAGAATGTCCATGATTTAACCGAATGAGAAATGTTCGAGGGAGAAAAAAACAAAACAAAAGTCATTTGAACAAACATTTCTGGTAACCTGCACCCCCTCAAATCCCTACTTACCTTTTGGCAGCACACTTCGCTGTGTGCTGCAGACTACTCTATCCCTCTGCAATGCCGGTTCCCTTCACTTACGTGCATGGGAACCGGCGCCATAGGGTCCTTAGTTTTATTTTTTTTACACTTTATTTTTACTTAGCTGGGGCAAACCCTGTAACCTCCCCAATGCCATTTTGGCGAACAAGGGCTCGGGCGACACCCCTGCTGCCCTTGTTTGCGACAATGGAAACAAGTGGTAGATGTGTTTGAAATTTTCAGCTGTACGTTATTTTCCTACAGCCAAAATTCGAACAACTCTACCATTCATCCCCACCCCACCCCCATTAATTATACAGATACCAATAAACTATGCCTAGAAGAATGGAAACAATATGCCAGACAGTTAACATGGGTGGAGGACAATGAAGGGCCAGTGCACATAAAAAGGGTAGAAAATCCATTGCTGTGTGCGAGAAACCTGAAGTTGCCTCACCCGCTAGTCTCCACGGATCTCTCTCTCAGGTGGCCAGGGCACAGCCATCGCCCTTGCATCCAGACCCTGGGGGTGGACAAGTGTAGGATGGCCACCTGGGAGAGAAACCTGAAGGTGCCTCGCTGTCTGAACTCCGGGGGGGGGAGGGGGTGTCTCTGGACAATCAAAATTATACCCAGCACTGGGCCGATTGTGAAGGAGATTGGGATTGCTGCTTAATGACATGCACGCCAGAGGAGTATGTAGAAAAAGGAGGCAGCTTGAGGGGTGCGTGTAAAATATGGATACCTAAAGATGCGTATGAAAGGATGAATGGAAATTAAGGTGTGCTTAATATATTGACTACAGGGGGGTGTAATAATGGCGATGAGAGTTGCACCGGTACAGGCCATGCCCCCACTTGTTCCCAAAGCCGAGAAAGGTTCAGTTAACAGTTTGTAAAACACCAATGGTCATGCAGCCGCCATCAGTGTAGAGTAGGTTGCGTGACACAAGAAGGGTGAGGTTGCAGAATATCCAGATAGGGTTATACAAATAACAGAGGTGGGAAGGTAGGCAGAAGTTGCAGCATACATGGGCAAGGCATAATGAATGGCAGCATCTGAAAAGACACGAATTCCAATATGGCGGAGAAGGAACAGAAGTAGTGCCATTGGTCAGACCAAACCTAGCAAGGCCTCAATACCGAAATACTGCATCTTGACATAACATTTCTTAACAGAATGTTTCAGGCTTCACAATGCTCAGACAGTAGCCCAAGCACAAAAGTCAGTGCGCCAAGGAGAGTTCTACTTATAAGCAGAAACCACACTAGTTAAGATTTCCCAGGAAACACAGCTTGCAATTATTAAGTTAATTAGTTTTAGTTGGTAGCAGTGAGAAATACAAATCCTTGAATGCCATGTGCAAATAGTTACCATACCAATTGATCCCATAACGAATTAATGCACAGCACCCCAAGTGACAGCCAAAAGAAAGCACACCCACTTCAATACACAGAAAATCCAACAAATAGATGAAATTGAGCTCTGAACAGTGGTCATCTACCACGTGATCGAAACAAAGGTCGTTTATGCCAGACCCAACTAGATAATGCACCTGCTATTTCCGTAGTACATCCAGACACAGAGACGACATGCCAGGGCCATGAACAGACTGGTAGATAAGGCCTCTGGCCTGGGAACGAGAAGTGAGTGAGTAACTTCTTTAAACTGGATCATAGCGGTTCGCCCATCTCTCCTTGCCCACCACATACCTTGGATCTGCATGCTTGAGGCCAGATGAACAAATAACTAACCAATTAAACACAGTCTTCCTTATCAACTAATGTAGTGGAGTGCCAACCAATGGCATTTTAGATTGAAATGTATAATTTGCAGAAGGATGAACCTAGGAGGCGTTATTAGTTGTAAAAGTACCAATAGTTAACAGTTCGCTTATAGATATGTTCTATACGCTAACAAACCAGATGAGAGATGTTTTTTAAGATTACTAACATGATGTTAGCTATGAAGTTTTCCTTGCTTAAAAGCTTGTTCTTCCTAACACCATTTTGAGATGGTCTTTTGTGTGATGTCCCCGCGGCCGTTTGTATCTGAATTAAAGCTGGGGTTTCTCATGCACCTGGAGTTACTCCATTATTGAGTTTTTCTATTTAAAGGCAGATTTAAGCCTATCTTAACAATAGTGTCAGGAGCGCACATCTTTGCGCCACTGTCCAGCCACTCCATAAATGCTCAGGTCACGTTTTTGAACAAGATGACCGGAGCATTTCTGAAAACAGCACAATTGAAATGTGCGCGTACCCTGCGCTTCTTTTGTTTGTGCTGTTTCTTGGAGAATCTGGCCCGGAGTGTTTTGGAGGAAATGTGCTTGGGGAAGCAGAAATCTAGATAGGAACTAGACTCTAGAAACTAGGTCTTTTTAGAGTAGGTCAGTCTCTGAATTGCCTGGATACTGCCTTCCTTCAACTTTGCATCACTGTCCCAAAGGCGCACTTCCCAACTGTAACCTCATCCGAAGCATGGGAAGAACACAAGCTCTGGCCAAGCCAGGAGGACATGTCCTATTGAGAGCAGGGACTGTCTAATCACTTCCTCAGCTACTGGATTCTGCAGGGGAGGCCATCTTTTCTATAGCCATTCATATCTTTGGTTATACCGCTGTGGTTGATACCAATAGGCGACAAGGCGCAGCTTGCTAACGTTGATGCCACTTCTCACCATCTACCCTTTCCTTGCTTACCTCTGAATAAAACTGGTTGATGTACGAGTGTTCTGGTCTTCCCTGCCTCTTCACGACACTGGGTATGTCTGTGTACTATTGGGAGGGTAAGGGGGGGGTTGAGAGGAAATCTCCCTCCAGTTCCACATAAAGGGGTGTGCCGGCAAAGGTAATACTTCCTGTAGATGTCAGCCATGTTACTGCAGGGCATGGATCTACATGGGTATCATATTAAAATGACTATTTAATGCCGTCTTTACCATTACTGCGCCTTTGCACCATATACAAATTCCCCCTCCCCATACACCGACAAACGTGAGGCGGGGTTACCGGGGTGTCCCCTGCAACCCTTGTTCGGTGTAACAGGAGTTGGAGGGATGTCCCCAGCTTCCATTAGATGCGAAGCGGGGGACAACAAAGTAACAACCAAAAATAAAGGAAAGAAAAAAGAACCCTTCGGCGTCAGCTCCGACCCACGTACGTGGATGGGAGGGAACTGATGTTGCAGGGATAGCGGGAAGTCAGCAGCACACACGTGTGCTGCCAAAAAGGTAAGTAGGTTGTGGGGGAAGCACTTGATGTTAGGCCAAGTCATGACATAAGACATTGGAGATTTGGTAGGCAGTGCCAGCTATCCCCCCCACACCCCCCCGAATTGTGGCATTAACATAGGCATCAGTTATCAAAACCACAAGCAGAGGATCTATGTGATCACTGCGCCTCGCCGTAATGAAAGTCAGCTTTTTTTAGAGACATCATTTTCGGCGGCACAGTGATCAAATAGATCCTCTACTTGAGGGTCGGATAACTGACACGCCTATGTTAATGCCACAATTTTGGGGGGGTTGGAGGGCGTGGGAGTGGAGGAGAGTTGGCACCATCTACCAAATCTCCAATGTCTGATGTCATGACTTGGAGTAACTATCTGGCAGCGCCAGCGCTGTGCCTCACTGGAAGCTTCGGGTGGGAAGAGGCAAGTGTTTCATCAAGCACAACCATGGCAAAGGAGGAAGAAAAGAGAGGTGCATCATGCAAACATGATGGTGCTCGGACATTTGAGTGGATCATTTTTCCATCTCCCGCACTCGCTCACGGAATATCCTGGCTCCTCACATTTTCTTCTATACTTGAGATAACAGGAACAATTTTACCTCACCCTAGAGGAAGCGGAGCCTGCAAATGCCTATATAATTCTTATCTTTCACCTTCAGAAAAGGATAAGCCACAGTAGAACACAACTTTCTCTCCTAGGACACAGTCATGAACATGCCACCTCCATTTGAGGTACGCTACGAAGGACACTTGAGTGAGTCTGCTCCTCTTCTGTGCAGTGCCACCAGTTCTCCCCTGCACAAGTTCACTTTAGTGTTAACGTAAGAAACGTCCCCCATACATTTGCCAGCAGGACATTTGTCTGCCCCATTCTACAGCACTTTGCGCTGGGCACAGAGGAGCAACGTTGTCCGTTACCTCCTCCCCCCTCCCTACACAGCCTCATGGATTTGCAAAGGAAATGAAATCCAGATTCGAAGAACAGATGCTCTTTGCACTTAAACACTTTATGCACTATAAGTGACTTATTTCACAATAATATTTTTACAAAAAGTGACAAATGTTTCTTCTCCACACAAATCAGGACTGGGCGAAGGATGTGCTCATTTAGGACCGTCCCCACTGTGACGGAGCAGAGTGACAGGGTGTGTGTGGTCCAGTCCATTCCTGCTGGGGGGTAAATGCAAAAGGTCTCCTCCCCTGCACCTCCACAGGAAGGAAGTAACACGATTGTGGCCAATTATTTGCATGCAGTGCTTGGAAAAGGACAAAGGGCTCAGAGAGCGGTTAAGGTGCACACTGGAGCCTGGATGGTCGAGGGGGAGGAGGGGGGGAAGAGGAGAACGCAAGATTAGTAGAGACAGTGTTGACTTTTACAGACCAAGAGCAGATGAGCTCTCCTCAGAACACATAGCGCAGGCTCAGACACCATCCAGTGAGTGAGCAGGGGCAGAATAACGGATTCAGGTTAGACACACACGGGTGGGGAGAGCGGTGGTCGGATAAGGATGGAGCAAGGGAGATAGACTCCACAAGGTAGGTCCTCCCAGTTGTGATTTGGCAGGGTTAAGATGTCCACTGTTCTCCTGCAAGAAGATGATGGAAGAGGGCCACTGAAGAAATATTCACATTTTGGCAGCTTTTAAATTTCAAGTGAAATCCAGTAAACAATTACATGTCCCACAACAATTGCAGAAGCTGCACTTGGGCCGGCACAAGAGTATCGTTGCAATAGCCACACAGAACAGCGGGAACGTCAATGGAGCCAAAGAATCCGCTCTGGAAATCAAGGACACTGCGTGCAGACAACGAAGAAGGCCCTGGCAACGACTTGCTGCACTTCTATAGTGCACCCACTGAATACAGACTTTGTGCTCAGGCAATGAAGTGGCTCTGAGGCGTGACCTGCTGGATGGTGTGATCCGATGGATTGGCTGCGGCTTCATAGTTGCAGATGACTACTTCTTGCCGCTGTGCCTGAAACAGAGTAAGGTAGATTAGTCTTCTATGGGCATCCGCTAAACCAATCCACACTTCAGAAGCTTCAGCAAGCCTCTGCATCTACAGGCAAACACTAGCCACCCACCACAGGGTAGGGAAAAACCTGCCCCATCCCACTCGCATGTACAGCAAGCAGTCACACACGAGGTAGACCCAAAAATGGCACTCGTGAGGCTGCATTACACCCTCCCACACTAAAGGTTACATGCAACACTTTACTTCGGATTCAATGCAGTCGATTTCTAAACGCCATACTAATAGTTTAGTCTATCCATTGGATTCTGACAACTACTGACGTTACATCAACAGGCGTATAAAGAGAAAGGAATTAAAATGGGGATATCAATGGACAGCAATACAATACACCTGCGTTAGCTACAGTATACAGAATTATGCACAGCAATGGCAAAAATGGCGGCGACGCAGTGTGACAGTGCTCAAGGGAGAGAAGGTGGTCATTGAAGCTGGTGATCCTGGAATTTTGGAAGTAAGACATTCTAGTGGGGAAGAGGAGGATGCACGGAGCACAGTTGGCATAAGACAAAGCCTTGGAGCAAAGGCCACGGGAGGGTGAGCCAGGTACATGGTGCTCACAGACGAGGAGGCAGAATATGAAATGCCAGCTATTAGGTAGGAATTGGTGCAGTCACACTGTGTGAGACTACACAAGACTTACCTGCTTGGTATTAGGTAACCCACCTTTTGGTATAGGGATGTACTACATAAATTGGTAGTGTGACTGAGCAGCCAGGCCTATCTCAAGAGGGGTAAATGTGAGCTGTAGAGCTGTACAGATGAAATCAGTCAATACAAGTAACACTTATATATTTATAACTGAAACCTTGAGAGTATATCTATTTATTTACACATCAGTATTTGTTAAGCATTCTTTAAAAAGGGCAATTGTTTGTAACAGTCAAGCAAACTTTGTAATCCCTTTACAAAGTCAATAAAGTTGTTGAATACTCTTAGAACATGCAATACATTTCTCCTACACCCTGCAGTGACTTCAATAACAAGGGTAGTATTCCATTTATCTTAAACACCAATGTACTTTTTAGACTCTGGTTTCAGGAAGGAAGGGTTAAGGAAATTGAAAGGTTAGAACATATGGATATGTTATTTGTATCGCGCTCGTACACAAGTGTTTCACAGCGCGACAAGGCAAGGAAGGGAACAAGGAAGAACAAAAACAACGGTCTTACTAGGCCCAGTGACATTGAGAATGCGCAAGTGCATGGGAGAGGAAGAAGGGGAAAGTGTATGGGAGTCATGGAGCAAGGAGAAAATAAATAAATTAAAAACAATAATAACAAGAGCAACAAACCGTGGTAGTGCAGCCAGCAAGTGGCAAGCGCTAGGTGTAAGACAACAGACAGTGTGTGCCAGATAGGTGCAGAAAAACACAGGGAGGAGACTGTAGGGTTACAGCTTCAGACCCAAGTGCAAGGGATTGCCAGGAGGCAGTGCGGGTGGGTGGCAAGGTGAACAGGTACCTGGGCCCGAAAGTCAGAAGGTGACCAGGTGCCCGATGCTGAGACAGAACCGATCAGCAAGGGAGAGGGGGATCGAAGGCAGAAGCAAAGAGGAAGGTCTTGAGGTGCCTCCGGAACCAGAGATGGTTCTCCTCAAGTTTAAGAGTGGCAGGGAGGCTGTTGAAGAGGGAGGCCCCAGCTGAAGACAGATCTACTCCCAATATACTTTTCATAACAATAAGAAAGTTTGAATCCTCTAATGAAATCTAAGTAAGCCTTCAAATTACAACCTATGAGGGGACAAGTAATGCCAAAGTCAATAGATTAGGAAGTGTGCCTTTAAGGAGCCAGCTCAGCCAAAGTCAATTGGACACAGTCAATAGTTCTGATGCCCTTTTTATACTTGGATAAAGTCTTTCACAAGTCAGATAGTTCAAGAAAATCACTGAAGGGACATGCGCTGTTAAGCCTGTGCAAGGGGATTTGAAATGCACTCAGAAAAGTTAAGCCAGTGCACCTCTCAAGTGAGAAAACACAAATTATGGCAATAAGGTAAGTACGCCAAGCCCACCACAGAACCTCTGGTTTGAAGAAAGTGTTCCAGCTGGATTCCTCCTTACTACAGCCAAGCAGACTCTTGTTCCTGTGCCTCAGCCGTGGGGACAAGAGGGAGGATGTTTGGCAGGCTCCTGCGGCAGTACTCGGGAGAGGGCTTCGGCAGCTACAGATTTTCTTGAAGTCAGCAGCTCTTCGTGGTTTCAGCGCCTCGCAAACAGCAATGATGCAGAACGAATATCCCTGGTTGGACTTTCCTGGCTCCCTCTGATCAGGATTTCCTGCTTCTGGGGTGTCCTTGGGAGGATCCTGGAACTTTTGGCCGGATTCATTCCGTGGAAGACGCTGCACTCAGTAATGGGCACTCAACCCTTGGCATTGGGCTTCTGCAACACTGGAGAGGCACAGCAAGTTGGGGATTGCCCCAAAGTAGAGTTCGTCTCGGGGCTGGTTGGTCCCACCAGCCCAAGGGGAAAATTGGCATTCCGCCCAGAGCTTCTCTGTCAATGCGAAAAAGGGGGTCAGCACAGTAGAAGGGCTTCAACAGGCACGAGGTCCAGGAGGTTGCAGCAGGCTTCGCTTCACGATTTCTTTTTCAGATGTTTCTTCCAGTGGTCGACTCTGCCTGCAGTCCCAAGAACCTCACCTTTTAAGCTCATTCACAGCCCTAGGCTGTCAATCACCCAACAGGGTGGCTGTCGCCAGCCGGCCAATCAGGACTGGTTTCATTCAGGCATACCTAGAGACAAAGGAAAGGGGAGTTTCGGGACCCTTCCCTACAACCTGTCCTTTCAGACACACTGGAGCCAAGTGTGGGCTTCAGGGCTGAAGCCCACCAAAAGCAAAATACACAGAGGGCTCAAACCTGTCCCAATTTACAGAGTAAAAACCAAGGAAGACTTCTCAAACAGAAAATGGCCTAAAAAGAAGACAGGGGCCATTTTGACAAAATGAACACCCTTGGGTGCTGTACTGCAGCTGAGGAGCCAGTCTGGGCTAAAAATGCACACTGGTAGTAAAACGTTAACCACTGCCATCAGCCATTTAAAGTAGCAAGGGTAACAAAAAAATGTTACTTGAGAAAGCAGGATAAGGGGCTACTAAGTAACCCCCTCCCAACACTCCACATAAGAGGGTGTGTGCTAGACCTACAAAGTAAAAAAGTAAGTAAGATCAATTTCACCTTACTATTCTTGGGAACAGTAGCTCACCCAAGAAAAGGCATTTAAACCTTAAGAGAAATCCAAGGGACTTCTCAGTGACACTGTACAAAAAGCAGATGGCAAGATGTCAGACTCCAAAAACAGTGACAGCATAAAATCCTAGTCAGGGAAAAACACAGGAGGGAGTGAGGAAAAAGGTCCCACTCACTCAGGAGTTAAAATTAAAAAGTCCTAAGTCCAGCAAAAGAGCTGGGGGTCTCTAAGGTAGGAGGAAATTAGCACAGAAATGAAAATACTGCCAAACACCAGCAATTAAGTATAGTCGGCAACACTGACTGAAGACTTGGGATGTGTCGAGTGCATGGGAGGTTGTAAGAAGTAAAGCGTTGTACTTAAAGGAGCAAAGCAAAGGAGAAGGTGTGCGTCTCAAGATGAGGCTGGAGTACAATGCAGCCCACTAATGGCTTGTGTAAACTGCAGGTCACTGTTGAAAAGGACCCCATGGCTGCAAGCAGAAAGGAGCGGCAGAGGGTTACATCAGATGGAACAGATAAAAGTGAAGGGCGTACGGTGCAGTGTATGAGGCTCACAAGTTAAGCCTCTCCATTGTGCTTTCCATTGGCAAATGGCAGCTGGTGACTAGACGGGGTAGTCCATGGGTGAAGGAGTGGAACAAGAAGATTGCAGTAGAATCAAAAATTGATCACAAGAAAAGCTGTATGCGGTGCAGTTGTAAAGAGTGAAAAATGGGGGACGGCAACACGTGGACAGCTCTTCCACCTTTCACTTCTGGTCATGAAACCTCGATCATGAACACATTTGGTTAGGTCCTAGACCCCCCACAAGCCCGACGGTTGCCAATGGCCCTATGGGCTGCCATATGACAGTGAGTTTGGGTAGTAGGATTGGGTTCTACGGTGAGTACGACTTCAACCGTAGTGGCAGACAGAAGCCAGCCAAAGAGATCTCAGCAGGAAGAAACCCAGGAGAATCTGCAACGAGGTAGTAAAAAAGGAAGCAGCAGCAGGTGTATCACTACGGAGGACCCAGCAACGGTCACAGGTAGCCCAAGGGTGCACCAAGAGTCAAGCCGGCCAGCAGCAAGTCAGCCCCACAATGAAGACAACAGACAGAGGTGACCCAAGACATCCTCTAAAGAGCTGAGGCGGAACGGCAGGCAGCCACTCGAGCTCCACGTCCCATGGGTGCTATACTGCAGCTGAGGATTGAGCCTGCGGAGGAAAAGCACAATGGTAGGAAAATTAAACCACTGCCGCTAGCCATGAAAAGGGGCTAAATAACCCCCCAGCACTCCACATAAGATGGAGTGTGCTGGACTTACAAAGAGAAAAGGTAGTAAAGTCAATTTCACTTTACTATTCTTGGGAATTGTAGTTCACCCAAGAAAAGGTATTTAAAACTTAAGAAAAATCTAAAGGATTTCCCTGTGACATTGCACATAAGGTGCAGTGTGTCACCATACAAAAAGTAGATGCCTATGGAGTTGGTTAGACTAAAGACAAAGGAAACAGATAATCCAAATCAGATCAAAACACATTCGAGAGTGATAAAAAGGGCTCACTCACTCCAGGGTTCAAATTAAAAAGTCTTCAAGAGCAAAAGCCTGCAAAAGAGCTGGGGGTCTCTAAGGCGGGAGGAATTCAGCACTAGAATGGAAACTCTCCCTAACAGGGCACACCGGCAGGACACTGTTGTCACAGCGATCGCTCTGGTGGAATGGGATCTTGGACGGCCGTGCAGCGGTCAGTTCGAGCCACCTTGAGATGGAAGCCTTGGAAAAAGCCTTCCCATGGTTCACAGGACCAAAGTTCCTGAAGAGCTGTGAAGTCTTTCGAAAACTCTTCATGCGTGCCAAGTAGAACTTCAGGGCACCAGCTATGTCCAGCGAGTGTAAAGCCCTCTCAGCCGGAGGCGAAGGTTTTGGAGAAAAAAACCAGATAAAAGGTTTGTTGATGTGGAATTCCGACTGAACCTTCGACATGAAAGAGGGGTGCGTCTGCAGCACTTCCCTCGAATCATGAAAAGTCAAGTATGGCTGTTTGCAGGAGAGGGCCTGTATCTCAAACACCCTGCTGGCGGAGGTGATGGCCACGAGGAAGGCTGTTTTCTACGAGAGGAACTGGAGAGGCTCCCGATGCGTAGGTTCGAAAGGCCCCCTCCACCCCCATGAGCCTCGTCAGAGCCACGTTTAGTTCCCATGCTGGGGCTGGTGCCTTCACCGGCAGGACGATCAAGACAGTCCTTTGAGGAACTCCTTGACGAGCCGATGAGACCAAAGTGAAGACCTTCGTGGAGACCTGGTGTAGCGGGAGTACTTGATCGATGAATGCACCTGCCCAGCCTTGGCCAACGATAGCAAGTACGGAAGAATCTGCGGGGCCGTGACTCTCAGAGGGGTAATGAACTGCGACTGGCACCAAGTAGGCAAAACAGTTCCACTTGTGACCATACGAGTCGACAATGCCCTGGCCTTGGCGACGACCTCTATGCAGTCTGCCGGCCGGTCATATCCTCCAAACCCTAGGGCTGCAGGAACAAAGCCGTCAGGTTGAGAGATCCTGGGTCGTGATGTAGGATGGCGCCTCCTTCTCTGGAGAGAAGATCTGAGACTACCAGCTTGATCGACAGCAACGTTTTTAGGCTAAGAAGGTTCGGGTACCAAATCTGCCTCTACCACGCCGGGGCGAGGAGTACACGTCCCCCAAGCTCCTCGGCTGATGGAATCTGCTGTCGAACCTCTGGCATTTAAAGTTTGATGCCGTCGCAAACAGGTCGATCTGGGGCATACCCCACTTGGTGAAGATGTGGTCCACTTGGTTCTGCCGAAGTTCCCACTCGTGGCAGGAGTGCAACTCCCTGCTGAGGGAGTCCGCAATGGTGCTCTTGACTCCTGCTAGGTGAAGGGGAACGAGGAACATTACTTGTCCGACGGCCCAGCACCACAGTTCTTGCGCTTCCTTGGAGAGGGCCAGGGAGCGAGTGCCCCCTTGTTTCCCGATGTAGAACATTGTGGTAGTGTTGTCTGTGAAGACCCTCACAACCTTGCCCTTCAGGGACGGAAGGAATGACTTGAGGACCCAGCACACTGCCCGCAGCTCCAGGATGTGGATATGGAGAACCTTCTCCTCCAGCAGCCACAGGCTTCTAGTGTGAAGACATCCGGTGTGGGGCCCCCAGCCTTCTAGGGAAGCGTCCGCCGTGACCGTCTCCTGGAATGAGGCACCTGAAATCCTGTGCCACGGGCGATGTTGGAGCGGTCATCCCACCACCTTATCGCCCGATGGAACTCGTCCAGAGTGATCTTGTCTGCGAAGATTAAGTAACACCTGCACCCAGTGTGCGTCCAGGAACTCCAGAATAGGTCACATCTGTAACCTGGAGAGCCGGATGAGATAGATACAGGACAACATTATGCTGAGCAACAACTTGATGGTCCGCACTGTGGCCATCTTCATTGGCAACAGATGAGGCACCTTCCCCTGAATGGCCGCTACCCTCTTCTGAGGGCAATGCTAGGTAAGACAGTGGGCCTCATAATTGTGGCAGGAACGGTATGAACGGTGCCAGTAAGGCACCGGCACCATTCATACCGTCCCGCTGCATTATGAGTTCTGTTTGCTGGTTCCTGACAGCCTGCCAGGTCTTGCCTGGCGGGCTGTGCTGCACCCACGAGCGGAACTCGTGATTGCACTGGCATCGTTCTCAACGGTGCCGGTGCAAGCATGCACTCCACCAACATTCTGCCCTATAGGGCAGAATGGGGATCGGGAGCCCAGCAATACCGCCACCCGCGAATGGGCAATTACCGGCCCATTCAACTGGTAATGGGCCGGTTATTGCTCAATCGCGTGTGGCGGTGACGGTAGCGAGCATGGCAGTAGCCATGCCTACCATACAGGCACGGCTACCGCCATGCTCGTAATGAGCCCCACTGTATCGACCCTGGCTCCTACAAACAGCGCGTGCTGCGATGGTGTCAAGCAGGACTTTGGATAATTGATGGAGAATCCCAGATCCATCAGCAGCTCGACGGCCGCCTCTGTGTGTCTGATGGCCAACTCCCGAGAACGGGCCTGGATGAGCCAGTCGTCGAGGTACGGGTATACGTGAATCCCCCATAGACGCAGATGTGCCGCCATCGGTACCTGCCACTTTGTGAACACTCTGGGGGGCGTTATTAAGCCAAAGGGTAGGGCCTTGAACTGTCCCTGCTCTATGATACTTAGAAACCTACGGTGTTTCCTGTGAATGGGGACATGGAAGTAGGCGGCATCCAGGTCCAGCAACATCAAGAAATCCCCCCTTTCCAGTTGGCCAAGCATGTGCTGCAACGGGACCATCCTGAATTTTTGGGACTGGAGGTACTTCTTTAGACATTGCAGGTCTAGAATGGGCCTCCAAGCCCCTCCCCCGCTCCGGTCTTCTTGCTTACCAAGAAGTATCTGGAGTAGACTACGGTGCCCCGGATTTGCTGGGGATACAGCTCTCATCACCGCTTTTCGCTGCATGGCCCGTACTTCTTCCAAGAGCTGATGGTACAAGAAGGAGAAACCTTTCGACGACCTGCACTTTCCTCTGGAAGAATGAAACTAATAGCAGTGCTGTTGGAGCGTGCCTAGTGCACAGGCCGTCTCCGCCTTGATGGCCTGTAGGGACTCGTCGACCGCCTTCCCGAAAAGGATATCCCTGTAGAAAGGCATGGCCAGTACCTTCGTTTGGACCTCCTGATGGAAATTTGTGGCCTTCATCCAAACTTGCCGATGAAGGCAGACACCATTCCTCATGTGGCGGAACCCCATGTCGGCAACGTCCAGTGCCACTGTGATGGCGTGATATGACGCCATCCCTCCCTCCTGGACGAGGGTGATCACCTCCATCCTCTTTTCATCAGGGAGCAACTCTAGAATAGGCCCCAGCTTGTACCACAGCTCCCTGTCGTACTGGGCTAGGATCGCCAGTGCGTTGGCCGCCTTGATGGTGGACGCCGCAGTGCGTAGATTACCTTCCTCCCCATAGTGTCCAACTTCTTGCCCTTGCTGTCCGGAGGGACGGAAGACGAAGAGGACAGGATAGATGACCGAAACCACCGAATCCAGCGATGGTTGCGACCTCAGGCACTTGGGTGCAGATTCCGGTACCCGATACTTCTTCTACAGCCCATCTCTCTTGGCTGGAGCCATGCAAGGGTTCAAGAGGGCCAGGCCCTCATCCCACACGTCGTCCAGGAGGGTTACCACTTAATTGCCTTCCTCTTGGCCTTGTGCCTCTTGTACAGGAAACCCTCCTTTCTGGCCTCCTTGGGCATACGCTGGAACAGCTCAGAGGCTTTGGCGATCATGGAATGGAATAACACCACCTCGTCTGGTGAGGACGCCCTAGGCTGCAGGGTCCCGCTGCTCGTTCCGAAGATATCATGGTCGTCCGTTGTCGTGGCTGTATCTGTCCCTGTGTCTGGGTATGCTGGGGGAGATGGGACCCGACAGTTGATGGGTAGGCGGTTGATACGGGGCCTGTGGGACCGTTGGAACAGGCCCTTGTGGCATCCTCTTCTGGATCTCCGACACCAAGGTGTGGAGGGTTGATATGATGTCCAGAGATGCATCCCTCTACAGAATTGGGGTGATGGTAACACTGGGCCCTGCACCCTCATCGCCGGCACCGTCGTACTCTTCCACGTCCTTGTGGACCGTGTGCAGGGACTCCATATCCTCGTCTTCAGTGGATGAAATTTCCATGGTTTGAGCCCCAGCCTGCGACTGATCCGGGGCCTCCTTGTCCCCCTTTTTTCCACCCTGAGGGGTTGGAACCGGGTTCTGAGGGGGGTGTCCCCTTCTCTGGCATGCCAGCAGACCTTGCCAAAGTCACAACTGCAGTTTCTCACCTCTGAGAGAGGGATACCTTCAGCGCCATGGGGGTCAGCCCCTTTAGCTTTCGAAAGAGCAGCATCCACCAGCTCAATCGTTGACTAAAACTTTTCTTGTGCTGCCTGGGCCTTCTTAAACAGCTCAGCCTTCTCCTCCATCCACGGGTTCTCAGGCTTCTCACGCAGCTTAGCCGGTTTAAACAGCTTCCTCTTGGAGGAGGAGCTTGATTGCGGGCTAGGATTGGAGGCGGAGGGTGATGTTGAACGCGTCCTGCTTGCCGCTGGACCCACTTCTGCGGCAACCCTGGGGGAACCAGACTTGCGTCATTTGCCCTTATCTTGGGCCCCCTCGGATGAGGTGCACCCACAGGACTTAGAAGCCCACTCCTCAAACCGACTGGCCTTGGGTGAGGCATGCCGCTGGTCGGGGCAGAGGCCTTGGCGTTCAGCCACGCTGCCAGTCTACTGTGCCGGTCCTTTGTCATCTTCTTGGAGAATCCACTGCAAATCTCGCAATCCTCTTCCCTGTGGTCCGGATGCAGGCAGTAGAGGCATTGTAGGTGCTTGTCCACCACAAACATGTTGTTTCATCTCCTCCGTCACGGTCGGAGGGTGCGCAGTCGGCCTGATGGCCTTCTAGAAACTTCAACGATCTTCAGCCTTGAGGGGCGCTGAACTTCACCGACAACAAATCCATGCTGTCGGCAGATGGAGAGAAGAGCACAAAGGCTCTTTTGGAACAAATATAGAACCTTTTTCCACGAAAAACCTAGAAGTAGCTTGCATAGCAAAATTCAAAGACTCCCAACAATGAAGCGTGCATTAAAAATCTGAAGATGGCTGCCAGAGGAGGGGCTTAGGGAGAGGGTCATCATTGGCTGGGGGCAGTAGGACAGCGATTGGTGTATGGGAGAAATACAGTTTTGAAATTGAAACCGTTTTTCTTTTACCGAGGATTCCCAGCCTGACGACAGGGAATACCCATGAGCATGTGAATCCATGCCAGACCCATGCTGGAGAAACATGGCTTCCAGCTAGGATCTCACTGCTAAAAGAGCAATTGTTCATATAATCTTCTCCCTTGGAAGAACTGGTTAAAGTGCTTGTGCCTAATCAAAAGGGTGCTTAGGCATTCAGTAAAAAGGTGCTCTAGGGTTTCTACTGCCCCCTGTCCTTTACAATATCTATACTTTCTATTTTCCCTTGTCAAGCCAGTACGTGCCCCCAAGACCTCCAAGGTGGGCAATAAAGTAAATCAAAATCTCAAATACAGCCTCTTCTATTTTGGACAAGGGAATTTCTTAATATACAATTCTGGCCGAAATAAGGGATTATCATGACAGAGCAGATTATGAAACAAAGCATAATTCCCGATAGCTTCTCTACTCGTACGCCAGACTTGTTCCCACAAGCCCCTTTTAACTGTTTGTGCTGTAATAATTGTAATAATCAATCAAGGTCTCCTTTGAACGCTCAAGACTTTACAAGTAAAATTCACACTTGGATCTTGAGAATGGGTAACACTCAGTCATAAAACAGGCCCTAGAGGTGCTTAGATGTAACCTTATACATGTTTTATAGGTAAAATTGAGCAATTTAAATATCGGAAGAACAGTGAACATGCCACGACAATGGATCTGCAATCCGAAACACATTGGTAAGATTTGGCAGAGTTAAAAGTTATATCAAAAGACTCCCTCCCATGATTGAATTGTCTTCCGTTTAGTGAATGAAAGGGCAAAACACTACTAGTGTAGTTGGGAAATGCTTGAGGAAATGGAGTTCAATACATAATGTAATCTCTTTTTCGACAGAAGCATAGCAGTATTTTCAATGTAGTTGCAAGAAAGTTTTTGTGTTGAGTACATTTCTTTGATATGTAAAAGATATACATTATGTGTTGAAAGTAATGATACGAGTCTCTTTTTTACTTAGAAAGTGTACTTTTAACGTGGTTGAGAAGATGGACTTGAAATCAAAATGTAGGGGAGTCATCGCCATTGGAGTGCTTTTGGGTCACTGAATGGCAACAGTGGGCTATTAGTTGGTTTTGCTTATTGCGTTCCCCTTGGGCGGGGAGCAATACCCAGCTGCACCTGAAATTAGATTTTATTTTAGGAAGAGGTACTTAAAATTTGAACATCATCAAAATATATTGTTGTGCACCACACACCTTGTTTGTATTATATGCAGCACTCAGTCATCATTAAACTCCCAAACAATGATTTCAGATTTAATATGGGAAGCAATAGAGAGAAGTCAGAATTTGTACCGCTTAACCAGAGCACAATTAAGAATTCCCAATACTTTCCACCATATTAAGCCTTCAACGGCCTGCCAAGCTGTACCTTATAAGAGTATCATACAGCAAAGCTGGTAGCCCTTTAGCTCTATAATAGTTTATTAGTGGTAACAGGGGAAACCGCCCAAATTTTGGTGTTTAAGAGAATTCATAGACAGGTCATGACATTTAACACAGACATCCAGTGAATCCTGGGATTGCTGAAGGAATTTAGTAGTATGATCATAAATGACCAAAGCATCCGCATAGGCAAGGTGGTATACCGCCCAGAGTAACCATTAGGGTACGTAAAGCTCTTGTTAAGGACGAGTGCCCAAATCCGCCAGAGCCAAATTGAACAATGCTGGGGTGAGGACACATACTTGCCGTAACCCCCACATAGGTGCTTACCGGCTTAGACACATTCTCTTCCCATCCAAACATACCTGAACCTTAGTCTCAGTATTGATCGCAATTAAGATATTCAGCATGTTTCTCCCAGAGTGCTCCTGTTCACCCCACCAAATGCCGAGGAAAGAGCTATAAAATGCCATATACAATGGTCTCTTTCCCCACCTTTTAGATTTAATCAAAAGACTAAGAGCAAGCACAAACCCATCCAGCTGTGTGCCTTGCCCTCGCTGAAATACTGCACGGTTTTCAACAATTCTGTTTGCCTCAGTCACCTCCACATTCAAGGCTCTATGGATGATGGATGAAAAGATTTCACAAGTAACGTCCAAAAGGGCCATTAGCTGATCGGGGACAACCTATCGCTTTTCTTAAAAATTGGAATAAGAAAGATGTTTTCCAAGATTCTGGGATGGTTTAGTATCCGATATGTTCTGGAAAAATAAAAATAGAATTTAATTTCCACAAATAAAAATTGCCCTTCAGAAGATAATTAGACAAAGCATCCGGGCCTATCAACCTGGAATGATTGGCCTTTCAGATCAGATGTTCAACAGCTTTAACGTCCAAATCCACCACCCGTGTGTGGGACAAGGCGACTGAGATAAAAGGTAAGGTCCTCCACTTATGACCTTTGGAGGCGTGATACATCTCTCACACATGGCTTATCCAAACACTGTCTGAATCGGGTTGACCGTCTACTTTCTAGAAACCTCAGATCTTCTTTCATCAATTTCCAGAACCCCTTTGTGGTGAGGAGATCTAGCATCGTTTCCCTCTCCAATTGAAGGAGTTCTGACTTTATAACCTTTCAGCAATTCTCTTACGGGGTTTTAGTGTGCCTCAGAGAGCCCTTTTTGTTTCCTGAATCACGCTGTCAAACCAGCACTTCCTCCCGTCCTTCCCCGAATAGCCACGTCTTTGATTAACCCTCAGTGTTTAGTAATACTGGCCATAAATAACAAATAGAAATTAGGGACGGAGAAGTGAACTGACAATTCTTCTATACTGAGAGCGTTATATAGATAGAGTACAGCATTATTGAAATATTCTACGAGCCGGGGTCTCTAAAGACGATTTCCTGAATTATTGACAAACATATTTGTTACAGGCATGTTCCCCACTCCAAATGGGACAACCCAAATGTACTACCAAGCAGGCAATGATTACATCTATCTGTATTAAAAATCCGAAATCCCCCTCATTTGTGGAGCATATATTGAGAGACAAAAATATAGCCTCAAGTGGAGGAAGCTTTAGTGGATTTCCCTTTACACTCCGCTTGGAACGATTAGTATGGCTTTGCATATTTTTACAATTGAGATCACCGATTATAACTACATACTCTCCTCCTTCATTACTAAACCAACCAACCCTCCAACAGTTCCGCCCTACTATTCACCAGGTCGGAGGAGTCATCTGTTATGTAAGATTTTCATAGAAATGGTAAATCCTCCTGACCTGGATCAACCCCAGAACTTATACCTTTGTGAGAGTGGGAACCTTTTTCCACACTCACAGAATCTTTTACTCTTTTTATGGGTGTCATTTTTTTAGACTCTCCATAATGTTGTTTAAAAGTTATCCTCTTTGAGAACTTTTTGGCAATAAGTGCCTGTTGTTGCCCTAGGGGCTGGGGCTCCCCTTCCAACTTTCTCTGGCTAACCTTCAGAGAACTACAGTTCTGAAGGGTTGAAAGGATCTGTGGATCCCTTTTATATTTTGTTTGCTGAAAGCAGCACCCCCCCACCTTATGTGGAGTGCTGCGGAGATACAGTGCATCCTCTTTCACACTTAAACTGTAACAATTCTGTTACAAGGACAAGCTTACCTTCAATTTCTGACTGCAGTGATACCGCTTTATGTGCACCTTTATTGCGGTCTGTGTTCAAGCTGCAGTAAACGTACCTAAAGGTGTTAATTTTTACCAAAATTAACTGTCTTCTTTTTCTGCCATTTTAGTGTTTCTTGCCCTTTCTTATTCCTTCTACCGACATCCAGGGCAGGAAATTCCTTTGTGTGACTTTTATCTTCCGCGGAGTCCATTTTGCCAGCACTGAGGGCGGGCCACATGCCGAGAGGGCACTAGGGCCGTGTTTATTTTTCCCCCCAAAAAGGAAAACCTTGCAAGTGTCTGCATTAAAACACCCCCAATCTGTAGAAAACATGCTGATAAGCTAATAACGAGGTTGTTTTTTCCTGAATATTGGACCCATGTTTCCTGCACTGTGGCCACTGCATCTACATCTGGAAATGGTCTGTGTTTGCAAGGCATCAAGAGAATGGCTCTCTCTGGTGCTGTGGACTGTAGAATGCGAAACAGGTAGAACAACTCTTCTGGGACCATGCAGTAAATGCGGGCCATTTCTTTGTTATATTATCGTTTTCACACCCCAAGAGATGAAGCGCAACCAACACCCAGAGGCAACTTGGCCCTACAGCTGAACTAACAAATCAAGTGGAAAAGAAAAGAAAAAAGACAGACACAGGGAACTTAAAATAGCAGAGTTTTAAAGGGCCCTCCTGAATTGCAAATGTGCCTAAACCATACGCAAAGTGATGGGAAGAGTATTCCACAGGGAAGCAACACTGATCGAAAGAGCGCCCACCAATTCTCGCACAATGGACCGTGGGGATAGCCAAAAGAAAATGGCCAGCGGATCGTAAGGAACGTGTGGGGAAGTAAGGCTCAAACTTTTGCTGCAGGTACTCCGGGCCGATGCCATAAAATGCCCGATGTACAAGGCACAAAGATTTAAAATGAACATGCCTGGTCACCGGCAGCCAATGAAGAGATCCCAAGACAGGAGAAATATGCTCAAGAAAAAGGGTGCCGATGGCGAGGCGAGCAGCCGAGTTCTGAAGGACCTGCAGGCGCTGTATCAAGTAACCTAGATGAGCCAGATTTAGAGAGTTGCAGTAGTCGATCTTACTAAGGACTAAAGCAGAGACCACTGGAGCTCGGAGATGAACCGGATGAATTGAAAGACCTTCCTAAGAATCTTCAGTTGGTAGTGGCCTGCTTCCCAAACCGCACTATTTTGAGGGGGCCATAGACAGAGAGGCAGCAAATTTAACACTCTGGTTCCTAACCAACGGTACTGCGGCAGGAAAAGGACCAAAAGGAAAAAGGCCAAAAGGAAGTAACCCACAGAAGAAGCAGAAGAGGAACCCACCACCAAGACCTCAGTCTTATCTCAGTTTATTTTAAGCCAATTTTCGGCCATTCAACAACCCATGGCCAACAGGCAATCTCGCAGCTGAGTGGCATCGGCTGGATAGCAAAGATCTGCGTGTCGTCAGCATACGAGTAACATCTGAAGCCGTGGGCGCTAATGAGAGCGATGAGAGGCCGAATCTAGCTGTTGAATTTTATTTTCAAATTTGTTTATTGGCATTTTCAATAATATCAAACAAGTTGTGTGCAATAGAGCCATTCTCAGATAGCAATAAACATGTGTTTAACTTAACGTCAAAAAATTATAAATACAAAACAAAACCATAACTGTCTCCATATTCTGTCCGTTTCATATATCGTTAACTATTACGGGGGAGGGTGGGAGCGAAGGGGAACCATCTGGTAACTTCAAAAGGGGGAGGGCTTCCGCAAGGTCTCTCTCCTCTGCAGCACTTCCGCTGTTGCCGGCTTTATAATAGGTCCCCCATGGGCCTAGATTGAGTTCCAATTCAGGGGGGGGGTGGGTTTATCATCCGAGGGGTGGAACATGTGTCTGGTGAGTTCCTTCCATGCCTCGAGTGACATGCTAGAGTCATCCGTGGATCTGGCCACACAGTCTTCCCATGCCACGGTCTCGGCTAGCACCCACCGTTCGGTCTCTTTGTGCCATAGTTTGAACTGAGGGCCCATGGGTTTCTTCCAGGCCATTGCGATAGTTCTTTTGGCCAGTATGCATGATATGTCCATGAGCCTTGTCGCATGCTTGAGTTTGGTCGGTCTGGGGTAGGTTCCTAGGAGGCACTCATCGGGTGTCCAGTTATATTTACCCAGGCCTGCTTTTTCGCAGGTTTGTTGGACCCTCTCCCACAGAGCCCTTGTCCTGGGGCATTCCCATAACATGTGGATCAGATCCGCTTTTTCCCCCTTGCACCAGTTGCAAGTCGGTTGTGCCTGGGGATTGAAGGTGGCTATGCGGCACGGGGCCAGGTAAGTTTTGTGCAGAATGTTCAACTGAATCGCCTGAATCTATGGTTTCTGGACACCGTTTTGGGGAATGTAAGAGCTCTGTTCCACTCCCCCTCAGACATTTCCCGGCCTATATCTACCTCCCATTTGCTTTTCATTTCCATGCTCTGAGGATTTGGCATGTCGATCAGGTGGCCATATATTTGCGAAATGGGTTTTCCGCCCTCTCCCAAGTTGTACATCAGAGTGAGGAGTGGGTCTGTAGCTGGTTCTTCCGGCCACGAGTCCCATTTGCGTCGGGCCACAGCACGGGTTCTTTGGTACCATAGAAATTGGCCGGTATGTATGCCTTCCGTCTCCTGTAGCGAGGTGAACTCCCTGAAAGTGCCTTCATCATACAGGTCTCCCCAGGTGTAGACCCCTTCCCTCTCCCAGAGCCTGATATGTTTCAAATCCGAAAGTGTTGTGCATAAGTCTGCGATCAGGGGAACTTCCAGGGCATAGGACTTCCGTGAGTTAGTGAGCATTTTCGCCCTGTGCCAAATTTTCCTCCTCAGATCAGCCAAAAAGGGTAAAGTTCCCAGCAGTTTGGACGGCGCCCAGACCAGTTCTTTCAGATGGAATTGGGGAAGCATGGCCTGTAGCAATGGCGTTTCAGATGTAGGTTCATCATCTAGCCATTTAGTCACAAAACTAAGCTGTGCTGATATGTAATATTTTTCTAGATTTGGAAGTTGAATACCGCCTTGGCTATATGGTAGGGTTAGCAACTGCAACGCTATTCTATGCCTGCCTTTCCCCCATAGGAACTCTCGCAGTATGGTCTCAAGCAGTCGGAAGAAGGGTTTGTGTATATAGTAGTGTACATTGCGAAACCCATAAAGGAAACGTGGGAGAACGATCATTTTAATTATCAAAGCCCTGCCCATCATCGAAAGGGGGAATTTCGTCCAGAACGCCATTGATTTGTGCAGAGCTGGGAGTGCTGCCTTTGTGTTTCGTTCGTGCATTAGCTCGGGGGTATGCATAATGTGCACTCCAAGGTAGCGGAATGACGTATTCTGCCACTGGATCCCCACCTCAGGGAGTGCTTCTAAATTCTCTGCTTTCAGGGCCGCTAGGGGGAACATGCAAGACTTCGACCTGCTGAAGCTTATCCCAGAGACCTTGGAATAATTGTCCAACACTTCCAGCATGGTTGGTACGTTGAGGTGTGGGTCCCTGACGTATATGAGAACGTCATCCACGTAGAGCGAGATGATGTGATCCACGTCTCCCAATCTTATGCCTGCATCGAAGAACTGCTTTCTAAAGTAGACAGCTATGGGTTCTAGTCCCAGTATATAAAGCATTGGGGATAGTGGACAACCCTGTCTAGTCCCCCTGCATATATCCCAGGCCTCCGACACATACTTCCCAGATTTCACCCTTGCCTTAGGTTTAGCATACAAGATGTTAATCCACCTGATAAACCCGGGACCAAAGCCAAACTCCCTGAGCACTGCTACAAGCCACTCCCAGTAGCGGATCTAGATGTTGAAGAGGGTGGGGTACAGGGCAGAGCCCTGCGGAACCCCACACAACAGAGACGAGACTGTGGAAAGAAATGGTTGAAGCAAAAGATGCTGTGACCGGTCAGGCAGAAAAGAGTGAAACCAAGCGAGGACCAGGTCAGTCATGCCAGCAGCTGCTAGACGAATGATCAGGATGGAGTGATCGATAGTGTCGAAAGCGGCCGACAGATCTAAAAGAATCAGAGCTGCAACTCCACCCTGATCAGCAATAAGCAGGAGATCGTCAAGCACGGAGATCAAAACAGTCTCTGTGCCCTGGCCAGATCTAAAACCCGACTGAAAATCATCAATCTGAGATGTACACTCACAAAACTTTGCCAACAATGGACAAACCAAAGACTCAGTAATTTCATACCAAAAGGCAAAAGAGAAATGGGGTGCGGTAGTGAGCAGAGACCAAGGGACCAAGAGCTGGCTTCTTCAGGAGCAGCATCACGGTTGCAGATTTAAGCAGTGTTAGAGAGAATTCTCCAGAATGGCAAATTTCCCTTACCTACTGAGTCCCCCAGCAGCTTTGCTCCATTTCTAGGATTTACGTTTTTCACCTGGTAAGAGTGAGCCTTTTTTTGACTCTTACATGCGTTTTGCGGTGTGTATTTTCATTGTTTGTGTGATCTTGGGCCCTCGAGCCTCACCTACTCCATGTGCACCACTTTTTGTGTGTGTTACACAGCACCTTCAGTGCTGTGACACAGGGTTGTCTTTGAGACTTCCCTCTGAATCCATTTTTCTGGGGCGGACTACTGTCCCCCAGAAACAGGTACAGTTGCCATTAACTTATATAGTCACTTTAAACTGCAGACCCAGTCTGTGTGATTGACAGCCAGGCTGTATGAATGGGGGAAAACTGCATAAAAAGCAGGTCTCTCAGACTGGAACGACAGTCGCCACTGGAACAAAAGAACCAATGAGAAACTGAAAGAAGAGGACCCCTACAACGACTGAACCGTCCGGTGAAGCCCTGCTGCAGGTCCGAATCTCCAAATCCGATGACAGAATATCCTCCAGGAAACTTCTTCCCTTGAGCTGGTGGGACCAACCAGTTAGCCCAAACTTCAAGCCAGGACCCCTCCTCTGGTCGAATTCGCTGTACAGAGCTACAGTGGGCTGGATAGCCAGGAAGGTAGGACCCTGCTTGGGTTTTAAGGAGCGCACCTTTTATTTGTTGTTTTGCTCTGCTGCTGGCTTCTTCCCTGGGTGGCGCAGGACCCTCCAGTCTTCCTACTTCTGATCAGTCTGACAGTCGTATCAGGAACCAGGAGCCTGCAGGAACCACCAGGAACGTCCGCCTCAGCTACAGCTCCCTCTCTGTTTTAAGGTATTGTGCAAATCCGGTTGTCCGTTTCGTTCAACCGCGGTGAAATTGTTTGAAATCTTTCTCCAATCCGAGGGTTGGTCCTTCTCTTCTCTTTCAACTAACTTTTTGACCAACCAACCTCGTCCGGAATCTGTGCCACGAACTTTACCGCAAACTAGCCTGTGTGATCTTGAGCAAAGGACTTTTTTGATCCATTGACTTTGGCCCTCAGCCTTTTCTAGCTGATCTCCTCACTGTAGTCTCCCTTTTTCAAATTGTTCAGAGTACTTACCTGTTGGTGTTGCCTAAATTCTAATAACTTTGTCCTTCCCTCCCTTTTAAATTGTTGTAGTGCCATTTTGCCTCCACTTCATTTTGTGCGCTTAACTTGCCTGGAATTTAAGGGAAGTGGTTGGGTGTATTAAGAGTGTGATTAACTTCATATAATAGTGAAATGTTATACAACTGTTGAGAAAATAAATATATATTCTTTTACTTAGAAACCTTGAGTCAGTGTTTGCCTGAATCATAGTAACTGCTAGTCCTTTGTGTAACTATTTGTAATGCTCACTTACTCTTGAGATAAGCCTGGCTGCTCCGCTACTGCTACCACTATAACTGTGTAGTACAAGCTTGCACCAAAGGTGAAATGGTACCGTCACTTGTAGGCTTAATTGTGTGTAGTGTTCCCAAAGGGTACTGCATATAATTCTGCCTAACAAGCACCAGAGGGATAAACCCTGTCGAGCAGGAAAGGTTCACTGCAGATGTCAAGGGTGGCAAAATCTGAGGTAGAACATCTTTCACTACAGATAAAGGGAGAGCGTCTGTTGGAGAAGCAGATTTCAGATTAATGACCGCGGCAGCAACTTCCGAGTCCGAAAAAGACAGAAAGGAATCCCACAATGCGGCAGTAGTGGGCAAAGTCCCAAGAGACATAGCCACTTGAGAGGAAGACCCCCCCCACCCCCGACCGAACGGTTACAAATCGGTCAAGATCGAATCTTTCAGTTTATCAATCTTACTGGTAAAAAAAAAAATCACCCAGAGAATGACAGCGAGCCTGAGATGCGGGAATAGACTCAGCGGGCGCTCTAGCCGACAGAGTATGAACCGCCCTGAAAAGCTGTTTAGGCTGTGAGATAGCTTTTCAGATTTGAAGCGGAAAATATTTTAGTTTAGCTTGCCTAATGGCAAGCAGAAGTAGTGGCACAAAAAGCAATACGATCACAGGTAGAGTAAGTGGTACGCCATTTGCGATCCGCTTGCCTACGTTTAAGGCGCAGAACTTTTAAATCTTCACCAAACCAGGGTTGAGATGGCCGCCTATGAGTTTGGATCTCTAGTAAAGGAGCAAGTGAATCTGCCGTGGTAGTAATAACTTGAGATAGAATATCTCAATCCACAAAAGGGAACCCACTGCAACTAGAATTCATTTGTGCGCTATCATAGAGCTATCCAACGGACGCCAGTTACGTCTCTTAACTCTGGGTTTGTCAGGAATAGAGGTATAGGCAATACCATTCAATTTAAAGGGTACAACAAGGTGATCTAACCAAGTAATACAAATAGGAGCAGAGGCGGTTAAGGATTTGTGTTTTGTAGGGGAGGATTGGTCCAAAAGACCACCCCTCGCCTACATCCCCTCCCCCGGTGAGGGCCATGGCTTTTCAGGGGTCCCCTTCTTACCACCAGGGCCCAGGTGGTGGATGGCTCACCTGCCGAAGACATTGACCAAACCTGCTGAATTTAGCTAGGCCTCGGAAACCATTTTGTCTAACGAAGATGGTGTGAGCCCGGCGCAGCGCGGCCCCCACCTTTGGAGAGTTTCAATTATCCCTGTGGCCGCAGCTCCCTGGCAGATCCGCTGTGAGCCCGTTCCCACGAACAAGACGGACATGAGCTAGTGTAAGATACCAACACTAACATTTCACCTTCCGCAGTGTATCACTGCTCCCAACATGACCCGGCCAGCGAAGCCTGGGTGGAAAAAGAACTGTAAAATGATCCTTTGATAAAAGCAAAAGTTCCCAAATACTAATGACAAAACTACCTGCGATGGACGCGTTCTCTCCACAACCTCTTTGACTAAAAAACCTGTAAAATGTATAGATATGGCAGAATGCATGTTCATATGGCATTAGGAATGAAGCACCCACATCACTGCAGTTACGCGCAAATAGTAAAAGCGTCCCGGGGGGTTATTTGTTATGCGTATCATTGAAAAGATTACACCCCACGGTCCCGCGCCATAACCGAACTAATGCTGCTAGAGTGCAAAGAAAGACAAATGCAACCATATTGAGGGCTCGTGTAAAGGGTGCATGAAAATGCACCCTTCATGTGTGTGTGTGTCCAAGCCCATTATGTGCCACTGCCGTCAGTTGTAGTGGCGAGTCGTTTCTATGCGCTCCACCAACCTCACTACTACCTCCCTTACCACGAATGTATAAGCATATAACAAAATGTTGTAGTTGTTAAAAACATAGTGTACGAGTAATGTGCTCGGATTGGTTATATGAGAAACATTAACAATGTTAATACGTGAACTTTAGAATGACTCAATTAGTATTGTATATTATTTGAATGTTAATGCTACTTCCGCCTAAAATCAGCAACACACGAGGAAAAGACCTTTGTGAGCACGTGCAAGGCCATTCCCCCTCCCTCCCTGCGAAGCCTGCCAGACGAGAAAGCAGAGGCCTGTGCCGCGCTGCTCCACCTCCCCCAACTCGGCTGGAGCCGCTTCAAAGATTTGTAGTTCCCTCTGCAGCACCCAAGGCCACGGCCCGCCACCTGTATTATTTACAACCCAGCAGTAAACCTCAGCCTGAAAACACAAATCCAGAGGCGCCCTTTCTTAAGCCCCACGACCCACCGGCTCACCTTAGGTTAATGACCCCTGTAAAATTAGGACACCCAATATTATGGCAACATTACAGCAACACATCCATAATGACTTCTAACAAGACATGATGACATGTACCGCCTGTCCCATGCCCTGAGACCCAACCCCACGACCTATGGTACCCGGTCAACAGGACACTGGTAACCATGCACTGATGAATCGCCATCAAACCCCGCTCTAGGTGCATTCCTCCTGTGTTGCATTAACCTGTAGAATCACCTATTGGAAGATTTACTAAAGAAGATGATATTGCAATGACTGAATGACTGCGGTGTGCGTGGTCTAGGGCAAATAAGTCAGGAAAAGACATTCATCTCTGACACTGGCCACAATGGCACAACAACACCGCCCGGATGAACTCAGCCGCCCCGCCAGGCCCAGCCCAACCCACGAGGCTGACCAGTGACATCCTCCAGCCGCGGCCAACCACATCGCAGCAGCACCTATAGCTAGTCGTCGCCACCCAATCCCACTGAACTTGTGCCCCCTATAGTATGTAGGTTCTGATGACGTTTTTTGTAAATATATACGATAAACTCCCATTTACGCTCACCCGCACTTTATCTTGGCCTTATTCCCATCCTGGGAGAGTCCATTATTGTCTCTCATTGCGGGGAGGATCGTGCTGGTTGGGGACGCTTGCCTTCAGTGGTGACCCCGAAAGCGTGATTATTATTTTTCTCACAACATATCCCTACCGTCCCCTTTGGCACGGAAATCTCCGGTCGAAAAAGGATACGCACGGTGCGCCGGGAGGCTGCCCGCCAACGGCGACCGGTACGCTCAGTAGTGCGCACTCAACAGAGAGAAGGTACGGGATCCCGGTTGAAAAATCCCCTTTGAGTACCGCTCGCCGAAGCTGGGGCTGACTGTTGAGCGTACGGCAACACTGCCTGGACGGACCCAGTTTCGGAGACTCTCGGTTCAAGACGGGCACGTGAGTATTGAGTGCGAGCGATCATAAAGGGAGTAGAGGAGGAAATTTAGGACAGGGAACGAGGCGGGGTAAAAAGGGGCACTTGGGTCTACTAAGGACCATCTTAAACTTTCTTTGCTTTTTTCTTTGCGTATGGCCATTAGGATTAAGAAGTGAAGAGATAAAAGTGACGGGAACCTAGCTCCGCAAGGGGGTGGAAGGCGGCGCTGCATAGTGCTATCTTGACTAGTACTGGGAATATATGAAGAAGTGGAAAATAAGATGAAGGTGTCTGGTAAAGGAAGACACGGAGAATATATTAGTGACTGCTATTCTTTCTATTCTTTTCTTTAGGTTTACGGAAAAAATAAAAGAGGGTTAGTACAAAACCAAAGAGATAAACAAAAGAGAAAGAGTTTTACTCTAAAATTGAGGGACAAACACATATATATACATATACATATATCAGAATAAGACGGACAGGGACAGCCGGCTAGGGAGGAAAGGGAGGACAAATCGAACTGCGGATAGAGTGCTACATATGGGTGTGTGAACATCGTATTTGTCAGGACATCATTTGGTATAATGGTTGTGTAAAAGTGGTCAGAAATGTATAGCTATTGAGTGGTCATGGTAAGTGTGACCAGACGAAGTATCATAAAGATGAGAGTAATGTGGTGAAGTGAGTGTGTACCTTTTTGATTTGTGGGGTAACATTGTCGAAATTACTGACGGTTTGCTCTTGTACGTGCCCCAAAGAGGATAGAATAGAGGCTGTGCGCAGCCGTTCTTATGGTGTGCAGGTGGAGGGAGAAATACGCAGGTCCCCACGATTCAGTAAGACAAATACGCGAGCTCACATGGTGATACGTTTATATTGAGATATCGAGATATATAGAGATACATAAGTGCCAGGTGGGCACGAAGTATGGGGGCAGAAACACCCTTATCACATATTTGCAAGAACCTACCTGGGCATGCGGAACGGATTAAGAAATATCATGACCAATGGATCACAGAGTTGAAGGGGGAGGGGTTACCTCAGATATGGCCCGAAGGGGGTTCATTTGACAAGAGTGTCCTAGATATGGTAGCCAAATGCATTTGTTTGAAATACAAGGGGAAGCAGTTGCATAATAGGAGAGAAATATTAGACCTTTGGAGGCTGTTTGAAGAGGTACCCCCGCCTAAGACAAGGGAAGTAGATCCTGATGATAAAGTATTGCCAGAAGAAGAGCCACCGATAGAGGTAACTAGGTTGTACCCAATACTAAACAAACCAGTGCCCGCGGAGGGATACAGTGATCCAACTTATGTGCCCCTACCGACAACTACCACCACCCAAGGGCCAACAGCACCCCCGCCATACGAGAGTCATAGGGAGCAAGCACAGGTGAGCACACCAAGGGTGGACATACAAAAATTAACAGACGATTTAGAATCAAGGCTCTCTATAGCCAAAGATGAGCTCTCGAGGATAAAAAGCATATGTGAGCGGACTACACTCAGTGCAGCTAGATCAGAGCATGCATCCAGAGCGCAGAGCGAGAGTAGAACATTTGAAGAAGGGTGGAAAAAAGGCGAGATACTGTTTAGAATACAGGAAGAACCGACATGAATAATTGAACTAGAGGAAAGAGAGGGATGTACTGATAACGAAGAGAGGCCCACAGGAGGCAGAGAGGAGCTACTATGTGATATAAGGGATGAAGTATGGCAATGGGAGGAGGAAGCGAAGGGTTGGATGGCGCATGCTCAATGAGAACGATGGATGAGGAGTGGACAGGGCGATTGAGGAACAGGTTGGGAAAAATGGCATTGTTAGGAAAATCAGGAATGAAGGTAAGTACAGATACAACGACGAAGGGTAAGTTGCAGCTCCCACTAATACACAGGGGAGGAGGGAGGCCGAATTACATACCCTGGGCTCAGATGGATAAGGCCAATTTAATAAAGTTATTGCCCCCGCTATCAGGAGGGGCGAGCAAGTGGATATATGCTTTTGAGAAACACACAGGCGGGGTACCTCTAGCGATAGGGGACGTGAAAAGTTTGCTAGTATCAGCAGTTGGGGATCAGGCTGACAAGAATATGGGTCAAAGCTGGCTTCCCGGGAGTAACGTTAGACTGTGATCGCCATGATGGTGCCTCTTTCAATACAGTGCGTGCAAGGGTGTGGGATGCTTTGCGGGAAACGTTTCCAGATACCCCAGATTTGCAGTCAGTAATGCAATGTACAATGAATGACGGGGAAGATGCTATGGATTACATTTTTCGAGTCCAAGAGATGTGGAGAGCAGAAACGGGCACGCCCTGGTATCAATCAAAATCATTATTTTACTTCATAATAAAGAGGGGGCTGCCAAAAGAGGTGCAAAAGGCGCTCGACAAAATAGCAGGTATTGAAGCGAAAGGATGGCCTGAAATTCAGAGCATAATAGTGCACCACTGTAAGCGAATAAAAGAGAGGGAGAAGGAGGTGGCGCAGAGAAGATTGGCAGACGAAGCGAAACTAGTACAAACAAAAGTTGGTGACGGTCGCAGCAGCAGTAGCCCCGCTCCCACACAGCAGGGAGGGAGATGAGGAAGAGGAGGGGCTGGTAGCAATACAAGGAAGGATGGCAACTAATTGGGCAGGAGCAGTTCAGCGGTAGTGGAACGAGCAGAGTGGAGGTCCGCAGTGGCAAGAGTGGGCCCCTCGAGGGGGACGAGGTGGGTACAGGGGCCGAAGGGGAGGTGGACAAGGGTATGGGGGAATGGGAGGAAATGGATGGCAGGGTCCCAGAGGTGCGCAAGGGAGTTGTTGGAACTGCGGGAGGTGGGGACATTACTCTAGGGAGTGCAGAAGCAGACCAAACAGCGGATTTCCAGAGGTAGAACACTATGGCCATCCCCATCCGGGGAGCCCATATGGTCTCCCAATGGGACAACAACAAAGGAACCCAGGGCAGGGGCACCATGAGCAACAGCAGGGGCACCAATACAGAACACAGAATCACCCACAAAACAATGACACTATGCACTACACGCCAGGCAACCCTTTCGCGACAACAGCAAACGGAGCCCCAGTACCAGCCCTCTATAGTGGCGTGTCAGTGGTTTCAGGGAGTGTGTTCAACCAAGGGGGGGCAATGAGACACCCCGCATAGGACAGCCCACAGAGAACACTTGCTTGTCCTGTTCTATCTACCACCTACGATGCAGCAGAGGAACCATTGGTAGGGCGCAGATAGGAGACAAGCAGTTCATATTCATGGTGGATTCGGGAGCGGAGAAATCATGTATTAGGGAGGGCCGGTTCCCGTTATCTAACCGGAAGTTAGAGACGCAGGGGTTCTCTGGGGCTGTAATTGAAGTTCCTTACACAGAAGCATTGGACGTGACCGTAGGGGGTAAAACTGTAAAAACACCATTACTGTATTATGAACACTCGCCAATAAATTTACTAGGGAGGGATCTTCTTAGCAAACTCAACATGACGATATCATTCACTGAGAGAGGTATAGTGTGTTCAACACCAGGAATATGCCCATTACGTGTAATGCTGGTAGTACAGGCTCACACAACTGCACCGGAAATACGTGGCTTGCCAGTGGACGAGAGAATGTTTATTGAAGGATTAAAGACGCTGGCCCTCATAATTCCTGAGCTGAAAAGGATGGATTGGAGAATACCGGCGGAGTTCCTCTTCCGCCCAATAGTGCACCCTGACATAGCACCAGGATCAGTGGTATCATTAGACTTGCATGCTGTACAGGTATCTGTGAAAAGGATCTCTGTGATTGGAATGGACATAGACGGATGTGAGTGGCGCACAGTACTGTGTACCAATGCCAATATTGCCCTACAAGACTTAACTGATGAGGATCTCTTTTCGGATTTAGAAAGTGATGGCGAAATAATAATGGAAATAGCAATGCCCTGTGACATTTTGATTCAGGCTAGAGAGATTCCTGTCCAGTTGATGGCAGTGGTGGGAGCACCACCATCATTTTTTGATGATGACATGAGACTAGTACCAAACAATTTGTGGACAGCAGGCCCCCATGACGTAGGGTTGTTGCATGGAGTACCACCAGTGATAATAAAGCTCAAACAAGGGGCGATTCTACCCCGAGTGAAACAATATCCATTGTCCCGCGAAGCTGAAGAAGGGATAAAAGAGACAATAAATGCACTACTAGCACAAGGGATAATAGTGCCTTCAAACTCCCCATGTAACACATGTATTTACCCGATCAAAAAAGCAAAGGGAGGGGCTTGGAGGATGATCCAGGATTTACGCCCCCTAAATGATGTAATACAGAAAGAGTTCTCTTTGGTCCCGAACCCTGCATCAATATTATGCAGTATCCCAAAAACAGCATCACATTTCACAGTGGTCGATTTGAAAAACGCATTCTTCTCCATCCCCTTGGCAGAAGAAAGCAGATACCTGACAGCATTTACACTAGGGGGAAAGAGATATGAACATTGCAGATTACCACAGGGATACTGTGAGAGCCCAAGCATATTCAACCGCATACTACATGAAGACTTAGGAAACTTATCAGTTGAAAGCACAATCATTCAGTACGTAGACGATTTACTCGTCTGCGCACAGAATGAAGAGACATGCAGAAAAGATTTGGTAACACTCCTGACCCTGTTGGCAAATAAGGGGTATAAAGTAGACAAGGAAAAGCTACAATATTGTCAGACAGAAGTCCTATACTTGGGACAGCTAATATCAAAAGACGGAAAAAGAATAATCCCTGACAGGGTAGAAGCAATAAGATCAGTAAGAGAACCCACCACAGTGAAGGAGATGCAGAAATTCCTGGGAATGTGCAGCTATTGTAGAGCATGGATATTAGATTATGCAGCATACACCAGACTCTTACTGCAAGCGCTCAAGCAGGCCCAACAAGAGAACAAGAAAATAGAATGGTCAGAGCGCCTCATTCAAATCATTAAAAGAGTTGATTTTGAGTGCTCCAGTACTCGCTAATCCTGATTATGAACGCAAATTTTACCTGTTCTCACATTGCAAGGGGACACTCATGACAGCTGTACTGACACAAAAGACGTCCCTAGGACACAAACCATTGGCTTACTATAGTGGCACTTGTGATGCAAGGCCATTTCGCGTGCGAGCAATCACTCGCTGCAGCCGTGTTCGCAATTGAGAAAAGCGCCACAATAGTAATGGGATGCCCTGTCACATTGTTTGTGGAGCATTCATTATTCGCAATACTTGAGAGATCAAAAAGTACACTTACCACACAGCGAGCAACTGCCTATGAAATAATATTGTCCAGCGCCAATATCCATGTGGTACGATGCAGGACAGTGAATCCGGCAACATTCATTACAGAAGCATGCACACTAGAGGACATACAGGAACACGATTGTGCAACTTACACAGGGGAAAGAGGGGAAGACACAGTGGTGTGCGAGAATGCCCTGAGCGAGGGGGAAGTATACTTTGTAGACGGGTCAGCATCGATTGACATGGACACAGGAGAAAAACATGTGGGTTTGGCAGTGGTGAGATTAGAAGACGGCGAGTAAGAGACACTAGTGCAGTACCGCCTTCCATCACATTTCTCGGCACAAGCAGCAGAACTCATTGCCCTAATAGAAGCGTTACATGCAGCTAAAGGGTGCGCAGTGACAATTTACACAGATTCAGCTTACATGACGACAACAGTACATGGAGGTCTGGCCAGATGGGGGCGGAGGGGGTTTCGACGAGCAGATGGGACTCCGGTGCAACATGCAGAATTGCTGAAGGAGTTAATTGAGGCCCTACGAGATCCCACAGTGGTAGCAATAGTGAAGTGCCAAGCACATACGTCCAACACAGACGTTGTGTCTTTGGGAAACCCGGCAGCGGACGCTGCTGCCAAAGAAGCCTCATACTTTGAGAAACATGAAGCAGGTGAGTACATGCTGCAGCACAAGACAAACGAGGAGCTTCCAGAAGGGTACAATACGATGCCTATATCACAAATACTAGAGTTACAGGAAGGAGCAAGTGAAGATGAAAAGATGATGTGGGTGAAACGAGGGTGCAGCCAATAAGCAACAGACTTACTCTGGCGACGAAATAACTCAGGAAAAGTGGTAATGCCAGTAAAGTTATTAGAAATAGCGTTTCAACAACTACACTTCCCAGCACACAACACGAAACAACACATTGCAGCAGAGATACAAGAAGAGTGGTTCATACCCTGTCTTCAGGAGCACATATCTAGATTGACAATGGAGTGCACAACATGCCAGATATACAGCTCAGGAATGACATTACGTACACTCAGGGGAACAATTCCAAAACCGATTGGGCCGTTCAGAGAACTACACATTGACTACGCAGACATGGGAGAAAGGTGTAATGGGGCACGTTACATGATTGTGGTTGTATGCCCATTTTCGAGATGGGTGGAAGCAGGCCCATGTGCACGACCTGATGCTAAAAGCGCTGCAAAGTTCCTAGTGAGGGAAGTATTTCCGTGCTGGGGAATTTGTGACGTGATTCGCTCAGACAACGGCACTCACTTTGTGAACGACCTCTTCAAAGTAGTAACGACACTGTTGGGAATAAAACATAAATTGTGCTCGATTTATCATCCTCAAAGTAATGGCGTGGTAGAAAAAATGAACGGCCTGTTAAAAAGGAAGATTATCGAAATTATGCTTCTCATTAAAGAAGAACTGGATTTACTGTTTGCCCCTAGCGCTGTTTGAGCTGAGAAACCAGCCAAGCAAGGACCACCATTTGTCCCCGCACGAAATCGTGACCAGGAGACGAATGCACACAGCACACTCCCCACTGCGCGAACACTCAGATGCGCATAGAAGCGCTGCGATATTGGGAGATGAGTTCACAGACTACTTGAAAAAGTTAACAAGGGCAGCGCGCAATATCAAAGCAGCTATCACCACCATTCACAAGAGAAGAGGGGAACACAACAGGGTCCGTTACGGAGCCTGAAACAGGTAAAACTGATGCCGGGTGAATTCATCTATGTCCGGAGCTTTGTGCGCCGGTGGAATGCACCACGGTTCCATGGCCCATACGAAGTGGTGTTTTGCACTCCTACGGCTGTAAAAGTGAAGGGCCTTAAATACTGGATACATTTGACGGATGTACGAATGGCATATAATAGTGTGCAGGAAGAGGTGAATGAGGGGGCACAGACAACAGCAAACAATGCAAATGAAAATAATGAGTGACGTGTGGCGAAAATGCACCGGATTGAGAGAGTTGTTGACGAGTATAATTACATTTAAGAGTATCTAAAAAAAAATACAAAAAAAAAAAATGTTTGGACTTATATGTAAATAATAATGTGATAAAAATGTATAGTGTCTGCTCCCTTGCCTGTACATCCCCAACCCTACTGCCCTACCCACTTCCGTTCCCCTTCCATGATATCTTGGCACTGGTAGTGCCAACAAAATGTTTACATGCATGCACTTAATGCACTTTTATATCTCAAACAGGAGCTACCATGGCATCTAACGGGCAGCCTGCAACGGATAGATTTATTAGATATAGAGAATTGTTAGCTGAGAGATGAAGATATTCGTATGAGTGTGGATTATCTGTGTGCATTACATTGTTTTTTACAATTATGTTTTGCCTGGTTTCGTATTGGTTCATAGCGTTCATCTCTATCGAGATGAACGAGGGGGGAGGGATTAACAGGACTAATGTGACTAATGCAACAGCAATTGTAAATACTAAAGAAGGTGATTTTTTGGTATGGGATGGAACTAAACTTGTATGGGGATATTACACGACACCATCCAATGTTGTCATCTCGAAAAATGAAGGTCTGCAGGGAAAAATGCAAAACAACACAGTGTCCCCGCCAAAAATATCTAATTACAATGCCCGCAGTCTAAATGATCGAAACCCCTCTGCCATATCCTGGTTGTATAACAACCCCACCAGCCAGCCCGCCCCGTAACCAAAAACACACTGTTAGATAACAAAGGAAGAAAATGAGAAAATGACAGCAACATATGAAATATTATATGATGATTGGGCAAAGGGGGGCGGGAAGGAGAAAGGGGGGCACTTTGTCCATCGTCCATGAAGCCGGGAAATACATTAGGCAAAGAAATAACACATGGAAAAGGGAGGCGGAAGTATGATGAGTATTATGGGTTAGGACTAGACAAAATGGAAGACCCGCGACACCCCCACCAGACAAATAAATGGTATGCGGATGTTAGGCGGAAACCTGTGCAGTTCCCTCTGCAAAAGATTTAGGACTACAGGCGTTTGGCGGTGAACCCACTTGGTAGCAGTCTGTACCACACAGATTCACTTGGTAGCTGTGGCTGAGCAGTCAGACTTCCCTCAGGAAAAGTTGAGCAGTATGTGGAGTATACAAAATAGGGCAATTCTTCACAGCAAGACAAGCAAACACGCAACGTGGCTTAGTGTAAAGATATTAAGGTATTTATTTATAACAGAACATCTATGAAAAACACTATAGCACTATCACGGCAAACAAATCAAACACAATTACTCTACGAAGCAGAAAACGATCAATCCCCCTAGCAATATTTCGACAACTCTAGGTTCTACCGGTACCACTTATTTTCAGACAGAGGTGTATACCTCAACCTAGATGACACTCAAACATTTGTTAGGACGGGAGAGAAAAAGATAGGCAGGTTATGAAATCAACACAGTTCAATCCTTCGCAGATAAAATGCAAGGCGGGAAGGCAAGAATCACAATAGATCATAAAGTTCAGAGGCCAGGCCCACTCGGAGAGAGGCAAGGCGCGATGTCCCAAAAAGTCTCTAGTGGAGATGCATTCAAGTCTTTGTAGCAAATTGTTATCGGCAGATTGAACCAGTTCAGAACAATAAATGAGAAAAGCTTGGAGGCGACCCAACGGAACGGAGAGGATTAAGACACCTCACTCGAACCGATCGAAAGGGAAGCCAGGCGGACACGGTACCTTGTTGTGGAGGGCAGCTCCGGCGGGGGCAGTTGTTCCTGGTGGTGGATGCACGTCGGGTCTTTGCCCAAAGTAGAGATGATCTCGTCGTCGAAGAAAAGTGAAGTCCGGTGCACCACCAGGGAAGAGACCAGCCGCGGAGTGCTCCGTCACAAGGCACCACCTTTTGGTCGCGGTACAGGGGTAGTGGCTATCCGGTTGCCGGGGTGCTCTGCACGGGCAATTCGACCACTGCGTCCTGGGCGAATAAAAAGCAAAGGGGACTGGTTGTTCCCACCAGCCAGGGGAAGAGACTCTCCGACGGGGAGATCTCCTCTGTCGTTGGGAAGTGGTGAGTCGGATCCGCAGGGCTCCACCGGAGGTGTCGTCGTGCAGGTCGGCTCAGCGTTACCCTCGTCGGATTCTTAGGTCCTGTGGCGACTTCTGAAGATTCAGTCCCAAAAGCCCTGCTTTTATGCAGAAAACCCCCATTTATTCAGCCTAGCTGTCTGTTTGTTTGTTTGTTTATTTTATTTGTATGGCGCTCCAAACCCGGAGGTAGAAGGGCGCTTAAGAATATGGTTACAGTGTGCATACTTCGTACAGGTTTATAATATATACATATATATACAGTGGTTAATAAACAGAACATATGCAGTGCGTACAATATACAATTTTAGAATAAGTACAGTGTCTAAGCCAGTATCCGCACGGGTCTAGAGTTAGTGGTGTTATTCTTTGTTTAGCAGCCATCTGATGACCTGCTTCCTAAAGATCTGGAAGGATTCGACAGTTTTGATGTTAAGTGGTAGGGAGTTCCAGAGTTGGGGGGCCAGCACTGTGAAGCTTACCCCTCCCGCTCTTTTTAGGTGGAACCTGGGCACTAGTAGGCAAAGAGTGTTGGAGGATCTGGTGAGTCTGGTGGCAGGTTTCAGGGTGAGTTTATTAGCTAGATAAGGTGGTGCTAGGTGGTTGAGGGCTTTGTACGTGAGGCAGATGATTTTTAGATCAATTTTTTGGCGTATGGAAAGCCATTTGCAGGCTTTCCTAGTGGCAGAGATATGCTCTTCTCTGGGTATGTTGAGGGCTGCGCGTAAGGCGTTATTTTGTATTACCTGCAATTTATTGAGTACGGATTGATTAGCGCCTAGGTACAGGCTGTTACAGTAATCCAGTTTGGATTGTATTAGGGCCCTGGCAAGGGTGAGGCAGCTGTTGGGTGATAGGAAGGGTCTGCTGGCCCTAATGAGCTTGCCGGTATACGCAGCAGCAGAGGCAATCATATTGGTGTGTTTGCTGAAGTTGGAGTAGGCATCTAGATAGAAACCCAGGGTTTTTACGCTTTTGGCTATGGGAATGGGACGACCATCGATGGTGATGTTATTATAGCAAGGGTCAAGTTTAGTTAGAGTGTTGGGGGAGCCGACAATTAGGAGCTCTGTTTTCTCATCATTCAGGCAGAGACCATGGGAGGCCATCCATGCCTGAATGATGGAGAATATTTTGTTGATCCGGGAGGAGTCTTCTTGGTAATTACCGGAGATAGTGAGGAGTATCTGGGTGTCATCTGCATAGTTTGTGTAGGTGACACCCAGATGATCCAGTTGGTCAAATAGGGGCTTTGTAAATATGTTATACAAAGTGGGGGATACACAGGAACCTTGTGGGACCCCGCATGTGATGGGGTGGGGTCTGCTGCAGCTGTGGTGGAAAAGACTTGTATGGTTCTGTTAGCCAGGAAGGATTGTATCCATGTGATGGCAGGGGAGGAGAAGTGGGCTGCGGTGGCAAGGTGATTACAGAGGACCTCATGGCTGACCAGGTCAAAGGCCGCTGAGAGGTCAAGGAGGAGTAGGATAGCGGCATTGCCTTTGTCTTTAATTTCATCAATCTGGCTTTTGAGATCAACAAGGGCGGTTTCAGTTCCGTGTTGAGGTCTGAAGCCAGATTGACGTATTCCTAGCAGTTGGTTGGATTCTAGGTATTCCTGAATTTGGATGTAGGCGACTCCGTCCAAGGTTTTTCAGTAGGAAGGGGACTGTGGTGATGGGCCTGTAGTTTGTGGGTGTGGCCGGGTCGAGGGATTGTTTTTTCAGGAGGGGGAGAACCCATGATTGTTTTAAGTTGCTGGGGATGGAGCTACTGGTGAAGGATAGGTTGATGAGTTTGGTGATGAAGGGGGAGAGCTCTCTGGCTGCATCTTTTATGATTTGAGCCGGGCAGCTGTCTCCTTTACAGTTAGAGGGTTTCAGGGATGTGATGATTTTTTGAACTTCCGGTATGGTGACTTTTTTGAACGAGAAGCCTGCGCTAGTGTAGTTAGGTGTGGGTGGGCTAAGGTTGGTGACATTGTTGTTGAGTTGTTGCCGTTTGTTTTCGATTTTAGTTTGGAGTCCTAAAATTTTATTGATGAGGGCGTTCTGGATGTTGGTGCACCAGGGTTTGTCTTTCAGGCAGGTTTCCGGGGGCGAAGTAGGGTTTTCTAGTTCCTTCAGAATTTTGAATAATTCTTTAGTGGAGGATCCTGCCAGAGTGATCCTGGTGTTGTAATTATCTTTTTTGGTCTGGATTATCTCACTTTTGTAAAGTGAGGATAAGTTAGTGAGGTTGGATTTGTTTACTGCAGTGGGGTTAGTCTTCCAGGTGAGGTGAGCCTTAGCTTTCTTTTTTCTAAGTAGTTTGAGCTCAGGGGTGTACCATGAGTTCAGATGAGCTGTGGGTTTAGCTTTGCGTATTTTCAAGGGGGCAACGGTGTCCATTGCTTTGGCCATGGAATCATTGAAGGTGTCAATCAGCAGGTTTAAGTCAGCGTTAGCTGGGAGGGCATTGAGGGTAGGTAAGACCAGTGGTAGTAGGGCTTCTGCAGTAATGTTGTGTTTATTCCTGGTGGGACATGCTGGTGCCATGGGGTGCTTATTGGGCAGTACCTGATTGGTGTTAACCTCAAGGGGATCATGTGGTGATCGGTCCATGCCAGAGGTTGGGGGTCTTTGCAGGTTGTGTTGCAATTGTGGGTTGCTACCCAATCAAGGGTTCTGCCTTTTTGGTGGGTAGGGAGTACAATGAGTTGAGTGAGACCGTGATCGGTTAGGGCATTGGCCAGGGATGCAGCAGGTGCGTCGTTTGGGTCTTGGTAGCCGAGGTTGAAGTCTCCGAGGATCATGAATTGTGCTGTTGGTTTGGAAATTTTGGTGATGAGGGATGTGATGTCTTCTTCGAAGGTCCCAGGGGGACCTCGGGGTCTGTATATGAGGTGGATAGTTATCGTGGCTGTGGGAGACGTTTGTAGTTTGGTTGTGAGTAACTCGCAGGAGGTGAATGCGACTGTGTCGGTTAGTCTGAGGCCTAGAGCGGATTTGGAAATGATTGCTACGCCTCCACCTCTGGCGTTAGGTCTGTCCGCTCTGAGGATAGTGTATTTGTCTGGGATGGCTAGCGATAAATGAGGTCCGGACGCCTCATGAAGCCAAGTTTCTGTTAGGGCTAAGAAGTCAAGGTCATTGGTAAGGATGATGTCTGCAATTTCTGTGGGGTGGGCAGCCAGGGATCTAACGTTGAGAAGGGCGCCTTTTAGTGGGGGGAGGAGTGGGTTTGCTTGGTGCAATGTGCTTTGTATTAGTTTTGGTGTAAGGTCTGGAGAAAGGTTTAGAGTTTGTGGTGGGGAGCCTGGAGCCTGGAGCCTAATCTTTTGTTGCGGGTTGTGATGTTGGGAATAAGGGAGAGGGGGGGTTGGTCCGGGCGGCTTAAAGCGGGTGAAAGGTTTGGTGGTCGATTTGGTTTTGTTAGACTTAGCAGAGGGACTGTGGTGGCTGTTGGTGGGTAGGCAATGGATGGCGATGGATGTGGAGGTGAGGGGGTGGTGGTAAGTGGAGGGGAAAGGGGGTGTGGAGGGTAGGAACGGAGTGGGGCAGGGGATGGGGTGGTGTCTGGGGCACCCTAGTTTAGCCAGGCCGTCCTGATGGGCTATGTAGCTATTGTTGCTACAGGGTACATTGTCCTGTATTAAGCAGAAAGGGAACATGGTTAGGGCGAGCCAGAAGATCATGGTCTGTGGATAGCGGTGGAGTCTGGTGGTGCTGGAGGGGAGCAGGTCAGACTAAGATAGATGGTGGCTGGTTGGAATCGGGTAGAATCAGTCAGGTACAGCCTGTGCACTATAGTATCTAGGTTGGATACAACTAGTTGTAAGGTTGGAGCATACAACAGGGCACCTAGATGTGACAATTCCTGACATTGACCAAAATGCATATATCAAAGGGTCTGTTAGCGACCATAGGGCACAACTCAGTTCTGCTGGTCTGTGTATATCTGCATTGCATCACAGTATGGTTTGAGAGAGGTATGCAGTTGTGAGCAGTGTGTGCGGAGGATTAGTTCTGAGTACAATTGTCATAGTGGTTGGGCAGCTGCAGTGACTAAGGCAGGGACCATAAGGCACAACACAGTCTAAAAGTGGTCAGTTATTGACCATAAGGCACAACACAGTCTGAATGTGGTCTGCTATTGACCATAAGGCACAACACAGTCTAAAAGTGGTCAGTTATTGACCATAAGGCACAACACAGTCTGAATGTGGTCTGCTATTGACCATAAGGCACAACACAGTCTAAAAGTGGTCAGTTATTGACCATAAGGCACAGCACAGTCTAAAAGTGGTCAGTTATTGACCATAAGGCACAACACAGTCTAAAAGTGGTCAGTTATTGACCATAAGGCACAGCACAGTCTAAAAGTGGTCAGTTATTGACCATAAGGCACAACACAGTCTAAAAGTGGTCAGTTATTGACCATAAGGCACAACACAGTCTAAAAGTCAGTTATTGACCATGTCAATCAACACATGCTAAGTGGTGAGCGGGAAGGCTCACCACTTGGGCCAATCACTCCAGAGTGCGACCGGAGTTGGCAAGGCAACTCGGTCCAGGGTGCCTAAACCCCCTCCCACACCCCTGTGGTAACCCAGACAGAATGGCACCACTTTGGAGGGTCTCTGTCCAGAGGCCCGCCAAAAGTGGAACAAAGGGCTCAACCTTTGGTTTAGGAGTCACAGAGACGAACACAGACGCCATTTTAAAAACCGAGTTCTGGCAGAAAATACCATCCGATAAACTTATTTAAGATAAGGAGACCGGTGGTACGTTAGAGATTAACGAGAAAAAGGGTCAATCTCCAACAATGGGACAAATCCCATAGGGTTATGTTCGGGGTCGAACATAACAAGTAGTTTCCACTGCCACCAGCCAAAACTCGACGAGGGGGGACGGGACAGTGCCCCCTCGAGTAACAGATCTAGGAGTAATCGAATTACCCCTACTAGTACGTCCACAATAAGATGGTTTATACTAGTTCTGTTAGTAAATTTAGGTCTAGTAAAGCCAATGGTGACTTTACATGCCCGGGGAGACAGTAGTCAGTCCCCGGGTATGGAGTCTATGGTGGGGGTCCGCTAGGACTCCCCAGTGTTACAGTACGTAGGGTGCGGTGTAACACACATAGAAAAACATATGAGACCCTATGGAGTAAAAGACCCCATAGCCCATCGAACACATTGACATTTCAAAGGAATTACACACATATATGTCCAAGAGTGGGAGAAAAGAGTCTCACTCTTGGCAGGATGGAAAAAAACAAACTCCAGAAATCCAGCAAAGCTGCTGGGGGACTCACTAGGTTAGGAAATTCAGCCTAAACAGAGAATTCGCCCTAACAGCGGATATGAGTGTAACAGCTAAGCAAACAACAAATGAGAGCTGTTATGTCTGCTCCCTCATTCCCCATGCTTCAGGCACGCCCAAAGTATTGTTACCCAAAGAGTTGCCTATTGTAGATACCCAGTGTCTCCTTCATCTCACGTTGTGTAGAATTAAGAACACCTTCCAGGCACATGAAGTGACTTTTAGAATGCTGCAGAACGAGAAAACCTGCTATCCAAAGACAGTAGGAGTGGTATGTCTGGAAGAGCCATTTTTTTTATAATACAAGGGACACTTTTTTCAGACAACAAGTGGAAGGACGAAGAAGTAATGTGTAAGGCTGAAGCACTGAGGGGTGTGGCACCAGAGAAACTGCAATGGATAGAAGAAACATGCACACCAGTATGGAAGCAACACATCTCAAAACTAACTTGGGTAACGGCCATTGAAAAGCCCTTCAAGCTGCAGAAGGAAATAGACTATGAACTGTGTTTTAAAGGAGAAGGGAAAGCCTCCATGGGGGCAAACAAGAACTGTAACAAGACCCTCACCATCCCAGATCTAAGAAAAGGGACAGCGGCCCTCATGGACACGTATTGGGTATGTGGCAACCAGGCATACCTGCACCTCCCACAATCATGGAGTGGCAGCTGCTCGATGGCCACTCTGCAATCAGCACTAATGGTAATCCCGGAAAGCCACATTGATGGGAGCAAAAAGATGCGAGAAAACACCCAACATAGTGCGGCCCAGCCAACTGTAGAGCCACAAGTATATGTCCTATCTTCAGGGAACAAGGAAGGGGTGCTGTCCCGAAACAGACGATCATCGAACTACATATCAAAGGCATCGTCAGAATTGCTGGCACAGATCCCGGATAGGTATCAATTATTCAGCTCTGCAGAAACATTCTTCGCCTCACTCATCCCAAGTATCCAGGCGCAAGCAAATGCAAAATGACTCCAAATCACACGTTGGGAGCTGATCCAGCTGTCAAATGACACTGGATGAGGGTTCAACGTAAAAAAAGTGGAACAGAGAACATTAAGGCTGATGACCATGCAAAACAGGTATGTCCTGGACCTGTTGACAGCGATGGATGGAGGTGTTTGCCGAAAAATCGGAAGTGCCTGCTGCACTTTCGTACCTTCCGAAGACGCAGACAACGGCTCCCTGTCCCATGTGATCGAAGCAGTACATAACTTAGGAGAAAGAATGAGAATGGAAGGTGGAGCAGAAGAAAGCACGTGGTTCGACAATATCTTCTCCTGGGTTCCATCGTGGCTGGGAATGACTGTGAAATTTTTGATGCCGGCTGTAGTGTTCCTCCTCTTTATTTTTTGCCTGTGCCAGGTGGGTCTTCGATGTTGTGCTAACGCAGTACCGAATGGTGCAATGATGATGGTGACAATGGGCAACACCCGCGGTACAATACAAGCTATGCAGGAAGTACAGGTACAAACAGGAACAGATGACACACCGAGATATCAGCTAGTGCCTAGGTATCACGACAAGGATATAGTAGATAAATTGTGGCATACTACCATTAAAGAGCCCCGCATACTAGAATGGTACGAGGAGGTATGGGTAGACTTGGAAGCGGGGAGCGGATGTATATACCTGACTTGTACCCCAGATGAATATGCTAGGAGAGGTGAGAGCCTGAGGGGGGTGTGCAGAGCATGGATGCCCATAAAAGGCACACCTGCATGGGATGAGGCAGTAATTGACGAGGAAGAGTGCAGGAGATTGGAGGATTTAAAGAATTAGTTACTTAAGTAACGAAAGGGGGGAAATGTAGGGGAGGATTGGTCCAAAAGACCCCCCTTGCCTACATCCCCTCCCCCGGTGAGGGCCATGGCTTTTCAGGGGTCCCCTTCTTACCACCAGGGCCCAGGTGGTGGATGGCTCACCTGCCGAAGACATTGACCAAACCTGCTGAATTTAGCTAGGCCTCGGAAACCATTTTGTCTAACGAAGATGGTGTGAGCCCGGCGCAGCGCGGCCCCCACCTTTGGAGAGTTTCAATTATCCCTGTGGCCGCAGCTCCCTGGCAGATCCGCTGTGAGCCCGTTCCCACGAACAAGACGGACATGAGCTAGTGTAAGATACCAACACTAACATTTCACCTTCCGCAGTGTATCACTGCTCCCAACATGACCCGGCCAGCGAAGCCTGGGTGGAAAAAGAACTGTAAAATGATCCTTTGATAAAAGCAAAAGTTCCCAAATACTAATGACAAAACTACCTGCGATGGACGCGTTCTCTCCACAACCTCTTTGACTAAAAAACCTGTAAAATGTATAGATATGGCAGAATGCATGTTCATATGGCATTAGGAATGAAGCACCCACATCACTGCAGTTACGCGCAAATAGTAAAAGCGTCCCGGGGGGTTATTTGTTATGCGTATCATTGAAAAGATTACACCCCACGGTCCCGCGCCATAACCGAACTAATGCTGCTAGAGTGCAAAGAAAGACAAATGCAACCATATTGAGGGCTCGTGTAAAGGGTGCATGAAAATGCACCCTTCATGTGTGTGTGTGTCCAAGCCCATTAGGTGCCACTGCCGTCAGTTGTAGTGGCGAGTCGTTTCTATGCGCTCCACCAACCTCACTACTACCTCCCTTACCACGAATGTATAAGCATATAACAAAATGTTGTAGTTGTTAAAAACATAGTGTACGAGTAATGTGCTCAAATTGGTTATATGAGAAACATTAACAATGTTAATACGTGAACTTTAGAATGACTCAATTAGTATTGTATATTATTTGAATGTTAATGCTACTTCCGCCTAAAATCAGCAACACACGAGGAAAAGACCTTTGTGAGCACGTGCAAGGCCATTCCCCCTCCCTCCCTGCGAAGCCTGCCAGACGAGAAAGCAGAGGCCTGTGCCGCGCTGCTCCACCTCCCCCAACTAGGCTGGAGCCGCTTCAAAGATTTGTAGTTCCCTCTGCAGCACCCAAGGCCACGGCCCGCCACCTGTATTATTTACAACCCAGCAGTAAACCTCAGCCTGAAAACACAACTCCAGAGGCGCCCTTTCTTAAGCCCCACGACCCACCGGCTCACCTTAGGTTAATGGCCCCTGTAAAATTAGGACACCCAATATTATGGCAACATTACAGCAACACATCCATAATGACTTCTAACAAGACATGATGACATGTACCGCCTGTCCCATGCCCTGAGACCCAACCCCACGACCTATGGTACCCGGTCAACAGGACACTGGTAACCATGCACTGATGAATCGCCATCAAACCCCGCTCTAGGTGCATTCCTCCTGTGTTGCATTAACCTGTAGAATCACCTATTGGAAGATTTACTAAAGAAGATGATATTGCAATGACTGAATGACTGCGGTGTGCATGGCCTAGGGCAAATAAGTCAGGAAAAGACATTCATCTCTGACACTGGCCACAGTGGCACAACAACACCGCCCGGATGAACTCAGCCGACCTGCCAGGCCCAGCCCAACCCACGAGGCTGACCAGTGACGTCCTCCAGCCGCGGCCAACCACATCGCAGCAGCACCTATAGCTAGTCGTCGCCACCCAATCCCACTGAACTTGTGCCCCCTATAGTATGTAGGTTCTGATGACGTTTTTTGTAAATATATACGCCTGTCTTTGCTATTGTCAGACAGAGTGCTCTCGGAGTTTGCAGAGTTCTTTGCATGCCCTATTCTGATTGATAAACTCCCATTTACGCTCACCCGCACTTTGTCTTGGCCTTATTCCCATCCTGATAGAGTCCATTATTGTCTCTCATTGCGGGGAGGATCGTGCTGGTTGGGGACGCTTGTCTTCAGTTTTCCAAAAACTAAATCAAGTGGTTGCCCAAGTATGGGTCGGAGCAGTAACAAACTGCATTAGGAGAAGATCTTCCATTGCAGTGATACATTTAGTGGCCATTTTGTCTAAGGGGTCATTATGCTTCAGGTTAAAGTCACCAACAATAAACGGGTCCCCATTTTGAAGCTGGAGAGACTGCACCAGATCGTAAATGAATCCACAAATCTAGCATCATAGCCAGGGGGACGATAGACTAAACTGAAAATAAATAGTCTTAGAGGCGGAAATAGTCATGCGTACCAGAAGTGCCTCCAGCCTAAAAAATAGGTGGTAAGGTAGTGTCATAGAAACAAAAGAAGACTTGTATATAAAAGCAATGCCACCACCAGGATGGCTAGCTACCCAATCTGCCCTCAAAATATCATCCCACCAAAAGCATGGCTGCTACGGCTGGTCCAGATGAGGTCGTGAACCAAGTTTCAGTAACCAGCAGACAGTCAGGTTTAGAATCAAGAGAGTAGAGCGTAGCAGTCTGCAGCATGCACGACCAGAGATCTTGCATTGCATAAAAGGCAGTTCAAGTGACCCAACTTAGTCACCCCTGCAGATGTAGTATTAAAAGACTAAGGGGGCTCAGAAGTCACTGCAGGTGCTAGCGCGATAATAGCATCCCGCTTGCCCAAGGTCGTAGCAGGCTCACAAGCAGAGGGGCAGAGCTTCTGGGCCTGCACGGTCCCGGACGGGCTCGCACAAGGCGTGCCCGCTGCGCCGGTCCGCTGCAGCGCTAGGGAGGGTTACACAGATATCCAAGGGAGCAGTCCATGTGACCGCAAGAAGTGCGGAAATGCAAAAGAGACCCCCGTCTCCACGTGTGATTTTAAGTGTTAACATTCCATTAAACACCCAGCAGAATGGAGGGAGTTTGGGAATCAGGAAATGCACATACATTTAAAAACAGGCACAAATACACACACTCATCAATTTAAAAAATGCTTTTCAATGAAAATGCTTTTCCAAAAGGAAAGCATATGGCCGTATTCTGGACTAGCCCGTGGTGGGCACCTAGAGCCAGGCCTGACCCGCAGGCCCGGCTCTGTCTCATCCCTACCCATGAATTCCCTGGCACCTCCAGCTCTAGTTTTAATTCATTCCGGTATTCGAAATGCATAGTTCAGATTAGTTTCATGTTTACGTTCAATTTGATACCTAGTTACTTATCCGCGATCCAGCTTTGAGTGGCTCTCCTCGACACTCACTGGTCCTCAGCATTCCTCCCAGCGGCTCCTGCTGCTATCTTCTACTTCTCAGGTCGGCGGGCCGGCCTCTGCGAGTCTCGCTCACATGCTGCGTGCAGTCTTGCACACGTTGGTAACTGTTTTCTCTGCAGGGACGCGGACAGTCTCCTCTGTTCTGTCCTGCTCGTTCTCAGATTCAGCTGCTTTCCAGCTGCTTACTTGCACACAGAGGTTCCCACACCTACGACAGCTCAATGGTCTTGCTTGCCTTAGGCTCCATTGGCCCTCCGCAATGTCGGCCGGCATCCTGGCTCCTTCTCCAGTCCCACTACGGCCGACTCCTCAGAAAGGATCCCTTGCTGGTCTCTCCTGCACAGGCCTCCCTGTTGCTGTCCCTGCTGTTCGCTAGTTCTCCATGTATACACCTGCAACCACTTGACGGGTTGCAGATGTGGATTTTTAATTGGGCTTGCCGATCATAAAAAAGGGACATGCCTGACCCTCACCAGTACTCTTCAGAAATCTTCTTCGTCCCAGTATTAGACTGATGACATGTGTTTTTAGTGTTCATTACTCTCAGTCGCCTCTTCCGCGTCCCGAGAACTGTCAGATGTAAAATGTGGGAATATGAGGGGAGCTGGCTTAGGTTGATCTTCAATAGGGAAAGGGGCAAACCATGCCTCTTCCTGTTGGCACCCCACTCCCGATCCCACAGGACCCTCCACACAGGTGATCCTCCCTCACTTCTCCACCCCCAGGCTCAGGATACAAAAGCGATGGCTTTTGCCTGTCCACCTGAGAAGAGGATCCAGGGGGAGTAGAAGTGAAGATACCCTCAGGTTTCTCACACAGGAGAATCATCAATAAAAATCGTTTTCACCCCGCCCCCCATTTTCCAATCACATCCCCAACCCCTTCCCCTTCCAAGATTTAGACACTTCTGGTTTCTGCCATTTAAATAGGTCATAAACCATTGTTAAAATTGCGTCCACTTCAAACCACATTAGGTCATGGAAAAAACGTAGATCTAACATGCACAAACATAGTATCAGTCCTTTGGGTGTCGGAAAGTCAATCAAAACAACGTCACTGGAATAGACATTCCTCAAAGAGGGGATATTGGCCAAAAGATACAACACAGTAGATCCATTTAACACAACTATATAATTTGATCTTAGAATCAATTCAAGAGCCACAATGCCATATACACCCTCCTGCATCAACATTGTATACACCCTCCTGCGTCAAAGCCGTATACAACCTCCTGCGTCAAAGCCGCTTACACCTTGGGCTTCTGTGCATGGATCCTATTATATGTATCCAGGAAACCATCCTTAAACGACATCATCATAGACCTCTTGTGTTAAGGATACAGGACCTTATGAATTACTAATGGTTTGGAGAGCATCACTGCCAGGGTTCAGGCCTTCTGACAATAGAACCAAAGTGTCATTTTCAATTGCCTGTAAGGCGTCAAGATCTCGCTGACCCTCACCATCATCATTCATATGTGGAAAAATCGTCGATCACCATCACTGACTCCCGCCCCTCGGGTAAAAGAAAAGCCGCTGCCTGTACCACTGGGGCATCTTTTAGCTTATTTACCCTTTTTTCCTTTTGCTCGTTTTTTAAACTAGGGCGTTCACACAGTGTCTCGTCCTCTTGCAACTTATCCTGTGTAGTTACCAATCGAGACCTCAGCTTCCGCAGAAAGTTCCTTTTGGGCTTAGTACCTTTAAGATGTTTAGGTTTCCGCACCTGTAAACCAGGCTGGGTTCTCCTCATTTTGTGAAGCCCAGCTCCATATCTCCCGCCTCTATAGAAGATGCCCCATTACTTTCAGAGTTAATAATCACCACAGCTTCCCTCTCAGGGCTCCTAGGCTGGACCAACCAGAGTCTTCCCAACCAGACACAGGGACTGAACATGCTCAGCACATAATACTTCCTCCTCTAAAGGTCCAGCCTCCCAAATGACCTCAGATGGGATGTGCGCTCTTCCAGAGTACTCAGGGGACTAGACGGTTCAAACATAAAAAGGCATCCTCCCTTCCCCAGAATGTTTTGCTGTTATGAAGCCCTCTATAAAACTCTGCTTTGAATTCATAAATCTCACATATGTTATCATTTATATTTTCATATACTCTCACCACTTCAGGTGGGGCCGCCATCTGGAACAGCCTCCCTGCCTCACGGAAACTTGAGAACCATCTCCAGTTCCGGAAGCACCTGGTTTTTCTCCTCCTCTCCCCTGCTGAACCCCTGGCTGAAACTACACTGGTTATCTGGCCACCTGCAGATCTCAGGCCCATGTCCCCTCCACTGCCAGTCGCACTCCTGCACTGCCTTCGTGGAATGCCTTCGTGGACTGTCGCTGTATCCCTTCAATCCCTCTACCAGCACTTGATACCAGGGCGTGGAATAATGTTCTCATCAATGTTGACTGCAATAAACTCCAGACTCCCCGCCCTCATATGTGGACAGCTTAAAGAAGCTGCTGGCGCCATATTGTGGTAATTCTTATTAGAAATATACTCTAGACTTCTCTCTGGATAAGATGTTGGAACCAGATCCAAAAAGATCTGGTCATTTTTCGATTGAATTCGAGGGCAGCCGCCTGGCACAGCCTGGTGTTGAAGGGGCCAGATCATTCAGCACTCATCCGGTGAATGCATGGGCCCTTCTCGAGGTCCATCAGAGAAGATGGTGCCAGAGATAAGCAACCCCAATCAATATTACTCGGTGACCTTAATATTGGCAATGATACCAATGACCCACAAGCCATAGCAGCATCCAACATCTTGACAGAACTGGGCTACACCCAAAGAGTGTTTGAGCCTACGCATATCAGATGGAGAACTCTAGATTGGATTGCTGACCATAACTGCAAAATCTCCACCCCTACCATCTCACCTCAAATATGGACAGATCACCATCTAATCTTATTCTCCTTGGACATTACAATCCCTAAACTGCAACAACCTTGTGCACCACCTGCACTTACCAGAAACAAAAAAAATATGACACTAGACAAACTACTTCCCGGTATCCTGCCCACTCTGAACGCGCTACCTAACAACCTAAACCCTAAAGACTTAGTGGAAGAATTTAATAACATTATGAACACAACCCTTGATGACATCGCTCCGCTCAAGCTTAGAAACAGTAAACCACAGAGCCACCTGAATAACTGGTTCACCCCGCTCCTGAAAAATCTCAGACTAGAAAAAAGGAAATGGGAAAATAAGTGGAAAGTTCACCCCACTCCGGAAAATAAACTGAAATTAATTAACATTTCATCTCAATATAAAAAAGAAATCATCTCAGCTAAACAAGAGACCTATAACAACAGAATCACACAAGCCAATTCAAGTACTAAAGAATTGTTCTCCATACTTAGAGAACTAGAAAACCCCATAACGCCTCAGGATAACTGCATTAAAGACAAAAAATGGTGTTCCGAAATCCAGCATGCATTATCTAACAAAGTCCTAAACCTCCAAAAGAAAATAGAACTAAAATGAGAGACCCTAGCCACTGCCACATTACCCTCTACCAAAATGCTCAAAAAACCCTAAACCAACCGCCCAATTCCACTTCTCCAAAGTCTCTATATTAGAGGTGGAGAAAGTAATACTTGGTCTAAAACCGTCCAACTGCAAAGGAGACCTTTGCCCAGCACAACTCATAAAAGATGCCGCACGAGACCTAGCACCGTTCATCACAAAGTTGATCAATGCCTCATTCACCACGGGCACCATCCCAAGCAATCTAAAAGAGTCCTGGGTGCTCCCTCTCCTTAAAAAGGCAACTTTAGACCCGGCTATACCCACTAATTATAGACCTATTACTACTGTACCGTTCCTCTTGAAGATTCTGGATAAGGTGGCATATGTCCAAATACAGAACTTCCAGGAACAAAACCAACTACTTGGCTCCCGTCAATCCGGCTTCCGTCCACTGCACAGCACAGAAACGGCATGGATTGACGTAAAAGCCCAAATAGACAAAGTACGAGATTCTGGAAAACCAGCACTTCTCCTGCTATTAGACTTATCTGCCGCATTTGACCTAGTGGATCATAAAATCTTGTGCAACCACCTCGACACAGCAGCACACTTCTCCACTTAGGCTATAGCGTGGATCCAATCATTCCTTAGTGACCGTACCATGAGGGTCTTCTCTCCTATAGCAGCTGCAGACCCCATCACCTGTGGCGTGCCACAGGGATCTTGCGTTTCACCAACGCTATATAAAATTTTCACTAAGTCCGTTTGATGACCTGGACCATCTGGGTATCACGTATACCAACTACGCTGACGATACCCAGATCCTCCTCTCACTCACAGGGGACTACGAAAAGGATCTAGCTCTAGTGAACAAAATTTACAGCATCGTTCAGGCATGGATGGCAACCCACGGTTTATGCCTGAACGATGATAAAACTGAGCTTCTTATCCTAGGAACCGCTTCCCTCGTTAATAAACTAAGTACAAACTACTCCTCTTTCATCAACGATGGAAACTGCATACAAGTATCCAAAGAAGTAAAAACGTTAGGTATTTACCTTGACTCCACCTTATCATTCTCCAAACAGGTAAATTCCCTAGCTTCATCTACAGCTTACACATGTAAACTAATTAGAGCAGGAAAACAATTTATATCCCAGCACAGTTGTCTAAGAGCCAGAGCCCTAACCATCTCCAAATTAGACTACTATAACGCATTGTACATAGGAGCCACCAAATCCACCATTAACAAAATTCAGATACAGCAAAACAATGCCCTCCAAGCTGCATTGAACATTCCAAAGAGAGAACACATCTCAGAAACAAGAAGGAAATACAAATGGCTCTCCACCCAAGAGAAAATCAGACTCAAAACCGCATCCCTCACATACAAAGCACTTCATAATAAAGCCCCACAATATTTAAAGGACAGATTCACCAGAACACACTTCACAAGACAAACCAGACTAGCCAACACCAACCGCCTCCAAGTACCCCGATTTAAACTTGCCACCTTAGGCGGAGCTAGCTTCCCAGTCAAAGCGGCCCAATTATGGAATGAACTACCCATCACTGTGAGGCTAGAACAATCTTTTACCAAATTCAGGCAAAATGTGATCAACTGGTTGACGACAACAAATGTTAAATGAATGCATGAACTTGTTTCCATTGGACTGTTACCTGTTACATGTATTACACGCCTGTAACTAATGACCGTTGTATCCTGTAACCTGCTTTAACCTGTAACCGTGCTCTAAGCTGTACATCTTCTTACCTTTTGCGCCCTTATACTCCAGGGTCTGGTGCGCATAATAAATACTAAACAAACAAACCCCTCTGTGCCAACTCCTGCGATATGAGATCCACCCCTGGACTCAGCCTGTGCAATTCTACAATAATCTTTTCAGAGCCGTCCTGAGTTATGTCCATAATACTAGTAGGAACAGACAGAGGAGTGATCTGGGCCTTGGTCAACTCAAACCTACCAAGAGTAGTGTTGTGAAAATAGTTCTTTTTTTTCATCTCACTGTCTCGCGGAATAGCTGAAAGAGACCGAAGCTGGGTGCACTTGTGACATGCTCTCGCTGCTCCTCTAAGACAAACTCTTCCCCTGGAGTTTAATGCTGGCTCAAGGGCTGCCTTACTCCTCAGCGCATACGAAGCCATTAAGAAATCTGCTTACTGCAGGATCAACTACAAAATGCGACTACTGCGCTAACTGCAGTAAAAGCACTAGTAGTGCGCTTCCTGCTGCGTCAGGGCTTAATGCTGCTTTCTCTTCCTCTTTGTAGAATGGGACAAACAGCAAGGAGGGACACAGTGTAGTTCCCCTGACCATTGTCACCACGGCAGCAGAATTCTGTAGCTTTTCAGAGAAATAAGGCTTCACTGCTCCCTTCATGGAGCGCTCGCACACAGCTCTGCAGCCCAGCAGTAGCTGCACCGAGTGCACTTCTAAATGATTAAAGCCAATAAGAGATCTCATTCAGTGGAAGTAGTGAGAAAGGAAGATTAAAGTCACTGAGAAGAAAATAAGGAAGAGGAGGGTAGAAGAAATGATAGTCAAGATGGCCATGAAAATCAGTGAGCGGGCCAGGAGGCCAATAGATAGTCAAAGGAAATAGGAACGGTTTATAGAAAAAGGAGAAATAGTACAGAAATGCGGAAAAAGGTGGGAGACCAAGGAGGAGGAGGGGCAGGCGTCCAAGAGAATAGAAGAACCCTGTACTGCCAGCGCGGCCTGAGCGGTCTGGGAGAAATGGGAGATAGAAGTGTGAAAAGACGCAGGCGTAAAGGTGTGATCGGTAATCCAGGTCTCGTTAAATCAAAGTAACTGACAACGAAAGAAAAGGTCACGGATAGAATGGGATTCATTACAGATAGAACGGGTATTTGAACGGGTATTTGAAAGACCGAGATTAAGAAAGGAAGAACATCTATGTAGACAGATGGGCAGAGGAGATATGATACATTGCGGACATGATAGGAGGTGGGAGGTGGGAAAGAAACAGGGAGTAACTCTAGTGGGAATTGGAGAGAACATGGTGGTGAAGATGAGGAGGTGAAGAGGGAAGAGAAGAGAAGAATGAATGTGAGTGCGGGGCACAATCAGACACAAACCAAGAAAGGCAGAGCACCCTTAAGTGGGTCATCCAAGTCAGACAACTATATGGGTAAACCGTTCGGTTAAGACGCTTCACGTGACCAAGTCGGGGCTGCGGTGGCTGGGTGGCACCAACTGGTGGCTGAGACAGGAGCAGATTAGGGCCTGCCGTAGCAGAGCCACAGTGCCAAACCGGCACCTTGGGTGGCAACCCACACAAAGGGAGGCAAGCAGCAGGTGATTCCAGGGTTTGGATGTTGTCCTGGAAATGGGCCACGTCATGTGAACAGGCTGGGCCGTGGTCGCCGTTCTGCATCAGCAGCTGGCTGAATTGGCAGCAGGGGAGGGCCCTGAGGCAGCAGAGTCGTGCTGTCTTCTACAAACAGTTGGTTCACGGCAGATGTTTATTCTTGCATAATCGAGCCCAATATATTAAGGGCTGAACTCCTATTGGATCCTTAATGTAATTGCAGTGGACGGGCTGGAAAACCCAGGAGGTGGGACTATCAAAGCACCTAAAAATTGATTTTCCTTAAACTGTATTTTTTTTCAGCCTAGCATATCCCAAAAACAAGTAATCTTACTCGCCCAGGGATACATAGGGTACCTGTTGGACCCCCCATTTTAGAGGGTTTAAGGTTACTCAAAGACATGAACACCTTTAAGTGCATTTACCACATCGTTTGAAGGTGACCTGTGCTATCTCAAATCACAAATGATGCCATTTTGTCCCCCTCAACTTCCTTTCACTCCCGATTTGACTGCACTGCTGACAGTTTTCTGCACTGGCATGACCTCCTAGCATCTTCCTTCGAGCACACCTTTTAGCCTAGTGCACTGATAAGTCACAGCCCTCTTCCCCCACCTACACTTCGTCTGCTGGAGATGGAGCCATGACGGGCCGAGCTGCGGAGCAGTCTTGACTGGGCTTCCTGCTATTGCTGAATTTTAAACCAAAGCCCTCCCCACTTCCTGGAGTGCATACCACAGTTAGCCGTCTACTTGATTCACAAGCCAAACAAAAAAAAGGTTTGAGCGTGCAGTGCTGTAAAACGTTATTCAAATAGGCACAGCATGATAGAGCATACAGTAGTGGTAAGGAGAAGCAAAGTCAGATAGAAAGAATATCACTTTCATTGTGCTCTGGACCATACACTGCAAGTACTAGAAGCAACTCAAGTGGTTTGTTAATATGGCGCGAGGAGCCAATCCAATATACATTTTCTTCCTTCTTTGCAACTCGGTATCTTTAGTCGTGCATTTATAATAGGCTATGCATAAAGTACAGGTACAACAACGCAAAGAAGAGCACCCACTGTCTGGCCCCCAGTGGCTGTTCCTCTATCACAGCCAAATTAGGCCACTGGATGATAGAACTAGCGTGGCCATTCATGAAGGTTGTGGGAAGTCAACCTAGCAGACCTGCAACGGTCTTCTTACCAAACTGACTTGGTAGCGAGGCTGAGCACACAGGCTTATAATTTAGAGATCAGGAGTTTGGTGTAAAGTATAATTGCCACCAAAGGAGAATGGCAAGTATTAGACTATACACACAGATATGTATAAAATATAATCTATTTATTAAGGAATACACCTGTATCAAGACTTTATAAATCAATATCTGCACACAGACCGACCCGTTCAAAGCTTGGTGACCCAGAATGAGTTACACCACTTTAGCATTAACACAGTATCAATAGAAAACAAACTGTTCCCACAATGGGGGAAACAATGTTAAACCACACGTCTTAGAAAAGGCCTCATCAACTATTAATAAAAACAAACAAAACACTAAAACCTATCCTCCAAGAGCGTTCAGCAGTGTAACACTAGGTAATCCCAGATGCGCAGGCTGCTCAATTCGAGCCACCCCACTAGGTCTAGTATTCAGAGTTATGGTTGAATCTGCATCATCTCAAAAGAAGGTTTCCTGTAAATGAAAGTGCAGAGCACCAGTCTTACAAGTCTAGAGTGATCCCCGACAGGATGGTCATGCCCAGACAGAAGATGCAGGGCACCAGTCCTAAAAGTCTAGAGTGATCCCCGACAGGATGGTCATGCCCAGACAGAAGATGCAGGGCACCAGTCTTACAAGTCTAGAGTGATCCCCGACAGGATGGTCATGCCCAGACAGAAGATGCAGAGCACCAGTCTTACAAGTCTAGAGTGATCCCGTAGATTACAATAAGTAATTCAAGTGTAGTAGACCCTATTGGACATAATCTACAGTGGTATTCAATTATAGAAATACTTTATTAGAACACTTGTTACAAGAATATCTTGAAACATACGTAACTTTCCTCTGTCAAGAATGGATACAGTTACACAACAATGTTACTTTCTAGAACACAGTTCAGAGGGAGTAACTTAACTTGTATACGGTCTAGAAGCCCAACGCTATTCAATGATTAGTATGGACACATTCAGGGAAAGCACAACCCAACAGGTGAGTAATTTACCATGTACTCTTCTAACCACACACAGAGTGACTTCAGTCAGGCAAGTAAGAGAACTTATTTGAATTAACCCAGCAACCTTACAGTTTAAGAAAGGCAGCAGCTATTCAAGGTAAGAAGGCTATTATACTTTTCAGAGGGACTACAAGCAACTCAAGGACAAGTAAGAACACAAAGCAATTCAGGGAAAGCACAACCCACTGTTATAAGTTTAGAAGACCCGCAGCTATTCAAGGTCAGTAAAGGCCCATATACCTTACAAGCAACTCAGAGACGAGTAATAACTCCAGGACTGTTTTAGAAATGCACTAAAAGCAGATCAGGGAAAGCAAAACCCAATAATACACTTTAAGGAATGACGATCTGTTATTCAAGGTAGGTAAACCTTATTGGTAAGCTTTTACACACATTCCCTTTAGAAATGATCAAACAGTACCCAACACTTTTCAGAAAAGGGGGGAAACACCATTCAAAGTAAGTAAAATAACGTATATACTTTTTTAGAGGTGTAGTATGCAACTCAAAGGCAAGTATAAACTCACACTTTGTAACTACTTCTCTTACAGAGATACAGTGATCATACTAACCTTACTAACCTCTTAGCAAGTAAGTACTTTAAACACTTGTTATAATTTTCCAAACAGAAGCATGTCTTTTAAAGTTCTTCCCTAGTCTATAGATGAGTTTTCTCAGAGGCAGAAGAGGGACCCTAGTGGTCCAGGAGCCAGCTGTAGGCATGTCAGGATAGGTTCAGTTGCAGGAAACTCAGATTTCCAGAGGATATCTCTTCACACACGTAAGTACTAGCTTCAGAGTTAGTTTAAAGTGTTCAGGGACCTCAAAGAAGGCTCCCTATATGCGTTCCAGCATTAGGCCAGGGCTAAATTTATGGGCAAACTCCCAACCACACAAATAACCCCCTCAGCCTCACAGGATTCACACAAGACTGAAGGTAAGTATTACCCAAGCCAGGACAGTGCCTTAGGAGAAAGGAAGAGCTTCTGGGTGGATGCCTTCAGGATGCAGCAGCACAGGACCCCGTGCTTGGGTTCTTGGTCTGGAGACTGAAGAAATGGACACTGAAGTAAAACTGGCAACAGTCATCAATGGGGAGGCTTCCAACAAAGAATTTTTCTCCGATTCTCACGGCTCTGGATTTGGCACCCTTTTACAGGAGGCGTGATGAAGAACGAATATTGCTGATTGGGTTCTCCTCACTCTCTCGGTCCTGCACTCTGGTGAGGAAACTTTGGAGATGCGATTCGAATCCCTGAAGGTCCAGCAGGAGGCCACCAAAGTTTCAGCAGGATTCAAACATCAAGACCATGCACTGCACTCAGGCTCAAAGCCCCCTGGTACTGGCGCTTTGCAGCCTAGCAAGGTCACAGCACGTCGAGGGATGGGTCGTTTTGCAGGTTCTCTCATCAGCCTCATGGTAGGAGTCATTGGAATCGGGACCCTCAGGTCACTTGGAAAGGTTACATCAGGCTCCGGTTACACAGCAGGCTCTCCAGTAGCTAGAAACAGTTACAGCCGTCACTTCAACATCCTCCTCTTCCAGGACCGGCGTGTTTATCAGGAACTACAGCACAACTTCTTCAAACCCCCCCCTGCCGTTTACAGAAAGGGGCAGTCTGGCTGTCCAATCAGGACAGCCAGCCCCCAGTGGGAACTGATTACTTTCAGGCAAGGTGAAAGGCAAAAGACTGCATAGTTTTGGACCCCTCCCTGCCTTCTCAGACACTCTGGAGCCTAAGTGGACAATAAAAAAAAAGAATTCCAGCCAAAACCAAAACTTCAACCCGGGTCTTTCCCACTTAGAACAGCAGACCCAAGAAACAACAAGTAAACGAGAAAAGGCGAAGTAATAATGACAAGAGGCATAAAAGTAGTTTCATTGCAACCAGCCATTAAAGTCAACTTGCAAATGTAACCGAAATGTTAAAAGGTAAGAGAGAAAGGGGATACAGTGCAACTCCCCAGATCCCCACATAAGGTGGGGTGTGCTGGGTCACTATATAAAATATGAAGGGGGATGAAATCCCCATTTAATACTTGGGAACAGTAGTTCACCCAAGTGCATGAAAGAGAAATTAAAAGGAAACCACTGCATTTAAATCCTGTGTGCTGCCATAGTACTTTACAGACAGTCCAGGAAATTACAACTCCAATCACGCAATCTCTGAGAGATTCTACAGAAGGACGTCTACTAGACCTTCAAGACTAATCAACTCTAACCGCCTGTCTATTCCCAGGTTTAAACTATCAAAGTTTGGGGGCAGCAGCTTTCCTGTCAAAGCGGCCCGGCCCATCTTTGGAATTTGCTGCTGCCCCCACACCGAGCAGATCAATCAGACCATAACTTCAGATTCAACTGTATTAACTGGCTCAAGACAACTGACCACTAAGGCCCACCACTTTCACCTCTCTGTACTTAGCCATCCAAGACGCAGCTACTAGGTCTTAGACATACTGCCCATGCTTGATCTCCCATTTCTGTTTGTAAAAATACGTAATCACCTCCTTTTGTCAGACTTTCCATTATATCTGACTTTGTAACTTATTGTTGTAACCTAGGATGACTTGTAATGGCTACCCTTTGCCTGGCTCCGTGCCATATCTACATGTGCAATTTATTTCTGTAACCTAAGCTCTGAACATCCTTGTAATGTCTGCGCCCTGCTACCTTCGGGTCTGGTGCGCAATACAAATAAATAAACAAACAAACACTATGGAGGGACAAAAAAAGGTCACCTTAGGTGAGAAGGGAAAAAGATTCCCCTTCACCTAGGGACAAGGAAAAATTATTACCAAGTCCTAGCAAAATGTTCTCGGGTTGAGACAGGTCAGGAAGATTATTCACATTTATGAAATTCTTACTTAACATCTATCTCGACTTCATGAGAGGCATCTGCACTGCATTCTTCCTGAGGCAGTCCGACCCTGGCCCCTTGTGGAAAAGGCAATGGAGAGACGAAAACACCTGCCTCAAGATTATGACTGTGTGGAGGGCTGTTGCGCGGCAAGCCCCAAAGGCTTAGCCGTTGCCTTCAACAACTGGACCTCTTGGAGGGCATCATCAGCCTTAGCTCCAATGTGGTTTTGGCCATTGAAAGGCATGTCCAACAGCTTGGCCTGAACATCCGCCACAAGACCGGACAATCTCAGCCAAACGTGGCACCTGACCATGGATATGAACAATCCGTAGTGCCTAGTCCTGACTGCAACATCTGACATGCCGCCTCCTTGCCATCAGTAAGCCGAAGGAGAACTTCGCCATGGCGCAAGAGGCGTTTACCACACACTGTGCAAGACTGGCACACGCATAAACCTTTTTACCCCATGCTGCTTCAAACCTCTTACTTTCCCCGTCGGTGGCAGGGTGGGGAGGGGAAGGTAAAGGTAGAAGAAGTCTTCAGGCTAGCCGTTGTGGCATGAACCACCAAATTCTCTGATGATGAATGGGAGAAGAGAAACACCGGGACTGACAGGATGGGGAAGTGTTTCTTTCCAGGTTCCCTGTCCACTACCTCCAATATGTGGGCATCCACTGCCACATTGAAGGGCAGGAGCTCCTGCTTCTTGGCAGCATGGCCCAATATGTTGCATAGTTCGTACTGAACCTTTTTCCTGGATGGAGCCAACAGCCCCAGAGTACTGCCCTCCTTAGCCAATCAATCACTGAAATGCCATTTAAGGCTTTCCTGGAGTGGGAGCTGGCAAATGTCCATCTACGGGTAGGGGTTGAGGCTATTGGCGACCTGCAGGTCCTCTGCCAGTCCCAGCACATCCTCACTTTCCCCGTAGAACTCCTCTCCCTAGAACCTAGAGGTTGTAGCCCAAAGAGAACCCGGATGCCCTCCTTGTCATAGATGTCGTACATCTTCAACATAAAGGCGCACATGGGGAGTGGGGAGTATTCCCAGAGACTCGACACGGATCAACACCATCGATGGCGAAGTCGGAAGCGGCGCCGAGGCTTTGGCGCCAAAAGCCAGGGTCTGAAGGCACCAAGAGACCGCAGATGTTTTCCGGTCCAGGACAGAGCACAAGGGTGTGTGGGAGTGGTCCACAGCCATTCGCAAAAAGACGCAGTGGTATCTGCCGGTGCCAGTGCCGGACCGGACGGCGCCACTGCCAGTGCCACAGACGCAGAGGCCGTGGCTGTCGGTGCCTTGGCGAAGATGTGCAACATCTTCAGGTGGACTCTCTCCCATTCCTCAAGGGTGGAGGATTGGGTGGCAAATGGTACCTGCACCAGCTGTTCTGGAGAGTTCCTGGAGCGGCGACTTCTTTTTCCTTGTGCAGAGCCACCCTTTCTTCGGAGCGTCGGTCCATGCTGTGTGACCTTGAACGAGACTGCAGAGCCTCACCTTTCGCCTTTGGACAAAAGTGAAGAGTTTCCGCGCCCTTTCCCAGAGGGCCTATGGTTCCTGCAATCCTGGGTGTCATGGTCCTCGCCCAAGCAATATAGTTAGAGAGAAAAAAGCTAGACAAAGGCGTTCCTAATTAGCGAACGGAGTGCATGAAAAGAAGGGACTGACGTCCATATCTAGTGCGGGGTGCGTAAAGGATTCGGACATCCTGGCAGTGAAAAAGACTAGTAATCCATGGGAGGAAAGAATCCATTAGAATAACGCTGCTGACTGTAAGAGGAGTTCAGCCTCAGAGCAACACTGGCCACGCCTCCCACACTACTACAGTCGGGATAATAAATCTCCTAGTAGCCCTCCCAAACCGCTTGTTTGGAGGCATTTCTCGTAAAAGGAGCCACAATTCAGAGCCCACCCTCATGAAAGAGTGCTTGAGTGCTGCCCAGATTCCCTACCTATGGAGTCTGGCCCTTCAGGGTCTAGCCTGGGAAGTGAGTATGAGTCGACAGACTTCCAGGCAACGCGAAAAGACTCAAAGCATCACCACCACCCAGGTAAGTATATACTTGCAGCATACGCTAAGAACTTTGGTTTCTAGGGTACAATGTTCTGCAAATATGGTAGCTATCAAGCAACGCTGGCAAAAAACAGGCGCTGCCCCAAGCCATCATAAACCTTCCGTACACACAATCCCTGCTCCCCCCGCACCCCATTTAAACAGCGTCCCCCCCCCAACCACTGTCACATCGCTAGTGAGGCCTTAGATTGGGATTCAGAGAGGAAACGGGTCTGGAAAACAGTTCAGAAAAGCAAAGAAGGGATTCACGCCACAGCTACAGCTTAGAACGTACTTTACCTGCCAAACACACTGTAGTCGTCCACTTGACCTGATCACAACCACCCGCAGCAGTTGCACCGCCTCCCTCCACAAAATCACAGCCATGACTAGCTGTCCCCACCACCAAGTCGCTCCTGGATGGCCCCATGCTTGCCAACACACCATAGATTTACCTCCCACCATACACAGGCATTCCTGCATGGTCTACCGTGCAGCCAGACCAGTCTTCAGTCCACCCACCCAATAACATCGAAGCTTGCCGTCAGCGCCCAGCATTAATTTCCTCTCAACTCTGCTCAGCCATGCTCCCTCTCACTTTGCCACTCACATCCAAGGGTGAGCACTCACCTCTGTCCACTCTCCCCTCAGGCCAATGTACAGGATCTTTGTTTGTTCTGCCCCAAAGTTTTTAGATATATGAATGGAGAGATGATGAACACTAGAAAACCGTGCAATTCTGGAAGGAAAGGTTATAAAGTGCATCAAAAAAATAGGACTCAAACAAGAGAAACTGAAAAAGGAACATCTTATCAAAAAGATCCCCAAATGAAAAGTAGCATCAAGAGAAGAAGCAATGACAAAGCAGTTCCAATGCAACCCTCACGCAAAGCAGCACCAAGAGAACCCTCACGCAAAGCAGCACCAAGAGAACCCCCACGCAAAGCAGCACCAAGAGAACCCCCAAGCAAAGTAGCAGCACCAAGAGAACCCTCACGCAAAGCAGCACCAAGCGAACCCTCACGCAAAGCAGCACCAAGAGAACCCCCAAGCAAAGTAGCAGCACCAAGAGAACCCTCACGCAAAGCAGCACCAAGCGAACCCCCAAGCAAAGTAGAAGCTCCAAGCGAACCCTCAAGCAAAGCAGCAGCTCCAAGGCAACTCTCATGCAAAGCAGAAGCTCAGAGGCAACCCTCAAGCAAAGCAGCAGCTCAGAGGGAACCCTCAAGCAAAGCAGCAGCTCCGAGGGAACCCTCAAGCAAAGCAGCAGCTCCGAGGGAACCCTCAAGCAAAGCAGCAGCTCCGAGGGAACCCTCAAGCAAAGCAGCAGCTCCGAGGGAACCCTCAAGCAAAGCAGCAGCTCCGAGGGAACCCTCAAGCAAAGCAGCAGCTCCGAGGGAACCCTCAAGCAAAGCAGCAGCTCCGAGGGAACCCTCAAGCAAAGCAGCAGCTCCGAGGGAACCCTCAAGCAAAGCAGCAGCTCCGAGGGAACCCTCAAGCAAAGCAGCAGCTCCGAGGGAACCCTCAAGCAAAGCAGCAGCTCCGAGGGAACCCTCAAGCAAAGCAGCAGCTCCGAGGGAACCCTCAAGCAAAGCAGCAGCTCCGAGGGAACCCTCAAGCAAAGCAGCAGCTCCGAGGGAACCCTCAAGCAAAGCAGCAGCTCCAAGGGAACCCTCAAGCAAAGCAGCAGCTCCAAGGGAACCCTCAAGCAAAGCAGCAGCTCCAAGGGAACCCTCAAGCAAAGCAGCAGCTCCAAGGGAACCCTCAAGCAAAGCAGCAGCTCCAAGGGAACCCTCAAGCAAAGCAAGGAACTCCAAGAGAACCCCCCCCCCCCTCGTCAAACCAACCTCTAGAGAATAGGTCACAGCAACCCTGCCTGAAGGGATCACCGACAACAAAAAGGACCCCAAGAGAGCCAGCTGGAGCAAACTAGCAACCGAAGGGAACGGTTAGGAGAAGACAGCAGCCTACTATACCCCATTCCAGCACTCCATTACTGAAAACCAGCCCCCACCGGAATCTGTGGTGTCATGCCAGCTGCAAACAGCCCCAGGAAAAACAAGGACTATGGAAAAAGGGTGCCTCATACTTGGTTTGATATTCCAGCTCTCCAGTGACATCTTTATTAAGAATGAATTCCTGGTCTGCTTCCCGCGCTGTGTCATCAAAGCTCATGTGAGGAATGTTCTTGTACCTAAAAGAAAACAATGAAAGGAATATTCAAACCATTGACAACGCTGGTAGGACTGGGCTCCAAAGAATCCAGTGTCTAACATATTGGTAGTGGTGGTTGAACAATCAAGAACAAATTCAGGATGGTGAGGGGGGGGGGGTGAGTGGGGTGGCGAGACTATTGACAGGCGATGAATAAAGCATTCCCACTAAGAGGCACCGTCTAGACACAGTCACTCCCTTAAAGGCAAGTCTGTGATTTAGGTACAGTACGAACTGCAGAAAGTTAAAAGTCTGGCATTGGGACTCTGCGGTTGATCTAAGTGGTCACAGTGCATAGCAAAGCGCAAGTGAAACCAGGAGTGAGGCAGTATGAGAGGGGCCCGCAGCATGCTAGATGCCCTCCATCGGATACAGGATAGTAGCTTTGTCAGTGATTAGTTGAGCATAAGCCAGTCCTGATGCTATTTCTAATGGATTGCAGAGGCAGGGTATGCAATGCAGTCAGGTTCTGTGATTATGTGGCTGGGGTACCTATGGGTCTTCTCCATTTGCTAATCTGGGGGTCCCCTCAGACCGTCACTGTGTGAACGAGTAACTTTGAAAGGTCTGTCAAACATTTCATTATCCAGTGACTAGGACTTCTCTGTTCCCTTCCTAGGAGCGCTCAAATGCTTGGTTACATTGCGTTTTGGCCATTCAGGACTGAAGTGGTTAAGCACTTGACTGAGCGAGTATTTGCGACAGGTGCATAGTGAGCAATGGAAAAGTAGGGGGGGGGGGGTCTTTAGACTGAGAAGACGGCAACTTTATTTATTTTGTCTTTGTTAAGGAAGCTTTTCCACAGCCCTCCGATGAGAGATGCAGGAAGACTTGACCGTCATGAAATAGCAGCGTGTTCATCGAGCTACTTGCAATTCTCAAATGATAGCGTGGCAGTGGCAGAACAATGAGGCTTTAGTATTTGGGCCTCATTACGAGGTCAGGGGTAAAACCTGCCGGCAAGCTACTGCTGACCCCGTAAAGCTGTTTCCGGCCGCCTGACATCCCAGTGCCACCAGGATATCATGGCAGGCGGTGGAACGGTAAATCGCCATTCCCGTGGAATCACATAGGACTCCAAAGGAAAGGAGTCACTGAAGCACCGTTGCTAACAGTGCTGGTGCTTCAGTGAAAACAATGCCGGTAGGGGCCTGAACTCCCAGCAGGCACGTTGCTGCCGGCACACTTATTTCCAGACCGCCAAACTTCTAATGAGGCCAAATATATTGTAAAATACATACATTTTATGTACTATTGCATTGGGGTTAAAAATACGGTCACAAAATCAGAAAATATACCAAAAAAGCAATATATCATCATCATGTTTATTTCGGAGATATGATTTACATTCCATAAAAAAATAAAAAAAAACTACAAAAACCAGAATGCGAATTCTAAAAACATTATCACAAAACCACTAGCTCAGAGACAAATCGTAACCGGATACATTTATCCGGTCATGTTTCCTAGTAAGCATTTTCACATATAAAGTGCAGTTTTTAGGTATGTAAGTAAGGACAGCCCACACGAGGCGAGTCGGCCCACAGAAGATATATTAAAGCAGGCCGATATGCACAAGTCCTATTTCAGCCAATAAGGGCATAAAACGGCACCTCTCACTCTAGCATACGCAAGACAAAAAAAATTGCAGGTGAGCTAGGTCCTCGTATGGCTCATCGCACAAAGGGCAAGACTGATTACATCAACCTCAGACCAAGCTGCCACCACCGCCCTTAGTGGGACACAGTTAAATTGTGCCCTGGTTATCAGTACACGGTCTGTCTGGAATTTAGCCCATAGCAAGTATTTCTGTACACCCGGGGACATGATCATCATTAACCCCCTGTTCTTTGGTTTCAGCAGCTCATCACTCTCTCTGATAGTGCCCACATACTCGTAGAAACGGGTGGTTCGCAGATTTACTTTACCTCGCGATAACACACTAACGGGTGGAAACAGATGTGCAATGTTGACGGCCTTTCATGACATGGCTGAGTCATGGGATTTTACCACCTGGGTCTTAGCTCTTCCATTGGCCCAAAGCCTGAGCAAGTGCAGGAAAGGCTGCACAGAAATCAATAACCCAATTGGCCTACAACCCAATTCCATACACACTCCAAAATATCGAGCAGACATTGGCAAGCCCAGCTGTTTCTTAAAGAAACAGTCCTTTGCTATTTTGACAGAGTTAGCATTCCCACAACTCCATACCAAATCTGGCCACAGAGGCCACCTTGCCTTAATACAGTTTCAGCAGTATGTCAATTGGTCTTGCTTTGTATCATGGTCATTGCCCTGTAGGTCCTGCCTAAACCGTGCAGCCTGTTTAGATATACGAGCGGAGGCACAAAAGCTGGTGGGAAATCTGACCCCAGGTATTCTAAATAATGGACCCTGGGGATTACAGTACTCTTGCAATACATGGCCCTGCATTTACCCTTATGCCTTCCCTTCCAACAGACCAATACAGCTGACTTTGTTGCGTTCACTACTAAGTCTAGCCCATCCATTAAGGCAGCACAATCAGAAATAAGGGACTGCAGGGCTCTCGGAGTGCGTGCCATCAAGACTGAGTCTTCCGCATATACCAAAACCGGGAGAGAGCGACTGCCCAACTTCGGTACATCAGGAGAGGAGTTTAGAAGAGGTTTAGAGAGTCCATTAATGTAGAGGCAGAAACGGAGAGGCACCAGGGCACAGCCCTTGCACACGCTCAGTTCCACCTGGAAAAAACCTGTGCAGTGTCCATTGGCGCCACTCCTTACACTTGTCTGCGTAGATTTGTGCAGTCTGGCCAAAGGATTCACCAGAGCTGTAGGGTAATTCAAGGACCTGAGCACCTCCCATAAGTTGCCACGATTTACTTTGTCAAAAGCCGCACTCAGGTCCATAAATGCCAGAGAAATAGGCTCTTCCTTTACATATAGCAAATGTGCGGTTATCTGATAAAGATTGACCTGGATCCCAACTGAACCCAACAGAACCCAGGAAAGAAACTCACGATTCGTCATCCAGTCCTCCATGCGAGCCAGAATGGCACGGCCCAACATTTTAAAAAGGGAATCTAAGAGTGAAATCAGTCTATATGAGGAGGGCGCAGCCCTAGTGCCCTTTTTATAGATTGGCTGGATGATTGCACTTGACCATGAGGGAGGTCTAGCCCCACCCACACAGATAGCATTAAAACCCTGGGCCAAAATGGGGGCCATGATGAACAGGTCTGCCGGGACATTGTCTGGGCCCAGTGCTCGATTACAACGTTGACGACTTATAGCTATCTTGATTTCCTCCACCGAAAAAACAATACTAATCTCATCACCAATGCCCAATCTCTCGGGACTGCCCATGGCAACTAGCCAACTAGGCTCTTCCCCACATCCGGCATTGTACAAGGAAGAGAAATGCTCCAGCCAAGCCTTGTCAGGCACACTACTGACCAGGATGTCTAGGTTGTATTTATACAGCGGACCGCGCTGTGCAATCTCCTAGAAAGGTTTAGTATCATCATCCCTAGACGCACCAACCCAGGCGTCCCATGCTTTCGCTTCGATAGTCCTCTTCCTAGTGTCCAGAACGCTCTTAAAATGCTACCTGGCACTGATATTTTTTGGTCCCTCCCTGGCCGACTCAGGGTGGAGAGAAGTTTTGATCTAGATTTGTTACACCCAGAATCAAACCAGCCAAACTTCGCAGAGCCCCTGTACTTGCCTGGAGCACTGAAAAACACAGAAGAAAGTTTAAGACAGTAATGGACCAAATTCTGCTAAGATGTTTACAAGTTGCAGATAATTTGTCCAGTTCATATGGACTTGATTCAATTGCCTGTTTCAGTAAGATATCCTGCATGTCGGGTTTCAGTCAGGAGGCATTCACAGACACCGCCAGAGAAAACACTGGGGTAGACAAGGCAGGTCTAGATGCCAAACAAATATCTTCTTCAATGGGAATGTGGTCACTGCAAACATCATTAACCATGCCATACCCAACTCAGTGGTTCCGAAATTTGACAGGAACACAAAAATAATCAATTGTGGATCTTCCCACTGAGGACGAGAACGTTGCCTGGCCTGCAGTAGCTGCGCTAAGGTCTATATGAAAACCTAACCAAGAGCATACAGTTAATCATAGATTTCATGGATTACTTGATAAAATGCAACGCAACATAAAAAACTACCCTAACAAAAGCAGCATTAGTCTTGTTTGTGTCCTAGAATAGACGAAGGGAAATTGTTAAAACAGTGTAGGAAACATGACCAGAATGGGAACAAACGGGAATAAAATCAAACACAATACAGAGCCGAAATAGGTCCCAGCTCACTACCCCAAAGCAGTGGATAACATGGAAGTATATAATACTGTTATTTCCTAAGGCAGAGTGAACTGCCGTGATTTTAGTATACTACATACAGTGTATATAAAATCACTGGTATAATGATTTATATACTGGAAACGGACAGGACAAAAAAAAAAAAAAAAGGAACAACAGAAAAAGGTCAATGACCAGGTAAGGGCCTTTTAAAGTCACTTTTCCTTGTTCTAAATGTTTCTCCCAAAGGGATCAATGGGACAAAGCCGGTGATGGGGAAAATTAAGCAAGTTTATGTTTATCCCACAGGATGGAGCAGAAGTGAATACCAGCCAGGAGAGCCTGAGGGGATCCCCCTGCCCCACGCCAAGAAGAGTTCCAGCCCAAGGTCCGAGACCCAGATCAGGGAGAGCTGGTTGGGGAGGAAGCCTAATGTTCACGCTTTACAAAGCAGTCCAACAGCAGAAGGGGGACTGCAAGAGAACACAACCAACTACATGATCAGGGTCTAAGGACCCAGGGAAAGGTACACATAGGGATGGGCGCTGCAAATTCCGACCAGGAATAGCAGGTGCACAGGCCAGTTTGACCGTTGGGTTTATATATGGCTTGCAGATGTGAGAGGCTCCTTTCAGGGACTCAACCCCATGACCTGGCTAAGTGCCAACTAGGTAAGTCCACCGAGGAAGACACCTGGAGAGACTGCAATGAGCTGTATAATAAAGACTCTGGCCTATTCATGCATGTCCTTCCACTTAGGGGTTTCAGGGTTATAGTTAACTAGCTGGGGTATGCAGCGTTGCCCGTGTCCTGATCTAGTGGTGTCTCATGTGCCCTGGAGGATTATTCTTGTCGGCAAGTCTTGCTTCAATTTGCTCTGGTGTCACATGTGCCCTGGAGGATGTTCTTGTCCTCATGTCAGCAAGTCTTGCCGCAGTTTTCTCTGCATCTCATTTGCCCTGGAGAAAGTTGCTCTTGTCCTCTGGTCAGCAGGTCGTGCTGCTGTTTGTTGTTGTGTTTCAGAAGCTCTCGATATTGATTTTCGCTTTGCATTAGATGGAGCTTTTCCAAGTGATGTTTGTTTTTTGTGCGGCATGTTTCAGTCACTCAGTGGCTTCAGCACATTTGAGAAAATGTCCAAGAAAGATGGATTGTGCTCTCTTCTCGTGAATGAACTTAAGTAAACTGTAACCTTGCCATTTCCCATATTTGGAGCGGTGTGATTAAAAAAAGAAAATAAATAAAATAAAAAAAAATGAATTCCTTTTAAAAATGCTTTAGAAACACCTTCGAAGTGTTTACAAGAGTAATACATTTCAAAGGAATAACCAACACATCGAACATTTTGCTTCAGACACTTCAAAATTGTGCCTCCTTCTAGTACCTACTCTAGTGAATCGGGGTGAGCATCAGTAAATGAGGGTGTCTACAGAGTTAATTTTTTGCATCCAAATATAGACTATAATCTCGCCCTAATCAAAATGTGGTAGCAGAGGGTTCAACGGTGTGGATTTGTATAGCCGGACACACATACACACTCCGCTTTATATATAAAGATTGAGGTATGTACTCAATGAGATGTATGGCACTTTTGCACTTTATGATGTGATGCTATGTATTTGATATGTTATCACATATGATACTGTGTATACATTGGTTTGCAGCTAATCGGCTAGCTTAGGCAGCTTTTAAATATGAAAAATGTTTCATAAATGTGATTTTTCATTAGTTGGACCTTTTCACCTTTGTTCTCGTGTTTGACCACATCAGCCCCTGGAATGAAGTCTTGGGGGCCTACCAACCAGCAGTGACGGGAGCCCTGTGTAGGAGGTCACAGGCAGCAAGGAATGCCCCACAGCGGAGCTGAGAAAGAGCAGCTAGCTACTGCTCGTGGTTCCAGGCCAGAAAACCAAGGAGAGGCATCCAACCTTTAAGTCCTTAGACTAGAAGGATGCTACATGGGACACAGTAACTGCAGGCGAGGAAGAGCCCAGCAAGGAAAGGATGACAGCTAAGCAAGGGGCTGCATCGGCAACAAGCCGAAGCACGCAAAGGGCTTCACTCGTGTGACCACAAGAGGATACGCAGCAGCAGACTTCAGGTAAGCTAGAAACTTACCCGAGGAAAGCGTGCAGGGGCTCCCACCGTACACATCACTCCAGGGCTTGCCCAAGTCAGCCAAGCAACCACTAGTCAAGCATGACACAAGGGTGTGCATGGCCAGCCAATTAAGGCAAGCTAGAAAAACCGCCCAAAACACCAGCATTCATGCACAAGATATCGATTGGGATGTCTGGTCGTTTTTTTACTAGTATGTGCTCGCATAAAGCTAAATGAAAGGGGCCTTTGTGAACTCAGGATTAGCCTATGTCAGAAAAGCAGCCATTCCACAAAGAAAGACCGCAAAGTAAAATGGCCAGAGAAGGAGAACGTAAAACACAAGTGTACCAATGTGTACCATACAGGTAGACGCTCAAAACCTGGCTCTTCCCTTCTACGGCTGACAAATTCAGCCCATCTCCTAGATGAATTATGACTCCCCCCAGACGGGATTGCTGGGGCACCAGAAGAATCGACACAAGGGGGGACAAATTTCCAGAGAGTGAGGAACGCTACTGCGCAGCCACTCACAGGAGGGAACCTCTTGATCATGGAAGGAGCCGAAATTGAAAGAGCCATGCAGGGGCCGTGGTGGGTGGAGACACAAGACAGCCTGTGGAAGTTTCGAAGGCAGAAACTCAGACGAACCAGGGAACGCCGAAAAAAGAAGTGAAGTCACACGAAAAGAGACATACCAGCATGCTGCATCTCCCATGCCAGAAACGAAGAACCGACACGAGGAAGCTGACCGCGTAGACCCAAGCCTGTTCGAGAATGTTGGTCCACAATGGCCAGAGAGACCGCCTCTGTAATGGAATACCTCTGCTGGATAAAAGCTAAGCCGCATAAAACGAGGAGCAGGTTGAGGGTGGTGAGGCTACAACAAAGTCCATGAAGGGCTGAGAATCCAAGAATCTGAGTACCTAAAGGAAGGAAAGCAGGGTTACAGAGACCCATACCCCCGCTGACATGGCTGACAAACTGAAGAACCCTGAAAAGGGTGAGAAATCGCAACCAAAACAGGGCTAAGCAGGCCCGAGTCTCACGTCGGGCTGATAAACGAAGATCCCACAAGGGGTTGAGAGAAACCACAACCAGAATTTATTTCACATAGTAGATATTTATAAGGCGCCAATACAGCAATTGGTGTTTCAAGGCGCCACAAGACAAAAATAAATAAATAAATAAATAAAAAAGAGGGGTGGGAACAGGGGAGAAATGTTAATAACAGTCCTACTAGACCTTGTGTCATTCGGATCGTGCAAGTGCAGTAACAAGAAGTGCAAAGGGGGAGTGCGGAGTGCGGCAGGGATACTGGTAAAGTGGGAGGGAAGAGCGGGGAGGCAAACAAGTGCAGGAGGAGGGTCCATGGGCCTAAGCAGGTGCTACGGGGGGGCCAGGTGGCCAAGTGCCAGGGGATGCAGAGGGGGGAGGACCACATGTTAAGCTTCCGAGACGGGTTGGACCAGGCTAATGTGGGAGAGACACCCTACCAGGCTGGTCAGGCGAAGTGGGCCCGGAGGGGGGGGGGGGGGTTTAGGGTGACCGGGGAGCAGGGATAAATGGGTGAGGAGGGCCTGGTGCCCTGTGGGACTCGGAAGAGACCAGGCAGCCAGTCAAAGCAGCAGAGGGGGAGATGGAAGGAAGAAGAGGAGGTTCTTGAGAAGCTTCAGGAGATTTGGCTCACGCCTGAGAGGGGCAGAGGGGTCATTCCAGAGGAAGGCTCCTGCGGAAGAGAGAGATCTACCCCCCCCCCACTCTCTGCTTGGAGAAGAGTCTGATCTGCTGACAGTTGAACCAAAGGGCACTAGCAGGGAAATATTTAGGGAGAGCGGGTTGGATGTAGTGGGGTGCCAGGCCCCAGAAAGCCTTGTGGATGATGCAGAGGGTCTCACAGCCACCGGGAGGCAGTGGAGAGATTTTAGGGCTGGAGAGATGTGTCCCTGGGCTTGAGGCCAATAATAAGTCTTGCAGTCCTGTTCTGGATTAGTTGAAGGGGTTGAAGGGAGAATAAAGGCAGCTTGAGGAAGATGCTTTTGCAGTAGTCCAGTCTAGAGATGACCAGATCTCTGGAAACATTGGGTTGCTAGGGGAAGGTGAGGAAAGAGAGAATACCTCTGAGGAGCTGCAGCAACAAGTGGGCCTTCCTGGCAAGGTCTGCGATGAGGAGCGAAGGCGAGAGAGAAGTCGAAGATGACGCCAAGGATTTACCCTCACAAGAGGATGAGGGGAGGGGACGTATGGAGATGGAGAGCAGCCAGACAGTAGGAGGGAAGAAGGGCACAGGGGTCCCAATGGGAAGGATCTCAGTCTTATTGGTATTAAGGCAGAGATCGTTAGCAGCACATCAAGCCTGAAAAATAGTCAGGAATGAGAGAGGAGGCAGTGCAGGGAAGCTTGAACGAGAGCTGCATGTCGTCTGCATTAACACAGGAAGTGAGGAGAGAAGGTGGGGCTCAAGTGGGCCAGAGAGGCAAGGTAGATGTTGAAGAGCCACGGCGAGAGGATAGAGCCCTGAAGGACACTACAGGTGGAGAGAGAAATGGAGAAGAGAAAAGGGCCCAGTTGAACCTGGGAAGGTCAATAGAGAGAGGAAGGAGGTCAACCAGTCCAGAGTCAGGTCTGTGATGCTGAGGGTGTCACAGAGCCGATTAATAAGGGTGGCATGATTGACCATGTCAAAGGCAGAGGGAAGATTGATAAGGATGAGACCGGAAGGAGAGTTGGAATCAAGATTAGACAGCAAGTCTTCACGGGTGCTCAGGAGAGTTGTTTCCGTGCTTCTGGAAGCTCTGAGGCCAGGCTGGTGATCGTGGAGACAACCAACAAATTCAGTGTGGTGGAACAGTAGGGAAATAACTAGCATCTCCCAAGAGTTTGCCCAGGAAGGGAGTAATGGAGATATAGCGGTAGTTAGCTGGGCAGGAAGGGTCAACCCTAAGGCTTTTTAAGGACAGGGTGCACAAGGGAGTGCTTGAGGGGTAGTGGGAAGGAGCTGCTGGCAAAGGAGTGGTTGCAGAAATCAGTCAAGGATGGAGAGAAAGTGGCAATGCTGTCCTTGATAGTTCTGGAGGAACAGGGGAGCACCTGTTTGGAGGAGAGTTTCATAGAGAGGAGCTCTAGAGACCCCATCTGGTGTGATGGGCGAGAAGGAGGAGAGTAGGAGGAGAGGAAGGCCTGAAGGCGGGCGAGGGAGGAGGGACGCGAGTAGAAGAGAGTAAGGCCAGGATGTGAGTGAGGAGAGAACAGGGCTAAATGATGGGATGACAATCTGAAGACCCCAAAAGGGGAGAGAAACTACAATCAAAGATGTGCTGCGCATGCTTGGACTACCCATGGCTAAAAGTAAAAATATCCAATCAAGCATTGGGCGACTGTTTTGTGAAATAGAACTGATACAGATAAGAACCTTATAAAATAAGGGAAATATATCCCAGGAGAACTGATACACTAGAGAGTGTTCGGACTGGCTGAGAGGCCGTTTTACCAAAATGGAGCTACATTTTGTTGAAACTATCAAGTTAAGAGCTGGAAAATAATGGTAACTTTTATGGAAGTCAGAAATCCAACAATCAATGATTTATCCCAGGGGGAGAGTAATCCTAATTTAAGACAAAGCTTGAATTGTTTTCCTTTTCATAGTGGTAGGGCAGATGTAAGGATAGCATAGGTTTTGGACAGAGGACAGTTGTAAGATGTCCTGACAAGCACCGTTTGTTGTTTTATAGAACTGGGAACGCGTCGTACAGTTTTTCATGCCCACTTTTGCCGACCTACAGTTTCACCAATTTTCTTTTACTGATTTATTTCCACTTTTTGCCGCAAAATGCAGATGGTAAGTTGGTGAAGGTATATATGGGGGTGGGTGTATTAAGGTGGCGGGTGTGGGGAGGGTGCAGGGGGTGTCATTAAAAAAGAATAATGTTAATAATAAATTCGGATAAAGTCTAGGCCAACAATGATCCTTCATAGAACCATACAGTTAAGGTTTAGAGGAGGTTTTCTTTATTCTTTAAATAAAATAACTTGCTCAACATGTCATCCGGTCTGTCTCCTACATCTGACTCACCGGAGCTACTAAGGGCATTCCATCAGAAAACAAGGTTCCAGGGGTATGGGGGCAAAAAGACTATGAAAATCCCTTGAAAGCATTAATCACTTTGGGGTTCCGACAATTGGGAAAAAAACCCCACACAAATGGTCCCAGCACATACCCTTCCCAGATTCGGACTAGAACTTCCAGAACACGATTTTTGAGCTAATCTCCAACTTTACGTTTTCGTTAAGGTTCAGTCTTTTCAGACCACAGGACCTACAACTCCTCACTGGAATTTCCTTTTGTCTAAGAAAAGGTGTCTGTTCCCAAAGACCCTCAAGAGGAATTACTCCCCCCCCCCCCTTCAACATAAAACAGGCTTTCGACAGGGTCCCGAGTGCAGGGTCCCAAAGATGCAGAGGGGTTCGGAGAACAAGAGACTCTAGGGCTAGTAGAAAACATATTCTCTCTTGTAAGAGCACGAATCACAAGTTGACACATGTATTAACAGTGGGACTGCGCCTCCTAATACGAATGCTATTGGCCAAGTCTTGGTCAGAGTAAATCAGCTATGCTCCCTTAACCCCAGCACATAACCAAATACTGGTACAGTATATTGCAAGGTTGGTATGGGAGCAGGAGCGCAAAGGTTCCTGGTAGTTTGAAAATATTTGTAATGTGCATAGTAAATGTTATAATCTTTTTGTTATGAAAAGATTCATGCATGGCCACACTGTCGGGGTCTGCCGAGGACTACCCGAGCGATCAGGAAACTTCTGACAACACAAATGGGGAGATACTAAACTGCTGGTTTGTTGAATGTTGATTGTTGTAAAAACCAATAAAAGTTGTTTAAAAAAATAAAAATAAAATAAAGATTAATGCATATTCACACATGCAGTTGGTAGAGTGTCCGTTAAATTGTTGAAATCACAGTTAGTTCAAACCTAATACATTCACAGTGTGTCAAGATGGGCTCTATTCAGCCCCATTAGGAGTAGTCTCACTACCACAGGTGAGCAGGTGCGAGTACCTTAAAAAAGGAGAACTACCTTATGTGCTCAGTTTGTACCTACTACATCAATGCCGATGTGGGAGATAAAGTAGTGCCTGAAGAACGCATTCCAGCACTGGCACCTCTTGTTAGGTTTCTCCACCATCCTATGCTGAGGGGAGTAGGAAGACTTCTCGCTAACAAGATCAAGGTAACCATAAAGATAGTTCAACCTATCAAATGTGATAATGTGGCTGAACATTCAGGCTGTACTCTTTGGAGGGGGGTTGTCTGGTAAAAGTGTACAATAAAGGCCCAGATTTACTAAATAAAAGACACCACAAAATATACTGCAAAGATCTATGTGTACAAACATGTAGTCATTATTTAGAAAAGGAAGTATAAGAAAAAACAGTGAGGGCTTTACATCAACTATCTCACTCCATCAAACAGAAGATGGAGAACTACATTAAAAGGGGAAGCACTGATTGCAAGATGGCTGCCGTGAACGGAGCGCTCCTTCCCGCCGGGGCCGATATCACAAAATTAACTGAATAAAATTCTCCCCTGCCGCGCGAAACGCGTCAGTGTAGAGCGGTCCATTGCCCAAGAAATGCACTTGGAGCAACCAGGACGTAAGCAAAACCACAGGAGGATATTTGGGAGCTTGCCATCCAGCCCCAGGTGCCAAAAGGCAGGAGCGAGGGGATAGAAGAACATGAGGGACCGGAACCCCCCCCCCATCCCCATGCAGCTACGAGGGGAAAGCCTGCGGGATCCAGGCCTGCAGCCCTCCTCAGAGGGTTAACCCAGGGCCCTGGCATCCACAGGGACCTTATTCTGAAAAGCACCCAGGAGGTGCAAACAACAACGATACAGAAAAGGCCTGAGCAAGGGCCAATACTCACTACTCACATTATCCGGGAGCCACCCCGGCGCCCTGAGATCACCGGCAACAGCGTGGGCGGGGCCCTCAGCGCGCTGCAGGAGGCAGATTGCCAGATCAGGGAGGGCTGTCGGTCCAGAGGGCTGCTTATGGACAGCTGTGAATGGAAGAGCAACAGAGCCAGGGATATTAAATACTCATGCATCCTGCTCAGACACCAGCAGCCCTCTACCTGGTGTGAAGAGGAGCTTGCAGAGAGACTGGGTACAGTTAAGTGACCAAGAGGGGAGGCACCCAGCATCAACGCAACGTAGACGCCCAAGAGGACATGAGCCACAAGGAAGGGGGTAAAGCAGGGAAGAAATAGCTCAAGCTGCAACTTGGATTAAGAAAACCACTACGGCCCACTGGGGTGGGGATAAAGGCCTGAGCAGACAAGGGTCCAGAACAAAAACAGTCACCCCAAGGAACCACCTGGAAGTGCAGGAGGTGAAGGGGACTCTCCCAACATGAACGGACTGGACTCAACGGCACTAGATTCTTAATAACACTGCCCAGTGGACAAGGGGCACGATGTCTTAAACCCAAGGAAAAGACGCCCAAAGCCCAACCAAATCCGCAAAAAAGTCCCAAGAGGGTAACATCCAGAAACTGCGGCGTAAAGACGGGGAAGGCGAGCAAGACCAGGAGAGACCAGTGGAGGAAGGGCTCCAGAACAAGATGGTGAACAAGCAGGTGGTCCTCTTGTTTAAGACATTCGGGACAAAATTGCAAACACCATACAAAATCAAATGAACGAGGACCCGTCTATGGCTCTGCAAGAGGGGACAAGACCAAATTGGAAGCGCGAGTGGATGATATTGAAAACACAGTCCAGGAGATAGCGAACGACACAAAGAAAATCAACAAACTTGTGGAAAACCTGTCTGGGGTCATACAGAATCTAGAGAACTAGCGTGAAGACCTTGAAAACCTATCAAGGAGGTCAAACATAAGGATACATAAGGATAAAAGGCCTGGTGGAAGAGGTGGGATATCAGGACCTAAGCTTGATGGCCAAACATGTGTTTGCAGGTTTGATAGACCGAGAGGATGGTAACAGAATAAAAGTTGATTGAGTGCACAGAGTCGGTCCAAAGAGGAGTGAACCGGAAGCAAGGCTCAGGGACACGCTGGTTGCCCTACATAGCTATGAGCAAAAGGAGAGAGAGTGCTAGCAGCGGCAAGGAAATCTAGGGTGATTACGTATAATGGGTCCAACTTGCAACTTTACCAAGACCTGGCACAGATCACCTTAGCGAAGAGACAGATGATCGGTCCGGTGGTCAGAACATTGGGGAAGAGCAATACGGTACAGATGGACCTTTCCTTTTCGGCTCTTGTTTGAATAGGAAGGGCGACAACGCAGGATCACCACTTGCAAGGAAGGGATGAGGATCCTAGAAATTGAAGATGAAGAGGACCACAGGGGGAACCAAAAGCCAGCAAGAGAACTGATCAAGAGGAAGGTGTGGGAATGGACAAAATACACTTCAAAGAATCCCAGGAAAAAACGAGCACCGAACGGCCTACCTATGCCCCCCGAGGAAGGGTTAGAGGGGGAAGTGAGTCCCACGGCAGAGAACACGATCAGTTAAAACAGATGAACAGGACCCCAGGGGATCAAATTCAAGGCTGGCCTAGGGAAGGAGGTCAAAGAAGAGGTACCAGAGGAGGGATCAGGGATATAGGCTAGAATGGAATCATTCATGGGTCTTGGGGGACCAGCACAGGGATACGCTGGGAGGGTGCAGGGGCTCAACTCACGAGATGGATGGTCGGGGGGGGGGCTAGAGGCTGGTTGAGTTCGCCCAAGTTGGGGGTGGGGGGGCGGTCCCCCCAAAGAAGGTTTCCCGCAGTCGCACTTGGGACATAACACAACCATGGCTAAAAGAGACACGCTTAAGATCCATCTCCCTTAACATTATGGGAGATACACTCCCCAGTGAAAAGGACAAAATTAGAGCACTGTTTGGAGCGTGAGGGGCTAGGGATATTATCCCTCCAGGAAACGCATATCCGAAGCCAAGACAGCTTTACCAAACTAACGCAGCGGGGAAGACGTGAGGGGTACTGATAGCTCTGCAAGATAATCTGGGCTTTCCAATCACCACCACAGAGAGACTCTCAGAGGGTCGGTATTTAGCAGTAACGTTTAAAGGGGGGTATATACTATGGCAGTAATATACGCCCCTAAGGTGTGACAGGATAGGTCCCTAAGGCTAACACTAAGCAAGCTGGAGGTCTTCGCGTAAGGTCATATAATTCTAGTGGGGGATTTCAATATGGTGTGGGATCCCTGCGAGGACAGGAGTTAGAGGGTCTTCCATAATCAGGGCAAACCCTTGAAGGAGCTAAAAGAAAAAAAATGACACTTATGTCACTGGTGGAGGGAAAAGCAGGGGAATGCAAAGGGGTACACTTTTTACTCCCACGTGCATAGAACCTTCTCAAGGATTGACTACGCCTTGGTGTCGAGGTCCTTATTGGGAGTAGTGTCAGAAAGAGAAGTGGGCGCAATCGCCCTTGCCGACCATGCTCCTGTTACATTGTCCTTAAACATAGGGGACATCGATACCCGGCTCATATTCTTAAAGATGAGATCCTAAGGGGAGAGGTAAAGGACAAAATAGTGGAGTACTTCACAATAACAACTCAGGGGGGGACGAGCCATCAAATGGTATGGGACGCCTTTAAAGCCACCTTGAGGGGGATGCCTATAACTTTGAAATCTCGAAGGAATAGACCACTGAGGCTATTCGAAAAAGAGCTAAATGGCAACCTGAAACAAATAATGGCCTGTAAGGCGGATGGAGCTAGGGGGGGGGGGCCATCATAAAGGGAGTACCGGCTGATCAGGGGCCAACTCGAGGTCCTGCAAATGAAAGCGGCCTAGCGATCGCTGATCTACCTCACACAGAGGTACTATATCAAAGCTAACAAGGTTGACCGCCTATTGGCAAGGACGCTGAGGAAGAAAGAAACGTCAAGACCTATACTAAAAATTAAGACAGAGGGGGGCAAGGAAAGCTCAGCTCTTCCAGACATTATAAAGGCGTTCACAAGATATTACTCCTCTATATATAAGACAGACTTCCCGGCAGAACAGGCCCAAAAAGAATACCTCGAAGCATGCCCATTAAACATGATCACCATTTTGGAAAGTGAGGAGCTGGAGGGCGACATCACATCAAAAGAGGTAAGGGCTGTCATAGCAAGTCTATCAAGGGGGAAGGCGCCGGGCCCTGATGGATATTCGTCAGACTTCTATAAAACCTACAAGGAAATTCTAATTCCATATCTGGTCCTGCTCTTTAACTCTTTTGGGGGAACGGGAGGAATTACACCAACTATGAAAGAAGTCAAGATGGTGTTGATGCCGAAGCCAGGGAAAGACAATACCCAACGCAGATCCTGCAGACTGATATTATAAGAGGCATGTAGACTTGCGATAACACTCGAAGGGTCAGACACCTCCTTGAAAAGGCAAACAAGTCAGGGATCCCAGCCCTTATTCTTGCCCTAGACGCCATAAAAGCATTCAATAGGATACAATTGCAGTTCCCCTCTCCCACCCCACCGAACCCCTTCGTGGAAAAGATGGGATTCTGGGGCAAATTCCTAGCAATGATATTGTAAGCCCAGGTTTCGCCTGGTAATTAATGGCAAGCTTTCTGAGAGCATCACAGCCTCAAGAGGTACGCTACAGGGGTGTTCCCTTTCCCAGCTACTCTACCCTATCCATCTAGAGCCTCTTCTGGCCACCATTCGGACTTCTAGGGAAATAAAAAGGGATCCCCATCGGTGGGGAAGAACACAAAGTCGCAGCATTCGCAGATCATTTGCTGCTAATGATTACGGACCCAGAGAAGACACTCAGGCTAGTGGATCGGGTGCTGCAAGAAGTAGAAGGTTTCAAAATAAACACTAATGAGTCGGCGGTGTTGAACCCGACGGTCCCGTCAGACAAGGCCCAGGAGCTGCAAGAAGCCCTCCCCTATAGATGGGCAGATAAAGGCATAAATACCTAGGAGTAGCGATCACTAAAACGATAGGCACTTCATTCGGTGCAAATTATCCACCCCTGTTAGAGAAAATGCGAAAGATGCTAAGCGACTGGGTGCCCCCATCAATGTAACGGTAGGGAGAACCAAGGCCTTGAAAATGGTAACCTTCCGAAACTACTTTACCACTTGATGGCGCTGCCAACACGGGCACCCAACACCTACTGCCGGTTACTGCAAAAACACATGGGCATTCATAAGGAACCATACAGAAACTAGGGTGTTGAGACAAGTCATAAGAACCTTGAGGAGCAAAGGAGGCCTGGGGGAAGCAGACTTCAGAGCATACCATCTCACGCCACTGATCAAAATGATTAGAGACTGGTTTAGGGATGGATCGGCGGAAGGTATGGAGACCCATGGACAGGGCATGTAGAGAAATAGGGGCACTGGCAGGAGAGGCGTGGGACGGGTCGGTGAGATGGGTGGGATTGCCCACCCTCCCCTCCTTGCAGAAACCCTTACACTGGGCATGAGAGGCGGAGAGTTTGGCAAGTGGCAAGAGGGAGGGTGCAGAAAGCTGAGGGACATGCTTAATGGGCAAGAATTGAAATCCTTTCATCAGTGTAAGCAGGACTTGAGTTAGGAGAAGGGGAGACACACTGGCTGCAACACCCTCGATTAAGAACTATGGTATCATCAAAAATGGGGAGGAACCTGGCAAAAGGAGATACATGAGAGATGGGAGACGGCAGTGGGGCACCCAATTGAGGAGGAGCAATGGTCCGCTCTATGGGCAGAAATCCCCAAGCTTGCAAGGGGAATCCAAATACAAGAAATCTGGATTAAGTTGATGGTTCAATGGCACCTCACGCCAGAGAAGCTACATAAATACTATCAGGTGGTCCCGGATAGATGTTGGAGGGAATGTGGGAAGTGGGGACATGGTGATCCAGTCGGCAATGGAAGAGGTCTTTGGGGTTTAACTAATGGGCATTCAGGGGACGGCCATACTGTTGGGAGGGATTCCCGAGGAACTACCAAGTCACAAAGAAAGGCATATGTAATTCTGACGATGGCGGGGGCACTGGAGGGGGCCCAGAAATTGAAAAAGAAGGAACCCCCCACTGAACATAAATGGGTGGGGAAGGTATGGAACAATGTTGCACTAGAGTGGGTTACTTACGTCATCCAGGGTGACCACCAATGTTTCCTCGTAGAATGGGATGTAATTTTGAGGTTTCTTCAGCAGTATCGAGGGGAGCATGTTGCCCAAGGAAAGTTAAACTTTTGGGGGTGATCTGACCGTAGAAATCAAGAGGAGCACAAGGGGGCGGGACTGTCGAGGCCATGGACAGGGGACAATGCAGAGACACAAGTTACATTCGAGGGCTGCAAGAAGATCAAGCAAGCAGGTGGGAGGGGTGGTTTTGACAAAGATTGTAGGGGGTGAAGGGGAGAAGGGTAGAGACAGGGTGTTGAAACAGTGGGGGCGGAAAGGGTTACGGTTGGGCCAGGGGAGGGGGGGTGGAGGGGGAAAAAATAGTTAATGTTCTGTTTCTTTGAAAATGCCAATAAAAGGGTACTTAAAAAGAAATACAAAAAAGGGGAAGCACTGCGATTTCTAGGCAGGAGAGAAGGAAATGGTAAAACAGCATAGGAAAAACTGGTTCAAAGGGCCAACAAACAGCAGATAAACTCAAAAATACAACAATGTGCCTGAATAGGCAACAGCCGACCAACAGAATTAGCTGTGAAGAGAACTACAATCTATTAAATTGAGGACATTTCCTATAGCAGGCATTTATTATACTAAAATGTGTATAAAAATCAATGATACTATCTAAAATTATTCTTATGAGTTCTGAAAGGCCTAGGTGCGGGACATTACATTTTGAAGTCACTTTTTATGAGGACACACTTTTTCCAAAGGTGTCTCCCATAGGGTTAAACAGAACAAACTCAAAAGGCCTGATGCGGTTATTGAACAAAAAAGGCCATTTCTTGTTTCACCCGACATCTACAGCAGGAGGGACATTTCAAGTTGGGGGGCCATCAAGGAGCTAGTAGCGATTTAAGGGCACAGCAGTTCTGCTAAATGGGGGTGAAGTAGTCAGTTTCCACAAAGGATATTAAGTTCACGTAGTTGGCAGAAGGTGACCATGTTTTAGGTCGTCTGCGACTCCAGGGAGGTGCGATTAATCTTGAAGTTTCGACCCTTCTTCCTTGGAAGAGCCACCCCCTTTGAGGGTAAGGAGGTGTGCCTGCTAAGCAAAACCCTCCTTGGTGGTTTGGGAAAGCGGGAGCTCAATTGGCGCGACTCCCCACCAGGGGACAGGAACTAGCATTCAGGTAAGGAACTCCCAACCATTTGAGACATTGTCTGCATATATGGGATTACCAGGCATACCAGAAGTGGATACGACAGTGAGCTGGGGAATTCCAAGTAATGTAGAAAGTGCATTTCAACAGTTGGCTCAAGGCAATGCTGGCCTCTCAGTTGGCGTGACAGTTAAACACACCCTTTGGTATCTGGTAGCAAGAATAAAAGGAATGTCTCCCTTCAATGGGGGAGGGGAAGCGATATGCAGCGGCAGGCCACCGATGTAGTTGGGAGGAGAGCTGCACTGCCAAGCGGAGCCGGCTGTGGCACGGAGAAGGACCTAGAAGAGAAGAGGTTCTGAGAGAGGCACAGAAAGAATCCAAAAGAGAAGTCTGAGAAAACAAGAAGAGTGCAGACGAGGCACAGGGCTGAGCGTAGCCAGCCCTAAGAAAAGGCAGGACCACATGGAGGACATTGTGGGCCTGAACACGGAATGGGAAACCCGACGAGCGATAAACAAGTCCACTGCTCACACTACGCGAAATCAGAGAGAGCAACATTCCCACTTGTGTTCAGGAGAGGATGCCCAGGAGCTGGAGAGAACTCCAGCGTCACTGGGTCAAAGCCACCTCGCTGGTGCAGGACTTGCTACGGAGGTTTGCAAGTTGCCCACAGTAGAGGGGGGCACAGAGACCAGACTGTGAGGGGAACGAAGAGTCTAGATCCCTGCAAGGTGCAACAAAGTCTAGAGAGGGAGATGGACAAGTAATAAGAGTGGTAACGGGAGCCCTAAAAACCTGAGCTTGGAATCACCAAACAGCTCAAAGCCACATCCAAAAACCAGTAGAAAGATATATTAGGAGGGGATGCACATAGCGAGAAATTAGGAACAAGAGAACCAAGGTGCCAGGGGGTGGGGGGCCCTATAAAGCAAGTAAGGAATCCTCCGAAGGGGGAACCAAAACCAAGCAAGACTGGAATCTCGTTCTCGGAGGGTCAGGTGGAGATCCGGGTAGTTGGTGGAGGAGGATTAAGGAAATATCCCTTCATCAACAACCACTAAGAGAATTTGTGGAATTTTGGAAGTTGAGCAGTATATACCCGAGGAAAAGCTTTTCTTTGTTTGGAACTCTGATAAAATGGACACGAACTGATAGTCAGAAGACCCGTCTCCTAGTAAATGATTGTGTGAACTGGACCTAGGAGAGATTCCTGGGAATACTGGGAGACGGCAGAGTAAAGAACACAGGCCGCCTGTATCACCCGCTGCCCCTTTTCAGACGCCTTTCTAGGTGGTAGGGCCAGTTCAGAAGTTAGGATTGGGACAGAGGACAGGATTGATCAATTGGACTCATTTTGACGCGCACCCGTAGTTTAGTTTGTTAGGTAGGGAGCTTCCCTATTAGCAATAGGGTCGGGAAGGCACTTAATTTTTTGTTTATTTTTAAATTTGTTTAAATTAACTTTAGTTAATTTAATAAAACTACTGTAGGAAATGTAAGTCTTATGCTCCGAGTCTTTCTTCTGCTATGCCACAGAGAGATAGAAGCATTCCGAGGCGGGCAAACTAAGACATTTAGGCACCATGTATAAAACGGAACATAAAAAGAAATATGGGTCAAGAAGAAATCTTACAGTCTCATCTCAGACGGGTGCGTCTCCTCATCTTCTCCCATAATGATGATTCCTTTCAACTTCACATTGCCTGTAAAACTAGAAAGACAGAAGGTGAGAAGAGACAGGATGGAGATGGGTTGGAGGAAGTGAAAGAAAGTAGAAAGACGTGCTGCGTGGAGCACAGAGCGGTAAGTTAGATGTATGTGTGATGGAAGGGAACAGGTTAGGGGACAGACAAAGAGTACCTCCATATTGCTACGGATTGTTTCCTACTAGCACCTTGAAGGTGCCCCAGGGTAGTTTAGCTGCTACACATGTCACCAATATTAACTTTCAGAACCAAAAGAGTTAGAGCCTAGGAGGCACCAGAGACAGAGCAGCGCACACAAGGGCCACAGATCTGTCACCTATGTGGAATGTGGAATGATGGCCTGTTGAGGTTCTGTGTACTATGTTCCCCTAAAAAGGACTTTGCCACAAGTAAGAGAGCCTTCCTCGACCCTAAACAGGCAAACCTGTGTCTGAGGTTTGGTGAGCCCTCCAAAATATGTCACCGTCATCATGAAAACCCTTGGTTTACTTGACTGCTGGAGATCCCAACCTCAAGCCCATGTGGAGTGAAAAACTGGCAGTCCTGTTGGCTAAACAATCTGGGAGCAAGCAACCAGAACTGGCACCACATATGAAGTTCCGAAAGAACAAGGAGAACTTTCGGGGACAAAGTCACTAATTGGCACAAAGCATTTCATAGATGCAGAGACAAACTAACGCAACCCAGAGAACATTTTAGCATTACTCTTTGACTTTGCCAAAAATCCCTACCAAGTGCAGGCTGGCCAAACAATTACCCAGTTAATTTGTCAACCTATATGGAGTCTAAAAATACTGTAAGACACCAGGTGGAGTCCCACTCAATGAGGAGCACGATGCTTTGGAGTCACTTGAGCAAAAAACCTTCACCGTCAGAGAAAGAAAAGATTTCGGACTGACCCCAAGGCTGGATCTCAAAGCTGCAACCACGTGAGCACTGAAGAAGCCAATTTAAACAAGCAAGGACTCTTCTTCATGGAAACACGCAGCTGCTGTTTGCTTTATTAGAACAAGGCCAACATAAAAGGAGACATAAGGTAGGATATGAAATGTTGGTACCAAAACCCAGTCAATGGTTTGCAACAAAGATGGCTCATTCCTGCCCGAATACCCATCCGCCTTGGTCTGTCCAGGAGTAAGGCCTGGGATATTCAGCCAAGTAGGGGGACTCTGTGCCAAATGCACACTTGTGAAAAGAACATAGATGCAAACATTCCCAATGCCCCACTTCTCAACCACGTCTCCTTCAACAGAATAACTATGGACATTGTAGGTCTGCTGGACCGTCTCTAGTGGAAATCAATTTGCACCGTTTAGCCTAGATACGCCAAGTTTCCATTAATAGCCAACACCACTCAAAGCATTCTTAAAGCCCTGGCACCCTAATTCACTGGTGTGTGCACTTTGAAGGGGAACCTAAACAGACCAAGGGGCGAGTTTCATATCCAAACAGATGGGAGAGATTAAGGTACTATCAAAGATCGACAAGGCAAGGACATTGGTTCATCAAACCCCAAACCAGCAGAAGATGGCACAATTGCCACAAACATGCTTCTCAAGCCTCTTCCCATTGCAATTAGCACACGACAGAAAATGGGAACTTTGTAGATATAATCCAAAAAGCTGGAGAAGCAGGAAGATAATCTTGTAAAGGCAGCCCAAATCATAAAATGTGCTAAAGAGACAGGGCCCAGGATCTGAAAACCTGAGAAGCTGCTGCTACTTGGGGTTCAAGGAAAAGAACAAACCCACTATCACAAGAATGCCAAATTAAGATTCACCCGAGGAGGTGATTCAACCACACACAAGAAGCTACTGGCCGATGGCATGCGCCTTATGTTGTCACAGGAGTACTGGGATACCACAAATATCGAATTCAACTACTCGAGCAGAGGAAGAACAAACAGGTTTACCACAAAAACTGTCTGAAGGCTCGGAAAGAGAATACTAACCCCACACTGATGGCTCATGCAGAGAATCCAATAAACCCATCAGAATCGCTCGACATAGCCTAATGGGTACAAGACCCCCAGTGCTCCAGATAGGATGTTGAAGTGGGAGTGATGTTATTTTTTAAAGTTGGGAGTAAAATTGTTTCAATTGGAAAACTGGAAATGTTTTTTTAATAATGATTTCTATAGTCATACACGTTTACTTCTTCCAAATCAGACAGCAATAATAGTCGTTTCATCCTCTGGTTCTACATGCACGACTGGTCCAAACAGGTCCACGGGGCATTTGGGTCAAAGCAGTGTCACAGTCCCATTTTTTGTTGGGAGTATTTTTACTGCCCATTTTAGTTTTTTGTGAGTATATGCCTATTTGTAGGGAGTGAAAGTGGCTGATACGCCCCTTATCTGTAGGGCTGAAGACACCACATACATTAGGGATAACACCCTACATACACCTCACCTTATCCTCTTCTCTCCTCCTATGCTGCGAGGACCACATTACGCTCAAATGGTCCGAACAGGCAGTCATCCTCTTCTCCTTATCACACTGACAGCCAACAAGGGTCAGGATAAACGCCACTGGGGAGTTTGCTCTATCAAATATTTCCCAGGAACGCCCCCCCCGGATGACAGTTTCCCCAACTTCTTCACTACTGCGAATGTCGCCCTGCTGTTAGAAACCTTAAGCCAAACAAAAAAAGAAACAAAAAGAAAAAGTTGGCAGAGACTTCTCTCTGGCACACTTCGGCTGTGCCAAAACCAAACTGTCTTCTCCAGCTATTCTGAAGAGCTTTACCAGCAAATGGGGCATTACAGCACATGAGAGATATTGTGGCAAAGGCCCAGAAACTAGTGGAGCTTCTGTCCCTCAAGTTCGAAATGGCAGACCCTACTATCCGAAGCCAAGGCTACTTCTTATACCAACACCATTACGGGAGGGCTTTGCTCCTGTAAAACACTGCTTGAACCCCCACCATACACAGATGTACCAGAATCATAGGAAAAGGGGGAGGTGAGGAGATCAAGGAGTTTGTTATCAACAAGAGCGATACGAGACTCCAAATCTTCTGACCTCCACCCCCATAATACGTCCCCATGGGCTTCTCCACCCTGGACGGACTTCAGTCCCCTCGCATACATGATGACATCCTTAAAGTAGACCTCAAGCTGACGACAGCCTCCCAGCAAAAGAAAAACTAAATACCGGTCCTGCCATAACTGCTCTTCTTGCGATTGTATCCTCACTGAGGGAAGACGACTTTCACAGACATTCTAAAAACAGGGCGCATACACCCACTCCAGAAAAATAACCACCCTTGACGCAAAGACCTAGCAAAGTTCTAATAACAAACGTCCCGCTTGACGGCAAAGGCATCAAGAACATAGTTGCTAACCAGCCACTTACAATAAATTAATAAATACATTTCCAGCAACTCAATCTGCTACAGGATTACCGATCCAGGCTCATCCCGAAAAGCAGCAGTGAAAGGGCTAGAATAGGGGGTTCAGGACCTAGTGATCTCAATCCCAGCTGCTCACCTGGACCCTCACAAAGCAGCCCACCTTTTTGCGGCTTGGCTCATCACTGGCTCTAAGAAATTGATCACATAGCCCTGGCTCCCCTGCCTGGCTAGGATCTGCTTAAAAACCATATGCCTTACCTATATGACAACCACCACATGTGCACCGGCCTACCCTGTGGCCAAACTAAAAACATCACCTGGCACATGGTCCTCTCTCAGCAAGACTGAACTATACTGGTTTGCAAGGAGAGAACCAGTAAACAGTCCTTCTCATGCTATGCTCTGGAACATCACCCCAGTGGCAAGCCCCTTCCGTTAAGGAAAGAACTAAAGGCCTGGCTCCTCCAACAACACCCTGGTGCACCCCAGATTCCGGCTGTCTTGTGCAATTTTCACTACCAGTGGTTTGCCCTGGAACCTGCACAGTGCAAAGTTGCACCAGAGTTGGATTTGCCCATAAAAATATATAATAAGCACCATTAGTTAGCAAGATACCATGACTGCACATTCATTAGGAGTGAACCACCCAACAGCAAGAAGACAGTCTTTGCTCATCATTTCCAGATCATCCCGGTAGCAGAAGGGATTCTCTCACTGGACCCCCTGCACCCCGATTCTCAATATAGTATCTAAAACCTTCCCTTTTTTGTTTTTAACATTGCGTGGCTCAAACATGTAAACCAGTTTCTAACCACAATGAATGCAGTCATATTTTGTTTCACCCTCAATGGTAAATCGGATCATACCTGAGGATCTCAACTAACGGTTGAAATGCTTGGTCACAGATAACCGCGAGAGTAAGGAACTACCAAAAGCTTTCAATTGTAGATTTGCCTACTTAAGATCGTAGGTGGGAAAACGGGTATAAAGACCTCAAACAAGGCCTAGGCTATCCAAGTGCCACTGCCTAAAACAAAGAGGCAGCTTTGGTTACTAAGTGCTGTAAAACTGGATTCCCAGAGCAAGCAATGGTATGTTAGTGATTGATAGACACTAGTATTATTAATTAGATCCCAGACTATGAAGCGAGAGACCAGCATACCTGCTGGCGTAGCGCCAAGTGCGTGCCTAAGAACGGGAAACGCACTCACCAACACATAGGCGTAGCTGGCATATTGTACCACGACTACAGGGAAGTATGCATGGGGCGTTTGCCTGACTCCATAATGGCCTACAGGCCTTTTAACATTACAGGCCCTGCGTGAAGTAAACATGCATAGAGAGAACCTGAACTCTGGGACTAAAATGAGAGGTGTGAGGGTAGACACAGGTGGAGACGGACTGCTCGTTGAGATCAGGAAATGGAAATAGGACGATGTGAAGCTTTATATCCCTGGAAGCCATAATGCCAGATGTATCAAATCACTGATGGCACTGTGAGAGCTGTACAGCTACCAGGGGGCTTTATACCCGGCCAGGCAGCACAAGCTGGTCGCCACTTCGCTGCAGGCACGGAATGAAAGGTGAGGAGTGAGTTGGGCATTCCATCTCTGGAGGACAAGGTGAGCTGGGTACTATATACCCAACACTGAGAAGCACAGAGGTGTGCTGTGCGTTGCACCCCATAGACTTGTACAGTAAGGTGCTGGCGAGTGTGCTATTGCGTGCAGGATCCTTTGACTAGATATGTACACAGGGCCCTTTACATTTCGATCCAGGACCAATGGGCAGCATGCTGGGACTTATACTGCTGGGTCTACCGAACCCCCGGGGTAAAGGGTTATCCCAGTGCTCACTTCAAAGCACTGCCTTAAAAGTGTGGGACTGCAAAAGGATGCAGGGATGTGTCCGTGTAAGAGGGTTGGTGGGGGACTGCTGTGTGTCTGTGTAAGGGGGTTGGTGGGGGACTGCTCTCCCTGAAGAGGATGCAGGGATGTGTCGGTGTAAGGGGGTTGGTGGGGGACTGCTCTCCCTGAAGAGGATGCAGGGATGTGTCCGTGTAAGGGGGTTGGTGGGGGACTGCTGTGTGTCCGTGTAAGGGGGTTGGTGGGGGACTGCTGTGTGTCCGTGTAAGGGGGTTGGTGGGGGACTGCTGTGTGTCCGTGTAAGGGGGTTGGTGGGGGACTGCTGTGTGTCCGTGTAAGGGGGTTGGTGGGGGACTGCTGTGTGTCCGTGTAAGGGGGTTGGTGGGGGACTGCTGTGTGTCCGTGTGAGGGGGTTGGTGGGGGACTGCTCTCCGTGAAGAGGATGCGGGGATGTGTCGGTGTAAGGGGGTTGGCGGGGACTGCTGTGTGTCCGTGTAAGGGGGTGGTGCGTAGAAAGGCAGAGGTTGGTGGGTAGAAAGGCAGAGGTTGGATTGCATAATTGATTCGCATACTCACGGAACATTGAAGAGCAGCTCTTCATCATCGTCGCTCTCTACAAACTAACAGACAACAGAAGGTTATTAAAAAGAACATTACCTCCTTCTTGTTAAAAGCACAGGATCTACACACCGGTCCCCTGGTAAAGCCTTTTCCTTGGTCCGCATATCTAGAGTGGCAGCAGCAGAACTATACAAAATAGCAGTTATGTGTTATGGGGACATTAAAAGTGCTGTCAGGACTACACTGGCAGATAGCAGGAGGCTAAAAGAAGATACAAATACATAACAAGGAACCCAAAAAATGCAGGCAGCGCTGAAGGAAAATAATGAGAGAAAAAGAAAATGAAAGGGATAGTGAATGAAAGCAGGAGGGAAGAAAAGAACATGTATATGGGAGAATGCAAAAGGAAGCTGCTAAAACAGCAAGAAAGGAAAATGGAGGGCAGAGGCACCCAGCCCAAGTTGAACATCACAGGGGCAGTGCCTGGCTTTGCCATCTATGCCCTAGCACTGCTGCAGCCACTGAAGAACATGAAGCCAGCTCTCTGCTGTGACGCTCAGCCCAGGCAGCCAATGAGAAGGGGGAGTACTAACAGGGGCCCATATAATGCCATGCCTCAGAGCAGTGATCCAGTTCAAAAAAAGGCAGCAACAACAAATGTACAGTGGCAAAGGACAGAAGCATACCCTGCCCATATCAACACCCACCCCCATGATGAAACCGAAGTGAGTGACAGGTGGCAGCATGATAGCCCCGCCCCAGCCCTGTGAGTGACAGGTGGACACATGATAGCCCCGCCCCTGTCCTGTGAGTGACAGGTGGCCGGCATGGCAGCCCCCCCCCCACACCCAGTGAGTGACAGGTGGACACATGATAGCCCCGCCCCAGCCCTGTGAGTGACAGGTGGACACATGATAGCCCCGCCCCACACCCTGTGAGTGACAGGTGGCCGGCATGATAGCCCCGCCCCACACCCTGTGAGTGACAGGTGGCCGGCATGATAGCCCCGCCCCCGCGCCCTGTAAGTGACAGGTGGCCGGCATGGCAGCCCCGCCCCCGCACCCAGTGAGTGACCTCGATTGCATGATAGACCCGCCCCCGCACCCTGTGAGTGACAGGTGGCCGGCATGATAGCCCCGCCCCAGCCCTGTGAGTGACAGGTGGACACATGATAGCCCCGCCCCCGTCCTGTGAGTGACAGGTGGCCGGCATGATAGCCCCGCCCCGCACCCTGTGAGTGACAGGTGGCCGGCATGATAGCCCCGCCCCCGCGCCCTGTAAGTGACAGGTGGCCGGCATGGCAGCCCCGCCCCCGGTGAGTGACCTCGATTGCATGATAGACCCGCCCCCGCACCCTGAGTGACAGGTGGCCGGCATGATAGCCCCGCCCCAGCCCTGTGAGTGACAGGTGGACACATGATAGCCCCGCCCCCGTCCTGTGAGTGACAGGTGGCCGGCATGATAGCCCCGCCCCGCACCCTGTGAGTGACAGGTGGCCGGCATGATAGCCCCGCCCCCGCGCCCTGTAAGTGACAGGTGGCCGGCATGGCAGCCCCGCCCCCGCACCCAGTGAGTGACCTCGATTGCATGATAGACCCGCCCCGCACCCTGAGTGACAGGTGGCCGGCATGATAGCCCCGCCCCCTTGCGTTACCTCACCTGACCTCGCGCCCCGCGCTCCTCCCAGGCTCGGAACACCAGCCTCCCGCTGCCCTCCCTCCTCTCGTTCAGACACTGCAGCCGCTCCAGGTCTATCCGGCGGTGGAGGCCGTACTCCAGGCCCCGCTCGGGGTCCTCTGGCGGGCCCGCTTCATGCGAGCAGCCCCCAAGACCGTGTCCGTGCGCCATGTGAAAGCAAGCGGTGGGGCACGGTCATAGAAAAGGGACTAACTAGCGGATGTCATGGGCATAGAGAAGGGACTTAACAGCGAGGGGCATGGGCATAGAGAAGGGACTAACCAGCGAGGGGCATGGACACATAGAAAGCACTAACTAGCCAGGGACACGGCATAGAGAAAGCACTAACTAGCGGGGGGCATTGGCATAGAGAAGGGACTAACCGGAGAGGGGCATGGGCTTGGAGAAGGGAATAACTTGCGGTGGTCATGGGCATAGAGAAGGGACTAACCACCGAGGGGCATGGGTATACAGAAGGGACTAACCACCGAGGGGCATGGGCATAGAAAAGGGTCTGCCCAGCGAGGAGCATAGGCATAGAAAAGGGGCTAACTAGCGGGGTTCATGGGCATAGAGAAAGGACTAACCAAAGAGGAGCATACAGAAGGGACTAACAAGCGAGTGGAATGCTCTGATTACTTACCGGTAATCTTCATTACTCCTAGTCCTACTCTTCCTCGTCACAGTACTTCATGAGGCCCCTGCCTCCGACACAGGACCTTCTTCTATTTCTTTAAATTCCTATAACTCCTCCCCCACATCCACGTCACTCAGTTTCATATTACCAAGCCAGAGCATGGGACCTTCCCCGCAGGGAGGGTGAGGAGGGTCGTCAGTACTGTGACGAGGAAGAGTAGGACTAGGAGTAATGAAGATTACCGGTAAGTAATCAGAGCATTACCTCCACGTCCACTCTTCCTCGTCCCAGTACTTACTTCATGAGGTATACCAAAGCAGCAACGGGGAAAAGGTCCCAATGAGAAACAGAGCTAAAAACAGTGCAGCAAACACACCCACAATAACTCTTAATTCACATCCCCACAGATAAAACTCCAACCACGAAGGAACCAACCCCCCGAGTGGGAGAAACGCAACCCATAGCGGTTGATGGAAATCCCTAGACCAGCCAAGGCGGCAGCCATACAAATCTCTTGCAGAGAAAAACCCTCCTTGCATCGGCCCAGGAAGCCGCCAAACCCAAGGCGGACCGCCCCAGATCGTGCGCAGGCACAGGCAGGCCAAAAGCCATATAGGCACTGGGATCACAACCTGGAACCATCGGATAATGGAAACCACAGATGCGTTTTGCCCAGCCCCTGCCGGACCACAGGCAATCAGAAGACTATCAGTTTGGTGGGAAAAAGCAAACCTAGCCAAATACTCCAACACGTCCCGCCGGACATAATGTTAAGCCAAGCCACCTCCTCATGCATTCTCGGATCATGAAAGAAGTCAGGGAGAACCAGATCCTGAGAGGTATGAAAACCGAGATACAACTTAAGGGAGGAACTTCGGACCACACCTCAGCAGCACCGAGTCTGGCAGCACCCTCAGGAAAGGAGGGTGACATAAGAGAGCCCCAATCTCCCCAAGCCTACGGGCAGAAGCGAAGGCAATAAGAAAAGCAGATTTCAGTGTAAGATGTTTGATATCAATCTCGGAAAAGGGCTCAAAAGGAGGCCCTTGAAGGAACCGTAATACAAAAGGGAGATCCCAAGGGGGAAGCCCTTTATCAGAACACCTTCAGAGTGGAGAGTCTAAGAGCATCCATTATGTACTCAACTACAGGATCTGAGAACCTCTGAGATATCAACCTAGACTGAGCAATAGCCACACTGCCCATTGCATCCAGTGGAATTCCAACCGCAGATCCCCTTGAAGGGGACACGGCCACCTTGGAATCAGCCAAGGTTCCTAGGACCGAAGCTCCAACAGAGAGGGGAGCCAACTCCGGCGGGACCAGAACTGAGCTAACAACAACACAGTCACCCTGGACACTCTGATGCGCCAAACCACCCGGGGCAGTAGGGGAATAGGCGGAAAGGCATAAAGGAAAACCCCAAGGCCACTGTACAGAGAGGGCGTCCATTCCCCAATCCCCCCGGCCTGAAACCGAGAGCAGAAGAGGCGAACTTCTGCTGAGGCCGGGGATGCAAACAGGTCTAGAACCGGGGACCCTAATCTGACACAGGTCACTGCAAAGACCTGGGCCAACAGGACCAGTTCTGCCGAGGAGTGAAAACCGGCATCTGAGAAGATCCGCTTGAACATTGTCCACCCTTCTGATACGTGAGGCCACCAGAGACACCAGATGAGATTTCTCCCAGGTGCCTATCAGCGCTGCCAGAGCATTCAAGGAACAGCCGGAACCCCTTTTGCAGTTGACATATGCCAAGGCCGTCGTATTGTCCGATCGGATCAAAACCGCCGACCGTCCAGCAACTCCTTGTAGTACACCAGAGCTTGGACAATGGCACAACTCTTGCCAATTGGATGATCGCCGGCTCTCCCCAGATCTCACAACCCTTAAGCTGAGAGGACCCCCAATGTAGACCCTTTCTGCTGGCGTCGGTAGTAAGAGAGGCCACAGGAGGATGGACCATGCACACCTCAGCCTGTAGACCTGAAACCCCCCGCCACCACAGCAGGGAGACTCGCAGCGCTGGGGACACAGAAAACACAACTACGAAAGCCGAGACGTCGGAAACCAGTGGGAGAGAGTATAAGACACCAGGGGACATAACCGAAGACGGGCTCAAGGAACCGAAAAAATGCAAGACGCCACGTGCCCCGTAACTTCAGCAACAGGCGAGCCGAGACACACTGCCTTCTGAGAACCCAGACCAGCCAGCAAGCGCCCCCCCTGCACAACATCCAGAGTACACTCTCCCCAGACGTCCGGACAAGCAGTGCAGGGTCTTGAGACCCATAAGCAGTTGACACATCCTAGAAGGCATAGGGACCAGGAACACCCGCAAGTAGAAAACTTGACCCTGAACAGGGAGAGGAACGGGCAAGACGGTAACCCACAACAATCCTTCCTAGAGAACGGATCCCATGGCCAACTACTTGGACCGTGAGCTGGGTACCAAAGTCCTAACCATGCAAACCTGGACAGGAGGAGACAGGAACTGCAACCGATACCCCCCTCCGGAAGGAGCCCATTACCCAGGAAGCCGAACCCCACCGGTCCCATACACCTCAGAGAAGATAGAGACGAGGAGCCAGGGAAAACCGCCAGTCACTGCACTTGCACCAGAGGAAAATCACAGGACGTTGAAGCATGCCTGCGCCACAATATAACAGCATGCTTGTCGGCCCACAAAAAGATCTGACTTATCAAAAGGAAGATACAGGACAGCCCAGAAGTCCAGCAGACCAGGGCCTCCCCAGCCGACTGTCACGATCTTGGCCTTGCGCGGAGGTAGCACGTACACCTACCTCCCCGTTGGGTCTTGGGGCCTGGGAGTGTTTACAACACAGGCTTCCGCGACCCTCCGGGGAAAGAGGGTTAGGGTCCGCTGGTTGGTTAGGTTGGGGTGGTTAGGAAAACCGGGTAACAAGGTAGGGAAAGGGAAGAGGAGGGATAAGGGAAAGCTGAATGGTTCGATGTGTCCCCCCTCCGGGGGTTCTGCTTAAGCAATTAACACTGCACACACTAAGAAACACGCTATCTAGCAGTTTGCATATTACCCACTGATCTGCAGAACATATGATCACCACACATAGGAATCACAATGCCATAAGGTAACAAGGGATAGCACTTAGCTTCGGGTGTCAGCAGGAGACTCGGGGTTAATTCACCAGTGTTCTTTCTTGCTGAGCGAACAACGAAACTCCGCTACAAGAACCAAAAAACAGGAGTGAGCACACATACGCTTACAATATGGGGCACTCTTGACATGACGTACCGCCGGAACCCGGCATATACGTTAGCCACTTTACAGGTAGACAAATACAAATAACTCGTGTCTAGTAAATGTTAGCCACTGTTAGATCAAACACGAATGACTAGTGTCTGAGCTCCGGCTCGCAATGCAGCGAATGAACAGTGCCGGTGCTCCGTTAGTGAATTAGCTGTGCCGGAGTTCCGGCCGTAAAGGCTACAAGGGTTAAAGTCGGGAAACCCGGCTCCGCGCTTCGCTACTTGGCGTGGAGCTGTGCGGCTTCAAATATCACAATGCCGCTGGACTCCGAAACGCCACTGGCTACATAGCGTAATGCACACGGAACGAGTGTTAGAAATTAAATGCACTTATCTGTAGGACTCAGCGGGGCCTGCAGAGTTCGCAGGCGGGGTGTGGCCCCGCTGATAGCTGCCTGCAGGAGCCCGCTGGAAACACGTCTTGCCTCTTCAGATCCCGTAGCGCAAGCAGCGCTCCACGTGTTTCGGGCGCGCATGCGCGTTTGCACTGGGCGGGGTCCAGAAGCCTTCCAGTGTCTCTCCTGTACGCGAGGCTGCTGGGAAATGTAGTCCGGTGCCTCTTTTCCTTGTTTTGGAAGGGCTAGGGGGCTGGTTTCTCCACGCCTAGCCCCTTGCCTGCAAAGGACACAAAGCAAGGTCCTAAAATAAAGGGGTTTTGACCTCTTGCCACCACTTACAGTACTTTGGTGCTGCATGCTCCCTCCAACCACCTGGGGTATCCTGACAGTACTCCCCCTCCCAACAGGTCCTGGTTTAGAGGGATTGTTCAGGTGAAAGGTTCGAATCAAACGAGAAGCATGGACATTAGTAGCGGGCTCCCATGAGCGCTCCTCGGGACCATAGCCTAACCAATCTATCAGGTAATGTAAAACACCTTGCACAACACGAGAATCTAGTATGCATTTCACTTCGAACTCTGGTACACTATTTACCATGATAGGTGGGGGCTTATTAAGGCGTGTTAAAGGTGAGGCTGGCTTTAACAGGGATACATGAAAAACCGGATGTACATGCATTCTGGGTGGTAAGGTCAGGCGAACCGCCACTGGATTTATGATCTTTTCGATGGGAAAAGGGCCCACAAATCGGGGTTGAAACTTCCTAGGGCCTTGCAAGTGTAAGTTTCGTGTGGCCAACCAGACTCTATCCCCAACTTTATATGGTGGACTAATTCGTCTTTTCCGGTCTGCATAAGTCTTATATGCTTGTTTAGCTTTTTCTAGGTTTGTTTTGATAACATGCCATACTTCTGTTAAATGTTGCCTATGGTTCTTGACTGCTGGTACTGAGTCTGTAACCTGGGGCACAGGCTGGAACCGCGGATGATACCCGTAGGTGCCATAAAACGGTGTCACTTTAGTGGAGGAATGCATGGCATTATTATATGCCAACTCAGCTAACCAAAGGGTTTCTACCCAGGAAGAATCATCGTCGTAGGTCATACATCGTAGGTATTGTTCTAATGTCTGGTTTACTCGCTCGGTCTGCCCATCGGTTTCGGGGTGGTAACTGGTGGACAATCGCAAGGTAATTCCTAATGATTCGCAGAATGCTCTCCAGAAGCGAGAGGTGAACTGTGTACCCCGATCGGAGATGATGTGCTGAGGAATGCCATGTAGGCGTACAATATTCTGGAGAAAAAGGTCTGCAAGCTCTTTTGCCGTGGGAACCCCCTTGCATGGTATGAAGTGTGCTAATTTGCTCAAAGAATCTACTACCACCACTATGGCGGTGAAATGATGACTTGCTGGTAGGTCCACGATCAGGTCCAAGGAAATAGTATGCCAGGGTACTGGAGGAGTGGGTAGGGGTTGCAACATGCCAGCCGGTTTTTGGTGGTCTGATTTGTTTCTCAAACAGCACTCGCAAGTATGCACATACTCTCGAATGTCTTTCCTCATTTGAGGCCACCAGAAATGACGCATTACCAGTTCCTGGGTTTTGACCATTCCAGGGTGCCCTACAAAGGGCGAGTCATGACACCACTTAATGGCTTGTTTACGCGTTGCAGGTGTTGGTAAGTACAGGGATGATCCAAAGAAGGGTAAACCATTTTTGATTGTTTGTTTTTTCCCTGGATTGTTCCATTGCGCTAATTCTTGAGCTGACATGGCTTTTCGTATGTTATTGAACATATCATCTACTACAATACTACCCACAATACGTGTGAGTGGTACCATTGGCTTTGGTTCCTCTTTTTTATCCTGACTAGGGTCGGGTTCCGGGTAACGAGACATTGTATCAGCCTTTTTGTTCTCCGTACCCGGACGATATGTTACCACGAAATCGTACTCGGCAAAGTGCATCGCCCATCGCAGTTGTCGGGGACTCAAAGCCTTGGCTGATTTTAGGAATTGAAGATTCCTATGGTCCGTCAGTATCGTGATCGTATGCCGAGCACCCATCAAGTAATGACGCCACTCGTCAAATGCTACCTTGATGGCCAGGAGTTCTCTATCTGCAATCACATAATTTCGTTCAGCTGGTAACAAGGCACGCGAATAGAAGGCCACTGGGTGCAATTGCCCGGAGTCGTCTCTTTGGGATAAGATTGCACCAAGAGCATAGCTGGAAGCATCAGTTTCAATGATGTAAGGACACGTGGGATCGGGGTGAAATAGCACAGGAGCAGTTGTGAATGCAGTTTTTAAAGCTACAAAGCTTGTCTCTGCAGCCGCATCCCACTGAAAGGCTACCCCCTTTTTTAGCAAACGGGTGATGGGCTGTACTTTGGCTGCGAATCCTTCAATGAACCGACGATAGAAATTTGCAAACCCCAACACCGTTTGTACTTCCTTAACAGATGTGGGAGACGGCCACTCCGTGATGGCTTGGACTTTTTTCGGATCCATTGTAATCCCTTTGGGTGATAAAATGAACCCTAGGAATTCTATTGAAGTTTGGTGGAACTCACATTTTTCCAGTTTTGCATAGAGTTGATGCTCACGCAACCGTAGTAACACTGCTTTTACATGGGCCTGATGCTCCTCGATGTTGCGTGAATAAATTAGGATGTCGTCAATATAGACCATAGTGAACACGTCCAAATATCCACGTAAGACCTCGTCCAGAAAATGCTGAAAGGCGGCGGGCGCGTTGCAGAGGCCGAATGGCATGACTTGGTATTCATATAGACCGAACTTGGTTCGAAAGGCAGTCTTCCATTCGTCCCCCTCACGCACCCGCACCAGATGATAAGCTCCTCTTAGGTCTAGTTTGGTGTAAATCTTGGCGTCCCTCACCTGGTCTAATAGAGTTGGTATCAGCGGTAAAGGGTAGCGGTTCTTAATGGTTATTCGGTTAATAGCCCTATAGTCTATACACGTTCTTAGGTCCCCGGTCTTTTTAGGAACGAAGAACAAAGGGGATGACACTGGTGACTTAGAGTGACGTATGAAGCCATTGGCCAGATTCGTCTCAATATAGTCTTTAAGGTGCTCGTTTTCAGATTCTGTCAGTGCATAAATCCTGCTACAGGGCAAGGCCGCTCCTGGTTCCAGATCTATTCTGCAATCGAAAGTCCGATGAGGAGGCAAAGTTTCAGCAGCGACTTTACTGAAAACGTCCCTAAAGTCTTGATAAACAGATGGGAGGCCAGTCTCACACTCCCAATGACATGTTTTTCGTAGGGCATTACGCCTTTGATCTCCTCAAGGTGGCAATGTGTTTTACAATGGTCAGACACGAAACGCACAGCTCCTTGGGTCCAATTAACTTGGGGGTTATGGGTCCTCAACCATGGTAGGCCTAAAATCACGCCAAACTGGGGTGCTGCTATTACGTCAAAGCTGATGTTCTCAGAGTGTTGTGGACTACATTCTAAACGTAGCCACCGAGTTTGCTTAGTAATTAGGCCTGAAATCAAGGGTGATCCATCTACAGACTTTACCTCTTCACTCCGTTCTTTGAACAGTAACGGAACCCCTAATTGTGTTGCTAAGGTTTCATCGATAAAATTTCCAGTAGCACCTGAGTCCAGCATCAATGATACTGGAATTCGATGATCCTGCCAGGAGATATGACCTGAAACGGTCACATGTGCTACTTTGTTTTGCAGGGTATTAGCTAAGGAACTAGGGGTGTTCTCAGATTGGCTCGCCGGGGCCACCCTTACTGACGAGCTTTCGCGTTTCCCGACTGCTCACCCTTGGGCTTTGCTAAACATTCTCGAACAAAATGTCCGGCCTTCCCACAGTAAAGGCAGAGCTTCTCTCGACGTCGTTTGTCTTTCTCTTCCTGGGTTAAAGGGCCTCGAACCGTCCCTATTTGCATTGGTTCTTCTATGGGTTTTTCGCTCTTGCTTGGTTTCTGTTGGTGATCCAGACGGACCATGGGCTTGGGATCCCACTTACGCTTATCTAACCTCCTCTCATACTGTCTTTGATCCAACCGTAGGGCCAGGTCGATCATAGCGGAGCATGTTTCGGGTTGGGGATCTACTTGAGCTACTAAGTCTTTCACCTCGTCTCTTAGTCCTTGGTAGAATAATGCTAGGCGCTTCTCCTGAGGCCAGTCTGTCTCCACAGCTAATCGATTAAAGGTGGTTACATAGGAAACCAAATCCCTTCCCCCTTGTCGTAAAGTGAGCAATTCCCTGTCCTTAATTAGAGTTGCAGCCCTTCGATTGAAGATTTTCCCAAATTCCTCTAAAAACAAGTCCCATTGATAGAGAAGTGCGTCGTCTTTCGTAACCAGCGGAATGGCCCATGACGCTGCATCACCCCCAAGATACGAAATCATAAAGGCTGTGCGAGACTGAGCCGTGCGAAACACGTTTGGTTTGGTGATGAAATGCAATTGGCACTGCATTACAAACTGGTTAAATTTTTGGGGATCCCCATGATAACGTTCTGGAGCTGACAAAGGAAGTGTAGGCTCGGCGGACACCTGTACCTGGACTGGGATGGGTGGTGCATGGTCCGCGGGCAATGGGGTGGCCTGTGCATTAGACTGAACCGTTAATGTATGGACCTGGCCAGCCAAATTTACATAGTCCTGCCTTGTGGCAAGCAAATCAGATTTCAGGTCTCTCAGGGCTTGCAATACCTCCTCCATGGTGACGTGCTACCTGGGCGCTTAATGATACGTGGGCTTGCGCTCCTGGCACGATCTTGGCCTTGCGCGGAGGTAGCACGTACACCTACCTCCCCGTTGGGTCTTGGGGCCTGGGAGTGTTTACAACACAGGCTTCCGCGACCCTCCGGGGAAAGAGGGTTAGGGTCCGCTGGTTGGTTAGGTTGGGGTGGTTAGGAAAACCGGGTAACAAGGTAGGGAAAGGGAAGAGGAGGGATAAGGGAAAGCTGAATGGTTCGATGTGTCCCCCCTCCGGGGGTTCTGCTTAAGCAATTAACACTGCACACACTAAGAAACACGCTATCTAGCAGTTTGCATATTACCCACTGATCTGCAGAACATATGATCACCACACATAGGAATCACAATGCCATAAGGTAACAAGGGATAGCACTTAGCTTCGGGTGTCAGCAGGAGACTCGGGGTTAATTCACCAGTGTTCTTTCTTGCTGAGCGAACAACGAAACTCCGCTACAAGAACCAAAAAACAGGAGTGAGCACACATACGCTTACAATATGGGGCACTCTTGACATGACGTACCGCCGGAACCCGGCATATACGTTAGCCACTTTACAGGTAGACAAATACAAATAACTCGTGTCTAGTAAATGTTAGCCACTGTTAGATCAAACACGAATGACTAGTGTCTGAGCTCCGGCTCGCAATGCAGCGAATGAACAGTGCCGGTGCTCCGTTAGTGAATTAGCTGTGCCGGAGTTCTGGCCGTAAAGGCTACAAGGGTTAAAGTCGGGAAACCCGGCTCCGCGCTTCGCTACTTGGCGTGGAGCTGTGCGGCTTCAAATATCACAATGCCGCTGGACTCCGAAACGCCACTGGCTACATAGCGTAATGCACACGGAACGAGTGTTAGAAATTAAATGCACTTATCTGTAGGACTCAGCGGGGCCTGCAGAGTTCGCAGGCGGGGTGTGGCCCCGCTGATAGCTGCCTGCAGGAGCCCGCTGGAAACACGTCTTGCCTCTTCAGATCCCGTAGCGCAAGCAGCGCTCCACGTGTTTCGGGCGCGCATGCGCGTTTGCACTGGGCGGGGTCCAGAAGCCTTCCAGTGTCTCTCCTGTACGCGAGGCTGCTGGGAAATGTAGTCCGGTGCCTCTTTTCCTTGTTTTGGAAGGGCTAGGGGGCTGGTTTGTCCACGCCTAGCCCCTTGCCTGCAAAGGACACAAAGCAAGGTCCTAAAATAAAGGGGTTTTGACCTCTTGCCACCACTTACAGTACTTTGGTGCTGCATGCTCCCTCCAACCACCTGGGGTATCCTGACAGTACTCCCCCTCCCAACAGGTCCTGGTTTAGAGGGATTGTTCAGGTGAAAGGTTCGAATCAAACGAGAAGCATGGACATTAGTAGCGGGCTCCCATGAGCGCTCCTCGGGACCATAGCCTAACCAATCTATCAGGTAATGTAAAACACCTTGCACAACACGAGAATCTAGTATGCATTTCACTTCGAACTCTGGTACACTATTTACCATGATAGGTGGGGGCTTATTAAGGCGTGTTAAAGGTGAGGCTGGCTTTAACAGGGATACATGAAAAACCGGATGTACATGCATTCTGGGTGGTAAGGTCAGGCGAACCGCCACTGGATTTATGATCTTTTCGATGGGAAAAGAGCCCACAAATCGGGGTTGAAACTTCCTAGGGCCTTGCAAGTGTAAGTTTCGTGTGGCCAACCAGACTCTATCCCCAACTTTATATGGTGGACTAATTCGTCTTTTCCGGTCTGCATAAGTCTTATATGCTTGTTTAGCTTTTTCTAGGTTTGTTTTGATAACATGCCATACTTCTGTTAAATGTTGCCTATGGATCTTGACTGCTGGTACTGAGTCTGTAACCTGGGGCACAGGCTGGAACCGCGGATGATACCCGTAGGTGCCATAAAACGGTGTCACTTTAGTGGAGGAATGCATGGCATTATTATATGCCAACTCAGCTAACCAAAGGGTTTCTACCCAGGAAGAATCATCGTCGTAGGTCATACATCGTAGGTATTGTTCTAATGTCTGGTTTACTCGCTCGGTCTGCCCATCGGTTTCGGGGTGGTAACTGGTGGACAATCGCAAGGTAATTCCTAATGATTCGCAGAATGCTCTCCAGAAGCGAGAGGTGAACTGTGTACCCCGATCGGAGATGATGTGCTGAGGAATGCCATGTAGGCGTACAATATTCTGGAGAAAAAGGTCTGCAAGCTCTTTTGCCGTGGGAACCCCCTTGCATGGTATGAAGTGTGCTAATTTGCTCAAAGAATCTACTACCACCACTATGGCGGTGAAATGATGACTTGCTGGTAGGTCCACGATCAGGTCCAAGGAAATAGTATGCCAGGGTACTGGAGGAGTGGGTAGGGGTTGCAACATGCCAGCCGGTTTTTGGTGGTCTGATTTGTTTCTCAAACAGCACTCGCAAGTATGCACATACTCTCGAATGTCTTTCCTCATTTGAGGCCACCAGAAATGACGCATTACCAGTTCCTGGGTTTTGACCATTCCAGGGTGCCCTACAAAGGGCGAGTCATGACACCACTTAATGGCTTGTTTACGCGTTGCAGGTGTTGGTAAGTACAGGGATGATCCAAAGAAGGGTAAACCATTTTTGATTGTTTGTTTTTTCCCTGGATTGTTCCATTGCGCTAATTCTTGAGCTGACATGGCTTTTCGTATGTTATTGAACATATCATCTACTACAATACTACCCACAATACGTGTGAGTGGTACCATTGGCTTTGGTTCCTCTTTTTTATCCTGACTAGGGTCGGGTTCCGGGTAACGAGACAGTGTATCAGCCTTTTTGTTCTCCGTACCCGGACGATATGTTACCACGAAATCGTACTCGGCAAAGTGCATCGCCCATCGCAGTTGTCGGGGACTCAAAGCCTTGGCTGATTTTAGGAATTGAAGATTCCTATGGTCCGTCAGTATCGTGATCGTATGCCGAGCACCCATCAAGTAATGACGCCACTCGTCAAATGCTACCTTGATGGCCAGGAGTTCTCTATCTGCAATCACATAATTTCGTTCAGCTGGTAACAAGGCACGCGAATAGAAGGCCACTGGGTGCAATTGCCCGGAGTCGTCTCTTTGGGATAAGATTGCACCAAGAGCATAGCTGGAAGCATCAGTTTCAATGATGTAAGGACACGTGGGATCGGGGTGAAATAGCACAGGAGCAGTTGTGAATGCAGTTTTTAAAGCTACAAAGCTTGTCTCTGCAGCCGCATCCCACTGAAAGGCTACCCCCTTTTTTAGCAAACGGGTGATGGGCTGTACTTTGGCTGCGAATCCTTCAATGAACCGACGATAGAAATTTGCAAACCCCAACACCGTTTGTACTTCCTTAACAGATGTGGGAGACGGCCACTCCGTGATGGCTTGGACTTTTTTCGGATCCATTGTAATCCCTTTGGGTGATAAAATGAACCCTAGGAATTCTATTGAAGTTTGGTGGAACGCACATTTTTCCAGTTTTGCATAGAGTTGATGCTCACGCAACCGTAGTAACACTGCTTTTACATGGGCCTGATGCTCCTCGATGTTGCGTGAATAAATTAGGATGTCGTCAATATAGACCATAGTGAACACGTCCAAATATCCACGTAAGACCTCGTCCAGAAAATGCTGAAAGGCGGCGGGCGCGTTGCAGAGGCCGAATGGCATGACTTGGTATTCATATAGACCGAACTTGGTTCGAAAGGCAGTCTTCCATTCGTCCCCCTCACGCACCCGCACCAGATGATAAGCTCCTCTTAGGTCTAGTTTGGTGTAAATCTTGGCGTCCCTCACCTGGTCTAATAGAGTTGGTATCAGCGGTAAAGGGTAGCGGTTCTTAATGGTTATTCGGTTAATAGCCCTATAGTCTATACACGTTCTTAGGTCCCCGGTCTTTTTAGGAACGAAGAACAAAGGGGATGACACTGGTGACTTAGAGTGACGTATGAAGCCATTGGCCAGATTCGTCTCAATATAGTCTTTAAGGTGCTCGTTTTCAGATTCTGTCAGTGCATAAATCCTGCTACAGGGCAAGGCCGCTCCTGGTTCCAGATCTATTCTGCAATCGAAAGTCCGATGAGGAGGCAAAGTTTCAGCAGCGACTTTACTGAAAACGTCCCTAAAGTCTTGATAAACAGATGGGAGGCCAGTCTCAACACTCCCAATGACATGTTTTTCGTAGGGCATTACGCCTTTGATCTCCTCAAGGTGGCAATGTGTTTTACAATGGTCAGACACGAAACGCACAGCTCCTTGGGTCCAATTAACTTGGGGGTTATGGGTCCTCAACCATGGTAGGCCTAAAATCACGCCAAACTGGGGTGCTGCTATTACGTCAAAGCTGATGTTCTCAGAGTGTTGTGGACTACATTCTAAACGTAGCCACCGAGTTTGCTTAGTAATTAGGCCTGAAATCAAGGGTGATCCATCTACAGACTTTACCTCTTCACTCCGTTCTTTGAACAGTAACGGAACCCCTAATTGTGTTGCTAAGGTTTCATCGATAAAATTTCCAGTAGCACCTGAGTCCAGCATCAATGATACTGGAATTCGATGATCCTGCCAGGAGATATGACCTGAAACGGTCACATGTGCTACTTTGTTTTGCAGGGTATTAGCTAAGGAACTAGGGGTGTTCTCAGATTGGCTCGCCGGGGCCACCCTTACTGACGAGCTTTCGCGTTTCCCGACTGCTCACCCTTGGGCTTTGCTAAACATTCTCGAACAAAATGTCCGGCCTTCCCACAGTAAAGGCAGAGCTTCTCTCGACGTCGTTTGTCTTTCTCTTCCTGGGTTAAAGGGCCTCGAACCGTCCCTATTTGCATTGGTTCTTCTATGGGTTTTTCGCTCTTGCTTGGTTTCTGTTGGTGATCCAGACGGACCATGGGCTTGGGATCCCACTTACGCTTATCTAACCTCCTCTCATACTGTCTTTGATCCAACCGTAGGGCCAGGTCGATCATAGCGGAGCATGTTTCGGGTTGGGGATCTACTTGAGCTACTAAGTCTTTCACCTCGTCTCTTAGTCCTTGGTAGAATAATGCTAGGCGCTTCTCCTGAGGCCAGTCTGTCTCCACAGCTAATCGATTAAAGGTGGTTACATAGGAAACCAAATCCCTTCCCCCTTGTCGTAAAGTGAGCAATTCCCTGTCCTTAATTAGAGTTGCAGCCCTTCGATTGAAGATTTTCCCAAATTCCTCTAAAAACAAGTCCCATTGATAGAGAAGTGCGTCGTCTTTCGTAACCAGCGGAATGGCCCATGACGCTGCATCACCCCCAAGATACGAAATCATAAAGGCTGTGCGAGACTGAGCCGTGCGAAACACGTTTGGTTTGGTGATGAAATGCAATTGGCACTGCATTACAAACTGGTTAAATTTTTGGGGATCCCCATGATAACGTTCTGGAGCTGACAAAGGAAGTGTAGGCTCGGCGGACACCTGTACCTGGACTGGGATGGGTGGTGCATGGTCCGCGGGCAATGGGGTGGCCTGTGCATTAGACTGAACCGTTAATGTATGGACCTGGCCAGCCAAATTTACATAGTCCTGCCTTGTGGCAAGCAAATCAGATTTCAGGTCTCTCAGGGCTTGCAATACCTCCTCCATGGTGACGTGCTACCTGGGCGCTTAATGATACGTGGGCTTGCGCTCCTGGCACGATCTTGGCCTTGCGCGGAGGTAGCACGTACACCTACCTCCCCGTTGGGTCTTGGGGCCTGGGAGTGTTTACAACACAGGCTTCCGCGACCCTCCGGGGAAAGAGGGTTAGGGTCCGCTGGTTGGTTAGGTTGGGGTGGTTAGGAAAACCGGGTAACAAGGTAGGGAAAGGGAAGAGGAGGGATAAGGGAAAGCTGAATGGTTCGATGTGTCCCCCCTCCGGGGGTTCTGCTTAAGCAATTAACACTGCACACACTAAGAAACACGCTATCTAGCAGTTTGCATATTACCCACTGATCTGCAGAACATATGATCACCACACATAGGAATCACAATGCCATAAGGTAACAAGGGATAGCACTTAGCTTCGGGTGTCAGCAGGAGACTCGGGGTTAATTCACCAGTGTTCTTTCTTGCTGAGCGAACAACGAAACTCCGCTACAAGAACCAAAAAACAGGAGTGAGCACACATACGCTTACAATATGGGGCACTCTTGACATGACGTACCGCCGGAACCCGGCATATACGTTAGCCACTTTACAGGTAGACAAATACAAATAACTCGTGTCTAGTAAATGTTAGCCACTGTTAGATCAAACACGAATGACTAGTGTCTGAGCTCCGGCTCGCAATGCAGCGAATGAACAGTGCCGGTGCTCCGTTAGTGAATTAGCTGTGCCGGAGTTCCGGCCGTAAAGGCTACAAGGGTTAAAGTCGGGAAACCCGGCTCCGCGCTTCGCTACTTGGCGTGGAGCTGTGCGGCTTCAAATATCACAATGCCTCTGGACTCCGAAACGCCACTGGCTACATAGCGTAATGCACACGGAACGAGTGTTAGAAATTAAATGCACTTATCTGTAGGACTCAGCGGGGCCTGCAGAGTTCGCAGGCGGGGTGTGGCCCCGCTGATAGCTGCCTGCAGGAGCCCGCTGGAAACACGTCTTGCCTCTTCAGATCCCGTAGCGCAAGCAGCGCTCCACGTGTTTCGGGCGCGCATGCGCGTTTGCACTGGGCGGGGTCCAGAAGCCTTCCAGTGTCTCTCCTGTACGCGAGGCTGCTGGGAAATGTAGTCCGGTGCCTCTTTTCCTTGTTTTGGAAGGGCTAGGGGGCTGGTTTGTCCACGCCTAGCCCCTTGCCTGCAAAGGACACAAAGCAAGGTCCTAAAATAAAGGGGTTTTGACCTCTTGCCACCACTTACAGTACTTTGGTGCTGCATGCTCCCTCCAACCACCTGGGGTATCCTGACACCGACAGAGGAGCCACCAGGCTGGTGTCAAAAGGGCAGAGTACTGTCACAAAGCAGGGCAAAGCAATCCATCCCGGATAGCAGACATCAAAGGCAACCCCCCACCTGGGGTATTCCTATACTGGAAAAATCCACTGAAGTGACATCCCCCTCCACCGGCACCAGGGGCTCTGAGAACCCCTCTTAGCACAGACATGTGCCACCATGTGCCATATCACTTTCCACAAGTCTGAGAGGAGGCGTGAAAGCAACACGTCAGCACCGGAGGACCTAGGCCCTAAAAGAAGAGACACTGGGAACCCTCTGAATGGCCATTACTTCCATGATGCATTTTCTATAATTCCATGCCGGACAAGGGAAAAGAAAATCAACTCCTTCGACTTTCCCTCGTGCAGTTCAGAGGAAGAGGACAGGACAAGGAGTCTGCGTCCATAGCTAGCACAGACCCAAACACACCACTAACTCGCCACATTACTGAGAGGTGGCTTGAGCCCTGTATCCAGTAGCTGGTAGCCCCAAGCTCTAAATCGTTCCAATGCGTTGGTCTAGGAAGGATGAAATGCCGAGTCAGCACCGCAGAGACTCGAACCCAAAGTGTAGACTATGCCAGGCCGGTACCCTTCAGGCCGCTTGCAGACGCGTCCAAATCTGTGCCGTTTTCACAGGCTGCACGCAAAGAATGCAGCCAGCATCCGGTGCATCCTGGGCTGCGTGTGTCTGAGGAGCGGGTAGTATGTGACATGCCTGTGACAGAACAGAGCCCCAGCACTTTCAAAAACTCTCTGCCACTGTCACCCCACGACAAGAAGCAGAGAGGCCTCACAACAAAAAGGGAAGGCTAGGCCATACTGCCAAGTGCTTGCCATTATTTCCAATAAAGATGTGTATACAGAGCACGAGGAAACGGCATGTTGAAGGAGTCAAGATGGCCATACCAGCAGGAGAGGGGAAAAATATCAAGCACAGTCCTCCCCTCTCCTTACCTTCCCCCAGAGAATGCAGCTAACATCCGGTGCATCCTGTGCTGTGTGTGTCTGAGGAGCGGGTGGTATGTGACATGCCTGCGACAGAACAGAGCCCCCGCACTTTCAAAGACTCTCTGCCACTGTCACCCCACGACAAGAAGCAGAGAGGCCACACAACAAAAGGGAAGGCTAGCCCATACTGCCAAGTGCTTGCCATCATTTCCAACAAAGATGTGTACACAAAGCACGAGGAAACGGCATGTTGAAGGAGTCAAGATGGCCATACCAGCAGGAGAGGGGAAAAATATCAAGCACAGTCCTCCCCTCTCCTTACCTTCCCCCAGAGAATGCAGCTAACATCCGGTGCATCCTGTGCTGTGTGTGTCTGAGGAGCGGGTGGTATGTGACATGCCTGCGACAGAACAGAGCCCCCGCACTTTCAAAGACTCTCTGCCACTGTCACTCCACGACAAGAAGCAGAGAGGCCACACAACAAAAGGGAAGGCTAGCCCATACTGCCAAGTGCTTGCCATCATTTCCAACAAAGATGTGTACACAAAGCACAAGGAAACGGCATGTTGAAGGAGTCAAGATGGCCATACCAGCAGGAGAGGGGAAAAATATCAAGCACAGTCCTCCCCTCTCCTTACCTTCCCCCAGAGAATGCAGCTAACATCCGGTGCATCCTGTGCTGTGTGTGTCTGAGGAGCGGGTGGTATGTGACATGCCTGCGACAGAACAGAGCCCCCGCACTTTCCAAGACTCTCTGCCACTGTCACCCCACGACAAGAAGCAGAGAGGCCACAAAACAAAAGGGAAGGCTAGCCCATACTGCCAAGTGCTTGCCATCATTTCCAATAAAGATGTGTACACAGAGCACGAGGAAAAGGCCTGTTGAATCAAGATGGCCAAAACAGGAGGAGAGGGGAAAAACATCAAGCCCAGTCCTCCCCTCTCCTTACCTTCCCCCGGGACACAATGCTCACGCTGCGGTCCGGAGCCCAGCAAAGAACCGAGCGAGGCAATCCCGCTCAACTGTGACCCCAAGCCCCGCAGGTGGCCCAGGAGCAGCGCCGCACCTGAGGGAGCCGAGGGCCCCGCCACACAGCCCCCCCCCAGGGGGGCAGCAATCGGTGCTCCCCAGTGCCCCGCACCGGGAAGAAAAAGTCCAACCTGCCAGAGGCAGGAAAAATTAAACTGAGTGACGTGGATGTGGGGGAGGAGTTATAGGAATTTAAAGAAATAGAAGAAGGTCCTGTGTCGGAGGCAGGGGCCTCATGAAGTAAGTACTGTGAAGAGGAAGAGTGGACGTGGAGGTAATGGGTATAGAGAAGGGACTAACCAGCGAGGAGCATACACATAGCTCTCAACTCACACGCTTTTGGCGGGTGTCACCCGCCTTGTAAAGCGCTGAATCACCCGCCAAGCCTCCTGCACGCCCATTCATTTCAATGGGCCTCTCACCCGCCAAAAACACAATCGGGTGTTTTCACCCGCCTTTGCTACACAAATGGTTGAGAGCTATGCATACAGAAGGGACTAACAAGCGAGTGGAATGGGCATAGATAAAGGGCTAACTAGCCAGGCACATGAGCACAGAGAAGGGACTAACCGGAGAGGGGCATGGGCTTGGAGAAGGGAATAACTTGCGGTGGTCATGGGCATAGAGAAGGGACTAACCAGCGAGGGGCATGGGTATACAGAAGGGACTAACCACCGAGGGGCATGGGCATAGAAAAGGGTCTGCCCAGCGAGGAGCATAGGCATAGAAAAGGGACTAACTAGCGGGGTTCATAGGCATAGAGAAAGGACTAACCAAAGAGGAGCATACCGAAGGGACTAACAAGCGAGTGGAATGGGTATAGAGAAGGGACTAACCAGCGAGGAGCATACAGAAGGGACTAACAAGCGAGTGGAATGGGCTTAGATAAAGGGCTAACTAGCCAGGCACATGAGCACAGAGAAGGGACTAACCAGAGAGGGGCATGGGCATAGAGAAGGGAATAACTAGCGGTGGTCATGGGCATAGAGAAGGGACTAACCAGCGAGGGGCATGGGCATAGGGAAGGGACTGCCCAGCGAGTAGCATAGGCATAGAAAAAGGACTAACTAGCGGGGGTCATGGGCATAGACAGTGCTGCCAGGTCAGAAGGAAAAATAAACTGAACGCCCCTCTAAAACAAACCCAAAACAAGCTGACTCCCAACCAAATGTGCTGAAAAACAAGCGCACACATAAAACCCTGTGGATGGGTCTCAAAAGAAGGAACACAGCACAGCATACGTTTATTTATTTATTGATTTATTAAGTGCCTTACGCCAAAGCGCTGATTACATAAGATAGCACAGACATAGTATGCAAGAACAAAATATGTTTCAGCAGGCTTATACCTGCCCGCAATATGTTAACACAATGCACACCTAATAATGACAAATTGACACAGAGCCAGTGTCTCGTGATCTTCTTCATTCAAGGAGCACTAGATGTTGCACTATTCCATTTCCTCAATCCATCTTCCTGGTCTCCGATTTCTATGTCCAGACCGGAGGCTCGGATTCTATGTCAAGACCGGAGGCTCGGATTATGCTTTCTCTTCATCTTTACTGTCAGCAGCAAAGAAAAAACAAATATGCAATAACCATACAAAACCAATAAAAACTACAATAACCATGAAGTTTTTTGGATTTTGTAGTTCATCCCCATTTGTCTTCAAACTGACCATGTGTTCCAAGTAACCAATCAAAAAACAGTCCTCAAATAAAAGCTATTGTCCTTTTTCTATTCTTCCTCTTTCTTTGCTGCTCGGCAGCGAGTTAAGTACTTTTCTATTTTATTCAGTGAAGTGTTTGTGTGGGTGTGAATTGATGAGTTTTGTGAAGCTCATTTGACGAGCGAGTGTTTATCCATTCAGGCGGAGCATATCCGCTACGGGGAGTCGGTTCTAGGGAGTTGCGGCCGCGACAGGGCTGGTGCACCGGCGGCCGCAGCTCCTCCAATCCGTCACAGAGGGCACTGCATAACGGAAGGGAGAGCGCAACGGGACCGCATAGTTCCGGCACTCTCTCCTTCGTTTTCAGTCTATATTCGAGTTGTTTGGAGGTCTACACGAGTGGTGTTTTTCTACAGTCATTCATATACTTACCTATTCGATCCTAAACAGCACACATCGTACGAACGTAGCGTCCTGTTCAAGTGGTCTACAGCGCTCCTGCAGGCTGTCAGCTGATTCCGCACCCATTTTACGGGCACAGTCCCAGGTAAAACCTGTGATTTAACATTTGTCATTATCAATGACATAAGCAGAACCAGGGGGAAATAATTTACTATTTGGTTTTTTCTCTGTACTGAGAGAGCTAGGAGACCCCTGGTATATATATTTATATATATATACATTTTCATAACATTCAATTCCTCATAACTCCCCAGGGACTGAGAATCATGAGTTCCTCCAGTGATGAGGGGAAGGCTAGTGTTAGCCAAAAGAGGAGCCATGCAGCCATGACTGATGTCTTACACAAAGCCCTGGGGGCTTCACTGGGACATGATCCTCAGGAAAGAGCGCTGATGGAGGATTGGCTCCGTTTTTCTCAGGGCCTGGAGGAGGTCAAGAGCCTTAAGGCTCATATGAAATCAAAAGGGGGCAGTAAACCAGCCCGCAGGGCGGAGGAAGCCCACACCCCCCCGGCCACGCCACCAGGAAAGAAAGGTGGAAAAAGGAAAAGGAAAGGCAAGGCGGTGCCTAGCAGGGGACGAGAATCATCTCATACCTCAGATGAGAGTGAGAATGAGTGGGAGGAGGAGTACCCAGAAGAGGAGGAAGTCCTATCTATATCCTCTTCAGATGAGGAAAGCCATGAGGCGTTAAAGAAAAGAAAGAAGGAAGAGGCAGAGGAGGACGGTGCAGATGAGGAGGATTTCGATCCAGAAGCACTGATCCATCCCAGATCATCAGAATGGGAACCACCCAAGAGAATTGCGGCATATTTAAAGAAACGCCTGAGGGCGCCACTAGCCAAAGAGGCTAGAAGCAAGATGAGGGCGGAATGCCCCAGACCACTCCTCCCAGAAGGTGCGGCCGATACACCTGTAATAGATGATAAAATGATAACCTTTATGAGTAAATTCACGAAAGATGTGAGGAAAGGCCTTGATAGATCCTGGCGATCATGTCAGGATAAGATGCTTGATATGACGGGACCCCTCACAAAGATCCTCCAGATGGGAGAAGAGGCAAAAGTGAAAGGGGAGCCGATAGATCCGGCTATTCTTATAGGATGGGCCCAAAGGGCGATATGCATGTTGGGGAATGCTAATCATGCTATAACCACTGAAAGGAGGAGATCCTTGTTGGTTAAAATCAACCCAAAAATTAAGTGAATTAGCCTCCTCGGAATCAGCCTCTTCGGCAAAGGGAAAGTTATTTGGGGATTCCTTTATCAAGGAACTCACCAAATTTGTGAATTCTTACGCAGCCTTGGATAAGGCGCAAGCCTCTCTTAAGAGAGTTTTCGGGAGGCACATTTTTGGACGGGCCAGCAGAGGTAGGGGTCGCTCGGCTGGCCGGTTCCAATACAACCGATCCTTCCAAGACAGAGCGAATTGGCGCGAACAAGAAGAGCGCAGACATACACCTTTCTTCCCATCGAGGAGTAGGGGAAGAGGCAGGATCTGGGGAGGGGAGCGTTAGCAGAATAACACAGGTGAGATTACCATACCTACCTTCCTATGACCCCAGAGGTAGGGGGGGGACTGCGCAATTTTTGGAAAATTGGTTGAACATTTCAGGGGATCCCTGGGTACTTCAGACGGCTCAAGGTTTTTATATAGATTTTATAGAAACTCCATATCAGAAAGAACCGCCAAAATGTTTAGAAATGAGCAGAGAAGACAAGGTCTTACTGGAAAAAGAATTACAGGGTTTGGAAAACAAAAGAGCTATTCGACCCGCTGCAGGTCAAGTAGGAGGTTACACAAGCAATATGTTTATAGTAAAAGGAAGACACAAGACGAGACCAATCATAAATCTGAGAGATCTAAACAGTTATGTAGTGTACAGACATTTCAAAATGGAAGGGATACATCTGTTGAGGAATACCCTCATTCAGGGAGATTGGTTAGCCAGAATAGATTTGAAAGACGCATATCTGACTATTCCCATAGCAGAGGAGCACTGCAGATTTCTGAGGTTCAGATGGGAGAGAACGATTTGGGAATTTCGATGTCTGCCTTTCGGCCTGGCATCGGCACCTTGGTGTTTCACCAAAATGATGAAACCCGTAGTATCTCATCTAAGAGCTCAGGGGATAAGACTGATAATTTATCTAGACGACATATGTCTGATGTGTCAGGAGAAGGAAATGTTGATAGAGCAGATTCAGATAACAAAAGAGGTGTTGGAGAGTTTGGGATTCCTGATAAATTGGGAGAAATCCAGTATAGTACCTGTTCAGTCAATAGAGTTTCTGGGTTTCATAGTGGACCCGATTCAGGGAACTCTCAGTTTACCCATTCACAAGATGAACGATACCAAGAAACAGTTGAGACATACTGTAGCGAAGGGAGAGATGTCGTTAAGGGACATCGCGAGATTGGTGGGCCGGCTAGCGGCATCAATTCAAGCGATTTTTCCAGGACCTCTGCATTACAGGGCACTCCAGAGCTTGAAGATATCTCTCCTCAGGAGGGGCATTTCTTACGAATCAAAAGTGAATATTTCACAGGAGGTGAGAAAGGAGTTAGAATGGTGGCTCATTCATATGGATGCATGGAACGGGAGAGCCATATTTGGTTCATCCCCGGACCTTATTATCGAATCCGACGCCAGCAGATGGGGCTGGGGAGCCCGATGCGGGAACCTGTCCACAGGAGGCAGGTGGTCGGACCAGGAGACCAGACTTCACATAAACTGCCTGGAGTTGTTGGTGGGGTCTTTTGCAGTGAGATGCTGGACCCAAGAGAAAGCACATTGTTGCGTTCTGTTAAAGATGGACAATGTCTCCGCAGTCAGGTACATCAACAGACTGGGGGGGATGAGGTCCAGGTTATTGGCAGATCTGGCGAAGGATTTTTGGGAACTCTGTCTAGAGCAGTGGTCTTCAAACTTTTTGACCCCGAGCCTCCCCCTAAGAAAAATTTCTCCGGCCCAGGCCCCCCCTATAAACATGGACTCCAAAATTGTACTCGGTTGCGAACGGTTATCGCGCGCTGGAGTAGAATGGTGCCCCTAACGAAGGAGTGAATGCCAAAAAAGTCACAAGAAATGGTCTCCAAGAATAAAAGATATTCCCGTGCTCTGCACACTAGGTTACTTCTTCAGAGTAAATTCTCGAAAGAGGTAAGGATCATTAGAGCAGAGCGGTAATGATCATCACAATATGATAAATTTGAATGAAATATATCATACATTTTGTAAGGATTTTTAGGTAAATAATCAACTTCTTAGCGCTTCAAATGATTTGTAGATGGGCTTCAAGAAGAAACAGAATTTATTCTGCTTTTCCCGCTCAAAGCGTTGCCTTCATCAATAGCATTACTATTCAATTTTTCAGAATCCCAAAACCTGCTCGTCTCCTCTCCCCATGCCCCCTAATATGGGGGGTTGCAGAGGGGAGAGGGGCGCAGGGGGGTCCGGTGCTGCATTAATAACGCGGCTCCCCCCATGGCAGATTGCTGGGCTCCAGCAATCTGCCATGGGGGAGCCGCGTTGTAGAAAACACCGGCAGGGCAGTTTCAGTCCCCTGCTCCCCTCTCCTCCTCCGTGCCCCATGGAGGAGAGGAGGCGAGCGGGGGACCAAAACTGCTCTGCCGGTGCTGTATTAATAACGCAGCTCCCCCATGGCAGACAGCAATCTGCCATTGGGGAGCTGCATTATTAATTCAGCACCGGCAGAGCAGTTTTGGTCCCATGCTCGCCTCCTCTCCTCCATGCCCCCTAATGTGGGGGGTTGCAGAGGAAGAGGGCCGCCTGGGGGACCGGTGCTGCATTAATAACGCGGCTCCCCCCATGGCAGATTGCTGGGCTCCAGCAATCTGCCATGGGGGAGCCGCGTTGTAAAAAACACCGGCAGGGCAGTTTCAGTCCCCTGCTCCCCTCTCCTCCTCCGTGCCCCATGGAGGAGAGGAGGCGAGCGGGGGACCAAAACTGCTCTGCCGGTGCTGTATTAATAACGCAGCTCACCCATGGCAGACAGCAATCTGCCATGGGGGAGCTGCGTTATTAATACAGCACCGGCAGAGCAGTTTTGGTCCCTCGCTCGCCTCCTCTCCTCCATGCCCCCTAATGTGGGGGGTTGCAGAGGGAGAGGGGCGCCTGGGGGACCGGTGCTGCATTAATAACGCGGCTCCGCCGTGGCAGATTGCCACGGGGGAGCCGCGTTGTAAATAAAGGGTCACTTACCTCTCACAGGCGGCGGCAGCAGGAGCTAGGAACACAGGACACCACAACGCAGCCTGGACGCGCGATCCAAATGCAGGAAAGCGCACGTCTAGGCTGCGTTTATTTCCTGTTTCATGGCCACGCCCCCAGCACATCCCACTGGCTGAGCATGTGCATGGGAGCCAGTGGCTCCCCATTGCACATGCTCAGTTCAGTGCAGGAAAAAAATAAAAAAATAAAATAAAACAAAAGCGTTACTCTTCTTCTGCGCCAGGCATCACGCGCCCCCCCCAGGCATGGTGGTGCGCCCCCCAAGGGAGGCGCGCCCCACAGATTGAAGACCTCTGGTCTAGAGAGAAGAGTTTCGGTGACGGCGGAATATCTGCCAGGTCAGATGAACCAAGTGGCCGATTGGAACTCGAGATACCTCAGAGACGCCAGCGATTGGAAGCTGGACGAGGTAGTGTTCCAGGAAATTATGACACGATGGGGTCCTTGCCAGGTCGATCTGTTTGCATCGAGCACAAACAGCTTCCTCGGTTCTTCAGCTGGAGACCGGACCCGGAAGCAGAGGCGACAGATGCCTTCCTTCAATCCTGGGAACACCAGAAGAATTATGTGTTTCCTCCTTTTTCAATGATAGCGAGGACGCTAGCGCAGGTGAGACGTCAAAAAGCATCCATACTTATAATTACGCCGGACTGGAAGGGGCAAGTTTAGTTTCCCAGTCTACTGGAACTGACATATCACAACCCAGTAGTTCTACCCGACACAGAATTTATCATTCGAGATCCCAGAGATGGCAGTCATCCACTAGTGAGGTCAGGAGGACTCAGGTTAGTGGCATGGGCGATTTCAGGAGATCTTGTGCTAGGCCAGGATTATTGAATGAGGCTGAAAACATCATTAATGAATCATGGGCCCCAGGGACTCACAAGGCTTATAGATCAGCTTGGGATAAATGGAATAGCTGGTGTTTGGAAAGGAATATTCATCCAGATGGAGCAGATGTAGTTCATGTGGCCAATTTTTTAGCTCAGATGGCAGCACAGGGCAAGGCTTACAGGACTATCAACACAGCCACTAGAGTAGAGGGTATAACGATTGGCGAGCATCCTCTGATCTGTAGATTGTTAAAGGGAGTAAGGATGTTAAGACCACCCAGTGTTAAGTATAATCAGTTGTGGGATGTAGATAAAGTTTTGAAATTGTTTTTATCTTGGCCGGATAATCAGGAATTGTCACGGAAAGCGATTTCAAGTTATCTATGCTTTTATGTCTTTTAGCATTCAAAAGATCATCTGATGTTAGAGCGTTGGAGGTTAATAGGAAGAGTATATCTCTGAACGGGGTGACTTTCCTTATAGTAAAAAGGACCAAAACAGGTTTGAGTTCTATTTCCTACGAGTCTTTCCCGACTCAACCAAAGTTGTGTCCAGTCAGATGCATAGAGGCTTATGAAGAGATGACGAGGGAGGTTAGACCCCCGGCGGTGTCGCAATTGTTAATAGCGATTTGTAGACCTTATAAAGCAGTTACACCGGCCACCATTGCTAGATGGCTTAGATGGGTGATGGTTCAAGCGGGCAAGGATGTTGATAGGTATGGCGCCCATTCCGCTAGAGGGGCGATGGCTACTAAAGCGTATAATATAGGAGCCAGAGCAGAGGATATTATGAGAGCTGCAGATTGGTCGAATGAATCGACGTTTAAAACTTTCTATTTTAGACCCATGGAAAGTGCAACATCGTTGGTGGTAGGTAAGCTTTGAACAAGCATAATCCGAGCCTCCGGTCTTGACATAGAATTCAGATTTTCAACACATTCGTTACTGAAAGTCATAATTCTATTAAAGACACGGAGGCGAAGGATTATCCCACCCTATCAATCGTATGAATGTTTAGTTGATATTATCATGTTTTATCTGTTATGCTTACTGCTTATGAGGAAATATTTGTACTAGTTTCATTGAAGATATGGTTTTGGTGTTTATGTATACGATTGTCCCACCCTTGTTTCGGGCTATAGTCACCTTTTTAATTTATGCTTTCTGTAGGAGGGGCGACAGATGACAAGCAAGCCGGGATCTGAGTCAGGACGTGGATAGAGTTTGGAAGAAGTACTGAACACATCCTTGCAGGATCAAAGAAAGAGGAAGAATAGAAAAAGGACAAGAGCTTTTATTTGAGGACTGTTTTTTGATTGGTTACTTGGAACACATGGTCAGTTTGAAGACCAATGGGGATGGACTACAAAATCCAAAAAACTTCATGGTTATTGTAGTTTTTATTGGTTTTGTATGGTTATTGCATATTTGTTTTTTCTTTGCTGCTGACAGTAAAGATGAAGAGAAAGCATAATCCTTCGCCTCCGTGTCTTTAATAGAATTATGACTTTCAGTAACGAATGTGTTGAAATTCTGAATTATGCTTTCTCTTCAACTTTACTGATCAGCAGTATGCCTTCTATCCTAGGGTGTCCTGCCGATATCACGGCCCTGGGAGTGGTAATAGTTCTGTATGCCTTCCACTGGGCTGCCAACTGTGCTAAGAAATTCAGATTTTCAACACATTTGTTACTGAAAGTCATAATTCTATTAAAGACACAGAGGCGAAGGATTATGCGTTCTCCAAACTTTACTGTTCAGCAGCAAAGAAAACAAATATGAATAAAAATACAAAACTAATAAAAAAACTACAATAACCATCAAGATTTTGAGTTTTGTAGTCCATGTCCATTGGTCTTCAAACTGACCATGTGATTTCAATAACCAATCAAAAACCAAGTCCTCAAATAAAACATCTTGTCCTCTTTCTATTCCTCCTCTTTCTTTGATCCTGTGAGGTTGTGTTCAGTACTTCTCTGAAATTCCCTCTGCATCCTAACTCAGCTCCTGGATTGCTTGTTGTCGTCAATCCTATAGAAACATAAAATTAGAAAGGTGACTATAGACCGACGAAAAAACGGGTGGGACAATCGTATACATAAGTACAATAAAACTATATCTTCAATAAACCATTACAAATATTTTCTCATAAGCAGTATGCATAACACATAAAACATGATATATCACTTTCTACATTCATACGATTGATAGGGTGGGATAATCCTTCGCCTCCGTGTCTTTAATAGAATTATGACTTTCAGTAACGAATGTGTTGAAAATCTGAATTCTGTGTCAAGACCGGAGGCTCGGATTATGCTTGTTCAAAGCTTACTTACCACTACCGAAGTCGCACTTTCCATGGGTTTAAAATAAAAGGTTTTAAAAGTCGATTCATTCGACCAATCTGCAGCCCTCATAATATCCTCTACTCTGGCTCCTATATTATAAGCTTTAGTAGCCATCGCTCCTCTAGAGGAGTGGGCGCCATACCTCTCAACATCTATGCCCGCTTGCACCATCACCCATCTAAGCCATCTAGCTATAGTGGCCGGTGTAACCGCTTTATAAGGCCTACAAATTGCTATCAACAATTGTGACTCTCCCGGGGGCCTAACCTCCCTCGTCATCTCCTCATATGCCGCTAAGCATCTGACTGGACATAATTTTGGTTGAGTTGGGAAAGACTCATAGGAAATAGATCTAAAACCTGTTTTAGTCCTCTTTGTTATAAGGAAAGTCACTCCGTTCGGACCTATACTCTTCCTGTTAACCTCCAGAGCCCTAACATCAGAGGATCTTTTGAATGCTAAAAGACATAAGAGCATGGATAATTTGCCTGAAATCGCTTTCCGTGACAACTCTTGATTATCCGGCCAAGATAAAAATAGTTTCAAGACTTTATCTACATCCCACAACTGATTATACTTAACACTAGGGGGTTTTAACATCCTTACTCCCTTTAACAATCTACAGATCAAGGGATGTTCACCAATCGCTACGCCCTCTACTGTAGGGAGCCCCGCAGATATCGCAGACCTGGCTGTGTTGATAGTCCTGTAAGCCTTCCCCTGCGCTGCCATCTGAGCTAAAAAATTGGCCACGTGAACTACATCCGCTCTATCAGGATGAATATTCCTTTCCAAACACCAGCTATTCCATCTATCCCATGCTGATCTATAAGCCTTGTGAGTCCCTGGGGCCCAGGATTCGTTAATGATGTTTTCAGCCTCATTCGATAGTCCTGGCCTAGCCCAAGATCTCGTGAAATCGCCCACGCTATTAGTCTGAATCTCCCTGACCTCACTAGCGGATGGCTGCAATCTCTGGGATCTCGAATGATAAATTATGTGTTGTGTAGAACTACTGGGTTGTGGTGTGTCAATTCCAGTAGACTGGGAAACCACGCCTGCCCCTTCCAGTCCGGCGTAATCAAAATTATGGATGCTTTTTGGCGCCTCACCTGTGCTAGCGTCCTCGCTATCATGGAGAAAGGAGAAAAGGCGTAATTTGTCTGGTGTTCCCAAGATTGTAGGAAGGCATCGGTCGCCTCCGCTTCCGGATCCGGTCTCCAGCTGAAGAACCGAGGAAGCTGTTTGTTTAGTCTTGATGCGAATAGATCGATCTGGCAAGGACCCCATCGTGTCATAATTTCCTGGAACACTACCTCGTCCAGCTTCCAATCGCTGGCGTCTCTGAGGTATCTCGAGTTCCAATCGGCCACTTCGTTCATCTGACCCGGCAGATATTCCACCGTCACTGAGACTCTTCTCTCCAGACAGAGTTCCCAGAAATCTTTTGCCAGTTCTGCCAATAACCTGGATCTCGTCCCCCCCAGTCTGTTGATGTATCTGACTGTGGAGACATTGTCCATCTTTAACAGACCGCAACATTGTGCTTTCTCCTGGGTCCGGCATCTCACTGCAAAGTACCCCGCCAACAATTCCAGGCAGTTGATGTGGAGCCTTGTCTCCTGGTCCGACCACCTTCCGCCTGTCGACAGGTTCCCGCAACGGGCTCCCTAGCCCCATCTGCTGGCGTCGGATTCGATAATACGGTCCGGGGATGAACCAAATATGGCTCTCCCGTTCCATGCATCCATATGAATGAGCCACCATTCCAACTCCTCTCTCACCTCCTGCGAAATATTCACCTTTGATTTGTATGAATCGCCCCTCCTGAGGTGAGAGATCTTCAGCCTCTGGAGTGCCCTGTAATGCAGAGGCCCTGGAAATATCGCTTGAATTGATGCCGCTAGACGGTCCACCAATCTCGCGATGTCCGTCAACGACAGTTCTCCCTTCGCTAGAGTATGTCTCAGCTGCTTCTTGATGTCGTTCACCTTGTGAATGGGTAAACTGAGAGTTCCCTGTATCGAATCCACTATGAAACCCAGAAATTCTATTGACCGGACAGGTGTTACACTGGACTTCTCCCAATTTATCAGAAACCCCAGACTCTCTAATAGCTCTATAGTTGTCTGAATCTGTTCTATTAACATTTCCTTCTCTTAACACATCAGCCATATGTCGTCTAGATAAATTATCAGCCTTATCCCTTGAGCCCTGAGATGAGATACTACAGGTTTCATCATTTTTGTTAAACACCAAGGTGCCGATGCCAGGCCGAACGGCAGACACCAAAATTCCCATATCGTTCTCCCCCAGATGAACCTCAGAAACCTGCAGTGCTCCTCTGCTATGGGAATAGTCAGGTATGCATCTTTCAAATCTATTCTGGCTACCCAATCTCCCTGAATAAGGGTATCTCTTAACAGATGTATCCCTTCCATCTTGAAATGTCTGTACACTACGTAACTGTCTAGGCCTCTCAGATTTATGATCGGTCTCGTCTTGTGTCTTCCTTTCACTATGAACATATTGCTTATGTAACCTCCTACCTGACCTGCAGCGGGTCGTATAGCTCTTTTGTTTACCAAACCCCGTAATTCTCTTTCCAGTAAGGCCCTGTCTTCCTTGTTCATCTCTAAACACTTTGGCGGTTCTCTTTGATAAGGTGTTTCTATAAAATCTATATAAAAACCTTGAGCGGTCTGAAGTACCCAGGGATCCCCCAATATGTTCAACCAATTTTGTAAAAATTGAGCAGTTCTCCCCCCTACCTCTGGGGTAATTGAATGTGGGAATTATATTCTCACCTGGGTTATTCTGTTGACGCTCCCCTCGCCAGACTCTGCCTCTTCCCCTACTCCTCGATGGGAAGAAAGGCGTTTGCCTGCGCTCTTCCTGTTCGCGCCAATTTGTTCTGTTTTGAAAGGATTGTTTGAATTGGAACCGGCCAACCGAGCGACCCCTGCCTCTGCTGGCCCGTCCAAAAATCTGCCTCCCGAAAACTCTCTTAAGAGAGGCCTGAGCCTTATCCAAGGCTGCGTAAGAATTTACGAATTTGGTGAGCTCCTTGATAAAGGAGTCCCCAAACAACTTTCCATTAGCCGATGTGGCAGATTCTGAGGAGGCTAATTCACTTAATTTAGGGTCGATTTTTACTAACAAAGATCTCCTCCTTTCAGTGGTTATAGCATGATTAGCATTCCCCAACATGCATATCGCCCTTTGGGCCCATCCAATAAGAATTGCCGGGTCTATCTGTTCCCCATTTACTTTTGCTTCTTCTCCCATCTGGAGAATCTTCGTGAGGGGTCCCGTCATGTCAAGCATCTTATCCTGGCATGATCGCCAGGATCTATCAAGACCCTTCCTCACATCTTTTGTAAACTTGCTCATAAAAGTTATCATTTTTTCATCTATAACAGGTGTATCGGCCGCACCTTCAGGGAGGAGTTGTCGGGAGCATTCCGCCCTCATCTTGCTTCTAGCCTCTTTGGCTAACGGCGCCCTCAGGTGTTTCTTTAAATATGCCGTAATGTTTTTGGGTGGTTCCCATTCTGAAGATCTGGGATGGATCAGTGCTTCCGGATCGAAATCCTCATCATCCGCACCATCCTCTTCAGCCTCCTCCTTCTTCATTTTCTTTGATGCCTCTCGGCTCTCTTCCCCTGATGAGGATATCGAAAATACTTCCTCTTCTTCAGGATACTCCACCTCCCAATCATTCTCTCCCTCATCTGAGGTATAAGAAGATGACTCTCGTCCCCTGCTAGGCACCATTTTAACCCTTCTCTTCCTTTTACCACCTTTCTTCTTCGGTGGGGAGCCCGGGGGGGTGTGGGCTTCTTCTGCCCTACGGGCTGATTTACTGCCCCCTTTGGATTTCATCCGTGCCTTAAGGCCCTTGACCTCCTCCAGGCCCTGAGAGAATCGGAGCCAATCCTCCATCAGCGCTCTTTGCTGAGGATCATGTCCCAGTGAAGCCCCCAGGGCTTTCTGGAAGACATCAGTCATGTCTGAGTGGCTCCTCCTTTGGCTAACACTAGCCTTCCCCTCATCACTGGAGGAACTCATGATTCCCAGGCCCTGGGGAGTGTGAGAATTTGTATGTTATGAATATATATATATATATATTGTTTTATTGATTCGGCTGAAATATTCAACCTTTCAACAGAACTTACACAATACAATTCATTTTACAATAAAACTTATTTCTACATTACAATTAATATTAGAATAAAAAACAAATAAAAATAAAATTGAGAAGAAAACAGAAACATGAATCACATATTTAACCTATTCCCTTCCAGGCCATTAATTACATTAAATGTGAGCAAATTTATATCATCAAGATCATCAGTGTCTAAATTCAATACAGATAAAAAATGTGCTGTTGCATATCCAATGGATTTTGAATGAATGTGATAAACATGCTGCCATAAATCCTTAGCATCCATACACATTGAGGAATGAAACAGACTTTTAAAATACTTAATGCGTAGGGATTATATATATATATACCAGGGGCCTCCAAAACTCTCTCAGTACAGAGAGCCAAATTTGTAGAGTAATTGAAATATCTTCCCTGGTTCTGATTATGTAAACAGATATAATAATAATATCAAATCACAGGTTTTACCTGGGACTATGCCCATATAAGGTGCGATATCTGTTGATAGCCTGCAGGGGCGCTGTAGTGCTCTTGAACAGGACGCTACATTTGGCGAACGGACGATGCGTGCTGTTTTGATCTCAAATAGCCAATAAAAGATCTTTCAGTGGAGCATACACACTCGCGTCAAGAAACAATTCAACTCGGGATGAAAAACGAATATAAGAAGAAGAGAGTGCCGGAACTACGCGGTCCCGTCGTGCTCTCTCTTCCGTTGTAATAGTGCCCTCTCTGATGGATCCGAGGAGCTGCGGCCACCGGTGCACCAGCCCCGTCGCGGCCGCAACTCCCGAGAGCCACCTGACTGTAGCGGATATGTTCCGCCTGAAGAGAAAGAAAAACACGCACGCGTGTCAGGTAAAATATTAAACTGTCATTCACCAAGTCACACACATTCAGGATTAATAAAGTGAAAAAAGTACTTAACTCGCTGCTGAGCAGCAAAGAAAGAGGAGGAATAGAAAGAGGGCAAGAGGTTTTATATGAGGACTTGGTTTTTGATTGGTTATTGGAATCACATGGTCAGTTTGAAGACCAATGGACATGGACTACAAAACTCAAAAACTTCATGGTTATTGTAGTTTTTTATTAGTTTTGTATTGTTATTCATATTTGTTTTCTTTGCTGCTGAACAGTGAAGTTTGGAGAAAGCATAATCCGAGCCTCCGGTCTTGACATAGAATTGGCTACGTGTACTACATCCGTTCGATCGGGATGAATATTCCTCTCCAAACACCAGCTACTCCATCTAGCCCATGCAGATTTATAAGCCCTGTGTGTTCCTGGGGCCCAGGATTTGCTAATGATGTTTTCAGCCTCATTTGATAGTCCTGGCCTAACCCAAGATCTCCTGAAATCGCCCATGCGATTAGGTTGAGTCTGCCTGACTTCACTAGTTGATGGTTGAGAACCCTGGGGTCTCGAACAATGAATTTGTCGTTGGGTAGCGCCACTGGGTTGTGCTGTGATAATTCCAGTAGACTGGGGAACCACACTTACCCCCTCCAGTCCGGTGTAACTACATACATGCCAACCCTCCCAATTTAGGCAGGAGACTCCCGATTTTTCAGTGAAAAATATTGCTATTTTTCACAGTCTCCCGCCTAAAATAACCGTAACCCCAATGCATTCCTATGGGAAATGCATGTCTCCCGATTTTCCTGGAGAAATCTCCCTCCCAGGTGCGTCGCAATGTTGGCATGTATGTAAATAGTACTAGGGATGCTGTCTGGCGCCTCACCTAGGCTAACGTCCTCGCTATCATAGAGAAAAGGAGGGAATGCTTAGTTTGTTTGGTGGCCCCATGACTGTAGGAAGGCATCTGTCGCCTCTGCCTCTGGGTACGGTCTCCAGCTGAAGAACCGGGGTAACTGTTTGTTTAGTCTCGATGCAAATAAGTAGACCTGACATGGTCCCCATCGAGTCATTAGATCTTGAAACACTTCCTTGTCCAGCTTCCAATTGCTGGCAACCCTGAGGTATTTGAAGTTCCAATCGGCCACCTCGTTCTGATGGCCCAGCATGGTACTCTGCCGTCACTGACACTTCCCTCTGAAGACAGAGTCCCCAGAAATCTTTTGCCAGTTCGGCCAGTAGTCTGGATCTTGTCCCGCCCAGTCTGTTTATGTACCAGACTGCCGAGACATTGTCCATCTTTAGCAGGACACAACATTGTGCCCTCTCTTGAGTCCAGCATTTAACTACGAAGGACCCTGCTAGCAACTCCAGGCAATTGATATGGAGAGTCATCTCCTGATCTGACCACCTGCCCCTGTCGACAGGTTCCCACATCGAGCTACCCAGACCCATCTGCTGGCATTGGATTCGATGACCAGGTCTGGGGATGAACCAAATATCGCTCACCCGTTCCATGCATCCATGTGGAGTAGCCACCATTCCAACTATTCCCTCACTTCTTGGGAGATGGTAACCTTTGTTTCATAAGAAGAGCCCCTCTTGAGGTGTCTGATCTTTAACCTCTTGACGCTAGGCTGCTCACTAACCTTGCAATGTCCCTCAGTGACAGTTCTCCCTTCGATAGAGTGTGTAATAAATGCTTTTTGATATCGTTCACCTTGGTAATGGGTGGACTGAGAGAACCCTAAATAGAGTCCACTATGAACCCCAGAAATTCTATTGACTGTTCCGCTACTATTTTGGATTTTCCCCAATTTATTAGGAACCCAAGGTCCTCTAACAATTTTACTGTTGTCTGCACCTGTACAAGTTGTATTTCTTTATCCTGACACATCCGACATATGCCGTCTAAATATATTATGAGTCTTATTCCCTGACTCCTGAGATGCGTCATTACTGGTTTCATCATCTTGGTGAAACACCATGGTCCTGATGCCAGGTCGAAGGGCAGACATCGAAACTCCCATGTCGACTCTCCCAGATGAACCTTAGGAATCTGCAATGTTCCTCTGCTATGGGTATGGTTAGATATGCATCCTTTAAAACTATTCTGGCTAGCCAATCCCCTTGAATTAAGGTATCGCTTAACAGGTGTATCCCTTCCATCTTTAAGTGCGTGTACACCACGTATTTGTTTAAACCTTTCAAGTTTATATTTGGTCTTACCTTGTGTTTCCCTTTCCCGAGAAACATGTTGCTTATATATCCCTTTGAGTAAACTGTTACTAGTCCCATGGTCTTTTTGCTTTCTAGCCCTCTCAGCTCTTCTTCAAGCAATAATTTGTCTTCCCTGTTTAGTTCTAAACCCCTTGGCTGGTTCTTCTGATGAGGTGTCTCTAGAAAGTCTATGTGAAAACCTTGTACGATTTCTATTATCCAAGTATCCCCCGATATAATGAGCCAATTTTGTATAAACTCTGCTATTCTTCCCCTTACTTCTGGGGTAATTAAGCGTGGGTTATTCGCTCTCACCTGAGTTGTTTTGTTGACGCTCTCCATGTCGCCAGCTTCTGGCCCTTCCTCTGCCCCTTGATGGGAAGAAGGGGGTCTGTCTTCGATCCTCCTGATCTCGCCACTGCGTTCTGTCCAGGTAGGATCTGTTAAAATGGAATCAGCCAGCTGAGCGACCCCTGCCTCTGCTGGCCCGTCCAAAAATATATCTCCCAAACACTCTCTTGAGAGAGGCCTGTGCCTTGTCCAGCGCTGCATAGGAGTTAGCGAACTTAGTTAACTCTTTAATGAAAGAGTCTCCGAAGAGTTTTCCCTTCGTGGTCGACGCTGACTCCGAAGAAGCTAGCTCACTTAGCTTCGGGTCTATCTTTACCAGCAGAGACCGCCATCTGTCCGTGGTGATAGCATGGTTGGTGTTGCCCAACATACATATTGCCCTTTGGGCCCACCCAATCAGGATTGTCAGGTCCACTGGCTCCACCTTTTCTCTGGCCTCTTCGCTAATCGGTAGAATCTTAGTGAGGGACCCTGTCATGTCCAGCAATTTTGTCCTGGCATGAACGCCAGGATCTATCTAGACCTTTCCTCACGTCCTTAGTGTACTTACTCATGAACGTGATCATTTTTATCATCGATCTCGGGCGTATCTGCTGCTCCCTCTGGGAGGGGAGGTCTAGGGCATTCCACCCTCATTTTACTCCTAGCCTCCTTAGCCAGGGGTGCCCTCAGGCGCTTTGTTAAGTAGGCCGCTATTCTTTTTGGCAGCTCTCATTCGGAAGACCTTGGGTGGATTAGTGCTTCAGGAACAATTTCATCATCTGCACAATCCTTCGCTGTCTCCTCCTTCCTCTTTTTCTTTGGCGCTTTGTGGCCTTCTTCTTCTGAGGAAGATATAGAATATACCTCTTCTTCCACTGAGTATTCTTCCTCCCAGTCCTCCTCGCCCTCATCAGAGGTGTCTGAAGATTTATCCTGCCCCCTGCTAGGCCCCGCCTTTACTCTTACTCTCCTTCTTTTACCAACCTTCTTCTTTGGTGATACTCTCTTGGGGTTTGAGAGGTATAAAAAAAATATATAAATATATTACATGGACGCGGTAGTAGTTATGGTTAAGTTGGTGTTTCCATAGGAAGAGCATTTTTTGGGTGGCTTATAACTTCACTCCCTCTGGACGAATCCTCACCAAACTTTGCAAAAAAAGGCAAAGTTATAGGGGGGGGTCCCAAAACTTGTGTTTTTTCCCATAGACATAATGAGAATAAACTTTGCGCATGTCTACAGCCCAAGCCGCTGGACGGATTTACACCAAATTTGCGGCAGGGGCGGGGGCTTGGTCCCGAAAGCGTGCTTTTGCAAATTTGGTGTAAATCCGTCCAGTAGTTTTTTTTAAAATGACCAAAATGTAAGGCAAAACAATTAGTGATATCTCCGTTCGCTTCGCGGATGGACTTCCCGTTTCGCTCCGCGGACAGTGCCCTGATTGGCCGAGCGGCTTGCGCGATGTCCGCGGACATCCGACGTGTTCGCTGATTGGACGTGTGAGGCGTGGAATGCGTCAGATATTTGGTGGCGCCCGACATCTTGCATTCGCGGATGACCGTGGACAGCGAGGTGAAACTTTGTTTAAAAATTGTATTTAGTGGAGTGTGTTGGTGTGCAGGAGTGTTTGGGGAGGGTGGGGGAGTATGAGGTAGGTGCAATGTTGTATTCTTTTTTACGCTTTTGTTGTGTTCGATTTGTCTGCGGACAACACGGCTGTTCTGAAATGTTCGTAAATAAACAGAATGGATTCGGTGTCAAGTTGAAAGTGTTCTAAGAAGACTCGTGGGGACCTGGAATGTTCGCAGGGGGTGTCCTGAAGACGTTGTCTGGGTTGGACAGGGTGATTTATTGTCATCAATGACATTTGTGATGTCATCTTTGATGTCGTGGGTGTTAGTTTTAGCAGTGCACGGTGGTGGCGCGAGTTATGGTTGCTTAGCTTACCATAACTGGTGAATTTCAGGGGTTTTTCGGTTTTACTTGGAACCATAACGTCCCTTTTTTCACTGAATTTCATAGGTTTTTAGTAGCACAACTTAACCATAACGTCCCGTTAACAAAGTTTTTTCACTGAATATATATATATGTTGTGATCACATGCTCTGATTTGATATATATAATATATATATATATATATATAAATATATGAGATATATCAGGTTTTACTTGGGACTGTGCCCTGTGCCCGTATGGGTGTTGCAGTACCTTACTGTGGCCTGCAGGGGTGCTGTGCTCTCTGATCGCATAGCGCGATTCTGATGGAACGTTGCACTATGAAAGTGAAACGTGTAGATAAAGGCTGTCGAAATATCAATATATCAATATGTTCTCAGAGCGATCGTACGATATGCCTGTACACTTTCCTAACGGTCCGTGGAATGGAGAGAGAGCGCACCGGAACTATGTGGTCCCATCGCGCTCTCCCTTCCATGACCGCAGTGCCCTCTGTGCCTCTCCCTTGGAGTTGCGGTCGCCGGAGCACCAGCCCCGTTGCAACCGCAACTTCAAACACTCAAACACTGATGTGGATATGCTCCGCCAACGTTCCTAATTATGCGTGCGTGTGCATGCTAGTCTGCCTCATAAAACACAATCATACACATACATTCACACGAATAAGGAAAAGGGCACTTAACTCGCTGCTGAGCAGTAAAGAAAGAGGAGGAATAGTAGAAGGACAGGGTGATTTATGGACACGGGATACTATGATTGGTTGAAGTTATCACATGGTCAGTTTGAGGACCAATATGAACAGAACTACAAAGACTCAAAAACAATGGTTGTTGTCGTTTTTATTGAGTTTTGTGTGTTCATGTTTTATTGGTTATACTTTGCTGCTGAACAGTAAATATGAAAGAGAAGCATAATCCGAGCCTCTGGCCTTGACGTAGAATACAGATTTTCCATACATTCGTTACAGAAAGTCATGATTCTATTAAAGACTCGGAAGTGAAAGAATATGCTCTCGCTTCTCTTTACTTAACTCGAGCAGCATCAATGAAACAACAACAATATCAAAAAACTACAAATCCCAATAAGAACCAACATATTTGTAGTCCATTTTTGATAGGGTATAATAAACATTCCCCCAATCACTTCTATATTACGGATGATTTAAATTGCATTGTGTATTGTTATAAGCAGAACGTCTAGGCACTCAGCGCGTAGGGGTTGTTGGTGGAATATATCCGCGAGGGAAAGACGCAACAGGACTTTCATTCCGGCGTCAGTTCCCCTCGGTGCGAAGGGAGAGGTGTGTCTGTGTTCATAGAAGAGTTTCCTCCAACATGCTGAGCTTTGAAGCTCGTGGAAACATCTTTGATCGGTAGCGTGTGGCTCTTTTTACAGGAAGAAGGCACCATCTTGGTTTTGTTAGCCGCGGGCGCCACCTAGTGCCAAAACTAGTACCGCCGGCAAGGAAATCTGATTTGAAGCCTGAAAACTGTTCAAACCAGGTAAAAATGTTTTTAAAAAAAATACATTGACCCCTCATCATTCTGCCTGCTGGGGAGGAGGTATTAAAAGATTGTGAAATCTTATTGCCGGGCTCAGTCCCAGTCAAGACTGGTATTGGTAAAGAGACTCGCCTAGCTACACTATAAAATATATACCTTGTGACGGGGCAGCGCTACTAAGCCATTACTAATATGAGTGATTACTCTGACGACACCGAAGGTCCTCACGTCAGCAAGCTGCATATGAGTGAGGCAGTCCAGAGAATGGAAAGTGCCGAGAGGACCCGCGGGGAGAGGGGCATTTTGAGAAGCCTAGCTGCTTTTTCGCAAGGCAAAGAGCACAGGCAGAAAGGGGGAAAAAAATATAAAACCTGCAGGGACCATAGCGCCCAGAGCCCCCCGGGTTCACCCCGCAAATCCAGCTGGGGGAAAAGAAAGGCGAGATCTCACGAAAGGCAAATTACTAGCTCAAGCGAGTCGGACGACGACTACTGCAAGAGCAGTTCTAGATCGGAGGGATTCACTTCTTCAGAATCCCAGACCTCCTCAGAAGAGGACGAAATCCAACCTAAAAGTAAGAAAGGCAGGAGGGAAGAGGAGGATCCTCTCAAAGACAAGTTCGATCCAAATGACCTCGTTCACCCTAGGTCCAATGAGGGGGATCCTCTGGAAAAGATTGCGGAGTACATCAGAAGGTGCTTGAGGGCCCCTCTGAGCAAACAGGCAAGATCCAAACTCAAAGCGGAGTGTCCACGCCCAAGGGTCCCAGACGGGGTGGCAGAGACCCCTGAAATTGATGATAGAATCCTTACGTTCCTGGGCAGGTATGGCAGGGACATAATGAGGGGCATCGATAGGTCCTGGATGTCCTGCCAGGATAAGGTGCTGGACATGCTGGGGCCAATTATGAAAATCTGGCAGCACGCAGAACAGGCTGAGGCCAAGAAAGAGCCCATGAACCTGGACATTGTGGCTGGCTGGGCTCAGAGGATCCTCTGCCTGCTAGATAATGTGAATACGGCATTGGCCACCGAAAGAAGAAGGTCCATCTTCATGAAGCTTGATTCCAGGCTAGGGGAGATGGCGACATCTGAGCAAACTACGGCAACAAAAGGCAAGCTTATCGGGGACCTATTCATTAAGGACATGGCGAAATTCGCCAGTACATATGTCTCAATGGATAGGGCCCAATCTTCTCTGAAGAAGATATTCGGCCGGAAGGTTTTCAACAGGACTGGAGGAGGAAAGGGCCACTCATCCAGCCGTGGCCAATACAGAGGCCCTTACAGAGACAGAACTTCTTGGAAGCAGGAAGACCGGAGATCCAACCCCTTTTTTCCTTCCAGGGGAAGAGGCAGGGGTAGAGGTTGGAGTATTCCTCCAGTAGGAGGGAGAGTGCAATTGCATGTACAAAAATGGGAGGAGTTGTCCTCAGACGCATGGGTAAGACAAACCGTGCAAGGTTTTCTATTGGAATTTTGGCAAGAGCCTTATCAGGAAGCATTGCCGAGTCAGGTGAAGTTCAGCAGAGAAGACGAGGATCTGCTAGACAAGGAGGTAGAGTTACTCAGGGCAAAGAAAGCAATAGGTCCAGCCTCAGAAGGTCCAGGAGGTTTTGTAAGCAATCTGTTTCTAGTGAAAAGGAAAAGCAAGGTAAGACCAGTGATAAACCTGAGGGGTTTAAATTACTTCCTGGTGTACAGGCACTTCAAGATGGAAGGGATGCACCTTTTAAGAGATGTTCTCCAGCAAGGATAGATCTCAGAGATACATACTTGACGATCCCAATTCAGTCAGAGCAGATGAAACTTCTGCAGTTTATATGGAAAGGAAGGAGATGGGAGTTCAAATGCCTTCCGTTTGGGCTGGCTTCAGCGCCATGGTGTTTCACCAAGGTATTTAGACCAGTGGTAGCATTCCTGAGAGAGCAGGGGATCAGGCTGATTATTTATCTGGACGATATCTGTCTAATGTGTCAGTGTGATGCTGGAAATGCATCAGAGGGAAAGGGCCTCCGTATCCTTGTCCTTTACTGCTTTTTATCGTGTGTTCTGTCGTGTTTTCCGCGCAGGAGTTCATGTGGGACTCCTGGCGGTGCAGCTCTCTTTCTTTTGGTTTGTTGAACGGACCTGTGGGATACCCTTATGGCACCCATGGGTGGGGGTACAACCCTGTGCCCCTAGTGTATGTTTTTGGGAACATGTGGGTGGCCCGCAGAGCAGGGTATGGGCTGGTAGCAGCTCCATGCTGAATTTGACAGGTGCGCGGAGTATCCTCCATTTTGGGATACCCCGGCCCTGCCATTGGGATCAGTTGATTCCTGAAGGAAAACAAGATGGCCCCGGTGGCCTCTTGCTTTCTATTACCCATTACCTTGTTTTCCCAAAGTCCTGAAAAGCCCTGACTCTGTCCCTTCCCCCTGACTGGCTGTTGGGTGGAAATGCCATATATGGTGTTGTTGTGAAGGCCCAGTCAGACTAGCTGGAGCCTTCCCGGTGATGTATGTTGTGGGTACCTCCTGTGGGTGGGACCTGGGTAAATAGAGTGTGTGACGAATATGCATTCTGTGTTGTGGGTGTCTAGTATCTGGTGGTTGACACAATGACTGAGACAACCCTGCCCGAAACCGGTATGAATGCAGCTTGGAGTGTTGAATGGCTCGGTACTTGTCCCAATACACATAATTTATTGTGAGTGTCTGGAGAGAAGTGAATGGCCTGAATACCTCGTGTGCCTGATTGGCTGCCTGCCTGCATGAATGCCCATAGTCGTGATTGGATGCTTGAGTGTGACCCAGCGGAATGAATGGGAGATCAACAGTATATCTGGGGACCTCTCACTGCTAGGAATCGTGTTCAGAAGCTGAAGTCCACTACGACGAGTAACTGGATTAACTAACGCTTGACCTTGAAGCCCTTCTGAACGAGAAGAATTGCTGTTGCTCTCCTTCAAAATCTGAAAGCTGCTGTGTTTCCGAGGACTGACCCAGAGAGGACCTGGTAAGGCGCCCTCTTCCCGAGCTACGAGGGACCATCGTGCACAGCTGATCTTTGCCAAAGCTCCCTGGTAGACAGACCTACGACAGGCTGCCGACCCGATACGGGGACTGCTGCGGAACTCCAAGGAGAAGCACTCGGACAGTTGTCCGCCACTGTCGACGTCCGCCGTCGCCGACCGGAGCCGCCGTGCTCCCGTTTGCCTAAGAACTTTCATTGATCATTGGACGCTCTCGCCTGCATCGTCATCCGCATGTCTCCCGCTGGAGAAGGCCCGACCGTCGACGCGCCGAGGAGCATCCACCGGTGGGTTTCCCGCCACCTAAGGACCACAGAGACGCCGTTGACTCGACGCCCTTGCTGTGCCACAGTTCTTCATCATCTCTTTGCGGTCCAGAACTATCGTCACTGAGGTGCCCCGCACGCCTCTTCCTTGCAGGACGCCAACGCTCTGTCATCGACGAGCACCGCTAGGAACGAAGCTGCCACCTCACTGCCGTAGTTCCTCCTGAGAAGCTAGGCCTTGATTGCTCATCCATTGCTACCATATAGTGAATCTTAGCTGGGGTCCGCTGTGCCTCTCCTCTACCATATAGAGAGCGGAGGTACAGATACCCCCCACCAGCCTTTACACTGGTGGCAGTAGTGGGATGCTTATGGTTTTAAGAATCAGAGTATAACCGTGCCACTTACAAAATATCTGCACTTTATTAGATTAAGGTTTCGGTGTGTACAAAATAACTGCATTACAAGCAATGGAGTCTATTGCGAATGGTAAATTGACTCGGATGAGCTTAGAGGCTCTCCAGAGTGCTTGTGTCACGCCTCCTCCCTGCCACACCATTGCCAGACAACCTTCCAGATTCACATCCACCACCCCTAACTATACACGCTTCATCCGGCGTGTTCCCCATAACATTCATCGCACTCAGCAACTGAATTACCAAGGACGGCTACGACCTTTCCTACATTGGAATCTGCCATGGCGCTTCTCTCCGGGACGGCACCCGTCCACGGGCGCCCAGAGACTACGATCCAGCGCACAAAGTGCTTCCGATCAGGTGACCAAACGCCGGCAACAGGCGGCCAATCGCCGGCAGACTCCCCGTGCAGCGTCGAGGGTCACGTGACGTGGATCCGCGTTTCCCTCGTGACTGTATCACGTGATTAATTCAACACAGTCAAAAGGACAGGGGAAACGCAGAACAAACGCTTCACAGCTGCTTTTCAGAGTGCTGCACAGCGTTTTTGGATCTCGCTTTGAATTCGGATTTCTTTGACCACGGAACTTTTCACGGATTGCTTTTGGTCTCTTCCTCAGGCTCAGGCGAACTTTAATCTTCAGGCTTCACGACCTTTGGCTCTGCACAAACTTTTGAACTTTGGATATTGGACCTTGGCTATTGTTTTCTTGGCTTTCGACCCTGGACTGTTAATGGATTGTTTACGGATCATCCACTGGCTACCTGATCTACAGGTGTACTCCATCAAGAGTGCCCACAAGGACCCTTCTGTTTCCCCTAACCCTTCGAGGCATCCTAACCAGCACATTTGGGTAAGCCCTTTACCTTCTTCCACCATATTGCATTGCGATCATTGTGACTGTCTGCCCTAATCATTTATTGCCTTACAGTGGTCAGGGGGTCCTTCCGGTGTTCCTGGTTCCAGCTTGACGGCACTCCACACCTGTGGCCTCAAGAATTGCATTGGCAGTGATATTATTCTTACCAGTGTGGTACTTGGGGACGGAGGTATCTTCATCTACACGACCATCAAGATCACAACAGCTTGTGAAGCCACGGACGTAGACTTTGTGGATATGTCTAGGGCTGAGCTGATAGCTGCCCTGGTGGACTACCAGACCGATGGTGAAACTCTTGATGAGGGGGGGAATGCAACCAATGAGGACCCTGCCCCTGGGGTTTCTACTGAATCTGTTTCTGGAAATGCCGCCATTCCTGCTGCCTCTGTTCCGAACCCCAGCAATACCTTGGAACTTGAGATATTAAGGATGAAATTGGCCTTTGAGTATCGCAAGTTGGAAATAGATGCTGAGCTTAAGAAAGAGGAGCTGGCGCAACAAGTGGAGCTCAAGAATAGGGATCTTGAACTCAAGAATAGGGATCTTGAACTCAAAGACAAGGACACTGAATGTCAGAGAATCCAGCTAGAGAAAGCTCGAGTGGAGACTTCAGCGAAACCCAGTGAGAGTGTCAGGTCCCCAGCAACTAAATTTATGAAGGATTTGGTTGGTGTGTTTTCGGAGGGTTCTGATATCCTCCAATGGATTGAAGCGTTTGAAATGGCCTGTGCAATTCATAATGCTGACAAAAGAGAATGGGCTAAGTGTTTGCTAAGTAGAGTGCCTCAAACTGGATATGACTGTATTCTGAAGCTAAGTGTGGAAGAAAGGGGTCAGTATGAGTGTATGAAATCTGCTTTGATTGCCAAGTTTGGCAAGACGCCTACCCAATACCTTAAAAGGTTCAGGGATTTTAAGAAAAGAGAGAATGTGTCTTGGGTTGACTGGGTGAGCGCTGCGCACATGAATATGATGGGGTGGTTTGATGGTTACAAGGTGAAAACCTTTGTTGAATTGTCCCACCTATTGTTTTTTTAGCATTTTTCTGAAGCCTGTTCACCGGAGCTGAGTCAGTATGTTGCTGACCAGAACATTTTGGATCCTTTTAAGATGGCTAGGTTGGCTGACAAGTGGGTCTCCCACCGGGTGTCCCCTAAGGACTCCAGTGGGAAGGACAAGGACAAAGAAAAGGGGGCCTCTCAGAAAGCTGAGGAGTCCCAAAAGCAGTCACAGTTGAATAAACCTAAACCCTCCTCTCCTAAGACCCAAAAATCTAGTGGGGATAAGTCATCTGTGGGTGGGAATAAGAGTAGTGGTTCACCTGCTGCAAAGCAGGCTCCAGGTGGTTCCAGTACCGTACCCCACACTCCCGGCACTTTTTGGGACTGTGGAGCTCTGGATCACAAAAGGGTTGACTCCAAGT